>NC_090930.1:401829342-402454342 GCF_040938575.1 Ambystoma mexicanum | reverse complement strand
AATGTAGTGTTCTAAAGAAAATTCCATTGCAGTGTTCTTTCTAGTACAGGAACCTACTCATACAGAAATGTAGGTATTGGCTGCAGCATACACCACAGAGGTGCTAAGTTTGTACTTTCCAAAGTTGTATAATAAAAAGGTGAATGTTTCTGTATCACACTTTTCTGGTCTGTGAAACATGTACTAAGTTGCTAATAATGAATCACTTACTACATATTTCTAGTAATACACACAAAACATAAATAGACTACAATGCATACAAAAATGGGGCATATATGTGGAGAGTAAAGTAAGAATACAAGAGGCAGTATCATTAGCAACTGTGTCTAATCTACATGATTGGATTCACACACAAAAATGATTGCTGTGTTTCAGGCCTGCTTCTTCAGCTATATATGTACATTAAACGATGCGATTAAATTCTAAGGAAAGTAGTGTAAGAACATGTGAGAATAGCAACATTTATAAATGTAATACCTTTTGAAAGTTAAGTTTCTGACTGTCAGTAAATAAACCCACCTGGCCCAGATATGGCAGTGAACAAAAAAACTAAGGGGCTACACTGTGATGTCATCAATAACATTTGTGATGTCATCTTTGATGTCCTGGGTGTTAGTGTTAGCATTGCACAGTGGTGCGGGCAGTTATGGTTGCTTAGCCTACCATAACTGTCGAATTTCAAGGGTTATTCGATTGTACTTTGAACCATAATGTCACGTTTATAACGTTTTTTAGCGAATTTCACAGGTTTTTAGTAGTGCAACTTAACCATAACGTCCCTCTAACAAAGTTTTTTTTGGTGAATTTTAGGGGTTTTTAGTAGGCCAACTTAACACTTTTTTTTATTATTATTTTATTAACAACACTCCAAACATTACAAACAGTGAGGACATCCGTTTTACAGCTTCGCAACATTACATTACAAATTAAGCGTTTCGGTCCAACCCCCTCCCTCCACTTTAACTCCAGCCCCTCCTTCCATGTCATCATCCTGCTTGTCTTCAGGCATATCGACTTCAATTATTCTTTCTGTGTCATTATCACTATGGTCGGCCTAGGAGGGTCCCACCATCGAGGCCACCAATTGTCTCCAGGCTATTAGTGGTCCCACCTCCCCCCCCTACTGACTGATTCATACCAGACAGCTGTTTCTGCTTCCGCCCACTTCATGAGGTCTGCCCACCACAACTCAATTCTAGGCCATAGGGCTGCTTTCCAGCCCATTGCAATTCTCCGTTTAGCCAGGATGTAGGCCAGGTCTTTCAGCTTAATAATGTGCTTCAGGTTGCTTGGTCTGGTAAAACCCCCTAGCATGCATGCCCGAGCTGACTCCACCTCCAGCGCAATCCCTTTTTCCGCTAAGCGTATCTTCACATCTGTCCAAAACCTTCCCACCTCTGGGCAAGCCCCAAACATGTGACATATAATTGTATCTGCTGAAGCCTCGCGTTTCGGGACACCTTCTTGTGATACCTTTGGGTTCTGTCCCATTGCCCCTCCGACATGGGTTCTCCCACCTCCTCTTCCCAGTCTCGCCTCAGTTGCAGCAGCTCCTTTACTACCCTAGTCCCCAGTAGCTCATATAGGCTAGATATTTCGTGCCCACCCTCCGAGATATCATACATCGTCTCAATGGTTGCATCGGGTTGTTCCGCAAGCACTGCCTCTGGCCACCTTTCTCCACCCGTTTAATAATTCTGGAGTAAGTAATGTGTTGACCTTTGTGCACCCCGGTGTCCTCCATTAGCCTCTAAAAGTCCACTGCCACCCCCTCCTGCCATATGTCGCCCAGGGTAGCCAGGCCCATCGGTTCCCAGTATCTACGGACCCCTTTTATCATTTGGGAGTCCTCTCCGCATAGCACCACTAGCGGCACCTGCAGGGAGAACGGGACTGGTTTTCCCACAATTTGTCATGCTCTGCGCCACATTTCCCAACCAAGCACCAACAGTCTTGCCATTCCTAGTACCTTTGGTTTAGGCAACCACACTGTTTCCCTGAGAAAGAAGGGAGCAGGGTCCTTAAACAACAGCCTGGCTCCAGTCGTTTCTTCTTCAGACAACCACTTAGCCATGTATTGCAGCTGTCCCGCCAAGTAGTATAACTCAAAATTCGGCAGGTTTATACCCCCCTGTCACACGAGTTTTGTAGTTTCCAGAGGTCCAACCTGTTCCTGGAATTGTGCCATATGAATCCCCTGCACAGGCTGTGGAGTTTAACGAAAAAGCGGTTTGGGATCACATACGGAATGTTTACGAAAAAGTGTAACAATCTGGGCAGGACCACCATCTTAATCGGAGCCGCTCTATCCATCTTGCCCAGGGTCAATCTGGACCAAAATCCCATACTATTCTTGATACCTTCAACTGCCTTTTCCGTATTGTGTTTGTGTTCCTCTCCTGTCGTGTGGTATATATCAATACCTAGGTATCGGAACTTCTCAGTTCGCCAGGGTATTGGCAAGACTGGTAGGCTTCCCGGTAGGACACGTGTGTACCTCCTCAAGGGGAACATGCTACATTTCTTGGGGTTTACAGCTATGCCCGAGAGGGTGGCGTATTGTTACATCACCTGCAGGACATATTGTAGGTTTTCCTCTGGAAAGCGCAGATATAATAGTATATCATCGGCATACAATGATATGGGATGCGAACCTCCCGCCGTATGGATCCCTATCTCACCATATTGTTGTGTGAGGCAAACTGCCAGTGGCTCCAACGCAAGGATATGCAGCATGGGCGACCAGGGGGAACCCTGTCTAGTGCCCCTGCTGAGTTGCCATTTGTCTGAGATTGTAGCGCCCGTTTTGACCCTTGCAATTGGGGAACTGTATAACATTTTGACCCACCTCGTATACCCCGTTCCAATCCCATATTCTTTCAGAGCCGCTAGCAACCATGGCCATCTCACTGAGTCAAAGGACTTAATGGCATCCAGCGAGACAATTATCAGTTCGCCGGGGTCCTTCTCTGTTTGGTCAATAATATGGTGAAGTGTCCTATGATTGTCGATTATGTTCCTGCCAGGGACATAGCCTGTTTGGTCGGGGTGTATTAGTTTAACGATGACTCGCTTAAGCCTGTTTGCCAGCACTGCTGTGAAAATTTAGCTATCTTGATTAAGCATAGATAAGGGCCTGTATGACCCGCAGTTTGTGCTTAGCTTACCTGGTTTTAAGAGAGGGATGATCACCACCTCCCGTAGGACTCTGGCAACCTACCGTGCTCAAACGCCTCATTAAGCATGGCCAGCAGCGGGGGAAGCAACTCTTGTTTGTATGCTTTATAGAATTCGCTGGGAAGCCTGTCCGACCCCGGGGCTTTGCATGTGGGCAGGTGATGAATCACTATCTCTAATTCTTCTGAGGTGATTGGGGGGTCCAGGTCTGCCCGCTCCTGATCGTCTAATTTGGGCAAGCCGATGTCCTCTAATGTTTCCTGAATCTCTTGATCAATGTCTTCCCCTGCGTCCCCATAAAGACGTTTGTAGTATCTAAGGAACTCTTTGTTTACTCCCTCCTGGGTGTCCCTGCTCTGGCCCCCGTCCCCTCTAATTTCCTGATCACTGGCTGTGTTGTTTCATTTTTACATAACCAGGCCAGTAATCTGCCCGGCTTGTCTCCTCCCGCGTGCTGCCTTTCGACATATTTCTTGTAGCTCAGCTTACATAATCTATCCCAGTGCTCACTGCTGGCTCGTTGTAGCTGCTTCATCCTTGCCTCATCCTCCTGTGAGGTGCCCCCCCTTACGCATTATGTCTTCCAGCTCCCTCTCCGTATCTTGCAACTCCCGTTCTATTCCCCCTCAGAGCCCTTTGGATTTTGATATGGCTACGCCACGCACTACTACTTTGAATGCCTCCCATAAGGTTCCCACCGATTGAACGCTTCCGGTGTTAGTGTCAAAGTACTCAGTAATCGCCTCCCTCAGATCCTCCCGGAATCTCGAATC
This sequence comes from Ambystoma mexicanum, assembly GCF_040938575.1. Classification (NCBI taxonomy): domain Eukaryota; kingdom Metazoa; phylum Chordata; class Amphibia; order Caudata; family Ambystomatidae; genus Ambystoma; species Ambystoma mexicanum. The sequence goes on along the minus strand of NC_090930.1, from coordinate 402,450,392 downwards.
CTGCAGGGCCTCAGCTCTGAGCTTCCACGTCGGGATTTGCGCTCTAGGGGGCTGCTGTCGCCACTCCAGGACCAACGGGGAGTGGTCCGTGAGCACTCTGGCCTTATACTCCGCACCCGTCATTTCTCCTACCAACTCAGCAGCGGCAAAGATATAATCCAGCCTCGTGTGCAGGTTATGTGGGGCAGCGTAATGTGAGTACTGCCTATCAGCTGAGTGCAGCTGCCTCCAGACATCCTCCAGCAGGGCCTGTAACACCTTTGCGGCCGGAGTGGGTTTGTCTGGTCTACCATCTGATCTGTCCATTTTAGGATTTAATGTACAGTTAAAGTCCCCTCCCCATAGGATCGCGCCACCCACTAGGGGGCTAATTTTGCCATATAGGGTCCTAAAGAAAGTCGCTGTATCTTGCTTAGGGGTGTATAAGTTTATAATGCTCACTTACCTGTTCTCCAACATCCCTGCACCAATATCATTCTGCCTTCTGGGTCCGTTGTAGACTGAATCAACTGAAATGGTACATGCGGTGCCACCCATGTGTTGACTCCCCTCGTGTAAGATGAGTATGCGCCTCCCGTTGTACTCCCCCTCCACTTTCTCTTGACCACCTCCAGCGTCTCCCTTGTAAGGTGGGTTTCCTGTAACAATGCTATGTCAATCCTCATCTTTCTTATGTACATCATTACTTTATTACGCTTCAGATAGCTGTTGAGGCCCCTCACGTTCCAGGTCACCACTCTCAGGCTACCCAACGCCATCTGTGGGATATCCCGCCTCCCCCTTCAGTTTCCCCTCCCACCTGATTTGACACAAGATTTGGCTTGTTCCCCTCCCACTTCCAACAAAAACTCCCCAACTAACCCCCTCTCCCCCTTTACACAACTGTCAATCACTGCACACAACCCCTTACCACCCCCCTCCCCAACCCAGCCCAACAAGTGCCCAGCAACATCCCTGGATCTCAGGCTCCCCCGTGTTTGGACCTGCCTCGGAATGCCGAGGACAGGGACCCGGCAGGGTGTCACCGGTCTACCGGTGACCCAACTAATTTCTTCACTGTGGGGGTATGAGGACTAGTTCCGTTAGGCTCCTACGCTAAGTTTCTCGTGCACAAGGATCATGCCCATATGTGTAGCCCTAGTGGCACGCCTTCTGCAGGCCATATCCTGTACTATGTTCAAGTCCCAATGTCATGGGCTGCGACACCCGGGGTGCCACAGTCGCATATTACTTATCTGCGCCGTCTTCCTTCTGGATGCCCGTTTCTTGGGGGCAGCTCCGCGAGTCCAGCCATTCCATAGCGTCCTCTAGGGTTTCAAAAAACAATGTTCTGTTCTTGTGGAACACTTTCAGTTATGCCAGTTTAGATCAGCATGTATTTGTAACCTGCTTCACGCAGCCTCCTTTTCACGGTCCCAAAGTTCATGCGTCGGCATTGCACCTGCAGGGTGTACTCCGGGTATGCAGTTATATTTGCTGACGCCCTTTGTATCGTTCTACCCTTTCGGAAGTGCTCAAGGATTTTCTCCCAATCACGATAATTCAGGATCTTAGCTATCACCGGCCTGGGGGGGTTCCCCGGTGGTGGCTTCTGTAGTGATACACAAAATTGCAAATTTGCCAATCAGGGCTTAAGATGACAGCATTAGCCGCTGAAAGCCAATAGTTTATTCAAAGTATGTGCCAAAAATGCTGACAGTAGTCTGTTGTAGCACTTCCATTACGCAGTAGTGAGCTACAAGGAATATGCAGGCCTAGTAGGGGTGGTAGGTCACATTATGCATTGTAGATAGACAGGCAGGGCGAAGGCCCCAGCTCTGTAGCTAATAGACATTATTGGAGTGTTTGGAACATTATGGCACCTATATAGCTCTTAGATAGCCAGTCTTAAGCGCTATGAACACTAAGTTATGAGTGCATGCCTTTTAGAGCTTGCTCACATAGGCTTAATTCATCTCGACTTTCTAACTGTAGCCCTGCATGGTTTCGTAAACTAATCTTCTTTTCTCTGGGAAGGCACTGATAAGACATTCCTGAGCTTTCGCGCAGATGGGCTCCAAGTAGGGAGGGGCACAGGAAAGGAGCACAGTGGAAATTCACAGAATTGGGTTTTTCCATGAGCAAGCCTATATTTTGCACAGGGAAGGTTCTGGAACTGTGCGTCATGGACTGACAGCACACGATTATAAAAATGCATGCCCACATGACTCAGGTGGGAGATCGATCTGTGGACTTGGTTCGAGCAAAATCGAGTGTCCGGAACCTGTTGCTCTGTCGGCACCCTACAGCGCTGTCCTCTGAGCAGGGCTTGTTACAGCTAGCTTATGAGGGCCAGGGTCTCCCAGTGCTGATTGAAGGGGCGTAAGACTGTGTTTCTCTATGTTTCTCTAAATTCTATGTTTCTCTATATTTTGCATTTCTCTAAGTTTGTGCTTTGTAATCTTCTCTAACTTGAATCCCAAGATGTTGCTGAAATTCACTGTTTAGAATAAATACTAAAACTTTTTGAAGGTGTCATTTGTCACTAGCATGAGTTCACTGCTCGGCACAATAGAACCTGTATTTTGGGCTGAATTGGGTAATTTTTGCTCCCAAGGGCTGGTCCCGAGGAAGATTTGCCCAATATCAAGAAATTTGGTGGCAGCGGTGGGATTTGTGCAGAGCAGTGCCTTGCTGTGAAATGACAAATTGTGTGAGAGAACACAGTGCAGAGTGATGAGCAGGCTGTCGCATTTCCTTGGTGGTCTCACTGCAGCTCTGAGACACAAAAGACAGCAACATTTGTGTCGGCTTGCCGCGGCCGATAGCTTGTGTGGTTAAGACTTTCCCCTTCAGTAAATCAGTCGTGGCTGACTTATTGCTTGGGAATGAAGCCAGGGAGCACAAGGCGATAAACAAGCGGGAAATGGCTTTGTTTAAAGCGCTCCGATGAATGGTCAAGAAAAATTTATGTTCAATTAGGAAAGAATTTTATCATGCGGTTTCCCCGGTTTAAAGTTGTAATTTGAAATGCAAAGTGAGACGGAGTTCTCAACTCTATTCTGTCATGAGGGCAGGAAAATAGTTGCGAGGATTTGACATGCAAATTGTGAATAGATCTAACCATTGATTCAGCCCCAGTGTGCTAGCGAGTGGGGGGCTGTAATGTAAGGAGGCGAAGTTTGCTTTTTTAATGTATGCTTTTGAAGTGTTGACATTCCTGAAGATAACATGGGGAATGAGCCGTGTTTAGGAGAAAGAGTAACATCTGTGTTGAGAGCCTAAAGGGTTTGTTTTTTGGGCAACTGTAAATTCCATGTGCTGGTGGTGTCTTCTGTTTAAGGAAACACACTAAAATGGCTACATTGCATTTTAGCTGTGCCATGCTTACAATGGGTGAGAGACTCACTTAAAAAAGAAAGTGAGTGAATGGCATTTTGATTTCCGATTTTTGTGTATTGATTTGGAATTGCAGAATCAGTTTGCAATGGTTTGGGCGGAAAAGACAATTTATATTTTTCTAAATTGCCCCTAAAGTGCCCCTGGAGTATTTTTGACTGTTCCCACGCTAAGCCATGGATTTGTACTGTTGCATTATAAGTGATGTATGTTTTGGAAATAGTGACCTGTTGACTGCGGTACATGGTGAAAAATGCTGACACATTAACAGCCCACAGGCAATATAGAGTGTGGGTTGCACTTGCAGAGAAAAACATACAGGGAGCAGCACTACACATGACATGATTTAAATGCACTGAAATAATTGGTTTTAATTTGGCAATGGTACAACAGAATGGAAAATCTGTGTGTGATAAGACAGCACAAAGATTTAGTGGGTTGCGGGTTCTTTTGAAAGATCGCACATTGCATTGGAGTGAGTTTGTGAAGCCAAACTACAAGGTTACGAGGAAAAAGAAAAATGTATGCCTTTACATGGAACATTGATCAGTTCAAAACAGGCTAAAAGACGCTTTCACATTTTGCTAAATTACATGGAGTAGAATCTGATGACAAGAAAAAATGCCTCTTTTGAAAATAAGAGTCTTGCTGTGCAGAGCTTGTGCCTTGAAGATAACTTGCACTGTCTTGGGCGAGGTGCGCGAACAAATAAAAAAAGAAAACTGTTGGAGGAAGGCAGGAAACAGTTAATCTGGATGAACTGTCTGAAACGAGTGCCTTTCATTGAAGCCGCCACAGTTTAAGAGTTATAGGCCAAGAGATAAGCTTGCTGCGTGGTATGGCGCTGCCATGTTCACAGGAAATATAAACAATGACATTCCTGCATTCCATCCCCTGTGAGGGACACCGTCAGTGAGAGCAAAAACTGAGGAGGGGGTGCAAAGACAGAATGCTGAAACAGAACTGAAGGCAATAATTGCTGTGAGTGAGAAGATGAAAAAGAGCGCAATCTACCTTACACATGCTGATGTACGCATGCTTTCTGACACTGGCATGCAATAACAGAGCTGATCAGAAGTAAAGAATTTGCCCAGTATCAACACGGGAAGGAAAATGCTGCATGCAGAATGGGCACATCGCATCTGAACATTTGGGGAACCTGTGCATCTGTGAATGGGCTAAGAAAAGACAGCTGCCCATTTCAAGAGTCATTGCCGTGCAAGCTGCCTCCCCATGTGCCATGTGATGTGAAGTGAAGAGACATTGCCGTGCAAGCTGCATCCCAGTGCTCCATGTGATGTGAACTGAAGTAAAGCGCTGTGCACTGGAGAAGAAACCTCTAGGCGCTTTGAGAAGTGAAAATACACAGCTGGCAAAAATGCAAGCTACATTGCCAGGGCTGGAGTAACTGACAAAGACATTATGGTGTTCCAGATGGAAGCAAACTGACAAAGGTAGCCGTTTTGCAAGAGACAACATGCAGAGCGGAGCTTTGGAGTATAACATGAACACTGCACATTAGCCATGATCCAGAAGCCTCACGGCTTAGTGCAAGAATGAATGATTTGTTGAAGCAACAAAAGGAACTGATTCAGACTATCGCGCTCAAAGGTGTGGCCCAAGAAATCAGCAGACACCCTTTGGGAAAATGGCAAGTGGAAGACCAGAGGCTTGAAAGACACTAGCTGTATGGAAAAAAATAAACAAAGCTGCTTGTGCAACTGCAGGCGGTATGGGACTGAAGGACTTTACCTTTGAAATATGGAGTGATGCCAGCAGGGCAACCTAAATCAAGATCATGAGACACTGGAAGCAAGTTGGCGCCTGGCATTCGTGATCGCTTTGGTGAAAAAGAAAAGCATTGATCCATTGAGAAGTGCGACCTGGGTAATTATTATATGGCTTTTGTAAAATCACAGATCAGTCTGAAGTACCATTGACCAACTATGATCGCATTGCACAACTGGGTTTATGATTAGGCAATTACACTGCGTATGGTTGAGTGTAAATAAGCCCCCAGTAACATGCAGAAGGGTGACAAATAATTGTGGTAGCAATGATAAAGTGTGTAGTTACCTGATGAGACTTCTGAAGGCGGGGTGGTGTTAAGGGAAGGGGTGGATAACGCTGATATTGTAGTTTTGATGACATCCTGACGTGAATAACAATGACATTGTACTTTTGATGAAATCCCAACATTTCTGTTTGTATTTTGCCTAGGCAAAAAACCAAGACAGTTGCGTGCCATGATTGGGGTAGATGTGTGCAATTTGCGGGTGACACTGATCAGTCAAGCAGATGCAATCTCAGAGAAAGCGAGTCACTGCAAGATGATATGTGAACTTTGAACCTGTCCTGCACTGCACTCAATGCTGCTAACATGCATGACGTATGAGGACATTTGTTCTGCAACCTGCGAAAGGTGTCCAACAGAGTAATAACTTTTGCTGAACTGGCATGGTGCAGACTTGGCTAGTTGTCAAACATTTGATGCTGCACATTCAAATGATTCAGTTGCTGGAAATAACCTGGTTGACATGTTTTGCCTTTCTTGTTTAAAGGACTGTGGACAATGGGTTGTGGACTGTAACATCATGCAACACAAACAGCTGTGTGACACAGCACTTGAATGCTAACACATTGAAAAATGGTTTTTAAATGCACTTTTTGAGATGAATCTGAAAAAACGAAATGTTTTGCTCTTCCAACTGAATTGCTTTAACCAGAGATGCTTTGCTTTTTTGAAGAAAAAAAAAACTTCTACGTTGTACGTAGCCAGGAAAATGATTTATGAATTGTTGGGGCAGCAGGATTATGCAAGCAGGAGTCTAATATATTTTGAGATAAAATGAGTGCGCACACCAAAGTCAGCTGTGCGTAGGTTAAGGTTCTTAATTGGAAGTAATGCTGCCAAGTGTGTGAGCTCTAATTTGAGATGGTAACCTTTGAAACACTGGATACTTTTACAGCCAGCCTTAAGGCAGGTAAATGAAACCATGACTGACTTGATACTTGATTTTATGACACAGTGTGTGACATGGTTTTTGTTAAACCAACCAGTTTCATGTTTTTGTGGGAACAGCTGTCTCCAGCACAATAATTCAAAGAGTCACCTTTTGATTGTAGACATGTAGAATAATTCCTTGGAAAAGCGCTACAAATGAGTATCCACATGGAATTGCTAGCGTACTGGCCTGGCACATTGTCGGGCATCTTTTGTCACTGACTCATATGACTGGTGCCTATGAAATCCTAGGCCCAAATGTTTCAGTGAATGGATCCAACAATTTGTTTGTTTTATGTTTTTTCTGACCAAGAACTGCAGCGAGTGTTCTCGCCAAGATTTTATGGACTATAAATTGACTAAATGCATTTCACACAATGGTGTGATGAAACAGCCACTGCCGAATGGTAGTATGGTGTTTGTATCTAAAACTAATATTGTATATGGTAGGCATCCCACTTGGAGAAGGGTATTCTCCAAGTCACACAAGGTAGAAACTGTGAACATGTTAGATTTTACATTAGTAAGGCAACATTTAAATTGTAGGCTGGTAATGCACACCTCTATTATTACAGTGATACACTTAGACATAGATTTATCACAAAGCAATGTTTCCTTAGTACTACCAAGCTGCTACAAATGGAGTCCATTTCTATGGCCCATCACTAGAGTGCGCGTAGCTAGGGAGCTAGATTCATTAATTGCGGGAGCAGCGGGGGGTAACAGGAGCTTTAAACGATTTTGACATAGAAACTGTGCGTAATAAGCTAGCCACTATGGGTTCTGATGCCAGCTCTGCTATAAAACTTCTGGCCTAGTGGGGCCCATTGATATGCCCAACACTGCTGCAAGTATTGGCCACCACCTTAGATGGCAGAATTTTAGGTATGAAGACATTTTTTCTGCCATAGGGCAGGTCAACAAGACTGCTAAATACACACGATGCATTTTATGGCAAACATTGTTAAATCAGCAGGTGTTGGCTTTTCACTCTGAGTGGGGGCGACCATCCTCAACACACTGGCACACAGAGCTACAGTTACCAGCAAGCATATGGATCAAATCGCTTGCTTTTGATTGCATGAATAACACATGTCATGCTTTAATGCAAATTAGTAGAATTGTTTTTATTTTGATAACCTGGTGCCCATAGGTTCACCTTGCTCATGAAATTAGATGGTTTTTGGTTGGGTTCCACATACATGGGGTAAGTGTCTAATCACACAGCCCATAGGCACGTTTGAATGCCCTTAGAGTGAAAGGCTGCCAGGTTTTAGAATTGGTAACCATACATAAATGCAATAGTGCATTGTAGATTAGACTACACTGGATTGCCTTGACATTCTAACTGCATGCTGCTTTTTAACTGACAACCAGTTATACAATAATTATTTAGGTATTTTTGTGTAGGCCAGGTTTTGGCTAGAGTAAATGTCCATGTTCACTTTGTGTAGGTATTTTTGTGTAGGCCAGGTTTTGGCAAGGGTATATGTCACTGTTCACTTTGTGTACATTTTTGTTTAGGTAGTGTTTTTACTAACCTTGCATGCCACGCTGACTAACCGCTAGAAGATAGTTTGCTTAAACCTCTTGCAAAGCCCCAAGGTCTTTATCACTGCACTACATACTATGTTGATGGGTATTAGCCAGCATTGTCGCACACACTTTGAATAGGGGTGGAGTGTAGTGATACACAAAATTGCAAATTTGCCAATCAGGGCTTTAGATGACAGCATTAGCCGCTGAAAGCCAATAGTTTATTCAAAGTATGTGCCAAAAATGCTGACAGTAGTCTGTTGTAGCACTTCCATTACGCAGTAGTGAGCTACAAGGAATATGCAGGCCTAGTAGGGGTGGTAGGTCACATTATGCATTGTAGATAGACAGGCAGGGCGAAGGCCCCAGCTCTGTAGCTAATACACATTATTGGAGTGTTTGGACCATTATGGCACCTATATAGCGCTTAGATAGCCAGTCTTAAGCGATATGAACACTAAGCTATGAGTGCATGCCTTTTAGAGCTTGCTCACATGGGGTTAATTCATCTCGGCTTTCTAACTGTAGCCCTGCATGGTTTCGTAAACTAATCTTCTTTTCTCTGGAAAGGCACTGATAAGACATTCCTGAGCTTTCGCGCAGATGGGCTCCAAGCAGGGAGGGGCACAGGAAAGGAGCACAGTGGAAATTCACAGAGTTGGGTTTTTCCATGAGCAAGTCTATATTTTGCACAGGGAAGGTTCTGGAACTGTGCGTCATGGACTGACAGCACGAGATTATAAAAATGCATGCCCACATGACTCAGGTGGGAGATCGATCTGTGGACTTGGTTCGAGCAAAATCGAGTGTCCGGAACCTGTTGCTCTGTCGGCACCCTGCAGTGCTGTCTTCTGAGCGGGGCTTGTTACAGCTAGCTTATGAGGGCCAGGGTCTCCCAGTGCTGATTGAAGGGGCGTAAGACTGTGTTTCTCTATGTTTCTCTAAGTTCTATGTTTCTCTATATTTTGCATTTCTCTAAGTTTGTGCTTTGTAATCTTCTCTAACTTGAATCCCAAGATGTTGCTGAAATTCACTGTTTAGAATAAATACTAAAACTTTTTGAAGGTGTCATTTGTCACTAGCATGAGTTCACTGCTCGGCACAATAGAACCTGTATTTTGGGCTGAATTGGGTAATTTTTGCTCCCAAGGGCTGGTCCCGAGGAAGATTTGCCCAATATCAAGACAGCTTCCTCATCAGGGCTCTGTGCGCCCTTTCCACAGCAAACCCCTGGGTCAACACTCCTCCGGTTATCTCTTGCAGCAGCATTGACTTGATGTACTCCGTAGGGTTGGGTCCCTCAGCGCCTTCAGGCAATCTCACAATCCGTATGTTATTCCTTCGGGCGCGTCCTTCTGCCTCCTCCGCCCTATTTTCCAAGTTGCCCACACGTTGTACTAGAGAATGGAGTTCAGATTTGTGGGCAGCACACGCCACCATATTCGGGGCCACCTCTTTCTCTAGGTCCCCTGTGCATTCTGCCAGTGCTCTAACGTCTTGCCGGAGGAGATTCACCTCCTCTTGTACTGCCCCGACCTTAAGCTCTAGTGCTGCCTTCAGCTCGTTCATGGCCAGTCCTAGTTTTGTTTCCCAAGCCACTTTTAGGTCAGCAATCGCAGTGAGGATCTCCTGATCCCTGCCCATGGTGTCTGTGCTTCCAGCGAGGGATTTGTCTTTGCTCCTGGCCCTTTCTACCCCTGGTGGCGTCCTGGCGTATTCCTCAAGCGTGGGTTGCTTGCCTTTCATTCTGGGCAGTTTGTTAGTCATCTCGGTACATCAGGGCAACGTGTGCAAGCGCTGCAAGGTGTGGCCGCTGGCCTTCGTTAGGTTAGGCTGTTTTTGGTGCTCGGGCCCGGGTGGGCTGAGCCAAGGGAACCCCCGAACTGCTAGATCTGCTCCCCGAGTGGTCTGTGTCCTCCCACGTAGTTGTACTTAGGCGTTTCAATACACTCGAACAGTGAGCACCTGCCACTGCATGTCTGACTCCGTGGGCCCACACTCCAGTTCTCATGTGTCTCTCCAAATGCGAGCACCGGCCCAGTGCATGTCAGCCGTGAGCCCTGCCAGATGATTGCAGAACTCTCCACCATGCGCCCCTCCTTGTGCTCCACCCTTTACCTCATGCGTGGGCTAGGGGGTGTCTCCTTCCCTTTGCCTCTGTGATCCCTCTTTGCGGTCCTTATGCAAAGGGGGCCCATTCGACAGTTTCCAGTGTCCACCGTGTCAATCTGCTTTCTGTAGGCATATCACTGATGGCTACATTCCCAGTGCTGATCCAAGCATGCCTGCAGGGCTAAACACGTCCTGTTTCGGATGTGCCTTGCTCTGTTACGCGATCGTCACCAATGAATCTGATACTCGCATGCTGCTTCACACGTCTTCCACTTTTTATTATGGTCCTATTACTCCGTGCTCCCCTCATCTCCAGCTGACATATTATTCAGCATCTTCCGACTCCTCCGGTATGTGTGTGTCATTGCCCACGGTGCTCCTGAGGCTTTGGCCCCCCTCCGGTGTGGGATCTCATCTCTTGTTCCAATGGGATGCTTCCAGCTGTTACATGTGCAGCCGCTCGCTCTGCATTAAGCTCCGGCTCGCTCCAGCCAGCCGGCTTTCATGCCTCCTTCTCTTCCAGAGTTTGTATGTATTCAACAATGTATTCCGTTCTCTTCACAACTGCGGCCTCAGCAGCTACAATAGGTCTTCATTTACCGCACTTCCCCCTCCGCTACTCGGGTCTTCTGATTCGTTGTTGAGTGCTCGTTCCATGTCACCCCAGCCGCTCGATACCTTGTGCCTTTGTCTCAATGTAGATTGGGCGCCATCTTTAGGGTCCTTTGTCCGGGTCCGCGTTCAGCTCTATGCTGTTTACACAGTTTGCTCACTCAGTTTCTCTTGATGTGCGCACCGATACCTGCTCCCCACATTCATATTGCTTTGAGTCTGCGTGTGGAGGTTTTCACCAGCATATTCGTGCCTTTTCGTTGTCGGATCAATTCCGGACCGCATGAGTCCACGGGATCCACGTCCTAGCTCATGACTCTTAAGCCACGCCCCCCCAACTTAACCATAACGTCCCTTTACCAAAGTTTTTTTACTCAATTTTACAGGTTTTCAGTAGAGCAACTTAACCATACCGTCCCTTTTGCAAAGTTGTTTTGTTAAAGATGATCGGTTTATAGTAGTGCCATGTTACCATAATATAAAGCAACTTCTGACTTATTTAAACACCTTGCGGAGAATACCACTTGACAATATGCTGGTGTACAGCACAGTAACGTGTCCCAGAATCGGTAAACACTTAATAGTAAGATGTTTGTCTCGTGGACAATGTGGAAACATATTTTATATTGATGTAGGAACGCCCACCTGCAACATTTGCCTTGCACAGCGCCAACACGTATTGGTAGTCAGCCATTAACAATGTAGTAAACATTTCATACTTTCAGCAAAAGTTTTAGTTATCTGAAAATGACATCAGCTAAGGCAATCCCTCCTCCCCAAGAAACAGCAGCACTACTGTAATGAAGGAGCATGACAAACACTGCCCCAACCTTAGAAATAACAAACGCACAATATTTTTGCACCGGCCACCCACTCCCCCATATCACTGTTTGATGCGTCTTGCCTCATTTCCGTTTGCAAATGGCCTTATTAGCTGTCCTACCAAAAAAGAAAGCCATCCGTTAACAAACTAAATGTTGCGTTAAGAACCACCTTTCACAGTGTAAAAATATATTTTAAAAAAATGTGCCTACACTCCATGTACTTCATATTTCTCAGTAAAGGACATAGACGCAATAAGATTTGACAATAATAGTATAGATGTGCACAGCATTAACGTGTGCTACGGAAAAATAGGATTTCTGGATATAATCCAGCCTTTTTCAAGATGGCCACCATCGAAAGGAAAGGCGGTTGTTCCATACATGGCCCCTCTTCGCTTTCCATGGCAGCAAGCAAAAAGCAAAAGTACGAGCCGAGTCGCAGAACCTGTACATAAACATACAGAGATTACAAAACAAAATCCTTTTTCAAGATGGCCACCAGAGAAAAGGAAAGCGGTTGTTACATACATTGCCCCTCTTCGCTTTCCATGACAGCTTCCAAAAAGCAACAGTACGTACCGTGACGCATAACCTGTAAATAAACATACAGCGACGTATAACGTGGTACCTTACATTTCGAAATGATACACAGGATTTTAAAAAAAACGGTAACATTTTAGAATTTGTAAAGTACTTTTATTTAACAAACAACTGTCAGAGACCAACGGACTAATTCCATTTCAAAATAAATTGTAGCAATGGTTGTAAGGCTGACATTGAAAATGTTCATGGTGAGACACTACCAGTTATTTTCGCATACACAAAGTATGCGTTTCTGTTAAAGCACCTGCTTTGTTTGCACAGGTATTTCCAAGACGGCGCCATGACCATTGCCTTACACCACCATAAATGATGTTATGTCACTCCTAATCGCTAGTTTAGCGTAGGGACAGCGCGGGCCTGGCCGATCATCACATAACATTACAATGGACAGGCAGCCGGTCGCGAGCAGTTTAATCTGACGTTGAAAGAAGCTGTCACTCGGCATCTGGAAACCATGGCACGCACAGTACGCCAAAATGTAGCTAGGCAGAAAACGTAAGAGAAAATCTGTGTCAATACCCAACCTTTAGGAAAAAATTCCAAAACAGACACAACGATTGTGGAAAGTAGTACACAAATAGAAGAGAGCAAACATGACATTTTAAAGAAATATTAGCGTTGACCATGGGTACATATGACACCCTACAAACGCTGAGAAACAGCAGTCGACGTAATGTTAAAAAAAGGACAACTACACAGTAAGATGATAATTCAGTTATGAAGGCAGCATGAATGGACACGCAAGAAAAAATGACATGTCTTAATGTTACACAAGACCAAAAGAATGTGCAAACTGATACACAAAGCTATGTGGGCATGCATAACATATGAAAGAAAAGGAAATAACGGTCAACAACGGTGACTCTAGTCATAGGGCCTCATTACGACCCTGGCTGTAAGTAGCCGACATTACCGCCATGGCGTAATGAACGTTTACGCCGTGGACCGATGGCGGAAAGAGCGCCACATTCCGACCCATCGCGCACGAGCTTTACGCCATGGCGGTAATGTAAATAACGCCATGGCGGAAAGGGCACCTACCGGCATCGTAGGCCGCGCAAGGTGCACTACCGCCACCCATCTCAGCGGCCACCTTAATTAGCGGCCACCGTAATCAGCAGTGGCCGCAATTAGCGGTCACCGTAAAAAGCGGAACCGGAAATAGCGTCATCGCGGCGGAACGGGAAACAGCACGGCGGCCATCTTTAAAAACACAATCCATTGCCATCCTTCCCAACAACACCAGATCCAACCCTGACACCTGTCCCAACCCATCACCCACCCACTTAACCACCCAAAAATGCCCAAAGTTGTCAAGAAGGCATGCGACTGCCAGCGCCAGGACAGATTCTCCCGGGAGGAACTGAGCATGCTCGCGGAGACCCTACAAGACAATGCAGCCGTTGTTTTTTCGCTGCAAATGACCAGGCCGGCGATAGCCAAAAAGAAGGACATATGGGCCCTGGTGGCAGAGCGCGTCAGCGCGGTGGGGACCGTTCCCCGCACCCCACAGCAGTGCAGGAAGCGGTGGGATGACCTTAGGCTACGTGTAAGAAGCATCATCTCTGCCAACCGCAACCTTGCCCTGGCTACCGGTGGAGGTTCTGAATCCCCACTGAAACTCCAACCGTGGGAGGAAATTTGTGCCAGCACGATTGGCATGGAAGGCATTGAAGGCGTTGGAGGGATGGAAAGAGGAGTACCGACATCAGGCGATGAAGATAGGTGCCTCAAATCAAGACATGCCATAGTCACTGAAGTCCATTCATGTGTAGCACAATGTTGCCCTAGAGTGTAAATGCAACACATTAGCTGGACACTGCCGACAGCCTCATGCGAGCTCCACCCTGTATACATGTAGCATGCACACCCTATCTGCCGGCACCCACATACCTCCATCCTCATTCCACACAAAAAGGCGACAACCTGCATGCCCCTGCCTCAAATGTGCCTCATCTACTGACCAAAATCATGTCAATCATTGTCATTCCAATGTCCGCAGACCCATCAATAACGCTCTCCCTCCTTTGCTCCACCACAGGCTCAGAATCACACCCCGAGGACGAGGACACCTCTGCGACAAAAAGAGCCAAGAAGGCCAAGACAACCATACACGCACCCTCAACCTCAGCTGCAGTGAGCCAGACCCCACAGCAAGCACAATCCACTGCCAGCAAACAGGACGGCCCAACGGCAAGCACCCCAGTAGGCAGCAGGCCAGCAGCAGCAGCACCACCTGTTCCAACATTGCCTGCCACAGAAGGCACCGGTTCTGCGGCCAGCAGCACCATTGGAGAATCAGCTGCCATTGCAGCATGCTCAGACTCCGACATTTAGGAGCACAACGTCAGACGCCACACTGACCTTCCACATTCCCCCTGTTTGTCCCATGCCAGCCCCCATGAGGATCCCACACAGGGGCACACAGAGGAAGAGGAGTGGCCATCTACCCCATGCCCAGCTCTAAGTCCACAGGAGGGGAGCAGCCCCTCCATCACACCACCGGCAATGGGCATGGCCCAGCAGGGGCAACAGTCCCTTGAGGACATCATTCAACGGCAGCAACAGCTGTCCATGCTACTCACCGAGCATGCTGCGGAATGTGTGGGGGCCAGGGCAGCAATCGAACAGGCTACGGAGACCCTAAGGGCCGAAATTGCGCGCAGCACTGACACCATGAGGGATGCAATGCTGTCCTTGTCAAGGGACATTTGTGGCGAACTTGCCGGGGTGCACCGTGTGCTCACAGAGCTCTCCCACACCCTACAGGACATGCATGCACGGGAGCAGACAGGGACATCCTCCGCTGCCAGTTCCGTCCAGAGCAGCCCCATCCGACGTTCAGGACGGAACCTGCGCTCCACAGGCAGGGGTGCCCCGGGGACCAGGAGAGGGGGCTTGTAATAGCCTGTGCCCACTGTTAGAGGCACCTGTAGACACTCACAGGGGGTGTGTTGGGGTGTGCAGGGGGGAGGGGTAGGGGGGAGGGGCTGTGTTGGGGTGTGCAGGGGGGAGAGGGGAGGGGGGAGGGGGGTGTGTTGGGGTGTGCAGGGGGGAGGGGGTGTGTTGGGGTGTGCAGGGGGAAGGGGGGAGGGGGGTGTGTTGGGGTGTGCAGGGGGAGGGGGTGTGTTGGGGTGTGCAGGGGGGAGGGAGTAGGGGGGAGGGTGTGTGTCACGACAATTTATAATTAAAATACACTTTTTCCTTTTTCCGAAATGAAATGTGTGGACATTTTCATTGCATATGTGTGCTTTATTGGTGTACAGTCCACAGTGTGCATGTCCCAGAGACACACAGTGCCCCAAGTGCCGTCTCCATGTGATACACACCAGCCGTGTGTGCTAGAAGCATTGGTCGATGATATTTTGACGCATTACACGCCCCTCCTGTGCATCGCCTCCTCCATGAGGTGCGGCCCCATCTGCACCCTCCTCCTCCTCATCGTCAGGTGGTTGCAGTTCTGCGTCAGGGGGCAGGGGCACATGTCGTCTGATGCACATATTGTGTAGCATGACACATGCCATGACGATCTTTGCCACCTTCTCATGGCGGTACAGGAGTGCCCCACCAGACCTGCTGAGGCATCGGAACCGTGCCTTCAATAGGCCGAATGTCTGCTCAATGACCACACGGGTACGTGTATGTGCACGGTTGAAGTCCTCCTCGTGCTGGTTCTGCGGGTTCCGGACTGGTGTGAGGAGCCACCTCTTCAGGGGATAGCCTGCATCACCTGTATGTAGGCGAGAATGTATGTGTCAGTCATGACGTCTGATCAAGAACATGATGTGCCACCATGGCTTGCATCCAACTGTTACTTTGGACCACTTCTAAATGCACTAATTGATTCACACAATGCAACCAGTATATGCTCATGGCTCTCATGGCCTGTTTTGCATGCCATCACCCAATGTATGCAGAGGGGTGGAGTGCATTGTGAGTGCCCATCCACTGTGTCCGTTCATTCCGTTTGTTTTGTTGGCCTGGCACGTGTCCTGTGATGTCAATGCGCACATCATTGCAACATTGCTGTGGGCCTCATCATGACCCCAGTGAGCAATGCTGATGTTGATAGGGACATTTTGGGGGCCCTGCTGTCTGTGTAATGGTGTGTTGATGTTTCTGTCCGTCATGTGCCTCCGTCGTGGGCAGTTATGGGGGACAGGCCTTTTGGTTGATGGTGTTTGGTGACGTGCATGTAGGTGCATTTCATTGTTGACAATGTGGTCTGATTTGGTAGAATGCACTTGCAGATGGTTGTGTCATGGTTGGGACACAACCTCATTCACATGGTAGGGCTGCATACATTGGGTATTGGCTTTCCTGGTGTTGGGTGGAGTTTGGGTTGCTGTAGGGTATCATCTGTCTCCGTTCTCTCTGCTACTCACAGCCAGGTGGAGTATGCATCATCCCCCCCCCTTTCAGCCAGGTGGAGTATGCATCATCCCCCCCCCCTTTCAGCCAGGTGCAGTATGCATCACCCCCCCCACTTTCAGCCAGGTGGAGTATGCAGCATTCCCCCCCCTTTCAGCCAGGTGGAGGGCATCATTCCCCCGGCCCCCTTTCAGCCAGGTGGAGTATGCATTGGTACGTCGATCACCTACCCACTTCACATTTCCATGGTCATGACATTAGACTCACCGAGTAGCCAGGATCTTGGGCCTGCATGTCGCTCCATGTAGCGTGGTATTGTGGAGTTCCTCAGGACCATTGAATCATGGGTTGATCCGGGGAATCGGGCACAACAATGTGTGATGATCTTGTTGGAGTCACAGACCATTTGCACGTTGATTGAGTGGAATTGTTTCCGGTTGCGGTACGGTACCTCCATGGCACGTGGAACCACCAATTCCACATGGGTGCAGTCGATGGCACCAATGCAACCAGGTATGCCGGCTAGTGCATGGAAACCCACTTTGGTGTTTGCAATCTCCTGGGCAGTCCGTGGTAATGAGATGTGGTCGTCTGTGTGCTTGATGAGGGCATCGAGCACTTGGATAAGTGTACGTGAGAATAATGGTTGTGAAAGGCCATGCAAGTGCCCCACTGTGTGCTGGTAGGTGCCTGTGGCCAGGAAGTGGAGTACAGTCACTACCTTCAGTAGGGGTGGGATGGCGGTTGGACTTTCTATCATGCTGACGATGTCGTTGTGTGTCATGTCTACAATGGCGTTGATGGTGTCCCTGTCCAAACGGTACAGGGTGTGGATCTGCTCAGCAGTGAGGTTGAATGGACTGGCTCTGATGCGTGGGATTGGGGGCTGCCTGCGTGGTGGCACTGGCTGTGCTGGTGGGGCTTGCTGGCCCTGCCTTGCCCTCCTTCTCCTCCTGCGTCTCCTCTGTGCTGCCTGTTGTTGTTGTTGTTGTTGTTGTTGTAGCACTTGCATTGCTATCAGGTCCTCCAGCCCCAACATTGCAAGTCGTATTGGTATCATTGTGGAGTGTGACTGGGTGTGGAAAGGGGTGGGGTGTGCTCTTTTTGTACTTCCTGAGTCTGTATTGCCTCCACCTGTGCTGTTTCTGTGCACCTGTGGCAGCTGGATTCACTTTACATGGCCATTTACGGTTGGTTCGCGATGGCGTACTTAGCGCCATGGCGGTAAGGTACTTAACGGGCTGGGTGATGGCGTTAGGTGCATGTCCGCCTGGGTCGGCATTCGCGTACCTTTCCGCCATGGCGCTAAGTATGGTGTGGGAGGTCGCGTGCGCGCGTTCTTGGCGCAGATAGCAGCAGCGTTGACTACGATGCCGCTAATGGCATCGTAGTTAACGTTTAAGGGTCATAATCGAACCTAGCGGAAAACGATGGCGGTAATCATTTACCGCCATCGTTTTTCACTTAGCGCCAGGGTCTTAATGAGGCCCATAGCCTGCAAACACGAACAATGTACACTCTCTGTTATACTTCAGTTACATTGTCATAATTAGTGTTTGGTAATATAAAATTAAAACGCGGGTCGGTGTAGAGTCGTCAAAATTAAACTTACATCATCTTGACAGTCTCCATTATTTTTGCCAAAGTCAGACAGCAAAGTGTTCGCCTCAAAGAATCTTCGTGAACTGATATTTCATGTTCCTTAAAAATGTTTTTAAAACATAACCTTATCAAATAGTATTTTTTTTCTAAGCTTTCATTCCTTGTGTAGCTTTTGAAGTTTCCCTTTCACTCAAGGTCAAAAAACAATAGCCCCTTATGGATTGACTTGGATGCGTGGGCCTACTGAGCTCGCAACCAAAAAAGCAAATCAACTGACCTTCACTCAGAAGGCAAATACATTCTCACTTTGCAACGACATATGAGCATCCAATCATGAGAACCGCTACTCCCATATGCCTCGAAAACCACTGTTTCCATCAAACACTTCAGGAGGCTGCCTCAGATTTTAAAACATAGGACGCCAGTCCGACTTCAATATTAATCTGAAAACATTGTAACACAGACGTAGGCATTGGTCACCGTACATTGAGCACCAACTTCCACTTTACCGTATGAATTTGGTGGCAAGAAAACACCACTTTTTGAGTTGCACGACCACATTCCATTCCAACCTAAGTAAAGCTCACCTTCGGAAACAGTATTTCATAATTATAACAAGTGCATTGGTGTCTTGTTTTGTATGTGGTTCCGGCGATGTCTGTGTACACCAAAACATGAACAAAAGATGGCGGAGGCCGCGAAGAAATCTGACGCTGTTCCACAACCAATCAGTGAAAGCGCCACGTGTCTGCGGACATGACGCTACGGATTAGCCAATTGATTTCTTGTCCGCGGAGCGAACAGGGAAGTGTGACCGCAGAGCGGACATAGATATCACTAATTTTTCCATACCTACTTTTTGATTGTTTTAAAGAAAACTACTGGACGGATTTTGACCAAATTTACAAAAGCATGCTTTTGGGACCAAGCCGCTGCTCCTGCCGAAATTTGGTGAAAATCCATCCAGCGGTTTGGGCTGTAGGCACGTGCAAAGTTTTTTCCCCCATTCAGTCTATGGGAAAAAAAAGACGTTTTGGGACCCCCCTATAACTTTTCCCCCCCTGGACCAAACATCACCAAACTTTGCAAACAATTCAGAGTGGCCCATATACTTTTTTTGCAAAGTTTGGTGAGAATTCGTCCAGGGGGAGTGAAGTTATAAGATGCCCAAAAATTGCTCTTCCTATGGAAACAGCAACTTAAAAATAATTACACAGCCACTACGGTGTAATATATATTTATATATATATATATATATATATATATATATATATATATATATATATATATATATATATATATATATATATATATATATATATATATATATATATATATATATATATATATATATATATATATATATATATATATATATATATATATATATATATATATATATATATATATATATATATATATATATATATATATATATATATATATATATATATATATATTTTAAATGTTGCTCTATGCTTTTCTCTTCTCTCTGGCATTTCTAGAGTAGCTACACAACCACTTGCCTCATGGGTTTCATGACCCACAAGCCTTGGATCGATATACTCACTGCAACTTGAAGTTCAAACTACAACTATGTACTCCTTTTCAACACGGCTGCCACAGAAATCTACTTCCATAATGAAACCGACATTGCCTATGTGTCCGTCTTCACTGTCCACACTACGATAGTTTCACTTTCTACACAAAGGACGCGCTGCGGGGCCACCCGCGTCGGCTCCCTGACAACAGTTGCCATTAGCTATCTCTCACGTAGCCCACCGTCCGTATTACATCCTTCTGGGACCATCATCCGCTCGGCGGTTATACTTCTCACTGGCTTCAGTGACTTGATTCTACTTGGTAAGCCATCCAAACTATAGATATGCACTGTCTATTCCCATACCGCCGTTGAGCTTTTCTCCTTAACGGGGCTGTATGCTCTTTTCAGCACCCTGTTAAGAAATAGTATTTAGCATGAGAGAGTTCTACACGGCATGACGCCGCGTGGCTCCACATACACATCATGGATCCGACTGGATATATCTCTAGGATTCTTCCACCCTGGAGAGTCACTTTTGTGATTTCCTTAACCCCAGCCACCCCACAGTTGTCTCATGTCTTCTTCATCTAGGTTCACCATTTTCTTGCAGGATCGACTTTTTTGCTGCACTACCTATGACACATGGTTACCGTCTTATGGAACCTTCACTAGACATATTCTTGTGTCCACTTCTAACATCTTAGATTGGTGAGTGCCCGGTTCAATTCCATCTATATGCATTATCCTGATTTAGATTCTATAATGCTAGAACCACTATAAGTAAGAGATTAGAATCCTGTTAAGACCATTACTGTGTAAATTGATATTTGGGCTAAATCCTCACTTGGATCATACAACACCCCAAGTGGGGTTGCTGTCAACACGTGACTGTCAGTGACTTCGGATAAAGATCTTGAATGTTAAAGATCGTTTTACAGCAACATTTGATGAAAGTATAATAGTTTATGTGTTTGAACCTATGTGATAACGTGCATTTACCTTGGCTTGTGCCTTATGGTCTCTCTCTTTTATCTTTTATGTCTAATATTGCAGTTCAGAATTACCATCTGGCTCTGGAAGAAGAGAATGTTTTTCTCGACACGCGTCAGCCACTTTTAAATTGAACTGCAAAAAGTTTTTTTGGCTTATTTGTTTTGCTCACTTTACCATTAAATATTTATTTACATTCATATCTATATCTGTTTTTTTTTTTTAAATGTACAAACTAAACAAATTCGTATCCACATAGGTTTCAATGACTAATGATTTAACCGCCCTTTGGCGGGATTGTAAGGTGTGCAGGGAACGGGAGGGTTCCACTTACGTATCCTCTTTTCTTTGTGCTCAATGTACCCTTTCCAAGAAAGGGTCACGCGACCCAAGAAAAGCAGGGGGACTGAGATGACAGCGAAGAAACATGGGCGGTTACATGCTGGATAATGAGCGGAGGCTCAGGTAAACCTGGATCGATGCTGGGGGGAGGCTGACTAACCTCTCTATAATGGGCCCTGGTGGGAGAGGGGGCGTCTCACATATGAACGTTCATACCTCCAGGAAGGAGGGATTCACCTTGTTGAAAGTTGTTTGGTTTAGTATTAAATTTAGGGGTTTAGCTCCTCCTATGGTAAGGGGCATACACCTCGAGGCGACACCAAACCCAAGTCACGAGATGGCAATAACGAAAGACAGCACTAGCAATGGGGAAAGATGCGGCTAAAGAATGCCTGAAGGTGGGCCCTCTGAACGTAAAAGGGCTGAACTCCCTGACCAAAAGATAGTTGGTAACAAGGGAATTTCGCAAGGCCTCCCTGGGCGTCCTATTCCTGGCAGGGACCAGAATGGTGCACGGTGAGGAGCGGGAACTGCGAGGTGCAAGGATTGGACGGGTGCATTGGGCTTCCGGACCCGCAAAAAAGGTAGGGGTGGGAATAATCCTCCATAAACAGTGCTGGATCCAGAACTGTGTCACCTCTAATCTGCTAGAGGGGAGACTGTGTATAGTAGAAGGGACCTTGGAAGGTGCAAAAGTGCTACTGGCTGCACTATTTGCCCCAAATCAGGGACAGGAAAGGTTCATAAAAGAAGCCCTGGATTGAATACATGAGCGGGAGGCAGATCTGTACATTATTGGAAGGGACTTTAATGCCTGGGCGAATGAAACATGGGATGGACAGACGAGGGGGGGTAGCACAGATAAAGGAGTGGATAAATGGAGTAATCTGGGTCGAGCAATGGAACGGTATGCATTGGTGGACATGTGGCCACAGAAACACCCAAGGAAAGAGGGTTACACGTCCCCTCCCCCCCATAAAACATATACAAGAATGGATTATCTCCTCTTAAACAAAGAGCACAGGTCGAGACTGGTGGAAAGTGCCATAAGACCCGTGGGGTGATCAGACCACGACATGGTGACTGGCACTCTGGAGGTCTCTGGCTTGTATAGACCACAGGGCACATGGTGTTGCAATGACTCGCTCTGGAGCGACCCCCCTCTTCTCCGACTCCCTATCCAAGGGTATAGAGGAATATTTTGAATTGAATGGCACAGGGGAAGTGAATGTCGAAACAATGTGGGACGCCGGGAAGGCCACCTGGAGGGGCTTGCTGATCAGAGAGGGGGCAGGGAAGAAGAGGGAGCGAGGCCTGATAGAAGGGAAAATCCACAGGGAAATAGCTGAATGGGAAGACGAGATGCACGCTGGGAGAGGGGACACTGACGAACTCAGAGAGAAGGTGCTTGCTAAAAGGGCTGAGATGAAGACTCTGGGTATGGGAGAAACGCTGAGATACTTGAAGCAAAAATGCTACGAAAAAGAGGATAAGGCAGATGCGCTCCTGGCAGCTAGGCTCCGAGCCCAGAGGGGAGAAGGGTGGGTTACTAAGCTGAGGAGCCCGGATGAGAGTGCTGGAGATAGGTGTACGCCCAATGAAATTGCAGAGGGATTCGCACAGTACTATGAAACACTATACGCCACTGAGAAAGAGAGGGTAGAAGGGGATGTTGAGGCGTACTTGAGCAGTGGACTGAATGTACACCCCTGGAGATAGATCACTTAGATATCCCAATTACGTAGGAAGAGGTCGAATGCACGATATCCCGCCTCCTGAGCGGAAAGGCCTTGGGCGAGGAGGGATACTCGATAGGGTTTTATAAAAAAGTACTCCGGTACCCTGACACGACACCTAGTCAAACTGTACAATCACATCCTGGAGACAGGGAAGACCCCGGCATTGTGTAGCAAGGCCCAGATCTCTGTTATCCCCAAAGAGGGACGAGACCCATCCCTCTGCTCCTCATACCGTCCAATCTCCCTCTTTTTTTTTTTTGATAAGACATTTTTTATTTTCAATTAGTCATAACATAGTCAAAACAACCAAAACCAAGGAACAAAAGAGAAAGAGGCAACAACATCAATTGAGGCCGACACAGCTCATTAAGCAGTATTAACGATAATATGTCACAGGTCACCATTCTTACGGGACAGAGCCACAATACACATTGCAGAAGTTCTGGTTAGCGTCCCCAGGGCAATTTCTCCCAAAGCCTTTCAATGTCTTTCAGGGCCCTCCTTCCTCCCATGCCGCCCAAATTTTAGAAGCCTTGTTAGGACAGCCCCTTGCATTATATATCCGTCTTTCGAGCATTGCACATGTGTCCATGTCCAGCGTCCATTGCTCCATTGTCGGAGGTTCCGGTACACCCCATTTCTGTGCAATGTTTCGCTTCATTAGGGCAGTCGCCGTGTGCAGCAACAGTTCCTCCCATTTATTCAGTTCGTGCTCCCCTGGGACTCCCAGGAGCAGGACCCTCGGGTCATAATCAATTGTTTTAGAAAGTATCCGGGCCAGCTCCCGACAGCAGGCCTCCCAAAAAGTTTGGATGCGGGGGCAGGACCACAGAGTGTGGAAGAAGGTCCCCTCCTCGCCCCCACACCTGAGACAGTTCGGATTCAGTGCTTTCTTCCACCCAAACAGTGCCGTCCTAGGATAGTACACTCTGTGCAGTACCTTAAGTTGCACCAGTCTAAGTCTTGAGGAGATGGCAGTTTCCCGCGGGTGCATTAATACCCGTATCCAGTCCTCAGGGTCAATATCCCCTACATCTGTTTCCCACTTGGTTTTTAGACTGGTCAATTCAGGGGTTGCGAAGGATGTGATGGCATTGTAAAGGATGGATGTGCATGTCACGGCCGCCAGCGACTGGCGTTTGTGGCGAAGGTGGACGCGAGGACGCCATTAAAATGTTCCATTACGTTCCTCCTCATCTATCAGACGCGGTCTAGTTGTTTTCAAGATGGCCGCCGCCGTTTGTATATATACCACTCGGCTGCCGGCGGTTCGGCGCGTTGCAACTGTGTTTATCTCATCGCCCTGTTGCTTGCGCTAGTTTTTCCCTTCGGATAGTCTACTTGCTATTTTTCCTGTTGTTTTCTCCACCTCCCGTTCCTTACGGGTCCCCCCTTCCTCTGTATCCTGTTTGCCTTCTCCTGTGTTTCTGTTCTCGTGTTGAATCTCTGCTGAGTATTTCTTCGCTCTAGAGACACTGCCCTCGGATTCTCTGTTCACTCTTGTCCTCCACCCTGAGGGGTGCCTACCTGAAATCTACCATCTCCTATTCCCTCGATCAGCGGTATCGCCAACCTTACCTATCATCTGGGTCTTCGGCAAAGGATCATTCAACATACGACTGTGCTGACTGCGCCCACAATCTTCACGTCTATATTTGGATCCAGGGGTTTTTTGCCGATCCAGTGGCTTTTTCCCCTCTGGCTGTCGCGGAGGGGAGTCACCGTGGGGTTTCTTTGTCTGAGAGTCACGGTGGCTTCTTTCCGAGGTAGACCATATCTTCTAAAAAAGAAGAAGCCGTACACAGGACTTACCCGCCGGAAGAAACTGGACTATTCAGGTGAGGAGGAAGAGACAGGGGAGGGTTACAAATCAGGTGAAGACGAAGATATAGCTGATCACCTAGCTAAACCCGTAGCCAATATTGCCGGTTCTGATAGTTTGCAACGCCAAACAGAAAACATGGCTACGCCACAACAACTGCAAGAGCTGGTGACAGCTGTCCAAACCCTAAACGTAGAAGTCCAAACACTAAAAGCTGACAACGTGGCGCTCCAACAAAGAGTAGCTGCAAGAGAACAACAGACAGCCGATTTACCCCCACTACCCCTGGTGTCAGGTAAATTCGACGGCTCGGAAAGAAAGGTTAAGGAATTCCTGGAGGCCTGTAATATTCACTTCACCTTCCGCAGAAATGCCTTTTCCACAGATCATTCCAAGGTGGGTTTCATGATCACACACATGACGGGAAACGCCTTGGCATGGGCTACTCCATTGGTATCCCTATCAGACCCAGTGTTGCAGGACTACGCTGCCTTTAAGGAACTGCTGCGACACACCTTTTTGCGAACCGAATGCTCACTCGTGGCTAGCGAAGACCTGCTGGATTTACGTCAAGGGAGTACCGACTTACTATCCTATATCTCCACGTTCAAGAAACTTGCTGCAGAGGCAGGTTGGCAAGAGCAGGCCCAGTATACCATATTCCGCCGGGGCTTGCGAGAAGAGCTCAAGGATGAGCTTGCCCGGATCCCGCGCCCAGACACCTTTCTGGATCTTCAAACTGCAGTTCTAAGAATCGATTTCCGCCTGTTGGAACGAAGAAACGAAAGGAAGAAGGTCCGAGGTCCACAATCTTTCTTGGATATACCCCCCGCCTCCTCCTCGCCTGTATCGCGCCACGCCAGAGAGGAACCCATGCAGATCGGAAGCACCAGATCTCCGTTGACTGCCGAAGAAAAGAAGAGGAGACGTGAAGGGAACCTTTGTTTATATTGTGGAGGAGCCAACCATTTGCTGAGAGACTGTCCCGATGTGCCCCCAAGGAGATCGGGAAACGACCGCCCTCGATAGTCAGTGGAACGGACTATCGAGGGGCCACGCCTTGTTCCTACACTACACTTTCTGTGGCCTCTTCTCAGATGAGCGAAGATGTGCGTCTCATGGTGATAGCCATCAAACTCCGCTTCCGGAATAGAGAGGTAGAGACGCAGGCCCTACTGGATTGTGGTGCGGCTGGAAACTTCCTTGACACTTATTGGGCTGACAAGATGGGTCTGCTAAGACTTGAGAAAAAGGAGGACCAAAAGGTTGAAGGAGTGGATGGTACACCCTTATGTTCTGGACTCATTACCCACACCACTGAGGAGATACAGGTATCCATACACCAGCATTCTGAAATCATCAAGTTTGATATTATACGGGTGGCCCATTTCCCTGTCATCTTAGGAATAGGCTGGCTCAGGAAACACAACCCAACGGTGGATTGGTCTAAGAACCTACTGAGTTTCCATTCCGCCTTTTGCCTAAGAGAATGCCTTCCAGAACCAACATTCACCGCTGTAAAGACTATGTCTGCTGTTGAAGGCAGTACAATCCATTGCATCCCAAAATGTCTTTCAGAATACAACGAAGTCTTTCAGGAGCAGACCCCCGTTAGACTCCCTCCACATCGCCCAGAGGATTGTGGTATCGACCTAGTGCCACAAGCATTGGTCCCCTTTGGAAAGATGTACTCCCTCTCAGTATCGGAGAAGGCTGTACTCCGATGCTACCTTGATGATAATTTAGCCAACGGACTCATAAGACCTTCCAAATCCCCCGCTGGGGCCTCTCTGTTTTTCATACCCAAATGGGACACCAAGGAGCTGCGGCCCTGTATCGACTATCGGGGGTTAAACAGAGTGACCATAAAAGACCGATACCCTATGCCCATTATATCAGAGATCCTAGAGGCAGTCCAAGGCTCTGTGGTGTTTACTAAACTTGATCTACGGAATGCGTATCATCTACTCCGCATAAGAACAGGAGATGAGTGGAAGACGGCGTTTCGCACCCCCTATGGGTTGTTTGAGTACCAAGTCATGCCGTTTGGCCTAGTCAATGCACCATCTATTTTCCAGAGATTCATGGATCGATTGTTTTCCGACCTTCTTAACCTTAACACAGTGGTTTACCTGGATGACATTTTGGTCTTCTCACGGAGCCAGGAGGAACATACCCGACATGTCAAGGAAGTTTTGCGCAGACTACAACGTCACAGTCTTCTGGTAAAACCTGAGAAATGTGCATTTGCTCAATCCTCATTGTCTTACTTGGGATTTATTCTATCCGACAAGGGGGTAACTATGGACCCCAGGAAGGTGGATGCCATCTTGTCATGGCCATCGCCTTCTTCGGTGAAGGACATTCAACGTTTCCTAGGGCTGGCAAATTTCTATAGGAAGTTCATTCCAAGTTTTTCCTTACTCACTCTACCTATTACATCCCTTCTCAAGAAATCCACAGGCCCTTTCATCTGGTCTAGTGAGGCTGAAGAAAGCTTCCTCGGCTTAAAGCACAAGTTCTGTGCAGCTCCTATCTTGAAACAACCAGATCAGCTACTACCCTTTATCCTGGAAACTGACGCTTCTGCAGCAGCCGTAGGAGCGGTTCTTCTTCAGAGAGTCGAGGACCTAGAGCATCCGGTGGCGTATTTCTCAAAAACTCTAAATCCTAGCCAACGAAACTACTCAGTCATAGAGAAGGAATTACTTGCTATGAAATTGGCTTGTGTGGAATGGAGGCATTTGCTCCAAGGAAGCCTACACCCGTTCCAGATACGAACAGACCATAAAAATCTGCAAATACTCAAGCAGCAAGAGTGTTACAACACCCGCCAGGCCAGATGGGCTCATTTTTTCGCCCAGTTTGATTTTGTCATCACATTCATCCCTGGCTCTCAAAACCTAGTTGCTGATGCTCTCTCCCGCAGAGACGATGTTATCGTCCCTTACAGAAAGGAGTTTATGTTTCCTCGTACCCGGATCATATCTACAGTGTCTAACTTCTTGGATGAAGTACGAGGAGCCTGCCTCCTAGAACCTGCTCTCACTATGGGAAATCAACCGGTCACCACTAAGGACGGGTTGCACTTTATCCACGGAAGACTGTTTATTCCTTCCAGTAATCTTAGAAGACGAGTCACTCAGTGGTGCCACGATTCCAAGACCGCTGGTCACCGAGGAGTACGAGGTACTCTGGAACTTCTCCAAAGGGCGTTCATCTGGCCGAACATGAAGGCTGACACGCAAGTCTATGTTAAATCCTGTATGGTATGCTTACAAAGCAAATATTCCACCTCGAAACCTATGGGGCTGTTACAACAGGAGCCGGTTCCACTTGGCCCCTGGAAATGCATTTCTACGGATTTTATTGTGGAGTTGCCGGTATCCCGAGGCTGTACCTGCATTATGGTAACAGTAGACGCTTTCTCGAAACTTGCACATTTTTCTCCATTGACAAAGATCCCATCCGCCTCGGTCATGGCTGACGTATTCCTAAAGGACATTTTTAGGTTACATGGGCTTCCTCAAAAGATAATATCAGACAGGGGCAGCCAGTATACCTCCAGATTCTGGGCAGCATTGTGCAATTCATTGGGCGTGGAGAGAGCTCTTTCGTCGGGGTTTCATCCCCAGACAAATGGACAAACCGAGAGGTTAAACGGTACCTTAGAGCAATACTTAAGGTGTTTCATTAATAAACAGCAAGACAACTGGGTGGACCTGCTTCCCACAGCAGAGTTTGCATACAATAACGCTATCCACACGGCTACAGGTACTAGCCCATTCTTTTGTACCTACGGATACAACCCGCAGTCCATAGTTCCGTGTTTCTGGGAGGAAACTAACGTTCCTACTTTGGAGAATACCCTTGCGCAGATCAAGGAAGCCCATAACACAGCCAGTCAGAGCCTCTCTAAGGCTAGCAGTCATTACAAAGAGCAAACGGACAAACACCGAAGTCAAGTTCCTGCCTGGGACAGAGGGTCCAAGGTCATGCTGTCCACCAAGTTCCTTCCTCGATGGGTTCGGCCTTCTAAGCTGTCACCCCGCTACATCGGACCCTTTGAGATAACTTCAAAGGTTAATCCGGTGGCCTTCCGCCTCAAGTTGCCAAGGGTACTCAGGCGGATTCATCCCGTGTTTCACTCATCACTCTTACGCCCCTTTGTGCCAGATACCCGGAAACAAGCATCCCCCAAACTGGGTACTTTGCCGGTTCCAGCTTCCGAGGAATATGAAGTCTCTCGGATACGGGACTCCCGTTATCATCGGGGACGTCTTGAGTATCTCGTTCATTGGAAAGGATATCCCTCCTCAGAAGACACCTGGGAACCACAGTTCCATATTCACTCTCCTCAACTGTTACACAAGTTCCACCGACTACATCCAGAAAGGCCGGGTGGGAGATGCCTTCGGAGGGGGCATACTGTCACGGCCGCCAGCGACTGGCGTTTGTGGCGAAGGTGGACGCGAGGACGCCATTAAAATGTTCCATTACGTTCCTCCTCGTCTATCAGACGCGGTCTAGTTGTTTTCAAGATGGCCGCCGCCGTTTGTATATATACCACTCGGCTGCCGGCGGTTCGGCGCGTTGCAACTGTGTTTATCTCATCGCCCTGTTGCTTGCGCTAGTTTTTCCCTTCGGATAGTCTACTTGCTATTTTTCCTGTTGTTTTCTCCACCTCCCGTTCCTTACGGGTCCCCCCTTCCTCTGTATCCTGTTTGCCTTCTCCTGTGTTTCTGTTCTCGTGTTGAATCTCTGCTGAGTATTTCTTCCCTCTAGAGACACTGCCCTCGGATTCTCTGTTCACTCTTGTCCTCCACCCTGAGGGGTGCCTACCTGAAATCTACCATCTCCTATTCCCTCGATCAGCGGTATCGCCAACCTTACCTATCATCTGGGTCTTCGGCAAAGGATCATTCAACATACGACTGTGCTGACTGCGCCCACAATCTTCACGTCTATATTTGGATCCAGGGGTTTTTTGCCGATCCAGTGGCTTTTTCCCCTCTGGCTGTCGCGGAGGGGAGTCACCGTGGGGTTTCTTTGTCTGAGAGTCACGGTGGCTTCTTTCCGAGGTAGACCATATCTTCTAAAAAAGAAGAAGCCGTACACAGGACTTACCCGCCGGAAGAAACTGGACTATTCAGGTGAGGAGGAAGAGACAGGGGAGGGTTACAAATCAGGTGAAGACGAAGATATAGCTGATCACCTAGCTAAACCCGTAGCCAATATTGCCGGTTCTGATAGTGCATTTGGAGGGGATAAATTCGGGGAAAATGTTGCGTTCTATAGGTGAATATTCCGGGGTGTCATCTTCTATCGCTATGTGGACTCTTAGGGCGTGGGACATCTGCAAGTGATGGTATCTTTCAGTGTCCGGGAGTCGAAACCTGTGTTGTAGGTCCGCAAACGGCGCAAGATTCCCGTCTTTCAGGACATCCCCCACCTTATGGATCCCCGCTCTCACCCAGGATGGCCAAGGTTCAAACCTTGCAATTTCTCTCAAGTTGGCATTACGCCATAGGGGCTGCGCCGCTGATATCTTGTTTCCCCAACCCACAAATTTATGTGCATTCTTCCAAATGGTGGTAATATGTGCTCTCGTAGTTGATGGGGATGGTCTGAGGGGAGCTTGGTATAGTAGCTGTATTGGGTCGGTGTCGTGCATGGGAGCCACTTCGGCTTTAATATGGGGTAGTTCCCGGTCCCCGTGTAGTAGGTCATTGATCACCGCAAGTTGTGAGGCCCAGTAGTAGGTTTGAAGGCGGGGCACTCCGATCCCACCCTCCCATACTGACCTCTGGAGTGTGGCCAGTGCTATGCGCGCCTGTCCTCCACCCCACAAGAGTTGCCTAAGGAGGGTTTCCGCCCGGTCAAATTCAGCCCCCGGGATCTGTAGAGGGGCGTTTTGAAGGACGTAAAGGAATCGCGGGAGGGCCAGCATCTTGAAGAGAGCGGCTCTACCCATGAGGGTCAGGGGGAGAAGCTTCCAATGTTGTACGTCGTTAGAGAATCGGTCCAAGATTGGTTGAAGATTATGCTTGCTATAACTGGTCAGGTCCGTCGTTATCCAGATCCCGAGATATCGGATACCAGATTGTTCTATTCGGTATGGGCATTCCCTCGGGTCGGGCTGTCCCCTTCCCTTCACCCCGAAGAAAACAGATTTCTTCCAGTTGATCCTTAGACCGCTGAATTCCCCATATAGGGCCAGAATCTGGGTCACTATGGGGCAAGTTTGGGTGGGGTCTCCCAGGTATATCAGGAGGTCGTCGGCGTAAAGAGAGATCCGATCCTCGTGGCCCTCCGGCCATCTAAATCCCACCCAGGATGTGCTTTGGCGAAGCCATATGGCCAATGGCTCTATCGCCAGAGCGAAAAGGAGGGGGGAGAGGGGGCATCCCTGCCGTGTGCCCCTGCCCAGTCGGAAGGAGCGAGACGTCCACCCATTCACCTTGACTTCCGCCCAGATGTTCGTGTATAGTAGCTTCACCCACCCCAGGAACCCTTCCCCAAAGCCCATCCGTGCCATGATCTCCCAGAGGCCATCCCATCGAACCGAGTCGAAGGCCTTCTCGAAGTCGATTGCCAGGAGGGCAAGCGGAGTGTCAACGATAGGGGCCCTCTCCAACGCCAAGTGAAGTCGGCGTAAGTTCATCCTGGTCGATTTGTGTGGCATAAAGCCGCATTGGTCCGGGTGTATTAGTGTATCAACCACCAGTTGTAGCCTGTTGGCCAGGACCTTGGCAAGGACTTTGGCTTCGCCATTGATCAGCGAGATCGGTCTGTAGGAGGCACACTGCTCCTGGGGTTTGTCAGGTTTAGGGATGACGACGATGGTAGCTTTACATAGATCCTGCGGGAGAGCGCCTTGTTCCCGGGCCGTAAGTAGCATTTTATGGAGGGAGGATGTTATGTTGGTTCCCCCCAACTTCTGCCAAGTTTCAATTGGGAACCCGTTCGGGCCCGGTGTTTTCCCGGTCTGCAATTGAGCTAGTGCTTCAGCTACCTCAGTCTCTAAGAGGGCGGAGTCCAAGCACGCCTTTTGTTGCACAGAGAGAGTTGGGAATATTATGTCGTTTAGGAGGGTTGGGTCCAACCGCGAGGTCGGGGCCCGGTAGAGCGCTTCATAATATTGGGCAAAGGCTTCAGCTATCTCCGCGTCCGATTCGAACCTCTCACCCTGTGGAGTAACAATCTCACGAACACACCGTTGACCCTCGTCCCTCTTCTCCAACCAAGCCAGCAACCGACCAGCCTTGTCTCCATGCTCGTAGATTCTGGCTCTGGAGTCCCAATGGGCTTGTTTGGCATTGTCTAATGAAAGATTACGGAGCCGTTCAGTGGCACGTTTAAGGGAGAGTTGGGTCTGCAGGGATGGGCCGAGGATGTGCTCGCTCTCACATTGGGTCAGCTCATCTTCCGCTCTTGTTATGTCCCGGAGTCTCTCCCGCCTTCTATTTGCCACCCAGGAGATTAAGGCACCCCGTAAAACGGATTTATAGGCCTCCCAGACCACCACCGGATCTTGTTCTCCATTATCGTTGATTTCGAAGTACTCGGTGGAGACTTCAGTGAGGTGGTCAACAAGTTCAGGGAAACCCAAGTAGTAAGTGTTCAATCGCCATGTCCCAGGGGGGGAAGCGCCTTGTACACGGACCTCCACGAGCAGAGGCGAATGGTCGGAAATGCCCCGGGGAAGGAAATCCGCCGAAAGTACCCTGTGGAGGTCCGTGTGTGGAACCAGAAGATAGTCGATCCTGGAGAGGGAGCCATGGGCACCGGAGTGGAAGGAGTACCCCCTAGCATCCGGGTGCAGTTCCCGCCATACATCGCCCAAGCCCAGGGCAGACACAAAGTTAGATAGTCTTGTGGGGGTGTCTGGGTTACGTTGTCTGAGATGTGTGCGGTCAGTGGAATTGCACATGACGTCGTTGAAATCTCCCCCTAGAAACAGCTTATCAGGTTGGTGTTTACCTATGAGGGCAGTTAACTCGTCCAGGAGTTCCTGCCCCAGTCCGGGCGGGGAGTACACCGAGACGAAGGCGACCCTCTCACTCCACAACGTACCAAGGACCAGTATATAGCGACCTCGTGGGTCGTGTTCCGAGCATTGGAGGGTGAAAGGAACACGTTTGTGGATAAGTATGAGAGTGCCCCTAGATCCCGCTGTATATCCCGCGTGGAAAGCAGACCTGTAGTTAGTGCGTTGGAAGTAAGAGCAATTCAGACCTGCTAGGTGTGTTTCGGATAGCAGGGCCACATCGGGGGAGTGTCTACTAAATGTTTGTTTAATCAGGCGCCTCTTGATCGGAGAGCCCATCCCGTTTACGTTCCAGGTGAGCACCTTGAGGGATTTGGGGCGTTCAGTCGGGGTCGATTGGGGTTGTGGGGGTGCCATCCAGAGAGTGGGGTAAGTAGTTGAGCGGGTGTTTTACAGGCAAGGGGTCCCTGCCAATAGTAATGTACTGCGGTGTGTGTCTAAAGTGCCGAAGATTGTGTTGCCTGGATCGTCTGTGGCCTCGTCCTATCTTGAGCCTCAACATATTTCGGAGCCCGCGGCGACGCGGTGCTCCTAAGGTAACAAGAAACTTATTAGAACATTCCCTTCCCTCCCCCTCCCCATACTCCACCCCAACACGAAGTACCTGTAGCCCCAACATCATAACCCTCAACACGTGTTACGTGTCAGCCTTACAAACTCTCATACACAATAAGACTAAACAGATTAGAAATTGAAATTGAAAGTTGGCGGGGGGGGGGCCCCTGTTGCCTTGGCCGGTGCGGTGGAGATATGCCCCCGCAACCGCATTATTAATAACATAGACGACTCACAGTAGCCTGGCGGCTCCCCCGGGCCTTCTGTAACAGCTGTTTGGAGCGCCCCTTCACGAGGGCCCAGACCCATCCACAAGGGGCATTCATGTTCAGTCTCCAGCCTCCGCCTGCCGATTCGGCGAGGGTGGCCTGTCCGGGTCTCGAGGATGCTCCGGCGGGGGCCTAGGATTTCTGCCCCTGTTGGGTCGGTGCGCCGACCAGTCCCCTTCAATGTGTTGTTCTGCCCATCGCCAGGCCTCCTTCGGGTCATTAAAGTGGACCGTTGTGCCCTTGTGGTATATTTTCAGCTGGGCAGGGAAGAGCAGGCCGTACTTGACTCCCATCCCTTGAAGCTGTCTTTTAAGTCTTTCGAAGGATTGCCTCGCCTTCTGGACCTCCCGCGTGTAATCCGGGAAGAAGGCGATCTTGGAGCCATTAAAGGTGGTCGTACCTTTGGTTCGTGCGAGGTGCAGCAGCGTGTCTCGGTCCCGATAATTTAGTAACCTTGCTATCACCGTGCGCGGCGAGGCTCCTGGCAGTGGTCTGCCAGAGGGCATTCGGTGTGCTCTCTCTATCGAGAAGAATTTCGAGAAGGATCGCTGGTCGAAGAGGTCCATCAGCCACTGTTCCAAAAAGAGTTCCATACAGGGACCTTCGGCTTTCTCAGGGATACCGAGGATTCGAATGTTATTGCGCCTGGATCTGCCCTCCCCCTCCTCGACCCTGGCCTCCAGGCTTTTAAGTTTGGCGGAGACTCCCTGGAGTTCCTGCTGTATTGCGTGTACCCCATCCTCCGTATTGGAAATGCGCTGTTCCGCCTCGTTCGTACGTGCCGAGAGCTTCTGCAGGTCGTGTCGGAGGAGGGACACATCCAGGCTGATTCCATCCATCTTCTGCTCCATCGACGAGCGGGAGTCTGCTATGGCCGCCATGACGTCTTTCAGGGAGAGCCCAGGTGCTGGATCCACTTCTTCCGATGGTACCGGTTGGAAATCAGGAGCTTGCGAAGGAGGGATCGTATATTGGTCGATTCTGTTTTGCGTAGTGGGCCTTCTAATTTTGTCTTTTCCCATGGCCGCCGTCAGGCCCCGTATCTTGGATACAGTCCTGTTACGCAGCAGCTCAGTCACAGTGGAAGCGCCGCCGGTGCCCTGTGAGTTTTGCTACGAAGTGCCGGGGGTGTTTGCCAGTTCCAGCAGCCCTGAAGGTGGTCACACGGGGGGAGGAGGGTGGGGTCCACGCCGGCAGGGCCGCCTACGGGTCTCCGTACCGGCGCACCGCTCTGATGTGATGGTCTGTCGTTCCCACCCGTCCTTCCTGGTCTCTCTCAGATTCCTCCAGGAGCCTCGATCCGCCTACGTCGCCGCTGGATGTATGGATGTACGGATGGATGTATCGCTCCCCACTCAGTGCGCACCCAATGGTCCGGCGGCCATCTTGGTTCGTCGTCGAGCCGAGCTGGCGTAGTTTTCTCTCGCTCCTAGTGCCAGAGCCCCGGCGAGTTACAGGCTGGAATTCGCCACAAACGTGCCCTGGGATGTCAGGCACCGGGGGGTCTTGCTTTGGGGGTCACCAGATATTTCCAGGTGGTCGTTTAAACAGGATGTTAGGCAGCGGTCGCGGGAGCTCCGAAGGCACACGTCTACTGCATCGCGCAGTCGGCCACGCCCCCCCCCAATCTCCCTCTTAAATGTGGACGAAAAGATATTTACCCGCATCCTGGCGACAAGAAACTGCCACATAATTCACCCCGACCAAATGGGATTCATAGCGGATAGGCAGGGGCCCGGACGCAATAAGGAAGACACTTGATTTAATGGAGCCTATAGGAGAGTGCCTAGAGGAACAAGCACTCCTAATTTTAGATGCCTAGAAGGCATTCAATAGGGTGGAGTGGGCCTTCCTTTTTGCAGTGCTGCGTAAAATTGGGGTAGGAGAAAAGATGTGTCGGCGATTAGAGCAGTCTACACGGGACGGACTGCTAGAGTAATGGTCAACGGGGTTGCATCACGTGAAATCCGCCGGTCTAGGGGCACCAGGCAGGGCTGCCCTCTATCGCCCCTACTGTTTGCCCTGGCAATGGAACCCCTAGGGGAGCGTATTAGGGGAGACGGGGGGATAGAGGGAATCGCAGTGGGGCAACAGAAACACAAAATAAGCATGTACGCAGATGACATCCTCATGTACCTCGCAGACACCGGGGACTCCCTAGAGCAGGGGTGCACAACTGATTTTGCCAAAGGGCCAAATGAACGTTACATACTGCCTATAGTGGGCCGAAATGTAAGTGTGGGTGGGGCGGTAGGCTTTTTCAAACCCCAATTTTATTTAACACCTCATATATGTTTTTTAGGTGTACCAGTCTTTATTTGTGTTTCAAACTTCAAATTTGTACTAAACATTTTCCATTTTCATCATTTCCTTCTTTCATAAGGACAATTGGCAATAGACAAAGTAGGCAAATCCTTCAGGAGAAAAACTCTGGAAGTTAGGACAGAAGGCAGAGATCAAATTGGCTAGGGGGCAATGTAGATGTTGAAAAGCCAAGGTGAGAGAATAGAGCCCTGATGGGCACCACAGGTGCCAAGTGAGATATAGGAGAGGAAAGGGCCCAGTTGAACCTGGGAAGGTCGGTCCGAGAGGAAGGAGGTCAACCAGCCCAAAGCAAAGGTCAGTGATGCCAAAGGTATCACAGAGCCGATTTATAGGGGTGGCATGATTGACAGCATCAAAGCCAGAGGAAAGGTCAAGAAGGATGAGAACGGAGGGGGAGTTGGAATCGAGATTTGTGAGCAAGTCTTTGAGTGTTCAGGAGTAAGGTTTCCGTGCCTCTGGCCGCTCTGAAGCCAGACTGGTGGTCATCAAGACAACCAACCAATTCAGTGTGGTGGATAAGATGGGATATGGCTAGCTTCTCCAAGAGTTT
This sequence comes from Ambystoma mexicanum, assembly GCF_040938575.1. NCBI lineage: Eukaryota > Metazoa > Chordata > Amphibia > Caudata > Ambystomatidae > Ambystoma > Ambystoma mexicanum. The sequence goes on along the minus strand of NC_090930.1, from coordinate 402,414,165 downwards.
GCCCAGGAAGGGGGTAATGGAGATAGGGCGGAAGTTAGCCAGACAGGAAGGGTCACATGCCTGAGGGGAGCAATGGTTGCCCAGTATACAGAAATAGATTAGGGAGAATATTGGCCAGGATAGCCCAAGACAACGGGGGTGGGGTTCATCAGGCTGTGCAGCATGGTCACAACCTCATTGTATGATGGGCTTCCAGCAACCACGTGGTTGCTGGGAGCGCATTTCACTGACACAGGCTGGTAAAGGGCACGTCTCAGTGAAGTGACTGAAAAAACAGCATTCCCATCCCCGTTTTGGGGCAGGGTTCTTTTTCAGGCCCTGGAGACTGGCTAGGCCACACTAACCCCTTTTTTTTAATGGAGGTTGAGGGGAAGCTAGGATTGATATTCTGGTTCCTATTCCCATGTCACCTCCTATGATATTTCTGCAGGAAATTAAAAGGTGGGAGGGACAGAGGAGATTGGCAGGAAACCCAGTTGTGAGAGAAGGGATGGGGAGGGGGGGGTCTGTTCTTTGCTGAAAACTACAAAACAGCAGTGTAAATGGGACTCAGCAGAGACTCCTCTTGGAGTGCCTTTTGCAACTTTCCACAATCTGGGACCTGGCAGGATTCAGCCCACCTAATAGCCCCACAGATCAGGAGTGCATCGGCCACTTTTACTCCCTAACAATGGTCAAACACTCCCAAATAAGAAAAGGAAGGAGTGAAAATAATTCCAACAAAAAATAGGAAACAGACACATAGGAAGGATTCTGTCCCCCTGCTTTCACAGAAAGAAACTATTATTATTATTATCCGATCTGAGGAGGTAAAACAAACGTATCCTTTAACATGCCTATTGAAGAGTTCACCTCTGTAACCAGGGGCTTGAAAATAACCCAATGGTGAGCTGTGTACCAGCCACTTTTACTCCCTAAGAGGCAAATACTCTGAGCATGAAAATAGGGAGTATAAATATTCTCACAGAAGATTTTGCCCATAGCATCCCAAATATGGCAATAGCTCATTATTGGGTGCATTAGAAGGCACACAGTGGCTAAACATGCCACATAATGTGAGTGTTGGGCATGTGATGCCAATAAGCAGCAAACAGCGAGTGTGTCTTGCCATGCACTGGAAAATGGGCTGAATATTTGGTAACAAGATAGCAAGCAATAGCTTGTAAATGATGCAGGGACTTGGCTAGACATTGCTAAACCCATTTAACTGTTTTAAGTATCAGTCCATACGAGAGCAATACCTGGCATATGGTGTACCTGGGCATAGAGTAGCAATAGCTGGCAAATGGGGTATGCATCTGGGCACACATTGTCAGAAAAAGTGCCACCAACCACTTATATATGAGAAAATAAATTGGACATGGTTTAATGTCCTGGCAGTAACCTGCAGTGATGCGAGCACTTTGCCAAAGCATGGCAATACTCCACGCAGTACCTGGGCACAGCATGGCAATACACTGAAATTGAAGGCGGTCTCTGGGCACGGGCTGTGAAGTCTCAGAAATTGTTTGAATGCCAGTTCATACAATGTCCCCCGCCCGACCACACAGTACACATGTTCATCATTAAAATACATGCAAACGTATTTTGGCAGAACGTGTTTCTCTTTTACCCACAATGCAGTGCTCACATTAAACACATCACCCTGGTAAGATGGCTGTGGTTTGATTCAGGCATCCGCTGGTGGTTTGCAGGTTTGCAGGTATAAATGCTGATACAGGCAGCTCCGCCTTTCATCCTGGAGATCGCGATAATGTTGGGGGTAATCTGCAGGCTTTTCCTGCAGCAGCTGATCGTCACGTGGGTTCAATTAATAAGCACAGTAGCAGAGAGAGAGGGGGAATTCGAGGTGGGGGGGGCAAGCCAGCTGCTGACACTGGGAATTAATTTCACACCTTGATAACTATCCAGCAGAGTCCATCACAGGCTCACCTCCCTTTCTTTGCTTGCAGAGGACACTGTCACGGCTGTTTACTAGAGCTACTGCAGGGAAGGGGCCGGTAACGAAGTGGAAAGTGTTGAACATAAAAAAGTTAATAGACATACACTTTATTATGCATCCAGCGCTTGCTACGAACACGGCACGAACACGGCTACAAAACACCTCAGGACTAGGAGTCAGTGCTTTATTGGTAAGGATAAGGGTGCTAACACAGCAGTGCCTGGTGCCCCCAAGAATACACTTACCTGGTAGGCGTGGAGGCAGGCAGAGTACCTCTCCGAAAACTCGTGCTGCAGCTGGCGTGGCGAAGCTGAAATGACTTTCTGTCAACAAGCCGCTCCACACGAGCCCAGTGCTGTCCCTCTATCAGTGGAGCACACGCACTATGTGACTCGCAAGAGCCACATAGTGAATGCACTGCACCAATAGAGGGTCAGTATTTTTCCCGGCCCGGCGAGTCAAACAAAAGACTTTTCTAATGGAGGGCGGGCATTGCTGCTTGCGGGCCGCACTCCATTAGCAAAGTGTTTGATCCTGGCGGGCCGGGAAAAACAACATGCTGGGCCGCACTTGGCCCGCGGGCCGTATGTTGTGCACCCGTGCCATAGAGGTTGGACAGAATATATGAATGCAACTTCCCCCCACTTATGCACAAGCTAGAGGGTGAAATGGAAAAATGGGGAAAACTAACAATCTCCTGGCTAGGGCGATTAAACGCTCTCAAGATGGTGGTTCTCCCTAGGATACTATACTTATATCAAGCACTCCCGATAGAACTACCAGAGATACACTTCGGGGAATTTAAGAGGAAAATACTCAGATTCCTTTGGCAGGGGGGGAAGCAGAGGGGGGCCTATAAATTACTGATCCAGCCGAAGGAAAAAGGAGGGGTAAAACTCCCAGAGATGAGAACGTATTATAGAGCAGCCCAGTTTAGAGCCCTGATTCCTCACCTGCGTATGGACAAAGACAAGCAATTGGTGGGGATAGAAAATTACTGCTTTCATCCGGTCACCTTGGGAGAGTGGCTGTGGGCGCCGATGAAGGCAATGCTGAGAAATATCCACATACATAACATCCTGGGTCCACTATTGAGAGCTCGGAGAGAGATGGAAGGTGACACGACATGGCCCGCCCCACTGAGCCATATATGGGCGCCTCCATTATGGATAACATACCAGACCTCGGTCGGTTCCAGGACTGGTTTGAAGCAGGCCAAGAGAGGCTGGGACAGGTTCTTAAGAAGGATGTATTTGTGGAGATAGCGGACATAGAAGCAGCCCTGGGGGTGGGCAACCCATCTGTCTTCAAATACCTACAACTAAAAGGAGTGCTAATGTCTGAAAGATGGAAGCAGGAACTACAGAGGGAACTAACACACACGGAGTGAGTACTGGACACAGCAAGGGGCACTGGGGGTCTCATCTCCAAATTGTACCAGGCCTTATTGGAGGCCAGAGGGGACGAGGTATCTGCACTAAAGGTTTGGTGGGAAAGAGACTTGGAGAGGGAGATAGACCCGAATCAATGGAGAATGTTATGCCTAAACGCCCACCGGACATCAGTGGCCTGCCAGTATAAGCTACATGGCCTCAAGCTGTTATACAGGTGGCAATGGGACCCGGCGAGGCTCGGGAAAATGTACTCGGGAGCAGACCCCCACTGCTGGAGAAAATGTGGCCAAGTAGCGAACTATTGGCATGTATGGTGGAACTGTGAGAAGGCATAATGGTACTGGAAAGAGGTACTGGGCTGGATTAGGGACCTTGATGGGGTTGATAGGAGGGCTGACCCACTACTGGTGTTATTCGGAATTGAAGCGACAGAGGAGAACTGGGTGAAATTACTGCATATGCCACACTACCACCTGCTGGCAGCTAGGGCATGTCTTGCAGGGGGATGGAAAAGGGAAAACCTCCCGAGCGAAAAGGAATGGGCGGCCAAAGTAGTTGACCTATATAGAATGGAGGAGCTAACGAGACTGATACACAATCGATCACCGACGAGAGCCATGGAATGGGCCCCATTTTTGACAATGTACGACCCTGAGCATCCGCGAGATTAGGAAGAAACAGGGGGAGACTGCAAAGGGCTGGATTTGGCGAGGTCAGGAGCAGGGGGCCGGCCCAAACGGCTGCCAGGAAGCATATAACGACGAGATCTGGACAGAGAGGAACTGGAATAGATACACGGCCAATCGAACTCAGGGCGTCATCGCCTAGGCAGTCACACCTCGAGGTGTACTGAATGGGATAGGAACTAAGACTCTGGAGGAGCCAAAGTACAGTGAAGAAGAGACTACCCAGGTGTAGCCGGGAAACAGTTGGGGTTATGGTGAGGGGGGAGGGGGGGAAGTTGGTTGGGGGTGGGGAGAAAAGTCAAAACCCTATTAAAACATGAAGATGTTTGCAGGCCTACTGTACTGAGTTGTGTATGTGTCAATGCCAATAAAGTTAAATTTGATGAGTTCAAACAAGCTATAACTCCCATAAACCAACCAAAAACAATAAAAATGAATACAAACTAGATCGGATTGAAAGAATGCGAAAGAAAAAAAAAACTCAAAACGAGACTGCTATCAAAGTATCAACAACATCTCAAGTTAAGCAATTTGTTTGTAAAATTCTGATTCCCAAAACACAATATAAGATTGCGAGTGCGGCAGTTTTAGCTAAATATAAGAACATGATGAGCCCTAGCAAGGAAAAAATGTGCTCTAAATCAAAACTCCCAGTCCCTCATCATCTGTTAGATGATTTAGTCAACCTGAGTGAAGATGATCAAGCCCAAAACAAACCAATGCTTCAGGCCCAAGACAACTCTATGCAAGAATCTAGTTCAAACCATGGAGTTTATAATAGGCAAAATTTGAATCTGATAATGAAAGACACATGGTTACCCCATTTGAGAGCAGAGATTTATAAGTCAATTGAAGATTATTTACAGACAAAAACCCAGCAATTATTACCAGTCCAAGTTTCTAGGAACATACCTGTTTAATCAAGTGATAGGGACTTTATACATGACAGTCAACTAGACAATAATCAATCTGCTACCAACTCAAAGCCTGAGCGGCGATGCAGTCAGGATGTCGGTTCTCGACTGACAGGCGACAATGAGTTATATATGGCTAGCTCCGCTAAAACAAACAGTACAAATCAATGTCATCGATTAATTATGAAGTGCCGTCATCCCCTTTTGTCACTTATGACTTTTGTCGCTCTAGCAGTTCAAACATTTTCACTAACATTCAAAAATGAGAAGATATTGAGCAGGTGGAGTTTCTAAATTATCAGGGCCTATCAATAGTGAGGCTGTGGATTTTATCTGGTGTGATAAGGAACACCATCTGGTTAGCTAAAATGGATCTATTTCAACTGGACTTCATTATAGCACAAGATCCGACGATATTTAATCCCGTCGCTAATAGCAAAAGCCAGAATAATGTGAAAGATAGATCACAAGATCGTAGATTTGATAATGAATCCCAGTTTGGAACTATGAATCACACTAGCAAACCTAAAGGCCCAATTGACCAATGGAGTATAATTCCTAACTGATAGCTATTGGAAAATAACACAAGCAAATTAATACGTGTTGCATGTTGGAATACACAGGGTATGTTCATTTGATCAGTGAAAGCGTTGAATTGATTGAGTCATTTGATATAGTGATGTTCCAGGAAACCTGGTTAGTTCACCAACCTGTATGGAATAATCATGAAATCAATTTAATTCCAGCTCTTAAAAAAGAAAAAGGCAGACCAACATGAGGTCTTATGATAGCCATTGTTGGATGTATACGAATTGTTCGAACTACAATTGTTCGAATCACAATTGACCTTTGCACAATTGACCGAATTGTGAAGGTCAATTGTTACATATATAACCAAAGCAAAAAAAAAAAAAAAAGAATATATATATATATATATATATATATACGGTCAATTGTGCAAAGGTCAATTCGGACCCTTGACTTTCGATCAATTGGGTCATTCGAACAATTGTGTTCGAACAATTTGGGTAATACCAAAATGGCATAGGGTTAGAATTACAACCTTGTGCTTCACCAAACAGGCATATACAATTGGTTAAGATTGTCTGTTTTGGTGGAGCAATTGCTTCAATCAATATATATGGAAACCCTATGGCCTTGGTTGACAATAAATTCTTCTGAGACATAGAAGAGCTATCAAATATTGTTTATGCATCCCCTGATATCACAAATATCATCATAGCGGGTGATTTAAATCTACAATGCTTGAATGATACTAAAAATAAGAGCTGCGCAGCACTGATCAGGTGAAAAGCCCTCATGGAAGTCCACCAACTACATATGCTTAATGGTTCAACTAATGGTGATGTGCCTGCAGCCCCCACATGGTGTCAGGGGACAAGTAGATCCATTATAGACTATGTATATGTCTATTCAAACACCTTTGTACAAATTGTGAACTTTGAGGTATTTCAACAGACTAACAGTGATCATAATTTGCTTTCACTACAATGGCTACTACAGGTCACTTATGCACATAATAGGTGCAAGCGATATCATGGAAACTTGCAAGTTAACAATTTAAGAACGCAATTTAAATGGAACATGGAGACATTAGATTATTTAAATGAGAACTTTATTAAAAGTGTACATCAGGGTAGGAAACAGTCGATGATAGTGGGTGACAAATATGTGAATGCTGTTCAAATATTTAAAATTCATGCCTAGGCAAGGCTAAGATGGGTTATAACTATAAATATAGACACATCTTTGATTTGGAGGTGTGAGATCGAAAGAGAGAATTGAGGCAACAGAGAAAATTAGTATTGCTAAAACCTAGCCTTTTAAGAGCTGGCCTGTTAAGAACACTGAAATGCCAATATAATAATTGTCGTCGGTCTAGAAGAATACAACTCTACCAGTCAGATGGTAAAGCAATGCGCCACTTGTGGGAAAAATTCTGCACAGATCTGGGGTTTTCTTAATTTAGCAACATATAATACCCAAAATTGCAAACAGCGTTAGCTCAATCGGTCATCATATTGGCGAAATATGGGAAATTCACTCTTGATTCGATCATTACATTTTTAAAGCAAAAAACAACTCTGATTTTGCTCTATGGTGCCGGAACTAAGCCCATTTTTAGTGAGCTTATGCTGATGAAATTTGAAGGGCGGTACTGGAGGCGTATTTTAAGTCTACCAAATTGCGTACATGTAGTGTGGGTACTATATGAATGTGGCCTGATCTCCTTATATACGAGATATATGTGGCAACTAATATCACTATTTAGGAAATCTTTGATGGCACCTGATTCGAAGATGTTACTGAGTATATGTTCATGTCAACACATACATTTGTGCGTAAATGAAGGGAAATGGTCATTCAAACTTTGTGTGAGGCAGAAATAACTGTTCAAATCCTGTTGGAAAATCTTTGCAGAGTAAAAACTAAATTTTTGAACTTGATTGGATCTCTACCCGAGATAAATGTATGAAACATAAAGATTTTGGAAATAATCAATTTCACGTGAAAAAATATGGCAATGTAGACAAATATATGCTTAAGTCACCTTCTGCCTGACACAGAAATGAATTCTTGCGATTTAGGTTTAACTTATGGCCTACTAAAGACATCCAAAAGTGACACAGGAACATTCAGGACTGTGAGAATGTATGTCAATTCTGTAACATTGCACAAACCAAAGAAACGTTACGACATCTATTGGTCATCTGTCCGATACTTGAGAAACTACGCACTTTGCACTTTAAGAAACTGTTTGAAAATCGTTGCACCTTGATGAGAGATGAATTGTGGGAACATTTATTTTCAGGCCAACAATTGACATTACGAATTGCTGTTTTAAATTTTTCATATGCTTTGAAACTGAACTAACACATTTTTTTGAAGTATGAATAATGAATGATGAAATTGTAATGATGAAAAAGAGAAGGCAGAGAAGATGAAACTATGTACCCTTCGATAACAGTATTGACTTGCGAATGATCTATTTAGTTTAGCTTGTTTTTCTTTTCTTTTTTAAGTGTATTAAGAGAACTTCAAAATGTTTTTAAGTATTATGAGATGTAATATTCTGAAATGTTTTATTGTCAAAATTTTAAAGTTCATTAATCAGCTGAATCAGTTAAATAAAAAAATAAAAAATATGTCTGATGTGTCAAGACAGAGAGACACTTCAAGTACAGGTGCAGACAATAGTAAAATTATTAGAGGACCTGGGCTTCCTAATAAATTGGGAGAAATAGAAGATATTACCGGAACAGACAATGGAATTTCTGGAGTTCATAGTGGACTCTATTCAGTGATCCCTCCGCCTACCCATTACCAATGTGAACAATATCAAAAAACAGTTAAGACACACCCTAGCAAGAAGGGAAATGTCACTGAGGGACATTGCAAGGCTAGTGGGTTGACTAGCATCATCGATCCAAGCGATATTCCCAGGGCCCATATATTACAGGGCACTTCAAAGATTAAAGATCAGGCATCTCAGGAGGGGTGCATTGTGCAAAACAAACTTTATCATCTCCCAAGAAGTGAGGGAAGAATTGGAATGGTGGCAACACCTCATGGATGCATGGAACGGGAGGGCCATATTTGGTTCAATCCCGGAACAGATCATCGAATCCGATGCCAGCAGATGAGGCTGGGTAACCCGATGCAGGAACCTGTCAACAGGGGGCAGGTGGTCAGACCAGGAGACAACTCTCCACATCAACTGTCTTGAATTACTGGCAGGGTCCTTCGCAGTGAAATGCTGGACTCAAGCGAAGGCTCAATGTTTTGTCCTGTTCAAGGTGGACAATGTCTCGGCAGTCAGGTACATAAACAGACTGTGAGGGACGAGATCTAAATTATTGCCAGAACTAACAAAAGATTTTTGGGAACTCTGTCTTAAGAGGAAAGTGTCAGTGACGGCAGAGTACTTGCCGGGCCATCAGAACGAGGTGGCCAACTGGAACTCCAGATACCTCAGGGACGCCAGTGATTGGAAGCTGGACGAGGAGGTATGCCAAGACCTAATGACTGATTGGGGACCATGCCAGGTCGACCTTTTTGCGTGGAGACTGAACAAACAACTAACCCGGTTCCTCAGTTGGAGACCGGACCCAGAGCCAGAAGTGACAGACGCCTTCCTTCAATCATGGGGTCAACAAACAAATTATACGTTTCCTCCTTTCTCCATGATAAGAAGGACGCTAGCCCATGTGAGGTGGCAGAAAGCATCTTTAGTTCCAGTTACACCAGACTGGAGGGGACAGGTGTGGTTCCCCAGTCTGCTGGAATTATCACACCACAACCCAGTAGCTCTACCCAGGTGTGAGTTCATTGTATGAGACCCGAGAGGCCTCAGCCATCCTTTAGTGAGGTCAGGCAGACTCAATCTAATCGGATGGACAATTTCAGGAGATCTTGGGTTAGGCCAGGATTATCGAATGAGGCTGAAATCATCATTAACGAGTCCTGCACTCCAAGAACACACAGGGCTTAAAAGTATGCATGGGCTAGCTGGAGTAGCTGGTGTTTGGAGAGGGATATTTATGGAACAGATGTAGTACATGTAGCCAATTTCTTCGCAAAGATGGCAGCCCAAGTGAAGGCATATAGAACAATGAATACAGCCATTTCAGCGATATCAGCAGGGCACCCCTAGATTGAAGGGATCGCGATAGAACATACCCTCATTTGTAGACTATTAAAGAAAGTAAAGATGTCTAGACCCCCTAGGGAAAAATATACTCAATTATGGGATGTGGACACAGTTTTGAAACTATTTCTATCATGGCCAGGTAACCTTGAGTTATCCAGGAAGGCCATTTCAGGCAAACTATCCATGCTTCTATGTCTATTGGCTTGTGAAAGGTTATCAGACAATAGAGCTCTGGAGATCAACAGAAAGAGTATTTCACCAAACGGAGTGACCGTCCTCATAATGAGGAGGACTAAGACAGGGTTGAGATCCATAACATATGAATCTTTTCCGTGGCAACGAAAATTATGCCCGGTCTGATGTTTATCAGCATATGAGGACATAACGAGGGAAGCGAGAGGAGGAGTATCACAGTTACTAATAGCAATTTGTAAACCTTTTGATAGGGTGGGATAATCCTTCGCCTCTGTGTCTGTAATAGAATTATGACTTTCTGGCACTAATTTGTTGAAAATCTGAATTGTAAGACTCTGAGCTGAATTCTATGGGTCACAGAGGAATGCACAATTCTTTCCCGTTTCAGTACTTATGAGGTGTCCTACCTCCTCCAGGAATCCTTATTTTATTTATTTACTAATACATTTTATAAAGTGCGCCAGAGCGCTCTACAGTATACATGTATAGAATCACAAACACTTACACAACAATCTACAAGCATTGGCATTCAAAGTGATTTATTGCATTTGATATTCTTAAATATGGATGTAATTCTAAGTCAAGACCGGAGGCTCGGATCATGCTTCACTTTCATATTTACTACTCAAGCAACAATAACAAACTAATAATATGATGCAGTAAAACAAGGTAAAAAAACTACAACTTCCAGTGGAGATACCCCATTCCGAGATTGGAGGTAGCCATGGCGATTTTTGCGCCATGGCTGCCTCCAATACCGGGTCTGGCACCAGTCTGGTTCAATAGGGACTTACCGGTGCATTCCGACCCTGGAGGGACCGATAAGTCCCCATTGAAACAACCATTCCCCATTCCCATTTGAGTCCCCCTAGGGCTCAATGGGGAGGGCGCTAATAACGGGCTCGCGAATAGCAGGCCCGTTATTAGCACACTGGTCGCTCCAAGAACACACAGGGCTTAAAAGTCTGCATGGGCTAGCTGGAGTAGCTGGTGTTTGGAGAGGGATATTCATGGAACAGATGTTGTACATGTAGCCAGTTTCTTCGCACAGATGGCAGTCCAAGTGTAGGCATATAGAACAATGAATACGGCCAGGTCAGCGATATCAGCAGGGCAACCCTGGATCGAAGGGATCGCAATAGAACATACCCTCATTTGTAGACTATTAAGGAGAGTAAATATGTCTAGACCCCCTAGGGATAAATATACTCCATTATGGGATGTGGACACAGTTTTGAAACTATTTCTATCATGGCCAGATAACCTGGAGTTATCCAGGAAGGCCATTTCAGGCAAACTATCCATGCTTCTATGTCTATTGGCTTGTAAAAGGTTATCAGACATTAGAGCGCTGGAGATCAACAGAAAGAGTGTTTCACCAAACGGAGTGACCTTCCTCATAATGAGGAGGACTAAGACAGGGTTGAGATCCATATCATATGAATCTTTTCCGGGGTAACCAAAATTATGCCCAGTCCGATGTTTATCAGCATATGAGGACATAACGAGGGAAGTGAGAGGAGGAGTATCACAGTTACTAGTAGCAATTTGTAAACCTTTTGAGAGGGTGGGATAATCCTTCGCCTCTGCGTCTGTAATAGAATTATGACTTTCTGGAACTAATTTGTTGAAAATCTGAATTGTACTACTCTGAGCTGAATTCTATGGGTATCCCTTACCGCCCAACTTGTAATGACCCCGTAGTCTTTGGTAGTCCCAATATTATTGGTCTTTTAACTGACCACGTAATCAAATAACCAATCAGTCCAGTCCATATCCATGACCAAACTGAACATCCTCCTTCACTTCCTCTTTCTTGGCTGCTCCTCCGCGAGTTAAGTACAATTCTATGTCAAGACTCTGAGACTCAGATTATGCTCAACTCAACTCTTTACTTCTCGAGCAGCCAACCAATTATATTCACATAAACCAAACTGTCAAATGAACTACAATATCCATGAACATAAGGGAAATTTGAAGTTTGCTTTCTGTTGGTTAAACAGTAACACGTGATCTCAACTGTCCAATGATGTCTAAACAGTCCAATATAAACATCCTCTTCATCCTTGTATCTTCCTCTTTGCTGCTCGAGCATCTGAGATAAGTACATTTTGATTTCCTTAGTAGTGTATAATGTAATATCTGTGGTGAATGTTATACGGTACAGCGTTATTGGGAATAGGACGCGCGTGAGCAGGCGAACGAGCGATTAGAGCTTGGCGGCACAGATCTGCAGGTAGGCAACGCAGCAAGGTGTAGGCTCCGGCGTTACACGGAAGTACTCTGGACGCAACAGGACCGTTAGAGGTTCTGGTGCCTTGGCAAATCTTCTCTGTGCCAGGAGAAGAGCGAAAGACAGTTTGACCGAAGCGAAATCCTGTGAGGGTGTTAAGATGGATTTCTGAACTCTGACCTGGGGGGTGCAGAGGTTCAGAACGCCAACCTAGTTTCTTGGAACAGGGTAACCTCTGGACAAGCCAGACCAATCAGGGTAGCTATGGCAGGCGGTCAAGACTAAGTCTCAAGAGGGGTGAGGGTGACTGAAAGACCTCAATGAGCACACAAAGCAAGGACACTTACAAATTACTCCAGACAGGTGTTATATCAAAAATATAGACACATTTATTACAAGGCCTTTGTAACATAGACTATAGCAAAGAGTCACAATAATACTGAAGTAAACCAACACATCACAATCAACACGATATACATACAAAACCAGAGGGGTCTAACGGATTAAGAAGCACAAAATATGTAGACCACCCAGATGGGGAGGAAAACAAACAGGCAGTGCAAGTAATCTTTAGACCCAGTTCCATATCAAGAATACACCTAACTAAGAGGCAGTCCAAGCCCTACGAAGAGAGGAGCCTTATGCTCAATAGTACATGCACACGCTTGTGCCACTGGACAAAATAGGGTCTCTTCAAGGGTCACTAGCAGCTCAGGAAGGTGGAAGCGGTCGATGAAGAACAAGTCCCCACTATTCAAGCAGGACCTCCACTTGCGGGCAGAGGCAGGTTGAGAGTGTAGGATAGAGTCGCTATTTCGCAACAGCGGTAGAAAAGAAATGGGCTCCTGTGCTAGGGGCCACCGGTTGGGGTATGGACTACTCACCGGTCCCCGACGCAGGCAGACCCAGAATTCGCCAGTTCAGATCACTTTGCTGGCAGGTTCGAATGCGACAATCAGGACGTCTCGACACTGTGTAGTTTCTGCGGTAGCAGGCTTCAGGGTCAAGAGGGTCACAAGTGCAGCAAACTTGCACAGGTCGTTGCCACAGCATGGCAACACAGTAACCGCGGTCCGGGCGCACTCGTCTCACTTCAGACCCGGGAATGCCAAGTGTACGAAATTCAGTGTGAGATTGCTGTGGACACGGAGCAAGCAGTATACCAAGTTTCGAGGGTTTCCTCGAAACCGCGGCGATGACAGAGCAAACGTCCTGCGTAAGCTGGTCAGCCGACTGGTTGGCCCAGGGACACTTCCGAAGAGGCTCACTTGCAGAGTTTGATGAAGGTGCCGAGAATAGTTGGTCCCACTATTCCAATGGGTCGAAGCGCCTTCACAGACCTTCTAGGACGATCAGATGCAGAGGGGCCTCGCAGGACGACAGCGGGCTCAGGGTGCCAAACCTTCCAGCGGGTCACCAGCGGTTCCTCAACTCGGCTTCTTGTTGCAGGATACTTGGCTCCTTATCCTTTTTTCGTGTGAACTCATGAGATCGACATGGTAGTGGTGTTTTCGGCCTCCTCTTATCCAAAACTCCCTTCGCGCCAAAACGGAGAGGACCCAATGGGAGATCTGCTCACAAACACTCACTCCATACGTGGACCAATCACGGACTACGGTGGTCCCAGGCATTCAGGACTCTCCAGACTCTCTGGCACCCAGGATGTGTATTAAGAACAGACATCCCAGCCCACATCCTGGAGGCACACACACAAGGCATGCAGAAGCCAGCAAAAGCTTTGGGTTTCGCATGAAAGTGCATGACCAAATAAGGACTGACCCGGGTCGGCTCGACCTGGGGAAGGAGAAGGGGCAAGATGGCCAAAGGACAGGACAAATAACCTCGTGGCATGGCCATTTTGGAGCCTGGCCACCTATTCGTGCCAAACGCGGTAAGCGTGGATAACATGGCAAAAAAGGGTTCAAAACATAAGATAAACGATAGCTGCCACCAGTCCTGTCCGTGACACACCTGCACAGTTCATAATAAGTCCAGCGAGAGTTTCTAGGGCCTTTGGAATGACTAGAGACCCAAGGGTGCTGTAAAGTAAGTTACATCGCACTCTTGTTACATGTTGCACAAAAGCTGCAACATGAGGAAAGGACTAAGGGAAACGAAGTCTCCCAGTACTGACTGTCTTAAGGGCATGTCAGTTTCCCCATAAGAAGTGAGTGAAAGCCCAGAGGAGTGCAGCTGAGGGCTGCACTTCTCTGGCAAAGGTTAGATCAGGGTGTAAAACAGCAGCAAAATGTTTGGGGGTTGACGCATGGAGCGAAAATGACATTCAAATATGAAATCTTTCCCAACAGAGGGCAAGATCATAACACAGAATAATTATATACCGGCAGACAACTGCACAAACGAGTGCAGAACTCGGAGCTGGGCACATAATATGCCATCTGCTGGTGGCGAAGGCACACCGCAGTCATTATAAATTGACTGCTTGATTCAGGCAAGCGCAGATGGGCACAGTCCCAGGTAAAACTGACAGAAGCTGCTGAGAAAGGCAGAAAGGTCCCAGTCACTCAAACAGTTCCTTGCACAGACGGGCACAGTCTCAAGTAAGAATGGTGAATTTTAATAGACCTGCCTAGCTATTTTTGATAACATTTGACGGGGGCAGCCCAGGCAAACTGCATATTACAAGTTTTTTAAAAACCAGCACAGCCATAAGCATGAGCGGAGAGTACTCAGAAGTGGACCCACAGGGTCCACATGTGAGTGGCATCAGAATGAGCCAAGAGGTTCAGAAAGTGAGTGCTGGCGGGGGCCTCTCGCGTAAGGGCAGGGACATCCTAGAAGACCTTATAGCTTTCTCTCAGGGCATGGCAGAATTGAGGACAGAAGCTCAAAAAGGCAAAGGGGGAAGGAAAAAGACCCACAGGGTACGTAGCGCCTGGACCCCCAGGTTCGCCACATAAAAGCGATGGTGGCAAGAGGAAGGCAAGGTCGAAGGGCAGATACGGCCAAAATAGCTCAGAGGATACCTCTGAAGCAGACTGCATCAGCAGCGAAGAAACAGGAGATAGGAGCTCTCAAGTGTCCAAGGACTCATCGTCGAGTGACGCCAGAAGGCACAGAAACAAGAAGGGCAGGCCTGAAGAGCCACAAGTGGACGAATTCGACCCAGATGACTTGGTGCAACAAAGGTCATCAGAGTGGGACCCCAGAGAACATTGCAGCCTATCTAAAAAGAAGACTCAGGTCCCCCCTGAATAAAGAGGCAAGAAGTAAGATGAAGAAGTAATGCCGTAGGCCTAGAGTTCCGGATGGGGTAGCTGAAACATCCAAAATTGATGACTTCATGCTGACTTTCATGGAAAGGTACGGCAAGGACATCAAAAAAGGCCTTGATCGCTCCTGGAGGTTGTGTCAGGACAAACTCCTAGATGTGGTGGGACCCATCACAAAAGTATTGCAACTGGCAGAGGAAGCTAAACAGAGAAAAGAAGCTATCGACCCTGAGGTTCTCTCAGGTTGGACTCAAAGGCCAATCTGCCTACTGGGCAATGCAAATAGCTCCATCGCAATGGAGAGTAAACGGTCTACACTCATGACAATAGACTCTAGGTTAGAAGAAGTGGCACCATCAGAAACAGCAGCTGCAGCCAAGGCCAAACTATTTGGCCAGACATTTATGAAGGACATGGCAAGGTTTGCCAGCACGTACACCACATTGGACAAAGCACAGGCTTTCTGAAGAAGATCTTTGGAAGGAAGGTTTTTCGACAGGGCTGGCAGAGGCAAGGGCTGCTCGGCCAGCCGGTACCCCTACCCCAGGTCCTCCGGACACAGAGCTCACTGGAGGGAACAGGAAGACCGGCGAGCAAACCCTTTTTTCCCATCGAGTGGAAGGGGCAGAGGATGGAGAGGAAGCAGCAGACAACAACATCAAAATAATACAGGTGAGAGAAAGAGCGCAAGCATGGGCGCTAGACACAGGGATTCCTCCGGTGGGGGGGAGAGTGGCACTGCATATGCAAAGATGGTTAACATTATCCTCAGATGCCTGGGTCTTGCAGACAGTTTGGGGTTTTCTCTTAGAATTCTGGAAGGAACCTGTACAGGGGTTCCCTCAGAGACCAATAGGGTTCAGCAGAGAAGACAATGCATTACTAGACAACGAGATAGAACAGCTGAGACTAAAAAAGGCCTTCAGTAGCAGTTTACCCTGGCTGCCCCCGTCAAATGTTATCAAAAATAGTTAGGCAGATCTATTAAAATTCACCAGTCTTACTTCGGACTGTGCCCGTCTGTGCAAGGATTCGTAAGCAACAAGTTTTTAGTGAAGTGCAAACGCCAAGTCAGGCAAGTCATCAATCTCAGAGCACTGAACTCATTCTTGGTGTACAGGCACTTCAAGATGGAAGGAATTCACCAACTGAGAGACATACTCCAGAGGGGAGACTGGCTGGCTCGGATAGATCCTAGAGATGCGTACCTGACGATACCTATACACCAAAGTCAACGTCAGCTACTGCAGTTCATCTGCAGGGATCAGAGACGGGAGTTCGTATGTCTCCCATTCGGGCTGGCCTCAGCCCCCTGGTGCTTTACAAAATTGATGAAGCCAGTAGTGGGACACCTCAGAGAACGGGGGGTCAGACTGATTATTTACCTGTATGATAAATGCATCATGTACCAGGACAGGGAACTGATAACGGAACAGGTCAAGATTACAACAGACTTGTTACAGCAACTGGGTTTCTTGATAAACTGGGAGAAATCGGAACTAGACCCTTCCCAGTCGATGGAATTCCTGGGATTCATTCTCGTAACGGTACTGGGAACGCTCAGCTTACTCTTAGAGAAGATGAACTCTATAAAAAGGGGCATAAAGAGCATGATGGCGAGAGAGATGACATCCTTGACGGGGATAGCCAGGCTGATAGGGCGACTGTCATCCTCGATTCATGACATTTTCCCAGGACCGCTCCACTACAGAGCACTACGACGACTTAAGAACAAATCAGACAGGGCCTGTTGTACGATCAGGAAGTCCCGATCCCACAGGAAGCAAGGACGAAATTAGAGTGGTGGTATCATCACATGGAGGCCTGTAATGGCAGGGCGATATTTGGCTCCTCCACGGACCTTGTGATAGAGTGGGACACCAGTCGATTGGGCTGGGGAGCCTGCTGCGGCGAGATGTCTACCGGGGGAAGGTGGTCGGAAGAGGAGCTAGCCCTCCACATCAATTGTCTCGAACTGCTAGCGGGTTCATTTGCAGTCCACTGCTGGATGCAAGAAGGTGCAAGATGCGCAATCCTCCTCAAAATGGACAATGTCTCCGCAGTCAGATACATCACCCGACTGGGGGGGACAAGATCCAAGATGCTAGCAGAACTAGCCAAAGACTTCTATGCCTTCAGCGGAGAATCAGCGTAACAGCAGAACTCTTTAACGGGGGCCCAGAACCAGATAGCGGACTGGAATTCGAGATACCTGAAGGACTCCAGCTATTGTCAGCTGGAGGAATAAGTTTCCCAAGAGATCATGAGACAGAGGGGGCCATATCAGATGGACCTGTCTGCTTTGAGATTGAACAGGAAACTGGCCAAGTTTTACAGTTGGAGACCAGACCCAGAAGCGCGGGCGATGGATGCCTTTCTCCAGGTTTGTGGACCAGCAACAGAATACACGTTCCCGCCTTTCTCTATGATAGTGCGGATGCTGGCTCAGGTCAGGAGACAGAGGGCGAGAGTAGTGCTGGTGACACCCTATTGGAGAGGTCAGGTTTAGTTCCCAGACCTACCAGAAATGTCATACGCCATTCCAATTCTTCTGCCGCTTAGACAGGACATAGTACTCGGCCCGACAGGGGAGCGTCACCCACTTGTTCAGACAGGGAAATTGAGACTGATAGCCTGGGCGATTTCAGGAGATCCTGGTCCAAGCCTGGACTTTCGGTGGAAGCTCAGGAGTTCATCAGAGAGTCCTGGGCCCCAGGGAACAGAAGGCTTACAGAGTTGCACGGTTTAAGCAGAGTAGTTGGTGCATGGAGAGGCAGATGCATCCTGCTCGAACAGATGTAATTCATGTGGTGAACTTCTTAGCTAACCAGGCGGCGCAGGCCAAAGCATATAGAACGATCAACACATATCGGTCAGCGATATCGGCTGGCCATGAGTGTTAGGAAAGATTTCATATTATATGTATTTTCCCTCCAGTTGTGCACCCCCACACTTTTTGCTGCTGTTTGAACACCTTAGTCTGACTTTGCCAGAGAAGCACAGCCTTCTGCTGCACTCCTCTGGTCTTTCGCTCACTTTTTATGGCGAAACTGACATGCCCTTAAGACAGTCAGTGCTGCAAGACTTTGTTTCCCTTAGTCCTTTTCCAATGTTGCAACTTTTCTGCACCGTGTAACAAGTACACAATGTACCTTACAGTACAGTGCACTTGGGTCTCACAGTGAATTACAAAGACCCTAGATACTCTCGTAGGACTTTTTGGGAGATGTGCAGATGTTTCCAGGGCAGGGCTGGTGGCAGCTTATCGTTTTATATAATTTTAACCCTTTCCTGGCATTAAACCACGTTAACCGCATTTGGCACAAATAGGTGGCCTGGCTCCATGTTAGGCAGAATTATATGCAGTACCCTTTGGGAACACCACACACAATTAAGACTACAAGTGACAGTACTGATTCACCTTTGGTACAAGCCTGTACTACACAGTTAAAGTGCAGTTTCAAATAGTTACACAAAGGACAGCAATGACTATGATTCAGGCAAACACTGAGTCAAGGTTTTCAAGTAAAAGAATATTCATTTATTTCACTCTTCAGTTGTATAACATTACACTATTATAATCAGTCAAAAAGAATCACACTCTTAATACACCACACAACTTCCCTTAAATTTCAGACAAGTTAAGCTCACAAAATGAAGTGGGAGCAAAGACAAAAGTTAACAGAAATGGATCCACACCAACAGGTAAGAACTCAGGGCAAACGGACAAGAGTGACTACAATGATAAAATCAGATAGAAAAGGCTTAGTGCTAAAGTCAATGGTTCAAAAGTTTTTTTGCTCAAGATAATACAATTCAGTGTAGTTCGTGGCACGGTTTCCGGACGAGGTTGGTTGGTAGAAAAGTTAGTTCAAAGAGAAGAGAAGGACAAGCCCTCGGATTGGAGAAAGATTTCAAACACGTTCACCGCGGCTGAACGAAACGCACAACCAGAGTTGCACGGTAACTTAAAACGGAGAGGGAGCTGTAGATGAGGCAGAAGTTCCTGGTAGTTCCTGCAGGGTCACGGTTCCTGAAGCGACTGTCGGACTGATCAGAAGTAGGAAGACTGGAGGGTCTTTCACTACCCAGGGAAGAAACCAGCAGCAGAGCAAAGCAACGAATAAAAGATACGCTCCTTAAAACCCAAGCAGGGTCCGACCTTCCTGGCTATCCGGCTCACTGTAGCTCTGTACAGCGAATTCGACTAGAGGAGAGGTCCTGGCTTGCAGTTTGGGTGAACTGGTGGGTCCCACCAGCTCAAGGGAAGAAGTTCCCTGGAGGATCTTCTCTGTCATCGGATTCTGGAGATTCAGACCTGTAGCAGGGCTTCACCGGGCAGTTCAGTTGTTGTAGGGGTCCTCTTCTTCCAGTTCCTTGTTGGTTCTTTCGTTCCAGTGGCGACTCTGCTCTTCCTGTCCCAGAGACCTGCTTTTTATGCAGTTTTCCCCCATTCATACAGCCTGGCTGTCAATCACACAGCAGGGTGACTGGGCTGGCAAGTCCAGTCCCCTTAGCCAAAAAGACAAGAGTGCAACTTGGGTTACCAAGGGAACCCATGGCAGGGGTCCTAAAACCCCTCCCTCACATTCTGCCTACCCAGACTCTCAGGCGCCTAAAGGAGGGCTTCTGTGTGAAAGCCCGCGAAAAAACAATGAACAAAGGGACCAAGACTTTAACAAAAAGAAATTGCGAATAAACCCAGCCGGAGCCAAAATAAAATGTATTTGGTCAAGCGGGTTTATGTTTGAGGCTAATTTAATAGCCTAAAACATTACCACGTTTATGTAAGATAATCGCGGTAGAAAAGTTAGGGTAGATACCACTGCCACCAGCCAAGTCTTAATGTAAAGGGAGCGAAACAATGCCCCAAGAGGCACAGACGAAAAGGGATAAGAATGAACCCTTTCCAATACTCCATGGAAGATGGGGTGTACTGGGTCTGTGGTTTAAAGTGACTAAGGTAAAGTTAATGGCAACTTTACCCTTTTCTGTGGGACTGTAGTCAGCCCCAGAAAATGGAGTCGGTGGGAAGTCTAAAAGACAACCCTGTGTCACTGCACTGAAGGTGCTGTGTAACACACATGACAAATGTGGTACCCTGGAGTAGGTGAGGCTCCAGTGCCCAAGATCACAAAAAAAGTAGAAACACACATAGCAAAACACATGTAAGAGTGGGAAAAAAGACTCACACTCTTACCAGGTGAGAAAAATAAATCATAGAAATCCAGCAAAGCTGCTGAGGGACTCAGTAGGTAAGGGAAATCAACCATTTATGAGAATTCTCCCTAACACTCCAAAATGGCCATGCCACGAGGTTCTTTTTCCTGTCCTTTGGCCATCTTGCCCCTTTGTCTTCCCCAGGTCGCGCCGGCCGGGGTCAGTCCTTATCTGGACATGCAGTTTCCCGCGAATGCCAAGCTTTCGCGGGCTTCTGCATGCCTTGTGTGTGTGCCTCCAGGATATGGGCTGGGCTGTCTGTCCCCAATACACATCCTGGGTGCCAGAGAGTCTGGAGTGCTGTGAATGACTGGGACCACTGTGTTCCATGATTGGTCCATGTATGGAGTGTGTGTTTGTGAGCAGATCTCCCATTGGGTCCTCTCTGTTTTGGCGTGAAGGGAACTTTGGATAAGAGGAGGCTGAAAACACCCATACCATGTCGATCTCTTGAGTTCTCACTGAACGAAGGTTAGAATCCAAGTATCCTGAAACTAAGAAGCTGCGTCGAGGAACCACTGGTGAACCGCTGGAAGGTTTGGCACCCTGAGCTCGCTGCAGGCCCGTGGGACCCGTCTGCATCTGGTCATCCTAGATGGTCTGCGAAGACGCTTCGACCCATTAGAATAGTGGGATGAACTATTCTTGGCACCTTCAACAAACCCTGCAAGTAAGCCTTCTCGGAAGTGTCCCTGGGCCAACCAGTGGGCTGACCAGCTTACGCAGGACCTTTGCTCTGTCTCTGCCGTTGTTTCAAGGAGGCCCTCGAAACTTGGTATACTGCTAGCTCTGTGAGACTAGTTCGACAGGACCGGAGTAAACGCGGTTACCGTGTTGCACATCCGCGCCACGATCTTTGCAGGTGCGCTGCATTTGTGACCCTCTTGTCCCTGAAGCCTGCTGCAGTGAAACTGGCCTGATCCATCCGCCAGGAGTGGAGAAATAGCCACTGTCCCGTTTATGAATCCTCTCTGTATCTTTGGAACTGAAAGCTGCAGAGCCGTCATATTGCTGCAGTAGAACCCGCAACCGAAGTGGACTCGACTGGCGAAGTTTGGTCCGGAGTGTGCCTGGGGCCAGTGAGTAACCCTTACCTTAACCGGTGGCCCCTAGCACCTCCATCCATTATTACGCATGGGTTGCCCCTGGGGTCCCTCTCCTTTCCACTGCTAGTGCAAACTAGCAAACTATTCCCGAACCTTGGAATCACCTCTGCCTTCAAGTGGAGGCCCTCCTCGAATAGTGGGAATTGATTCTTCATCGCCTCACCCACCTTCCTGAGCTACTATGGCCTCTGAAGAGACCCCGTTTTGCCCATTGGAACAACCATGTGCGCCTGCACTACATGATCTATTGAGCATAAGGCTCCTCTCTTCTTAGGGTTTGGACTGCCTATTTTCCTTCCCCTCTAAATTGTGAACTTATTTTGTGCTTTTAACCTTTGAGACCCCAATGGTCTTGTATATATCTTGTATTGATTGTGTTGTGTTGGTTTAGTAAGATTGTGGTGATTCTTTTGCTGTGTGTTGAGTTACAAAGGCCTTGTAATAAATGTGTTTATATTTTCGATATATACACCTGTCTGGGAGTAATTTGTAAGTGTCCTTGCTCTGTGTGCTCATTGAGATCTTTCAGTCACCCTTACCACTCCTGAGACTTAGTCTTGACCGCCTTCCAAAGCTACCTTGATTGGTCTGGCTTGTCCAGAGGTTACCCTGTTCCAGGAAACTAGGCTGGCCTTCTGAATATGTGCCAACCAGGTCAGAGTTCAGAAATGCGTCTTAACAAATTAGCGTACAACGGTGGGATAGGACTGACGGTATCCAGTGTTGCACACTAGTGGAGGCATTTTGATTTAATCCTACCCAGGACACTGTTACCTGGTATCCACAGGGACGCCACCCAGCCGGGTTACTCGCTGGTATGCTTCTCAGCTTTGCCCTGATGTGGTCTGTGGGGAAGGTTCTGCCTGAAAATACAGGAGGACTGTGTTCAAGACTGACCGACTGGGGTAAGTATCCTCCCTCCACCCCGTATGATTTCAGTCCCTCTGGCGCCCTCTCCTCACCTTGTGGTAGAATTAGGCGTGCTCTCCGTCCTGCCTTCTTTGCAGGGGTGTGTTGCCTTTCATGGGCGAGTGTGGTCCAGTTACTTCACTGACGCCGGCCCGTTTGATATTGTTCAGGGAGGTCTTATTGCTGTTCTTTAGTTTTGTTGCTATGCTGCATGCCTTTCTTTGTTTAAAATGTCTCTTTTTTTCTCCCTTAGGTATGCGGAGCTTCAGCGCAGCGAACTGGCTTGGTTGAGCCCCACTGGTAAATGATGGCGCATTAAGAGCGCTATGATGCGGTAAGTAAGCGCTATGCGCAGCGCTGCAAAGTCTTGCCTTTGCTAACCTGTGATTTCCTTCCTTGTAGGTCGCAGTGTTCTTCAGCGCGAGTGGAATGTCCGGAGTGGTGCCAGCCGAGAGGCGACCAGCCAGGTAAGCCTTTTGAGCAGTTCGTAATTTGTAAATGTCTCTACTGCTTTCTTTAATGTTGCCTCTATCTTCCTCTTTCAGGTCGTTCTGTCCGGGAGGTGTGCAGATTCGAGGAAGCTGTTCTCAGTAGCTGCGAGTGTTTAAAGGTGAAGACTGCAGGTAAGATGCTGCTGCTAATGATGTTCCTTTTGTCTCCTTGCAGGTTCTGCTTCTCCGAGGTTCGAGGGAATAGCTGGACACGGTGAGCGTCATGTTGCAAGCTGCAAAGTAACGCGAAGTGTGTTGTCTTGCTCGGGTGTGGTTTAAATAGCCCCAACAAAATAGTCCAGGTAAAGTAGTCCCTAGGCTACCACACCCAAAACACTAGACCGCATAGCTTGGTTCTTAGGAACCAAGCTATGTGGATGCCTCCATGTTGGCTGACAATACAATAAAGTAGTTCCCAAGCACATTGTTTTTCATGGTGTATGAGCCTGGCGCCATAGGCGCCAGGACTGGCCCCATGAGGGCTTTTGAAGAGGATGCCAGGCTCTAGAGGCCCGAGTCCTGACTCCACCTGGCCAATGGGTTTGCCAGAGGGGGTTTTGGGCGAGGGTCGTTGCAGCACTCCCCCGTAAGGCCCCTCCCATGGTGTTCCTTCTGTCTGGCCCAGGTTTGGTTGGGAAGTTCCGATGGAATCTCCTGATTAGACGTGGTGCGTGGATATTCTCACTGGGCTCCCAGGATCTATCTTGTGGTCCAAATCCTTTCCAATCGACGAGATAATATAGCTTGGTCCTAGAGTATTTAGAGTCCAAGATATGTTTGACTTCGAATTCTGGTTCTCCGTCAACAAGTATGGGCTTAGGTGGTGTCCCAATCCGTGTGCCGGGTTGCATCGTTTTCAGGAGGGACACATGGAATACCGGGTGGTTGTGTAGATTAGGTGGTAAATCCAGTTTCATGGCTGCTGGGTTGATAATTGCCTTAATGGTATAGGGTCCTAAGTATCTGGGATGAAAGGTCCGGGTTCCCTTGATGGGTACGAATTTAGCGGCTAACCAAACTTTGTCTCCTACTTGATAATCAGGGGCCCTTTTCCGGTGTTGGTCGGCGAATCTCTTTTGTTTTTCTTTGGCATGAATAAGGTGTTCCTTTGCCCTTTTGAAAGCCTGAGTAATGGTTGTGTGTAGAGTCTTTACCGCTGGCATTTCCAAGCTGGCTGGAAGGTTTAGTTCAGAGGTACGTGGATGTCTGCCATAAAGGGTATAGAAGGGCGTTTGTCCCGTGCTTGAATGCAAAGAATTGTTATATGCATATTCGGCTATCCATAGTAGGTCTTTCCAATTCCTTTGTTCGTAGTGCAGCATGCACCGTAAATATTGCTCGAGTGTCTGATTGGTTCTCTCGGTTTGGCTGTCCGTTTGGGGATGGTGACTGGTAGATAGCCGAACGTCGATCTGCGCCATTGCACAACATTTTTTCCAGAAGTTTGAAACAAACTGGCTGCCTCTATCAGAGACCAGAACCGAAGGGAAGCCATGTATCTTAACCACGCCCTCCAGGAACACTTTTGCTAAAGTGGCTGCGTCTGGGAGGCCTTTGAGAGGAATAAAATGGGCCAACTTCGAGAATAAGTCCACAACTACAAGGATGGTGTTGAACCCTTGGCTTGGAGGTAGATCAGTGATAAAGTCAAGGGAAAGAGTGTGCCATGGAACTGGAGGAATGTCCAATGGTTGTAGGAAACCAGATGGTTTTTGTTTCTGTGATTTATTTTGTGCGCAGACACCGCAGGACTGAATATACTGAATGATGTCCTTACGCCAGGTAGGCCACCAAAAGTTCTCTTTCACCTTAGCTAGGGTTTTGGCGATCACAGGATGCCCTTCGATCAGTGAATCGTGATAGTTTAAAATAATATGCTGTTGTAATTCCTTCTTGGGTACATATAGGCGATCCCTAAAAAAGGGTAGATGGTCCTTATGGTATATTGCTCTCCGTGAGTTTGCCATGCGAGGTAGGCATCAGGATTCATTGTCTGTTGGATTTCTTTTCGTAGTTCTGCTTGTGTAAAGGCTGTCGTGATACCCAAGAGTTTGTCTTCAGGTATAATAGGTACTGGGTCTGGAGTTGTATATACTATTTCATCTCTGCCCATGCAAGATAAGGCATCCGCCTTTCCGTTTCTGACTCCTGGTGGAAATGTGATTACATAATCATATTTGGCGAAGAAAAGGGCCCACCGTAATTGGCGCGAGGACTGGGCCTTGGCTGTTTTGAGATATTCCAGGTTTAGGTGGTCTGTGATGACTGTAATGATTTGTCTGGCCCCCAGAAGGTAGTGCCTCCAGGCTTTAAAGGCGGATTTGATAGCCAGGAGTTCCTTGTCCGTGATGGCATAATTCATCTCTGGATGTGAGAACTTTTTTGACCGGAAGGCCACAGGATGTAGCTGGCCGGTTTCCGGGTCTCTCTGTGAAAGGACAGCCCCCATTGCGAGACTGGACGTATCAGTTTCAACGACATAAGGGAGGTCTGGACGAGGATGTCGCAGGATTGGAGCGGAGGTAAACCTTTGTTTAAGTTCCTGGAAGGCTTCTTCTGCTTCTTCGGTCCAAGCAAACTTTTTATTGTTTTTTCGTAATAGTACTGTGATTGGGTGCACAACCTGAGAGAAGTCTGGGATGAACCGGCGATAGAAGTTCGCAAAGCCCAGCATGCTTTGTACTCCTTTCAGAGACGTCGGTGAAGGCCATTTCAGAATGGTATCTACCTTGTGCTCGTCCATTCTGATGCCTCCTGGAGTAAGGATAAAACCAAGAAATTATACTTCGGTGACGTCAAAAAAGCATTTTTCAAGCTTTGCAAACAAGCAATGTTGACGGAGCTTGGTGAGGACTGAACGAATGTGCCTGACATGATCTTGTTCCGAGGCTGAGTATACTAAGATGTCGTCTATGTACACTAAGGTGCACACATCAATTAACTCCCTTAAGACGTCATTCATGAAATATTGGAATGCCGCAGGAGCGTTGCATAACCCGAAGGGCATGACTTGATATTCAAACAAGCCGTACTTAGTACGGAAGGCGGTTTTCCATTCATCTCCTTTTCTGACTCGGACTAGGTGGTACGCTCCTCGTAGGTCCAATTTTGTATAAATCTGGGCATCTTTAACTTGGTCTAGCATCTCAGGGATAAGTGGCAAGGGGTAGCAGTTCTTCACAGTGATCTGGTTCAATGCGCGGTAGTCTATACAGATTCTCAAGTCTCCTTCCTTTTTTGGTACGAAGAACAAAGGACTGGCTGTGGGGGACTTCGAAGGACAGATAAATCTGTTTGCAAGGTACTGGTCTAAATAGGATTTCAAATGAAGGTTTTCTGGTTTTGTGAGAGCGTAGATCCTGTCGCAAGGGATTTGTGCACCAGGAACAAGATCGATCTGACAGTCATAGGGCCTGTGCGGCGGCAATGTATTGGCTTGGTCCTTTCGGAAAACATCCTGGAAATCATGGCATTCACTTGGCAAGGTATTAGTTGCTCCCAGGGATGATACTGTCGCTCCATGAGTCATGGGGATACAGACGTCGGGTTTCTCCTCTTGGTAATAGCAGGCAGAGAGCAGTCACCAGAGAAGGTTCATTTTCATGCCCGCCAGTCTATCAAAGGGTTGTGAGCAACCAACCATGGCATCCCTAGTATTAGCCTGAACTGAGGTGCCTTGATGAGATCAAATGAAATAGACTCCCGATGTCCGTCCTGGCCCAGCAAGGTTGCCCTGGCTGTGCACTGGGTTACTGGTCTGGAAGTGATTTCTGTCCCATCCACGGTGGTTACCTTATCCATAGTTGGCTTAGAACACAAAGGAAGCCCCATCTCTGCTGCCAGTTCTTGATCAATATAATTTCCAACTGCTCCGCTATCGATGTATGCTTCGACGGCATGCATTCTTGACGACTGTTGGTGATTAATTAAGATCACTGGTATTGCAAAGTGCGAGGTCAGCAACTCTTTCTTCTCACTCGACAAACTGACCTCTACGTTTGTCGAGCTTGGTAGTTTTCCGATTCCTTAGCTTCATCCTTCTCTGTGGCCCGACTGTTCTTCTTAGGGGTTTTACTGGACAGTCCTTCAGGAAATGTCCTGGTTCCCCACAATACAAACAAAGCTGTTGTTGTCTTCTTTTGTCCCGCTCTTGTTTTGTTAATGGAGGCTGTATCCCTCCAATCTGCATGGGTTCTACAGCATTTTCAGGTACACGGGGTGTGTTTTCCCTTGGTCAAACATACACGGTCCGAGGGTCCGTCTTAGACTGGTCTGCCTTTCGGTCCTGCAACCGGTGGTCTAGTTGCGTGACCAGATTTATGAATTCTGCACTGTCTCTGGGTGGATCAACCACCTGGGCTAAGACGTCCTCTAATTCGCCTCGTAAGCCTCGATGGAATAACATGGTTCTTTTGTTTTCTGTACACCTAGCTTCGGCAACCAATCTGTTGAAGGTAGCAATGTACGTTAACAAGTCCTGATTCCCTTGTCGGAGGGACAAGAGTTCATTGTCTACTGCTTGTTCCTGGGTATGGCGAGCAAATGTTTTTCCATTTCTCTGTGGAACCCCCCCAAAGTCATGTAATAGAGGATCTTCAGGCGTCTGTCCTGCCTGTGATTGCAAGTATTGCCTGCTAATCTCTTCAGTGCGTTCTTTGGTCACTATTAGGTCTCTCCGGAGGGCATTAATCTCTTGTCGGGCAGAATGAACCTCAGCACGAAGCTCTCCTAGTAATTGGGCCAATTGGTCCATTTCTGATGTCTCCATGGCACCCAGGTGGATTTGTTATGGTAGGCTTTGCGTTCTGTTACACTCACCTGGTATCCACAGGGACGCCACCCAGCCGGGTTACTCGCTGGTATGCTTCTCAGCTTTGCCCTGATGTGGTCTGCAGGGAAGGTTCTGCCTGAAAATACAGGAAGACTGTGTTCAGGACTGTCCGACTGGGATAAGTATCCTCCCTCCATCCCGTATGATTTCAGTCCCTCTGGCGCCCTCTCCTCACCGTGTGGTAGAATTAGGCGTGCTCTCCATCCTGCCTTCTTTGCAGGGGCGCGTTGTCTTTCATGGGCGAGTACGGTCCAGTTACTTCACTGATGCCGGCCCGTTTGATATTGTTCAGGTAGGTCTTATTGCTGTTCTTTAGTTTTGTTGCTATCCTGCATGCCTTTCTTTGTTTAAAATGTCTCTTTTTTCTCCCTTAGGTATGCAGAGCTTCAGCGCGGCAAACTGGCTTGTTTGAGCACCGCTGGTAAATGATGGCGCATTAACAGCGCTATAATGCGGTAAGTAAGCGCTATGCGCAGCGCTGCAAAGTCTTGCCTTTGCTAACCTGTGTTTTCCTTCCTTGTAGGTCGCGGTGTTCTTCAGCGCGAGTGGAATGTCCGGAGTGGTGCCAGCCGAGAGGCGACCAGCCAGGTAAGCCTTTTGAGCAGTTCGTAATTTGTAAATGTCTCTACTGCTTTCTTTAATATTGCCTCTATCTTCCTCTTTCAGGTCGTTCTGTCTGGGAGGTGTGGAGATTCGAGGAAGCTGTTCTCAGTAGCTGCAAGTGTTTAAAGATGAAGACTGCAGGTAAGATGCTGCTGCTAATGATGTTCCTTTTGTCTCCTTGCAGGTTCTGCTTCTCCGAGGTTCGAGGGAATAGCTGGACACGGTGAGTGTTACGTTGCAAGCTGCAAAGTAGCGCGAAGCATGTTGTCTTGCTCGGGTGTGGTTTAAATAACCCCAACAAAATAGTCCAGGTAAAGTAGTCCCTAGACTACCACACCCAAAAAACTAGACTGCAAAGCTTGTTCTTAGGAATCAAGCTATGTGGATGCCTCCATGTTGGCTGACAATACAATAAAGTAGTTGCCAAGCACATTGTTTTTCATGGTGTATGAGCCTGGCGCCATAGGCGCAAGGACTGGCCCCATGAGGGCTTTTGAAGAGGATGCCATGCTCTGGAGGCCCGAGTCCTGACTCCACATGGCCAATGGGTTTGCGAGAGGGGTTTTTGGGCGAGGTTCGTGACAGACACAAAGTGAATTGTTGTAGCATAACTGAAAAAGGCCATAGACCTATATAACAAAATGGAAACTAGTACCTAGTTAACCGTAAAATGCTTCTAAATCTGAAACATTGAGGAAGATGTGTGCTGAGAGGGGTTTACCTGCTAAAGGCACAAACATGGGAATGAGTCAAAGAATCATGGAATGGCAAGAGTCACAACTCAGTGCCATAGCTCCTGAGGAAAGTGCAAAAGCTGGTGGGGCTTCTCTCGCAGCACTGACAAGTCTATCTCTGCACTTATCCATGGGACCCATGAGGATCTAGATGATGTGATGTCCAATGTTTCCTCTGCCAGTGCTGATGCTGAGGCCATGTTTACATTCAAGAAGCAAGAACTGCTGTTTAGGCAGAAGGAGCTTGAATTTAGCATGGCCAAACTGAAGATAGAGCAGGCAGAAAAACAGTTTCCAATGGATCAATAGATCTAAGGGTCCTGGACATGGGTCTGGGTCCTCCTCTCATCCAAGGTTTCCTAAAGATCTGCTCAGTGTGTATGATGAAAAGAATGACATTATGGACTGGCTGAATACTTTTAAGTATGCATGTGAAGTTCAACAGGTTGGCAATGCTGATAAAATTGCATGGTTACTTAGCAGACAGCCCCATTCTGGCTGCAGTGCCATTATGGAAATGTCAAAAGCTGAGAGAGCAGATTTTGCAATGTTGAAGCAAACTCTCATCTTGAAGTTTGGAAAGACTCCTGCCAATACTTAAAGAGATTCAGAGAGTACAAAAAGACAGAAGGAGGTACTTGGGGGTCACATGTAACTGAATCCTTAAAAAACTTGACTGGCTGGGTTGAAGGTTATAAGGTCTCCACCTTTGAGGGTATGATGTGTCTTGTCATGCTTGAACATATTTTTGCATCTTGTTCCCCTGAACCTAAGCAGCATTTGGCAGATTCAAAGGAGATAGATCCTAAAATGCTAGCCATAGCAGCAGATTTGTGGGTGTCACATAGAGTGTCCCATAAGGACAAGACTCCTCCTGCTAAGCAGGAGGAGGGGAAAAAGCCCAAAGATAAGGAGGGTGGGGATCTGATAAAACTTCCTCCCAGAAGGGCCACAAAAAGAAAAATAAGGGTAAGTTACAAGGGAACTCACATGGTAGTGGAGGTTATCCTCCAAGACAGAACTCAGGTTACAATAAGCCTCCCTATGTCCCCAGACCCAGTGGATCTTGTGTGGCTTGTGGAGCAAGTGACCATGTGAAGGGGGATCCCAGATGTAAGGTCAAAACCTTGGGGGTCCACTCTGCTATGAGGAAGAAGAGATTACAGGAGCATCCTTCTTCTCAGATTATTTCCCCAGTGGGATAGATTCTGAGGTAGTTTTTGTTTCCCTGGGTTCCTGGGAGCCTAGAGTCTCAGAGGCTTATGCTAGGATTCCAGACAATACCAAGCACTACTTTAAAGACAGTGTGCTGATCAATGGAGTAGATACTCCAGCTCTTAGGGATAGTGGGTGTAGTCTGACTGTAGTGGACTCTACCTTGCTAGACCCAGAGGAAGTTGCCAGAGCTCCTCTGATGCCCACTAAGTTGGCTCAGGGCCCACCTCTCCAATTCTTAGTAATACCTGTAAATCTTACTATCAATGGTACAGTAGTCAGGATTCCAGTGAGCATTCAGAGAGATGTCCCAGCAAAGGTCTTCCTAGGAAATGATCTCAGAGTTTTAGGGCTTGTGGGAGAATCAGCTTAAAGACCCTGCACAAGGTCTCAAACAAGGGCAGCACTGGCCAAGACCACTGCAGTGCCCCAGCCAAAGGGGAAACCCAAGGCTAAATGAGTCAGAAAAACCAAAAGAGGGAAAGAAAAGATTCCCCTAACTCACCTACCACTGAGGTGGAGGTAGTTGGTAAAACACCAGAACCTGATGAGGTAGAGGTGTTGCCTGAAGTATATGATCCAAATGACCATCCTGAACTAAAAGATTTATTAGTAGAAGGTGGTCCTGACAGAGAAGAATTCAGTAAAGGCCAACTTGAGTGCCCTTCTCTGGAAGGCCTAAGGAGACAGGCCTGTGCCCAGCTTGAGGGTGAACCTCCTGGGACCAATGTTCCCTCTAATTATTTTTCTCCAAGTGCGGAACTGGTTGCCTTTCGTGTGCACTTTATTTTCCATGTGTGCAACTGACTAACGAGGTAAGCCACTTTGTGAGCATGCGTAGTAAGTGAGTTACCATCTCCGAGGAGAGTTTGGAAAGGAATTTCCCCTTCCCAACAACTGCAATACTTTACAAATATGTGTATAATGTGCATCTTACCGCTCTTTTTCCAAACGCATAGGCTAAAAAAACAAATATTGTATATGTGATTATAAAGACAACTTAACAACCAGTTCAAGGGCTCAAGATATGCCACGGTAGCTAGCAAATGTACTCAAATGTAAAAAAAATGTGTGCTTTATGCCACTGGAAAAACACTCATGTGTATTACAAAAATGTGTAAAATATTATTATTATTTTATTATTATTCTAAAAAACAAATATCGCTTTTCATAACTGATGTGGCTGTCCGAAAATCAGACCGGATACAATATTTGCAGATGGAATAATGGGAAACAAAAGGAATGTGACAAAACATGGCAATGGGAGTTCATGTGCCACTTTAATGAAGTAATTCAAGGGCCAGGAGAACATGCCTCTCATAATTTGTGTAAGGATGTTAATTGCATCAGAATAACTGCATCACTTAATATGATGATCAAAATTCCCTGGCTTCTGATTACTATCCGCATTACATTGTCATGTGAGTTGTGACAATACTTACTCAAAAAACTATCACTATCAATGTTTACTCCCTTAAAAACTGAAAAATATGCCCATCAAAGACACAGAAGTTGCCTTTTAGTTCCCTATCCTTTAGCAAACAACACATTTTCTTCACTGTACTGTACTGCTGAAACAACTGACTTGGTTTTTGAATGTTACTGATTTGCTCATCACCCACAAGGAGTGTTCTCCTCTGCCCTTCCACTCGTACCCCTCAACGGCTCCCGTGGTAGCCTCCAATACTAGTTGACAGGGTACTATAAAAACTGAGGGATTGCAGCAGTGGAACACTCACTGGGATATTTGGAGACCCATAATACTTTGCAATTAAAACATATTTAGTGCCTCACCATATGATAGGCATTTTAAGAATGTGTCATGAATCTGCATGTACACTATTATTTTGCAGTGCATACAAGATTGTTTGCAACTTATCCCACCCTTATATAGTTGGGTAGGATTATACAACTGATAAGTGAAACCGTTTCTGTATAGCAGCGAGTTACAATGCAATTTTTTGAGGTCTATGCTCAATGCACCTCTGAACACTTGAAAAGGATGCAGATTGTGTGAAAAGCTATTGACTGTCTGAATATCTGTTGCCCTACTACTATAGATTAGTAATACCGGGGTTAGTCCATACCCATTATCCCTTGCAAGCCAAGTAAATATTGCAATGTTACTCTCCACCGATAGGGTAATGTTAGCAATGCTAACGTAGGAGACGTTGAGCATGACATTTGTCTACACAAAATCCATAGAAAAAATGTATATTTGAGTTTTATAATGCATTAACTTGCAAGGGGCCCCCTTCAACGTGCTTGTGTCACATATGTTCCAAGAATAGAAACCACAGGATGAGGTTGAGTATCCAAGTAGCCCGCTTCCTTACGGTCAGTATCCGATATTTAAGATGATAGTTGGGTTACATAGTGTGGGTAACACTTTTATTATCATTATTATTAGGGTATTTATTGAGCGCGGGCATAGCTTTGGGAAGCAACAGAGCACTTTACAATCACAGTAAGGGAAGCAGAGAAAAAGGGAATGGGAGCTAACTGGTGGGCAATTTGCAGCAAGGGATCTACAAGCAACCAGGGTAGAAGACAGTGAGGAGCAGATCACAGAGTCTCAGTATGGTGGGGAGTGCAGGGTGAGTGGACCTATGTGTTACAGAGGAGCCATTCCTTGAAAAGGAAGGTCTTGAGCTCTTTCCTGAATGGTAGCAGCAATGGGGTGAGTCTGATGACTGGCTCGTTCTTTTCTTCCTGGGCCATCGGAGTTCAAGTCTGCACATTTCCTGACTTCTGGTGGACCGCAGGCCTCTGTAGATGCAGAGTTTCTCAGTGAAGTAGCTTGGGGACTTCACGGTTACAGCCTTGTAGAGACTTGCCACAGTGCAGTTAGAGGAGGGTCAGGGTCGAATTTCCAGAGTCCTTTGATGAGCCATGCTGCAGCATGCAGACCACATCTCAGGGGTGCCAGTGTAGTGAAAAGGGCACTTTTGATAAGGCACCATGAATAATAGAAGGTCTGTTGGTTGAACGTTATTTAAATGACAACAAACATACAACAAGTGGATGTAAGTACAAATCTAGTAAACTTTTGCAGAGCCAAGAGAGGAAGTGTCCTGCTGTCCAGTAATATCTAAATAGGTTCTGGGGTAGAGTTTAGAGGTCTGAATAAATGCGTGGTAGAGTAAAGTATAGGAGTCTTGGGTGGGGAGGAGACAGTATTTAGTTCATGTGTGCAGGCATAGCTTAACTAGATTTTTCTGTTCATGGAACCACTTTTTCATATTAGTTTTTACCTCTTGTGACTGCATTCTGTTTTTAGGTTTTTAAGGTCACACTTGCATAGTATGGTAATGTAAATGAGCTAGATCAGAATATCATGACTAGTTAATTATTTTAAGTGAAAGCAAATGTCAGGTAATTGCTGTGGCTTGTGCCTTATTAAATCTTATTGCATAGGTGAGAAATGTCTGTGTGCGCTGCCAAAAATCTTCTGAGCGGCACCCAGAAGGAAGCTGGGCAAGCGCACATGCGCACAGCTTAGAGGGAACATTGCCTGGGACACATCGGATTTATTGAGAAGGTGGGCTCCTGTACAGTGAGCCTACAGAGTCTATAGAGGGAGACCATAGGAGGTTAATGGTTCCCCTTGCTGCAAGACCCTTCTTCCTGCAGCTGGTGCATGAAGTGCCCCTTGCTGGTCACCTTGGAATCAAGAGAACCAAGCAAAGGTTATCCATGCACTTCTACTGGCCCAAGATGGGGGTGCAAGTAGAAAGTCACTGCAGGAGTTGTGGCACCTGCCAGTTATCAGGTAAGAGTGGCTCAACAATCCAGGCTCCATTGGTACCACTCCCTGTTGTGAGTGTACCATTTCAGAGGGTAGGGATCGACATTGTTGGTCCCCTCGATCGACAAACATCCTCAGGCAATAGGTTTATCCTGGCGCTGGTCGACCACGCTACCAGGTATCCTTAGGGTTGTAGGTCAAAGGAATCAAAAGGACCTAAAACAAAAGGGTCGCATTTTTTTGGGGGGGGGACCCCCCCAAACACCTGTTTTTGCTGTAAAAATCACTTTTTTTTCCTATATGGAAACCAAAAAAAAAAATACATTTAAAAAAAAAAATTCGACCCTTTTGTTTTAGGTCCTATTGACTCGACCCTATTGCATTCTATCCTTTTGCATTCGATCCTTTGACCGGACACCATCCTGAGGCCATCCCATTAAAGTCTGTGACCTCCAAGTCAGTTGCAAAAGCAGAGGTCAACAAAATGTTGGATCTTGGGGTGATTGAACCCTCTAGTAGTCCTTGGTCCAACCCAGTGGTATTGGTTCCAAGAAACTAGGCTGGCCTTCTGAACATCTGCCCACCAGGTCAGAGTTCAGAAATCCGTCTTAACAATGAATATGTTGTGGGTAAATTCGTGGCTGAATACCTCTTGATTTGTAGATTATTGAAAGGAGTTAGGCGCATGAGATCCCCGACGCTGAAATATTTGCAGCTGTGGGACGTGAGTATTGTGCTTAAAATGTTTCAAGCATGGCAGGATAACGTACATTTATCCAGGCAAGCACTTTGGGCGAAACTGACCACTCTACTGTGCCTGATTTCATGCAAGAGGGTGTCAGAAGTCAAAGCTTTGGAGGTAGACAGAAAATCTTTTTCACCTGCAGGTGTTACATTCTACATAGCAAAAAGGATAAAAACAAGGATCAGTACCGTAGATTATGCGGCCTTTCCAGAGAGACCCAAGTTATGTCCAGTCAGGTGCTTGAAAGCTTATGAGGCCATCGCAGAGCAATTTAGACCCCCGGGAGAATCTCAGCTTTTGATAGCAGTGAGGAAGCCTTTTAGAGCTGTAGCGTCAGCCACATTAGCTAGATGGGTAAATGGTGCATGTATCAAGCAGCCATTGACGTGGAACACTTTGGCGCGCACTCGACCAGGGGACAAGGGCATCCACGGCTTGAGCACGCCTGGAGGATATCTTGAAGGGGATATCTTCTGAATATCTTCTTATGTTTAGTGTTGTTAAACTGTATTTGCTGATATAAGGATTGCGGTGCACGCGAGCGCAGCATGGGTGTAGGCAGAGCATATCCGCATTAGTGGAGACAGGGTATTTTGCGGCCGCGACGGGGCTGGTGCTACGGTGACCGCAATATCACTGTGAACCCCACAGAGGGCAGCACAATCACGGAAGAAGGAGCGTGACGGGACCGCGTAGTACCGGCACTTCCTTCGCTCTAACGACCACCCAGTAAAGGATGGAATAAGCTCATAGGAGCAGTTACTCCCTTGGTTACTCCCTTGGTGGATTAAAAATACTGAGAGCGAGAAAATGATCATGATTTCAAGATGGCTGTGATATCCCCTGCAGACCACAGAGAGCCACTGCAGCTCTCATCTCTTAACAGTCACAGTCCCTGGTAAAACCTGATACTATATATAAACAAATCAGGTTGACTTCGAACAAGTCATAGATATAAAAAATCTCAAAGGGATTAACCCATTAAAACCTCCTGGCAATATTACAATCCCCAGTGTCTGTGCTAACATGATTTCCTCCAGTGATTAGGGTAAGGTTAGTATTAGCCAAAAGAGGAGCCATACGGAAATGACTCAGGTCCTACAGAAACCCATGGGAGCAGGGTTCTGCCGGTCCCTTTCAATTCAACAGGACCTACAACGATAGGACACATTTGTCGTGATAAGTTTCTAGGCGCTTGCAGTAACCTACATTTTCACTAACCTATTGAGCTATCTTGTGTGTATTAGAGCTTATTTGAAGCGTGGAGGAAAATTCTGAAATCAGCCAGGCCTCTCGAACTGGGTGAGCCGCATGCTTGTAAGGGGTTAACTGCGAAGGCCCTTCTTGAAGACATAAACATCTAGCCTTTGCAAGAGGCTCTACGCAGCTCTTGGGAGCCAGGCACAGCTTTGCACAGCCTTGCTCGTCTTTGCTCTGCGAGTCAGATGCACTGATAACACAGGAATGCCAGGCCTTCCCCAAAAACAACGTGCACGAAGCCTGGGAGCCAAGACTGGCTGTTTCCAGTCTTGTAACTTTCCAGGAAAAACATGTTTGCTGCCCGGAAGGATGAGCCCAGAAGCTTCTCGAAGAGCTGGTACGTCCTAGTGATTGACGTGCAGCCCCTAATAAGAGAACTATACCTGGGCCAGTGAGGGAAGGACTCATCCTGGGCTGTTTGGTGAAACGCGCGCACGAATTAGAACAGTGCCTGGACGACCAGCCGTGCACTATCTGGGCACTATCTGGGCCGAGACTCCTAGCATCACATCCCCGCTCTGGTGTAGGACTGTGTGGGGCTTGGCCAGTCCTCCCCTCCTCTCTCGAGGTGTGATCTGATCATCTACATTTTCTAGGAGCGTAAGATAAATAATTGCTATTCATCTATGACTGACAATTGGTATTATTCAGCTTGCACTTTTATTCCCATATTATTGTAAATTGCTGCTTAGTTCTTACTAGACATTATAGAAATAAATGCAAGCATCATATTTTCTGTGTGATTGACTTTCTTCCAGACTGAGTTCATCGTGCTTCGTATAAACTTACTTGTGTGGGAAGGTCATTAGGAGTGATTTTATTGAACTAAGGGCTGGTCCCAGCGGGGTGCAGGTTCTCCTTTTTCACTACATTTGGCGTAGTCGATTGCAGGATTTACGAGCACGATGCCTTTCTGGAAAAAACAAGCAAAAGATGAATGCAATGTGGGAGATAGTGCACTCTGTCACATTCCCGGATGGCCGGCAACAAATGCTTGGTCGGGTGTGGCAGACATTTTGCATCGGTACTCGGCACCAAGGGCATGGGACATGCTTGAAAATGATGTTTCCCCAGCGGTAATTAGTGAGTGCTTGGAGAGTTTGCCGCTTGGGAAATGCAGACGGGAGCTAAAAGCAGCAGGAAACATAGGCTGGTTATTCCTGCAGGCGCTCAGGAAGTTGCATGAGAATTAATTTCTTAAGGATGTGCAGATTCGCAAATTAACTGATGAGATTTCCCTGCTCCAAGAGCAACAAATCATTATGAGAGAGACCCTTGAATCGTCCATTAAGCGGGCCGATCAGATGGAAGACAGGTGTGCCTCCTTAGCTGTGCGTGTAGCCACACACAAGCGCAGACAGCGGCGGGGAAATCCGTCAAAGATAAGGATTCGCGCACTAATTAGGAAAGATAACTGGGACCCAAATTTATGGTCGGGTGAAGTTAGTGACAGCGAAACTGAACAAACATTTGACTGGGATGAATCTGGTGAAGTCAGGCTTGCAGAGTTCGACTGCTCTGATGAAGAGGAGCTGGAATGTGCTCCAAAATAATGTGTTTATCCAGCGCGGCCATTAATCACTAACAAGTCAAAAGGCCAAGCTGGCGGTGCAAACATTCAGAATACTAGGATTGCCCGCGATTATACACAGACAGAGCTTTTAGAGATTGCTAAGCTGTTTAGACAGAGGGCAGGTGAATCACTTCTGAAGTGGTACCTACGTTTGTGGGAAACGGGTGCCGATAGCATCTTCTTAACCCCAGAAGAACTGTTAAAGATGGGTTCACTCACTACTAATGTAATGCAGGGGCAGATAGTGCACGGTGCACTCGGACAGCAAGGCTCGCATTCCTTGTTTAATTGGCTTCAGACTGCCCTATTGAATTTGTATGCGAGTCCGATGGACATGGAAGAGAATTGGGGCATTTGGGGATCAATAACAGAAGCGACAGATCAGCTTAGAGAGATGGGTTTACAGTGTGCACTGTACAGTGCAAATTTTGCAGAGCCTGACATGGAGTTGTTTACAGCTGGGATGCGCGCTTGCTTGCTGAGAAACGCTCCGAGCCATATGAAGGGAGCATTGCTTTCATTGCTGGGTCCAGCGCAAGGCAAACCCATTGGTGAAGTGGCACTTCTGT
Source organism: Ambystoma mexicanum (assembly GCF_040938575.1). Taxonomy (NCBI): domain Eukaryota; kingdom Metazoa; phylum Chordata; class Amphibia; order Caudata; family Ambystomatidae; genus Ambystoma; species Ambystoma mexicanum. The sequence continues at coordinate 402,375,892 of NC_090930.1, read as the reverse complement.
TAGGGCAATTAGCAGGGCTGGATGTGCGCAAAGCGGCGCGCCTAGTGGCTGCGAGTAATGACTCAGAGAAAAAGGGTGGCAAAAATGTAAAGTCCGAAGAGAAAACTGACACCATTGAGGTCACGCGCAGACAAATGTGGGTGAACCTGCTAAAAGCGGGAATTCCAAGGGAAGAGATAGACGGTAAACCCACACCTGTACTGCTTGAGAAATGGAAGAAATTGAGAAAACAGGGATCAGGAAAAACTAAGCCCTCTGAACCCTCTGAAGAAGAGGTGTTGAAGCCCAAAGTGCAAGTAAAAGTTTACCCTGATTTAGCAAAGGACAAGTGGGAGGTCCCAGCCCCCATTTTTGATTGAAGGGCTGGCTCTGTCTTTGAGGTACGGTTAATAAAGAGAACCAGTCCCAGAGACATACACCCTTTTGTGCCACTTACATTGTATTTGGATGAGAAAGTAAAACACTTCTTGGCTCTATTAGACACGGGAGCTGAGGTAACCACTTTGAATGGCAATCCCAGTAAATTATCTGGTCCCAGAGTTCTAGTCATTGGTTATGGGGGAGCAGAAACTGTTGCAAAAGCCTTTAATGTAAAAATGTAAATTGGCGAGGGATTGCCTTTCACAGCAAATGTCTTGATTGTATATATACCGGAGTATATCCTTGGCATGGATGTGTTGTTGGGCAAAAGTGTGACTACAGATTTAGGTGAATTTGTTTTTGGCAGTCGGAAGGTCCATGTGATAGTTGTTAACCCCATTGTGGTTGGGCATGCCAAATGGTCCCCCTTGCATTTACCTCCTCCTGCTGAGCCAGTGTGCGTGAAACAGTACAGGTTGCCAGGAGGACATAAAGAGATCAGTGAAACTATTGAGTCATTGGTAAAAGCTGGCATAATGAGGCCGGCAGTCAGTCCATTCAACTCGCCTATCTGGCCTGTCCGCCGCCCAGATGGGGCGTGGCGTCTGACAATTGATTACCGCATTTTGAATAAGAAGGTGCCGCCCTTAGCTGCGGCGGTGCCAGACATCATTACACTGATTGAAAACCTTACGAAAGAAGTGGGTGAATGGCATGTGGTCCTTGACCTGGCCAATGCATTTTTCTCCATTGATATTGACACTGAATCAAAAGACCAATTTGCTATCATTTGGGGAGACAGACAATTTACCTTTACTAAATTGCCCCATGGGTATTTGCATAGTCCCACTCTGTGTCATGGATTGATTGCCATAGACTTAAAGATGGTGCAGTTGGATGATGTGTATGTTGCTCATTACATTGATGACGTCATGCTGACCAATGCTGAAAAACAACATGTAGAAAAAGCTGCTGAAAAGTTGATCACACACATGCAAGACCGGGGGTGGGCCATAAATCCCAAAAAGGTACAGGGGCCTGCTCAAGAGGTGAAATTCTTAGGTGCAATCTGGTCTGGGTCAGTTAAGAAAATTCCCGACCCTGTAATTGACATGGTTCAGCAGATGGCTCCACCAGCAAATAAAAAAGAGTCACAAAGATTCATTGGGTTAAAGGGTTTTTGGAGAAATCACATACCTCACTTAAGCCTGATACTGAAACCCATCTATAAAGTCACCAGAAAGAAACATGATTTTACATGTGGCCTAGAGCAACAGTCTGTCTTTCAGCAGGCTAAGGACGCTTTGCAGAATTACATCACGCTGGGCCCCATGACAAAAACTGATCCTTTTGAACTGGAAATTCTTATCTACAATGATGTTGCTGTGTGGAGCTTGTGGCAAAAGCAAGGACAGAAAAGAGTGCCGCAAGGGTTCTGGTCAAGAAAGCTCACAGATCCTATGACAAGATACACTCCACTTGAAAAACAAGTTGCTGCAGTGTACTGGGCTCTAGTCGAGACTGAAAGAATCACAGGCGAGCAACCAGTGACAATTTGCACAGAAATTCCAATCATGGGCTGGGTGCGCGACACTGCTGCAAGCGGGAAAAGTGCCAGAGCTCAAGACGCTACTCATGTCAAATGGAAATGGTATTTACAGCAGTGTGCGAAAGCTGACCGCACAGGGGGTTCCAGACTGCAAGAACAAATGCTGGAGGCAGTGAAATTGGAAGCGATGCCTGAACCGAGCACCCCTGTGGCGCTGCCAGAATCTCCCTTCAAAGTCGCACCCGCCTATGATACATTGGCAGAGGAAGAACAAAAGTCTGCATGGTTCACGGACGGCACCGCAAAGTATGATAAAGGGCAAAGACACTGGCAAGCTGTTGCATTCCAGCCCCACCGAGAAACACTGATAATGAGAGAAGGTGTGGGAGGATCCAGTCAATATGCTGAACTGCAGGCGGTGGCCTCCGTGATTGAACAGGCGAAAGAGACAGAGACTGCATACATATACACGGACAGTTGGCCCACGTATCAAGGCCTGACGCATTGGGCACCGGCATGCAGAAGAGACGGCTGGCCGATCAAGAACACTCCGATCTGGGGAGGGCCAGACCTCTGGGAAGAGATGTGGTGCAAAGGTGAGAGGTGCAAAATCTGCATTGGGCATGTCGATGCACGCATGCTCCCTGACACCTCACTGGCTGCCCTGTTCAACAACGAAGTGGATCAAATGGCAAAGATTCGCCCAGTGACAACACCTGAAGAAGCTGAGGTATTGGAAGGGATGGCAGACTGGGCACACCAAACCTCAGGGCATCTAGGGCAAAAAGGAACATATCAATGGGCTAAAAGGAGACAATTGCCCATTACCATGGATCAAGCCAGACAAGCTGCCTCCCAATGTTCCGTTTGCTGCGAAGTGAAGCACTACCCTCTGGAGAGGAAGCCTCAAGGCCCTTTGAGAAGAGATGAAAGAGCTGCTAGCGTATGGCAAGTTGACTACATTGGCCCTTTACCGCCCGAGAATGGAAAGCATTATGTGTTGACCATGGTAGACACATACTCTGGACTGCTGTTAGCTTATCCAGTCGCCCATGTAGATCAACGGGCTACCTTGCAAGGAATGAAATACCTCATCAGGCACTATGGCATCCCGGATGAAATCCAATCAGACCAAGGCAGCCATTTTGCTGGACACAATGTGCAAGACTGGGCGTTAGAACAAGGCATCAAATGGACACTGCACATCAGTCGATACTCAGAATCCTCTGCTTTGGTGGAGCGCAGCAATGGGCTGCTCAAGCAACAAATAAAGAAACGGACTAAGACTCACACTCTCAAGGGGTGGTCCAAACACCTGGCACAAGCGCTGGTTGAACTGAACAATCGCCCGATGGGAAACCGCCAGACACCCTTTGTGAGACTGACAAGTGAGAAGGTGAAATCCACAAAGACTCTTGTTGTGTGGAAAACCGACAAAGAAACAAAGCTGCCTGTGCTAACCACTGCAGACAGCATTGGGCTTGATCTATCTATCTGTGAGGATGATGTTATACCAGCGGGGCAAACCAAATCCATCTCGCTGGGTATTGGCATCAAATTGCCAGCTGGCACTTATGGACGCATTGCTGCACGATCCAGCCTGGCGAAAAAAGGCATTGACATTTTGGGAGGTGTGATTGATCCTGATTATAGAGGGACTGTTTTGGTACTCTTACATAACACTGGTGCATCTGCAGTACCATTAACCAAATATGACCGAATTGTACAATTGATTTGTGATCAAGCAGTTGTTCCCCTAGTGGTAGAAAGTAAGCAATCCCCAGGCACTACACTGAGGGGGGAAGGAGGCTTCGGTAGCACGGGGAAAAAGGTGTGGGTTCACCATCCTAACAAAAAGCCTGAGGCTGGGGAAGTGTTAAGTCAAGGTGTTGGAAGTACTTATGTTGTACTTTTGCAAAATTCTGACATGCCTGTTTATATTCCCGCTACTAGGCTCACACCACGAACGTAGAGCAATATGAAGGGGATGGGACTTACCTTGCTGTGGGTGCTCCTGGCCTGCCAAGCAAACGCTTTCTCTGTAAAGAATGGGTTGATGCAAGACGCTACATGGACTCTGAGAATCGCATGCACTACACCTGATGCTCCAGTCCATCGTGATAACTACAACCGCACCGTAACCTGTGAGAAAAGCGCTACAAATGAGTATCCACATGGAACTGCAAAAGTGATAGCTTGGCATATTTTCTGACACTTTTTGTCACTGACTCATATGACTGGTGCTTATGAAATCTTAGGCCCAAACGTTTCAGTGAATGGATCCAATAATTTGTTTGATGTTTCATGTTTCTTCTGTCCCAAGAACTACAGCGAGTGTACTCACCAAGATCTTTTGGACTATAACTTGACTAAATGCATTTCATACAATTGTACTTTGAAACAGCCACTGCTGGATGGTAGTATGGTGTTTGTATCTAAAACTGCGATTGTATATGGCAGGCATCCCACTTGGAGAATGGTTTTCTTCAAGTCACACAAAGTAGAAACTGTAAACATGCTAGATTTTCCAGTAGTTAGACAACACTTAAATTGCAGACACGTGATGCACGCGTCTATCATTACAGAGGTACACTTAGACATAGATTTATCACGAGGCAATGTTTCCTTAGTACTACCAAGCTGCTACAAATGGAGTCAATTTCTATGGCCCATCGCCAAATTGCGCGTAGCTAGGGGGTTAGATTCATTGATTGCGGGTGCAGCTCGGGTTGGAACGGGAGCTTTTGACATAGAAACTGTGCGCAATAAATTAGCCACTATGGGTTCTGATGAGAGCGCCCCTATAAAACTCCTGGCCCAGTGGGGCCCATTGATAAGCCCTACCCTGCGCAACACTGCTACAAGTATTGGCAACCACTGGAGATGGCAGAATTTCAGCTATGAAGACATTTTTTCTGCCATAGGGCAGGTCAACAAGACTGCTAAAGACACACAATGCATTTTATGGCAAACTTTGTTAAATCAGCAGGTGTTGGCTTTCTGCTCCGAATGGGGGCAACTATCCTCAACCCACTGGCACACAGAGCTACAGTTACCAGCAAACATATGGATTAAACCGCTTGCTTTTGATTGCATGAATAACACATGCCATGCTTTAATGCAAGTTAGTAGAACCGCTTATGCTTTAGAAATATGGTGTCCTTTTATAGTATTGCCTATGAAAATCAATGGTTCTTGGTGGGTGCCGCAGATACGAGGGGAATGGTTAGACATCCAAAACTACACCATCCACAGTCATACCTGCATGGCCTGGGATCAGGGGTGGGTGTGTCTCAAAACGGGAAGGATTCCGGACCCATGCATGCATCCCGTAGCATGGGAGTGCACCTGGATGCAATACCACATTAATGGGACTGACATTTTCCAAATAGATCAGCATAAAGCTTGCGTAGTTACTAATCATTCCTTGCTTATTAACAATTACAGGTTATTAGGGAATCCTCAAGTATTTTGCGTAGATCAGGTTGTGACTATCTTAGACATTGTTAATCACACCTTATATTCATTAACCCAGTGGTCTCACACTACTTTGCTTAACTGGACTCTACCCTATGGGGTGATTACTGCCCGGCTTCAAGCTATTAGACAATTTGCCCAAACTGCTTGGAAAGATTTCCAGACGCTAGCTACTTCAGTTATTTCTGCAGAGTGCAAGCTGATGATAGACAGGAACCAATTAATCAAGACTGCTGACCATCTGCACTCGGTTACTACTCGCCACTGGTGGGATGTATTCACTGGATGGTCTCCCTCCTCCACTAAGCTGCTTAATATAATGCTGCATCTATTGCTGTGGCTGCTGATTTCCTTAATATTCATCCTTATCGTTTTCATTGGGCTCTTGCGCAGAATGTCTTTCCTTTATACTAAAATGACTGCGCTAGAAAAACGCTTAATCGGCCTACAGCACACCGTACATGCTTCTAAATCATGGAACTGAGTCAGCATTTTCAGGCCTCACTTCGAAAGGGGTGGAATGTCTTGATAAGCTTCTAGGTGCTTCCAGTAACCTGCATTTGCACTAACCTATTGAGCTATCTTGTGTGTATTAGAGCTTATTCGAAGCGTGGAGGAAAATGCTGAAATCAGCCAGGCCTCTCCAACTGGGTGAACCCGCATGCTTGTAAGGGATTAACTGCGAAGGCCCTTCTTGAAGACATAAACATCTAGCCTTTGCAAGAGGTTCTACGCACCCCTTTGGAGCCAGGCACAGCTTTGCACAGCCTTGCTCGTCTTCGCTCTGCGAGTCAGGTGCACTGATAACACAGGAATGCCAGGCCTTCCCCAAAAACAACGTGTACGAAGCCTGGGAGCCAAGACTGGCTGTTTCCAGTCTTGTAACTTTCCGGGCGAAAACATGTTTACTGTCCGGAAGGATGAGCCCAGCTTCTCGAAGAGCTGGTACGTAATAGTGATTGACGTGCAGCCCCTAATAAGAGAACTATACCTGGGCCAGTGAGGGAGGGACTCATCCTGGGCTGTTTGGTGAAACGCGCGCACGAAGAGGAACAGTGCCTGGACGACCAGCCGTGCACTATCTGGGCTGAGACTCCTAGCATCACATCCCCGCTCTGGTGTAGGACTGTGGGGGGCTTGGCCAGTCCTCCCCTCCTCTATCGAGGAGTGCCGGGCACCTGTAGCAGCGAGGGTCCCGGGTGTGATCTGATCATCTACATTTTCTAGGAGCGTAAGATAAATAATTGCATATTCATCTATGACTGACAATTGGTATTATTCAGCTTGCACTTGTATTCCCATATTATTGCAAATTGCTGCTTAGTTCTCACTAGACATTATAGAAATAAATGCAAGCATCATATATTCTGTGTGATTGGCTTTCTTCCAGACTGAGTTCATCGTGCTTCGTATAAAATTACTTGTGTGGGAAGGTGATTAGGAGTGATTTTATTGCACTAAGGGCTGGTCCCAGGGGGGTGCGGGTTCTCCTTTTTCACTACAACATTGGAGAGACCAAGAAGACCGGAGACAGACCCTGTTCTTCCACTGCAGGGGCTGCAGAAGGGGCAGAGGGCGGCGACGCAGAAATCATCAACAGAATTCCACAGGTGAGCGCAAGCAACCTGCGCCTAGTTACCCCAGCAGTAAGGGGAGACTAGCAGAGCATATACAAAACTGGCATGTTATATCTGGAGATACCTGGGTACTAGAGACGGTACAGAGTTTCCACATAAATTTCCACATGATACCTCACCAGAGGAATCCCCCAAGGAGTTCATGTCTAAACAAAAAAGACATACAGGGCCAAATTCACAGAAGCGTTTTATAATGGCAAAACCCTATATGAAAATGCTCTGTGAATTAGGCCCACAGTTGTTAGAGTAAGAACTGAGAGGGCTGCAAAGCAAAACTGCTATAAAACAGGTAGCAGACTCCTCTGTAGGATTCATAAGCAACATGTTCCTATTGAGGGGGTAATAAAAGGTGACACTAGTCATAAACCTGAAGAGTCAACATGGGAGTTTCGATGCCTACCATTCTGTCTAGCATTCGCACCATGGTGTTTCACCAAAGTAATGAAACCAGTGGTGACCCACCTCAAGGGTCAGGGAATAAGACTCATAATATATCTGGACGATATATATGCATAATGTGCCAGGAGTGGGAGACACTCCGAAATGCAGGTGCAGATGACAGTGAGTCTACTGCAGAATCCGGGCTTCCTAAAAATTGGGAGAAATCCAAGATACAACCAGAACAGACAATGGAATTTCTGGGTTTCATAGTAGACTCAATACAAGGGTCTCTCAGATTACCGATTGCCAAGGTGAACGACATGAAGAAAGAGAGAAGACATACTTTATCAAGGAGCGAGATGTCTCTGAGGGACATTGCGAGATTAATAGGATGATTAGCGTCATCAATACAAGCTATATTCCCGGGGCCCCTACATTACAGAGCCCTACAAAGATTAAAGATCAGACACCTCAGGAGGCGCGCATCTTATGATTCAAACGTTATAATCTCCCAAGAGGTAAGGGAGGAGCTATAATGGTGACTGCATCACATGGATGCATGGAACATGAGAACCATATTTGGCTCGTCCCTGGACTTGGTCATCGAATCCGACGCCAGCAGATGGGGCTAGGGAGCCCGATGCGGGAACCTGTCGACAGGGGGCAGGTCATCGGAACAAGAGACAGCTCTACACATCAACTGTCTAGAATTGCTAGCGAAATGCTAGACTCAAGAGAGAGCACAATGTTGTGTCCTTCTCAAATGGACAATGTCTTCGCAGTCAGATATATAAATAGAGTATTGGCAGAAATGGCAAAGGAATTCATTCTGAGAACTCTGCCTTCAGAGACAAGTGTCAGTGACTGCACAGTATCTACCAGGCCATCAGAACGAAGTGGCCGACTGGAACTCCAGATATCTCAGGGACGCCAGCGACTGGAAGCTGGACGCAGAAGTATTCAGAGAATTGATAATTCGGTGGGTCTCATGCCAAGTTGATCTCTTTGCATCGAGGTTGAACAGCCAGCTACCTCATTTGTTCATCTGGAGGCCGTACCCAGGAGCAGAAGCAACATATGCTTTTCTCAAAGCATGGGGTCAACAAACGAATTATGAGTTTCCCCTTTCTCCATGATCATGAGAACGCTAGCCCAGGTGGGGAGGCAGAAAGCATCACTAGTTCTGATTACACCAGACTGGAGGGGCTAGGTGTGGTTACCCAGCCTTCTGGAACTATCATATAACGACCTGGTGGCTCTACCCAAGTACAAGTTCATAGTACAGGACCCCAGAGGCCTCAGCCATCCACTAGTAAGAGCAGGCAAGCTCAATTTGATCGCAAGGGTGATTTCAGGGGAGTGAACATAAGGTCCTTTGGGTAACATGTCATGCAGTGGATGGGAAGCAGAGAAACTCTTAGACCAAATAACGGAACCAACTCAGGAAGATGGCAAGTTTGTCTGTTTTATTATCAATTGTCTAAAACAGCGACTTAGTGAGTTTGTCTGTTTTATTATCAATTGTCTAAAACAGCGACTTACAACAGAGATCAACGGACGTCGCACAAGCATTCTCAAACATTTTGCATAAAAAGCACATCTTTATACTAAAAATGTGTCATACGTGAAGTCATATATACTTTCTACAAGGGGTTGGGTTGTGATTGGATATCTGCTGTCAGTGACAACATATGCCCTCCTCTAGTGCAAGTCATCTTCAACAATGATTAGATACACGGTACATCATTGGCTCTCAAACTATAAGGTCCTTCGTTATATGGCCCTCTACAATTGGTTGGCACACTCGTGCCAGTCTGGAACATTCAGCTCACTAGCAGCAGGTAAGCTCATACCCCAGGTGTCAGGAGGTGGACTTGACTGTACCTCCACACTCAATTAGCCCAACATCTCTAATCACCCATGCCTTCTGTCATGAAGATTGTTTTTGAACTTGGCCTTGCAGTGTATTCTCATCTCTGAGAATATAAAGGAGTGTGGGTACGCGCTTATCATAGTTCTGGAACTGTATGCCCAACTCTATTAGCATCCTTGGCTCACGTGACAGAAGATCGCAATTCGGCCCATTTTGCAGCATTTAATTGTCTTAAATGAATAAAACTTGGCACCCATGGTGTTCTTTCTTTGCACCTTAACAAGGGATGATTCAGTATCTCACGTTCACTGCCTTCAAGAATAGATTACAAGTCCCTCCCCTCTGAAGCATTCTCTTGTGCACCCTCTTCTCAAAAAACCCACAGCCGACCCTTCCTGCCTGGCTAACTAACACCCAATCCCTATCACTCCCTTTCTGGGCGAACTCTTGGAAAAGCTAGCCATCTCGCAGCTTAACCTTCACTTTGATGACCATCAAATCTGGCGTTAGAGCTGCCAGAAGCACGGAAACTGCTCTCCTGAACATCCATGAAGATCTGCTCTCCAAACTTGACTCTAATGTCCCCTCTGTCCTCATCCTACTTGATCTCTCCTCTGCCTTCGACATGGTCAACCATTCCATCCTGCTCAACCATCTCTGTGACAACCTGGCTATAACCGATCAGTCTCTGGCCTGGCTGACCTCTTTCCTCTCTGATCGACCCTCCCAGGTCCAACCTGGGTCCTTCCTTTCATCTATCTCCCTTTCTACCTGCGGTGTTCCCCAGGGGTCTAACCTCTCACCCTGGCTCTTCAACCAATACCTGGCAACTCTCGCCCACCGCATTGCCGTTTTCTGCTCCAATTTTCAATGCTACGCTGGCAACACTCAACTCATTTTCAGGCTTCCCTCGGCCATCTCCTCTCCTTCTCTCATCTCTGATTACCTATCTGCCATTCCAGATTGGTGTGCCGCCAACGATCTCTGCCTGAATGCCAGCAAGACAGAGATCCTCCTCATCGGCACACCTTCACCCTCCTTTCCTTCTCTGGCTGGCCTCCCTTGGCCCTCCTCCTACCCCCACCTGCGAAGCTAAGAACCCTGGGGTCATCTTTGACTCCACGCTTTCTTTCTCTGAACCACATCTCTGATGTCTCCAAAAAGTCAAACTTTCTACTGCACCGCCTCAGAGATATTCTGCCTTTCCTCTCCTTCCCCCAGAAGCTCACTGTCTCTCGAGCCCTGGTCCTCTCTAGGTTGAACTATTGTAACAGCCTCTTTTTGAATCTACCTGCCTCTACTCTCCGCCCTTTGCAACTTATCCAGAACAGGACTGCAAGACTTGTCCTTGGTCTCAAGCCTTGGGATTTATCTCTCCAGCCCTGAAATCCCTCCGCTGGCTCCCAGTGGCTGAAGGATTAAATTCAAAACCCTTTGCATTGTCCACAAGGCTTTCTGGGTCCACTATACCTTCAGCTGTCCCCCCGTAAATACCTCCCCTCTCGAGCTCTTTGCTCCTCTACCTCTAACTCCCTCAGGGTCAGTCGTTTTTCAAAGAAACCAGCTGGGGGCGATCTCTGTCTTCAGCTGGGCTTCCCTCTGGAACAGCCTCCCTGCCACTCTAAAACTTGAGGAGAACCATCTCTGGTTCTGGAAGCACCTCAAGACCTTCCTCTTTGCTTCTGCCTTCGCCCATCCTCTCCCCTGCTGATCTGCTCTTTCTCAGCACCGTGCATCTGGTCTACCCTCTGACTTTCGAGCCCAGGTACCTACTCACCCTGCCACCCACCCGCACTGCATCTTGGCAATCCCTTGCATTGGGGTCTGTATCTGTAACCATTCAGCCCCCCTTTTCATTCTGCACTTACCAAACACACCCTGTCTGTTGCCTTAAACTCAGCACTTGGCACTTGCTGACTGCACTACCACTGTTTGTTGCTTGTATTATTTATGTATTTATTGTTTATCTGTATTCCTTTGCTCAGCACTTTCCACTTCTCCCCACCTCCATGCGCTTCTCCCCTTTCCCTCTCCCATGCACTTGCACGTTCTCAATGTCACTGGGCCTAGTACGATCATTGTTTTGTTCTCCCTTGTTCCCCTCCCTTGCCTTGTCGCGCTCTGAAACTACGATATCAATATCAATATCAGTCTTGGATGTTTTAGCCTTGACATCAGGCCAGACAGCCCTTCTCGATTCTTCTATGATCACAGTTACTTCTTTGTTGCGACACAGCTTTCGATCCTTCTTTCTCCGTGAGTTTGAGTTTACTAAATATGTGACACAGATGACCAGCGTCTATATAATGGTGGCTATGCCTGCAGTCTATTCACTACGTATAGCCAGCTTCTATGATCACTTAGTCTACTGGAGTTACATCATCTGTACAGTTATCGAACAATTTGCATTTTCTGCAGTGCTCTTCACACGTGCAACCTGTATTTAGCATGCAAAATCTTACTTGATTCTTTATTTCATCATCAGTTTCTATAAGGTCCATACATTCTCTTCTTCAGCCCATCTTCTCTGTGTGTCACGCTCGTTTCTTGTGATGTCATCAGCTCCTTTTCGTGCTCTTTTCATATTTCTTCAGGGACTTCCTCCATGAGATTGTTATCTCTACAGGAATAAATCTGATAAGGTTTTCTTAGTGGATACCTTCTCTCGAAGAATCCCTGCAAAATGCTCATAACTGCTGGTGTTTGACATGGCACAATTTCAGACTGCCAGCATACAGATATTAGGGGGCGGGACTGCCTGCAGAGGCATTTGGCTGCTCCTCTGCACTCCCCCCTCTGGTCGCGCCATCGACCAGAACTTCACCAGTCGCCACATTATGGTATCTCCTTTTGAAGAAGTGTTTCTTTGGAGTCCAAATCTTCATCACTCCCTTCAAGGAATCGGCTTATTTGACATGTTCATCCATACTCCAGGTCATGTAGCTACATTGTCCATTCGGATTACAATAGACCCATCATCCCACGTACTTCTTGTGATTCTTCGGATACAAGAACTTTGTTCCCTCCAGTGCTACGATGCCAGCCTCTATGTATTTTCTGACTTCTTTGTCTGTCAAATCCTTGGGTCCAAACGATGATTCGACATCGATCATGATCTTCATTCCTACTGCCTTTTTTGCTGTTTTCTTACACTGTAATTATTATCCTGATCAAAGAGAACCAAAACATCACCATCACTAATACTGCTCCAAGGAATTGGAGATGTTCGCCATCCACTGTGGAACCCATGAGAAGATAGATGCGTACCAACTATTATCTGCAATATCCTCTGTCTCATCTTCCATCTTGTTATGCAGGTTCATCAGTAGCGTTATGGCCTCTGTCAAGGTCCCATTCCCGTCATCGTGAGAAGGTATGAACGTGCAACACGATGGCCCAATTTTGACGCAAACTCCTTCTTCCATCGCAAAGGATCATGTCAAGGACATATCTTTTCTGCAGGGTCATCAGTAGTATGGCCCTCAATTCTTCTTTGATAGCATTGAATCCCTTTATGGTGGTGTTGATTGTCTGCAGAAGCTCCCATCTTGTAATCTGCAACCATTTGGCATTGGCCATCGTCTGGGTCCCCAGCATGAGGATAGTCGTGAAAATTGAGGCTGTCTTGCTGAACAGCCTGTGCTCAAACGGAATAGCCTCATATGCGTCTATTGACTTAGCTGAGAAATAGTTCTCTGTTTTTGTTCGATTGAGAAATTCGAGTGATCTTATCCTTCTCAACTGGGCATCTACCTTCGGATATTCTCCAATGTTCAGGTCACTCTGAGGAATCACTAATGCTGGGACAAGAATGAGCACCAATGAACACGTCCCTCCCCAATCGTTAGGCAGCTTCATGTAGGCTCTGGGCCCACAAGCCCAATATCAATACATCAGGACGGCTGTCCCTGCTCCCATCTGAGTGACGTCAACTGTAGTCTTGCAGCCTATGTTGTCTCCCACATGCTTCGTTCCATATTTCCGGAAGCATAATGTCGCATTTGTCAATGGGATCACAACCATAGGACCTGATTCATCTTCTACCCATGTCAGCAGCTTGGCAAGTTTGGCCCACGACTTCAAACACCGATCGTTCACTCACTGTACTTCTTGTACATATTCTGGCTCCAATAGATGAGCTCCACAGGACTTCAGTCCCTCTTCCCATCCCTTCTTGGATTTCACTCGTCCACAGACTAAAACTTGTGTTCGCTCCCAACATCCAGGTGATCCAGATATTTCTATTTTATCAGGGCAGCCCATTCTCTTAATCTCTTTAATGACTACTTCTTCCTGTCCTGTCACCAGATACGTAGGCATCTTGCTCTTCCATGCAAGTTCCTTTTCCATCTGTGTAGTCTTGATATAGTCATCCTGGAATGGAAACAACCATTTCGATCTCCATGGCAATGTGGCCCAAATTCCTTGAAATTGTCCTCTGGTCATGCATGCTGCAAGATGAACGTGACACCTGGCATTGTGTTCTGAAACTTCTCTCGAAATGAAAGTTCATACTGCATTCAAGGCATAGGGTATGAGAGCACAGACGTAACAACTCTCCTTAGATGTTCTCTCTCCCACCTTTCTAATGTGCTGATACCACATGTTATTACCCAAGTGTGCTGAATTGTCTAAATAGGTATTTATCCCCTCATTATCGTTTTCTGCATTTCTCCTATACCTCCCATATGCAAGTTTTGTATACTGACCTCGAAGTGACTCAAAAGTAGTCTTCATAGTGGGGAGAACCAAAGGAACACCTGTTATTTTTAGGACCACTGTGATAGAGAGATTGAAACAGGAGAAACAGAAAGACAAAAAGAGTAATAGTACAGGCATACACTATACACGAATGTCACCTCAATTCAATTATCTGTACAATTCCTTTTATCAAAATTAATACTATTATAAAAAAATGTGTGATTGCACGTCTCCCAGACTTTTGTTAGGATATCGCGACACACAGGTGGACATCGTTTTCCCTCCTTGAGTCATCCCCTTCACTCACCCTGGGTCTTCGGTGCCTTACCCGCTTGCATGCGATGTGGAGCCTTCAGGTGGGCCGCGTTAAGGGTGTACAATGTATTTCAATTGTGATGCACTTCATCTGTAACATAATGAGCCAGTATTTGTTATAGGCATATACAGATTGAATATGAATTGTATCTATTTGTGATACAATAATAAAATGACAATATATTCTTTTTAAAAAATGATATAAAATTGTTTGGTGTTTTTGGCCTCTTTGGTCTCGCCATGGGCTCCTATTTTCTATTTTTTGTCTGTTTAACACTCATGTATTAGATTAAAATTCTGTTCCGCTTGACATGACCCCTGTTTAGTTATACTATACATAAGACCATGGACATCCATCTCTCGCACCATCCTGTTCCTGGCCGTGCTCATTTACTCCCTAAAATCGTGTTAGCCTCACCATTCCTACTTCTAATGCAATCATAAGAAAAATAATTTTACTCCTGTACTTGCAGTATGTGCTCAATGATCGAAATGAACAGTCTTCTGATCATAGGGCCATTTTTAGGATTCTGTAAAAAAGGTGTGACTATAAACGTCTCTTCTGACAAGAGCAGGATAAACTTGAACGATAAATATAAAAACAGCAAACACAAGCTGATGCACATCCCTTTCGGTGAGAACCATAGAGTTCACCAAACAAATACCCAGTGAGAAACAAGTCTGAGTATTCATCACATTTCCAATTTCTTAATAAAAGCTGTCGCTTAGGCATAACTTTAATACATTGAGGTGAATTCTAAAGTTCATTTTTCAATATTCCTATGACTCTCAGCAAGGGGTTACACTCCTGCTCAAATATCTATAAAGAGTGTTTGTTTGAGTCAGAGTCCAAATGCGAAATTTGCATTTAACAGCTGGCAGTTTTATCGTCCTTCTTCTTCGTCATCGTTCGAGTCTGCACACGCTGAAATTCTTCTTCTTGTCTTGCTTCTGGATCGGCAACAGTGGGAGGGGCGTTCTCGCCTTTATATGTTTTTATATCATTTAAATGAATCCATGCTCACCTTCCTTGGACTTTTACTGCTGAAGGGGTTATAGTTTCAACGACAAAATAGCCATGGAAACGTGGCTCATGCCACTTTTGGGTAAAGTTCTTTACCATAATGGTGTCACCAATAAACTATTTAGGTGCCGATAAAAGTTAATGTGATCCGGTTGTTGGATTGTCTTCATCTGTGTTCTGAGACCGACCCCCTGACGCTTGAGTTGATCTGAAATGAGAGAGATGCTAGCGGTCATAAATGTCAAATATTCACGCATTCATCACCTAACAGTTTAGCAGTACTGTGGGCATCACTTCTACTCCTTGATGGAGGTATAAGAGGTGTTCTCATTCACCTCCCTGTCACTAGTTCATGGGGGGTGAGGTGATGGTCCGAACCAGGCTGATTCCATAGGGGCATATAAAGCTAAGGGTAGGCAATATAGCCATCCCTTTTTCAGAGTCAGTTTTATCTTGGCTATCCTTTCTTTAAGGAGGCTGTTGAGTCTCTCACATAACCTGTTTGCTTGCGAGTAATAAGCAGAAGAAAATGTGTGTTTAAGCTTTTTGGGATGTCAATGTACCTTTGGGTTTTTCTAAAATGGCAAACAGAGCATGTTCCACGAAGAGAGTCATAGAGCAGCCCATCACAATACTTGTAGACTTGTCAATTCTGAACACAGCGGCTGCCAATAACTGTTCACAAGGAAAGTTTCCTTTCATAACTGGGTCCAGAATCCCACTGTAACATGCTAAAGGCTTGTACCCCAATGTAGTCCTCTGTAAGCATGGGCGTCATGACTGTCTCATTTGTGTGTGAAAATAAATAAAACACCTCAGCATAATTGGGGATTCCCAAAACCGGGGCTGTACAAATTGCTTTTTTCAGCTCTGCAAACCCTTCCTCCATTTGCTCAGTGCATTTTATTTTCACATTGTTCACTTGTGCCTTCTTTAATGCTTGCAAAAGGGTTCTTGTGTACGAACTGTAATCAAACACACAGGCTCTAACATAAATACATAGCCCCAAACACTTTTGCATTTGTTTTACTGTGCCTGGCTTTGCGGTTTTCATAATCGCCTCAGCCCTTTCCAGTGTTACCTTCTTTCCTTCATGTGAAATCAACTGTCCTATGTATAACACCTCTTTGTGACAATACTGCAGTTTCTCTTTATCTACCTTATATCCTTTGTCTGCTAAGATAGTCATCAACTGAATTGAATCTTGTCTGCATTCGTCTTCTGTTGTGCTACAAATTAAAATGTCATCAACGTACTGTATTACTGCACTCTTAAGATCAATATTGCCTAAGTCCATCTGTAAGACTCTATTAAAGATTGATGGAGACTCACAGTACCCCTGGGGCAAACGAGTATGTTTCAGTTGAGTTTGGCAAAACGTAAATTAAGTCAAGTCTTGTGAGTCTTTGTGAGTCCTTCTGCAACGGGATCGGGAAAAATGCAGTCTTCAAATCGACCACTGTGAAATATCGAGCTTCCACTGGGATACTACATAGTATCATTGTTGGGTTAGGAACGAAAGGAAACTCTTCTGTATCATATCTTGTATAAATCTCCACGACGCGCCCTTTGATTTTCTGATAGGATACGCGGTGGTATTGCACGATGATTCGGATGGCACCAGAATACCTTTATTCATCAGTGCTGAAATGGTCTTAAATATACCCTCATCAGCCTCTCAAGACATGGAGTACTGTCTTGGCTTCAGTTTTATTATGACTTCCCCTATCCCCTCTAATTATCCTACGTCATAAGGGCATGTGGTCCATATGAAACATGCCATCTTTTCCAAGTCTTCCTCAAAAAATACGGGACACTGCTGCATTATTGCCATTCGCTGTGGGATTTCCCACTTCTCTATTCTTATCCAGTATGTAATGCTCATAAAGAACACTACTTCATCATCTGTTTGTTCTTCTCTAAACATGTCATCATTGGTAATGTCAGTCAACCTGTACCCTTCTTCGAGAGCTATTACTGTCCTCCATGGTCTACTCTCATCGTCCGTTCCTTTGAGCATCCCCATTTCCCTTCGTACTATGGCTGCTTCTAATTCTATAGGGATGGACTGCCCCCCTCTTCATCCATAGGTATCTGTGGTCTAAACAAAAACTCATCAGGTATTCTAACAGTTTTTCCCACTAAGCCAGATAGCCATATCAGTACAATGCTCATCCCATATAGGAAAACCTATGGTTCTACTGGAACGCCTCGCAGAGCCACGTGCCCCATGAATGCCAGTATAAATTCGCCCACATTTAAGTAGTGCATTACTGGGGTGAAACACACTATTCCTTTGTCAGTAAATGAAATCATCATGTTAAGTTTTGTCATCAAATCTCTTCCCAAAATGTTAACTGGTGTCTGTCGTGAAAACAGCAAAGGAACATAGATGTCACACTCTCCTATAGAGACTGGTAATTCATCAGTAAAAGGAACTCGACTTGTAGCTCCAGAGAACCCTTGAGCATTCATGGCAATTCCTGAAATTGGATATTTTCCCTCTCGTATACATGAACGAATAGCTCCAGTGTCTACTAGAAAAGAAAAAGATGTGCCTCCTATTGTCACATCGACCGTTGGTTTGTATTGGAGGTCAGGTGTCAGAGATAGTACTGAACACATCAAATCACCCTGTGAGCTGTCCTATTGTGGGTACAGGCATAGCTCCGTACCTGTGAAAGGATTTCTAGGCATGAGTAGCTGTCCCGTATTTGCATACTGTTATGTCTGCATGGGGGCCTATTGCGACTGCCCTTGTGGTGGATTCATTTGCACTTGCTCTGATTGCTGTGCTTGTTGCTTTCACTGCACTTGTGTCTGATACACTGCCTGATCTAGGGCAAACCCTTCCCTAGTTTGTGTGCTAAATGGTGGAGGATAAGCTGTCCGCCTCTTGTGAATTGGTCATTCTGTACATTCCCTTGGCTCCCACATACGCGTGCAATGTGTCCTGTCATTCCACAAGTCCAACATAGAGGGGGAACACTTCTAATTAATGCTCCTTGGTTAAATCCTCCTTGTGTGTTCTGTTTCTCATTCTGTGCATTCTGAAACCCACCTTGATTATTTTGGAATCCACCCCTTCCTCCTCGATAGCCCATACCTCTGCCTCGTAGCATGAACCCATATCCTCCTTGCTCCATCGGGTGCTGATTATTTGCCTGCGATGTACCCACTGCTTGCTGCATTCCCAGTCCTTCTCCACTTGTCAATACCACCCCTTCTATGGCAAATTTGACAATTTATTCTGAACTAGCTTGGCTTCCTCAATTTTCCTAGCCTTGTCTTTCTTCTTATTTTTCTCTTGTAATAGGTCGACAGTGATGCATTATCGTCAGCTATTTCTCAACCGATGGCTTTTCTTCCATTCCCACTTGTTACATTATCTACCTCTGTACTTGCTCGGGCAGCCCCTGACATAAAATGTGGTAAAATAATGCCACTGTTTTTTCCCACGGCTCGTGTTTTTTGAATATCCTGAATGTAAGCAATAGGGTCTTCATCTTCTTTCATTTTACGCGTCATAATTGCACCCATATCTGATGTATTGGGATATTGCACCCTGAGAGCCCTATAAACATCTGCTCTGCAATTATTAAACAGTGCTCTGTCATGCACTGTGTTTTGTGCTGTCAGACTTGAATAGCCTGCTCTTCTCCATATGTCATCAGCTCTCTCCCCAAGAATCGCTGCCAAGAGACCCTTAATGTCCCCTATGGCCAGCGTGTTTCGTCCTGTCATTTTCTCTAACTCGTATATCCATTTCCCAGCACCCGAAGTCAAACCTGGGAGCTTGCACCTTAAATTATCTTTATCCATATGTGGCCATGGAATATACTGTGGTCTTGCTCCCCCTTTTTCCAATAAAAGAAACTGCGTAAACCCTAACCCGCAGTCAGCTACTATCGTCTGTCTATCCTTGGGAGGGACAATCGTCCCTGACCGCCTCCTCACTGCTAGTGATCTTAACCTGCTCACATATGGTGATGATTCTCCCTATTCACTATATGATCATCCTCAGGGGCATTCTGGATATGTTATGGGATCTGGCGTTCTATCCTTAAGATGTCTCCAGATCTGACCATCTTACTTCCTGTCTGTCTGCAGAGTTCCCTCGGGGGCACACACACTCCCTCCTTCTTCCTCATGGAAGGATTCTCTTTCCACATCTGACATATCGAGTCCCCAACTAGTGTGACTCTCATCCCCTTCACCCTTATCTAAGTTCAGTCTACTTAAGGACAAGGCTCTGTACTCGAGACTGAACAGATTTTCTTCTTCGTTTCATGATTGAAATGCCAGGGACGCATCCCTTTTTCCTTGACTTCCATAGTTGCTGCCTCCCTTTAATTCTTGATAGGCCTTATTGTAAAGACTGGAGGGGTTATCTGTACTCCTGCCCTCTATATGGCAGAGTAGAAGCACAGAGCACCCCAGCCAAGATTCTCTATTTGGTAAACGTGGATGAGCAATCAAAGCTTAAGCTCTCAGGAGGTGATGCAGGCTGGTTCTTAAGTACAGTGTAGGCCCCAAGCACCCACAAATGAATGTCCACACACTATGTTAGTGAAAACATAGTTCTTTATATAAATAAGGCTTTGGGTATGTACACATACAATAACACACTTTGTGCTCAGGCAATTCTAAAATGATAAATATATACAGTCTCTATGTGGTACCACAATTACTCTTGATGCCATTAAAATGCACCAACTGCTGACAGTTCAAACAAATGGCATATAAATCAATATAGCAAAAGGTATCAACCATAGACTTAGGAGGAAAACAAGGTGGTTAGACAATTGGCAATATTCTGGGCCCCTACCGTCAGGCAAAGTTCTGTGTGAGGAACCCCCCACCTGGGCAACCTGTAAATATGATATATTGACACGCCCAGTCCATATATTGTCTATTAGAGTCTTATTTCCTTCTTTACAAATTCTACCACCCAAATGTACCTGGTTTAGCAGAGTTTGGCGTCGGGTCGTCGACTGATCCTTCTTGAGTGACTCCCTTTCCGCCAGGAGCCATGGATCGTCAGATCCCACAACGAAAAGGTGAAGAAAGGCGTTGAGGCAGCAGCTTCGGTCCTGGCGGTGCTCGTCGACGATCGGTCGTGGACGTCCTGCAAAGATGAGGCATGCGGTACACCTCGACGACGATAGTTAGTTGCCGCAAAGAGTCACTGAAGAACTTTGGCCAGGCAAGGGCGTCGGGTCATCAGCGCCTTTGTGGTCTTCGGGTGGCAGGAAACCCACCGGTGGATTCTCCTCGATTTGTCAGCAGCCTTGACTTTCTCCAGCCGGACAAATAGGTTGTCGGTGATGAGCGAGGGAGTCCTTGTTTCAAACTGTTCTTAGGCAATGGAGCGTTGCGGCTCTGGTTGTCACCGGCATGGCGTCAAGCTGTCCCTGCTTCGCAGCAACACGGCTTCGACGTGCCTCCAGTGGTTACAGCAGTCCTCCGAACCCTGGGTGACGACGGTGGACGGATGTCCGGGTGCTTCTCTTAGGATACCTTGGCAGTCACTGCCTCCAGTTGACAGTCTTTCGAAGGGTGACTTCCAGGGCGCTTCGGTGAAGGTTAGCTGGTGCACGATGGTCCCTCGTAGCTTGGGGAGAGGTCTCCTAGCCAGGTCCCCTCTTGGATCAGGTTATCGAAGGGACAGCAGCTTTCAGATTGTTTCGAAGGGAACAGTGGTTCACCTTCTTCTTCTGACTCGGCTTCGAGAGTAAGCATCAAGTTTCGACTTCAGCTTCTGAACGATTTCCATCAGTGAGAGGTCCCCAGATATACGGTTTGGTCTCTCATTCACTCTGCTGGGTCACACTCAGGCAAGCAATCATTCAGAAGGGCATTCATGCAGGCAGGCAGCCAATCAGGCTCACAGTGCATTCAGGCCATTCTTCTCCCTCCAGACACTCACAACAAGGAATGTGGATTGGGACAAGCACCCAGCCATTCACCACTCCACACTGCATTCATACCAGTTTTGGGCAAGGCTGTCTATTCATTGTGTTTCATACCAGAAACCAGACAAACATAACATGAAGTGCATATTGGTCACACACTCCATTCATCCAGGTACCACCCCAAGGGTATACCCACAACATACAGTCACTGGGAAGGCTCAGCTGGTCTGGCCTAGACTTCCCTACAATACCATATATGGAACTTCCACCCAACAGCCAGTCAGGGGAAGGGACAGATTCAGGCTTCCCAGCACTTTGGGAAATCAAGGTAACAGGCAATAGAAAGCAAGAGGCCACAGGGCCCATCTTGTCTCCTATCAGGAATCAACTGATTCCAATGGCAAGGGCTGGGTATCCCAAAATGGAGGATACTCAGAGCACCTGTCAAATTCAGCATGGAGCTGCCACCAGCCCATACCCTGCTCTGTGGGCCACACACAAGTGCCCAAAAACATACACTAGGGGTACAGGGTTGTACCCCCCATGGGTGCCATAAGGGTATCCCAAGGGTCTGTTGACCACGACCAAAAAGCGGTAGAGCTGCACTGCCAGGAGTCCCACATGGAATCCTGTACAGAAAATAATACAGAACACACAAGATAAAAGGACTACAGGACAAGCACATGGAAGCCCTGCTGCTCCAATGCATTTCCAGCATCACAGTTGCCCCCCCCCGACTGAAGTTAGGGTATTCTAATCTCCCAGGAGATTGACACCCTCATCCAGATGGTCAACATACTTTCTGGAAAGGCCATCTGCATTATGGTGACACTTCCCTGGTCTATGCTCAATAGTGGAGTGTAGCTCTTGCAGGCTAATGGACCACCTGAGCAGTTTCGGGTTTTCACCCTTCATCTGCAAAAGCCACTTTAGGGGCTTATGGTCTGTTTGGACCTTGCAGGTAGACCGCGTAAGGTAGGGCCTAAATTCCTAAGGCTCCAAACTATGCTGAAACTTTCCTTTTCAACAGTAGCCCACCTACGTTCTCTACCTTTGAGTTGCCTACTGATGAATATGATCGGATGTTCTCTCCCTTTGCCATCTAACTGGGACAAGACAGCTCCAATTCCAATGTCGCAGGCATCAGTCTGGAAAATAAAGGGTTTGCTGCAGTCAGGCACACACAACACAGGTGCCCTACACAGACTTTCTTTCAAGCCATTAAAGGCCCTCTGATAGACTTCAGTCCATTTAACCTTCATTGGTTAATTGGGAAAAGTCAGGGCTGTCAGAGGTACAGCTATGGTTCCATAGTCTGCCATGCAGTTCCGGTAATACCCGGTGAGACCCAAAAAAGCTCTCACCTGGGTATGAGTAGTGGGAGTCTTCCAGTCATGTACACCCTGTACTTTACTGGTGAGAGGTCGGATCCCGTGACCAAGATAAGTGACTTTCCCCTGAGCTATCTGGCACTTGTGGCCTTGATAGTGAGGTTCAAAGGTGCTCACAAATTTGGCAGCACCTATGGCATCCATGAGCTCATCAGCCCTGGGCAATGGGTGCATGTCAGTTTTGGTGACTGCATTGACCCCTCTGTAGTCCACACAGAACCACCAATCCTTGGTACCTGCTGGGATCTTGCCTTGGGGACAAGGATACTGGACTGGACCAGGGACTGGTTGAGGGTTCAATTACTCCCAGATCCAACATCTTGGCGACCTCAGCCTGGAAGTGGTTCTTCATAGTGTCTGACATCCTGTAGCATCTACTTTTTTAAAAACTGTTTTTATTGGCGGTTTTTAATCATATGGAACCAATAAAAGTGACTGAACAGGGGGCCCCATGTTCTGCCTCCCACCCTCCTGCCTCCCTTCTTCTTCCAATCCTCTCAGAAGAGTTAAATATTTATTCGGGTACATCAGGAGTCCATGTGTTTCAAGCATTTCCTTTCACCCACCAGGATGAGCAATGACTTGTCGACATAGATATTCAGGCAGCGAGTTGAACCTCTAGGTATTTGCATGGTTCTTGGTTATCGAGGCGGATGGACCTCTCGGTGATTGATGTTTACTAAGTCACTGATCGAGGCGAGCGGCAGTGGTGTATTGCAGATGCTATACTTATCGTTGGGGTCTGACGAGGTCTCTGCTCTCTCAGCTAGCTGTATCCGGAGCAGAGTCCAGTAGTGCTTGGGTTTGCTGCTGTGGGGGGGAGCGTTTGATTATACTGTGTCTCTCTCATCTCACACCTCAACATGGTATTGAGCCATTCTTGAAAATTGGAGGCTCTGGTTGCTCCCCATGTTCTGGCTAAGAGCGATCTTGCTACAATGGACGCCATTCCCAAAAGGAGCTTCTCTGCCCGAGTGCCCGACTCAACCAGGGCGAGCTGCCAGGCCTCTGGGGATTGCGATACCTGGGTATCTAACATCCCTGATGCCGCCACAGCTATTCTGGACCATAGTGTCTGCACCCGAGGGCACAGCCAGGCTACATGATAGAAGTCCGCTGGGGACTGACCGCATCTTTTACAGCTTGGGGGCCTGTCCGGATATAGCTTATTCAGGCAGACCGGAGAATAGTACATTTGGTGCAGAAATTTAAAGTGGATTAGGCGAAACCTGTTGTTTATGGATATAGTTTTGGTTTGTGTACATATTGTGTCCCACTGGTCACCCATCAGTGTGTTCCCCAGAGTGTCTTACCATCTACCCCTGTAGGGGTGCGCAAGAGGGTCTGAATCACCGGCCGCTTCCGTATAGGGTAGATACCAGTTTCGTGGTGGTTAGCGGGGTGGTGATATATGTCATTATAGGAGAAGTGAGGGGTGCATCTGGAAATTCCGGCCGGTTGGCTCGTAGCACCTTGCGCAGCCGTGAGTAAAGGAACAGCGTGATGGGGCTCCACTGACCCCTAGCCTTAAATTCGTCCCATTAGATAAATCTGTCTTTGGGTGTCTTGTCTCCCATTGTAGCGATATGTAGGTTTTTGAAATGCTGTTGGAAAAGTACCTTGTACTTGATATATGGCCATAGAGGGGGAGTACCACTGTTTCAGGCTGGCCCATTTTGCCAGGCGGTCCCATGCCTTAAGAGTAACTTCCAATGGTTGCACTTCTGTCCTAATATTGTGTTCTTGCTTGCCATATAGCGGTCCCTTCAGGTCATTTGGTCGTATGGTTGCTTTCTCCAGGAGGGTATGTGGTAAATCGCCCGTGGGGGACTACCACCAGACGCCGTGTTGACTTTGAGCTATCAGGTAATATAGGAAGAGTTCAGGGAAAGAGGTCGGGGACATCAAGTCCACCCTGTGAGCACGGGCGACACATTGTAACAAGCGAGACACGGGGCTGCCCCCCTGCCCAAATCAGCTTATTCATCATGCTCTTAAGTCAAGCCCAGAAGCTCGCGGGAGGCCATATCGGCACATTGTTCAAGATACATAGTAATTTAGGTAGGATTACCATCTTGGAAAGCGAGATCCTGGCCGCCTGGGAGATGGGGAGGTGTACCCAAGTGTCCACTTTATGTTCCAGGCTCTCCAGGGCCACCGCGTAGTTCTCCTCATATAATTTAGTGGGGGACGTGGAGACTTGTATACCCAAATAGCGGATTCCCTGTGGGCACCATCCAAAGGCATTGCCGATGTCCTGTGGGGTCATGCAGTTGCTAAGTGGGAGAACTTCTGACTTGCAACAACTTATCCGCAGGCCTGATAGTGTCCCGAATTTGGTGATTTTATTCTACCATGGGGGTCAAGTTAACATGCATGTGATTATTGTATATTAACATGTCGTCCGCGTATAAAGAGACTATGGATGTATGGGAGCAAATTCTTACCCTTCTATGGGCGTGGAATTCACGTAGAGCGCATGCCACAAGTTCAATTGCTAGGGCAAACAATATGGACGAGAAGGGGCAGCCCTGTCTAGTACCGCGGGTTGGGAGGATCACCTCCAATTGTATGCTGTTGGTGTACATTAGGGCTCCTGGGGCCGTGTATAATAAGCGTACCCAATTGCGAAAGGTGGTGCCTAATCCGGCCCGGCAGAGGACTTCGAACAAGAATGGCCATTCGACAGAATCGAATGCTTTTTCAGCGTCTAGGGCCGCTACTGCTATGGGGACCTCAGGGTTCACATTGTGCATCAGAAAGAACAGTCTTCGTAAGTTATCTTGTGTGGAGCGGTGTTAGGAAAGATTTCGTAATTGTAGGTAATTTTCCTTCAATGTGGCAACCCCTAAACCTTTTGCTGTTGTTTTTCACCTTGTTCTTGACTTTGCCAGAGAAGTGCAGCCTTCTTGCGCACTCCTCTGGGCTTTCGCTCCTTTTCTTATGGGAAAACTGACATGCCCTTAAGACAGTCAGTACCGGGGAACGCTGTTTCCCGTAGTTTCTTTTATCATGTTGCGGCTTTAGTGCAACATGACACAAGAGGGCACTGTAAGCTAAGTTACAGCTCTCTTGGGTCTCTAGCCTTCTACAGACCCTAGATACTCTTTTAGGATGGTATTTGATCGGTGCAAGTCATTCAGGGACTCGAATGGTGGCAGCGATCGTTTTGTTTATTTTGAGCTCCTTTTGGCATTCTGAGCACGTTTTTCGCACTGAACCCAAAATGGTGGCCTGGCTCCCAAAATGGCCAGACCACGAGGCTCCTTTGTCTTGTCCACTGACCGTCTTGCTCCCTTCACCTTCCCCAGGTCGAGAGACCAGGGGCCTTCCTTATTTGGGCATGTACTTTCCCGCGAAACGTGGTTGCTTTCGCGGGCTTCTACATGTCGTTTGTGTGCCTCCAGGGTGTGGGCTGGGATGTCTGGTCCCAATACACATCCTGGGTGCCAGAGAGTCTAGGGTAGTGTGAATGCCTGGGACCACCGTGGTCCGTGATTGGTCCGCGTATGGTATGTGTGTTGATGAGCGGATCTCCCATTGGCTCCCCTCCGTTTTGGCGCGAAGGGAACCGTGGATAAGAGGGAGCTGGAAACACCACTACCATGTCGATCTCCTGAGTTCTCACGAACGAAGGAATACAGGAGCCAAGTATCCTGCAACCAAGAGGCTGGACCGAGGAATCGCTGGTGACCCGCTGAAGGAATCCTCCTTTGCACTGCTGTCGTCCTGTGAAACCCTTTCCTCCTTTGATCGAACCAGAAGGCCTGTACTGGTGCTTCGACCTTTGGAATAGCAGGAACAGCTATTCCCGGCGACTTCATCATCTCCTGCCAAGTAAGCCTTCGGAAGCGTCTCTGGGCCATCCAGTTGACTGACCAGCTTACAAGGGAGTCCTGCTCTGTAACCGCCGCCAGGTTGTGTTGTATTCCGAATCCTTGTCACTCTCCCACGCTTCGTACACTTGGCGTTCCCAAGTCTGAAGGGAGGAGTGTACATTTGGCTCGAATACACACGGCCGCTCCGTTGTCCTGCTGCGGCAACAAACTGTGCTGGTTTCGTCGATTGGGACGTCTTTTTGCTCTACACGACTACGAGGCGTTCCCTGCTCTTCTGAACCTGCCAGCTGCTGAAACTAACGTGGAGAAGCCTGGGTCTGCTTGCTTCGGGGACCGGTGAGTAGTTTAGCTAGGATCTGGTCGCCCTCCTGCAGTATCCCATTGCTTTTCCCTGCTGTGTAAAAACAGCACCCTTTTGGCCATACTCGCGCTCTGCTTCTGCCCGCTGTGGAGGCTGCGCTTGAGTTGCGGAACCTGTTCTCCTTCTGCTGTGCACTAACCCGAATTGCCTGACTTCCTCCGAAGAGCTTCCCCTTTTGCCCGTTGGCACCGGCGTGGCAGGTACTTTGAGCACAAGGCTCCACTCTTCGCAGGGCTCGGACTTCCATCTAGTTAGGTGCCTCTGAAGGCGAACTGAGTCTAAAGCGTTATCGCACTGCCTGTTTTCCTTTCCTCTCAGGTGGACTACATATTTCGTGCTTTAAACGCTTGCGACTGTGTATTTGTATATATATTGTGTTGATATGGTATGTGTTGGTTTAATATTGTGATATTGTGATTTTCTCGCTACGGTCATTGTTTTAAAGGCCTTAAAATAAATGTGTATCTATGTTTGATATAACAACTGTTTGGAGTAGTTTGTAAGCGCTCTTGCTTTGTGTGCTCATTGCGGGCTTTCAGTCACCCTCACCCCTCTTGAGACCTAGTCTTGACCGCCGCGATGGCTACCTTGATTGGTCTGGCTTGTCCAGAGGTTACCCTGTTCCAAGTAATTAGGTTGGCCTTCTGAACTTCTGCGCCACCAGGACAGAGTTCAGAAATCCGTCTTAACAAATTGGTGTACAGCGGTGGGATACGACTGAAGGTATCCAGTGTTGCGCTCGAACTAGGGCATTTCAGGTTATTCCAACCAGTACACGTAGTGAATTGTTGTAGTATAACTTTAAAAGGCCATAGTCCTATCAAACAGTATGGAAACAAATGCCTTGTTAACTTTAAATGCTTCCAAATCAGAAACATTGAAAAAGATGTGTGCGGAGAGAGGTGTTTCCTCTCAAGGCACTAAATTGGAAATGATCCAAAGAATCGTGGCGTGGCAAGAAGCGCAGCTTGACGCTATAACTTCTGAGGACAGTGCAGAAGGTGGTGGGGCTGCTCTCACTGGTAGAACCGACGGTTCTGCCGCTGCACTGATCCATCACGACCACGAGGACAGGGAGGATGTGATGTCTAATGTTTCCTCTGCCAGTGTTGATGGGGATGCTATGCTTGAATTCAAGAAGCAAGAGCTGCGGTTTAGGCAGCAGGAGCTTGAATTCAGCATAGCCAAACTAAAAATCGAACAGGCAGAAAAACAGAAAGACAGGGATCACCAGTTGGAACTGGCCAAGCTTCAGGTTGCAAATGGGTCCAAGGGTCCTGGACATGGGTCTGGGGCTTCCTCTCATCCACGGTTTCCAAAAGATCTGCTCAGTGTGTATGAAGAAAGGAATGACATTATGGACTGGCTGAATGCGTTTGAGTATGCATGGAGGTTCAGAAAGTTGACAGTGCTGATAAGATTGCGTGGTTGCTCAGTAGACTGCCCCATTCTGGCTGTAGTGCCATTATGGAAATGTTGAAGGCTGAGCGGGCTGATTTCGCAATGTTAAAGCAGACTCTCATTTTAAAGTTTGGGAAGACTCCGGCCCAATATTTAAAGCGTTTTCGAGAGTATAAGAAAAAGGAAGGTGGTACTTGGGTATCTTATGTCGCTGAATCTTTGAAAAACTTAACTGGCTGGGTCGAAGGTTATAAGGTTTCTACCTTCGAAGGCATGATAAATCTTGTCATGCTGGAACATATTTTTGCTTCTTCTTCCCCGGAGCTTAAGCAGCATTTGGCCGATTCGAAGGAGATAGATCCTAAGAAGCTGGCCATTGCAGCAGACTTATGGGTGTCACATCGAGTGTCCCATAAGGACAAAACTCATCCTGGTAAGCAGGAGGAAGGGAAAAAGTCCAAAGATATGGAGGGTGGGGAATCTGCTAAATCTTCTTCCCATAAGGGCCACAAAAAGAAAAACAAGGGTAAGACACAAGAGAACTCAAGGGCAGTGGAGGTCCGCCTCCGAAACAGAACTCTGGTTACAATAAGCCTCCCTACGTAAACAGACCCACTGGGGCTTGTTTTTCTTGTGGAGCAACTGGCCATGTGAAGGGGAATCCCCGGTGTAAGGTTAGACCTTTGGGGGTCCACTCCGCTAATCTGGCCTTCTCCTCCTACGAGGAAGAAGAGATTACAGGAGCATCCTTCTCCTCAGACTCATTTCCCAGCGGGATAGAGGCTGAGGTAGTTTTAGTGTCCCTGGGTTCCTGGGAGCCTAAAGTCGCAGAGGCTTATGCTAGGATTCCGGATAATACCAAGCACTACTTTAAAGACAGTGTGCTGATCAATGGAGTGGATACTCCAGCTCTTAGGGATAGTGGGTGCAGTCGCACTGTAGTGGATTCTACCTTGGTAGACTCAGAGGAAGTTGCCAGAGCTACTCTGATGCCCACTAAGTTGGCTGACGGCCCCCTCCGTATGTTTCCCGTGACCCCTGTAAATCTTACTTTAAATGGTACAGCAGTCAGGATTCCAGTGAGCATTCAGAGAAACGTCCCGGGAAAGGTCTTGTTGGGTAATGATCTCAGAGCTTTAGGGCTCGTAGGAGACACTGCCGACAGACCCTACACACGGTCTCAAGCACGGGCAGCATTGGCCAAGTCCAATACGCCGCCCCAGCCGAAGGGGAAACCCAAGGCGAAAGGAGTCTACAAGTCAAGACGAGGGAAAGAGAATATTCCCCCGAGCTCGCCTACCACTGCGGTGGAGGAAGTTGGTCAATCGCCCGGGCCTGACGAGGAGGTGGCGATGCCTGAAGTATTCGACCCCAACGATCATCCTGAACTAAAAGACTTGTTAGTTGAAGGAGGTCCTGATAGGGACGAATTCAGTAAAGGCCAACGTGAGTGCCCATCTCTGGAAGGCCTAAGGAGACAGGCCTGCTCCCAGCTTGAGGGTGAACCTCCTGGGATGCATAGGATTTACCAGGAAGGTGGACTCCTGTATAGTGAGCCCACAGAGTCTACAGAAGGAGACCATAGGAGGTTGGTGGTTCCCCTTGCTGTTAGGCCCTTCCTCCTGCAGTTGGCGCATGAAGTTCCCCTTGCTGGTCACCTCGGTATGAGGAAGACCAAGCAAAGGTTATCCATGCACTTCTACTGGCCCAAGATGGGGGAGCAAGTAGAAAGTGACTGCAGGAGTTGTGCCTCCTGCCAGTTCTCTGGTAAGGTTGGCGCGACAATCCAAGCTCCGTTGGTACCGCTCCCAGTTGTGGGGGTACCATTTGAAAGGGTAGGGATCGACATGGTTGGTCCCCTTGACCCGCAAACATCCTCAGGCAATAGGTTTATCCTGGTGCTGGTCGACCATGCAACCAGGTATCCTGAGGCCGTCCCATTTACAACTGTAACTGCCAAGTCAGTTGCAAAAGCTTTACTCGGCATATTTACTAGGGTTGGCTTCCCTAAAGAAGTTGTGTCAGATCATGGCAGCAACTTTATGTCGAAGTATATGCAGGCTATGTGGAAAGAATGTGGGGTCACCTACAAGTTCTCTTCTGCATACCACCCCCAGACCAATGGTCTGGTGGAACGTTTCAACAGAACGTTAAAGAGCATGATTGGGGCTCTGGAGGAGCCCCAGAGAAGAAAATGGGATCTTCTTTTACCATGCCTACTGTTTGCCTACCGAGAGGTACCACAGGAGGGTGTTGGCTTCAGCCCCTTCGAACTTCTGTTCGGTCATCCCGTACGGGGACCCTTAGCCATCGTCAAAGAGGGATGGGAGATGCCCACTCCCCCTGTTACTACCAATGTAGTTGATTATGTGCTAGGGCTCAGAAAACGGATGGTACTTCTGATGGGCTTGGCTAGTGATAAATTGAAGGCAGGGCAAGCGCTGGTGAAACATTGGTACGACCAGAAAGCTTCCCTCATCAACTTTACACCTGGTCAGCAAGTCCTGATCATGAATCCTATAAGGCCTCGAGCTTTACAGGACAAATGGTCAGGCCCTTACACAGTGGTGGAGCCCCTGGGTGAGGTGAACTATTTAGTGGACCTTGGAAGGCCTGGACAGGCTCCAAAAGTGTTTCACGTGAATAGGCTGAAGGCTTTCGTCCCAAGAGTCGAAATCGCAGCACTGCTACTGGCGTCAGACGTTGAGGAAGAGGAGTCAGAACCTCTCCCCGACCTGTTCCAAAGCGGTCCTTCAGATAGCTCCGTTGAGGGTGTCCGAGTGGCCCCTCACCTGACTTCTGATCAGCAGGCTGAGGTGAAAAGTTTGCTTAGGCAGTTTTCCCCCCTGTTTTCACAGTCCCCTGGTTTGACACCTTGGTGCAAACATGACATTGACACAGGAGACAGTGTACCTACCAAAAGGAGGGGATACAGGATGTCAGATAAAGTACGGTCTTATATTAAGACCGAGGTCAACAAGATGTTAGATCTTGGGGTGATTGAACCCTCTAGTAGTCCTTGGTCCAGTCCTGTGGTCTTGGTTCCAAAGGCAGGCACTTCTGAATTGAGGTTCTGCGTGGATTACAGGGCTCTGAATGCTGTCACCAAGACAGATGCACACCCCTTGCCTCGAACGGATGAGCTGGTGGATACTTTGGGTGCCTCCAAGTACCTCAGCACGTTTGACCTCACTGCTGGCTATTGGCAAATAGCTTTAGCAGAACATGCCAAGGAGAAGACAGCATTTTCTACTCCAGACAGCCTTTACCAATTCCGGGTAATGCCGTTCGGGTTGAAGAATGCACCTGCCACTTTCCAGAGGCTTGTGAATCATGTGTTGAATGGGTTGGACGAATTCTGTCTTGCATATCTGGACGATATAGCAGTTTTCAGTGCCACCTGGGAAGACCATGTGAAACACCTTGGGATTGTGCTCCAGGCTCTTCAGAAAGCCCACTTGACCATAAAGGCTAGTAAATGCCAGATTGGACAAGGCTCAGTGGTTTACCTTGGACATGAAGTAGGTGGAGGGAGGATACAGCCTCTACCCAGTAAAGTACAAGCAGTA
Source organism: Ambystoma mexicanum (assembly GCF_040938575.1). NCBI lineage: Eukaryota > Metazoa > Chordata > Amphibia > Caudata > Ambystomatidae > Ambystoma > Ambystoma mexicanum. The sequence continues at coordinate 402,344,099 of NC_090930.1, read as the reverse complement.
CAAGACTGGCCTACCCCCACTACGCAAACCCAAGTGAGAGCCTTCTTAGGACTCACGGGGTATTACCGCAATTTTGTGGCAGACTATGGCACCATAGCTGCTCCTCTGACTGCCCTCACAACTCCGAAGAAACCCAAGAAGGTAACTTGGACCGACGAGTGTGAGAAGGCCTTCAATGGCTTAAAAGACTCCTTGTGCCAGGCCCCTGTCCTAAGGGCCCCTGATTATCAAAGACCTTTTATCGTGCAGACGGATGCCTCTGACACTGGGATAGGAGCTGTACTATCATAAGTAGATGAGAAGGGTAAGGAACACCCTATCGGTTTTATTAGTCGCCAGCTTAAGGACAGAGAGCTCAGATGGTCCACGGTAGAGAAAGAATGTTTCTCTGTTGTGTGGGCCCTAAGGAAGCTGAGGCCCTACCTCTATGGGACCCACTTCACTGTGCAGACTGACCATAAGCCGTTAAAGTGGCTAATGAACATGAAGGGGGAGAATCCAAAGTTGCTTAGGTGGTCCATAAGTCTACAAGGCTTCGACTTCACTATTGAGCATAGGCCAGGTGTCCAACATAGCAATGCTGATGGGTTGTCCAGAATGTTTTACCGACCTGAACAAGAGACTCATCCAGGGGTGGATTAGTTCCCCCTGTCCATAGTCTGGGAGGGGCGAGTGTTAGGAAAGATTTCGTAATTGTAGGTAATTTTCCTTCCATGTGGCAACCCCTAAACTTTTTGCTGTTGTTTTTCTCCTTGTTCTTGACTTTGCCAGAGAAGTGCAGCCTTCTGCCGCACTCCTCTGGGCTTTCGCTCCTTTTCTTATGGGAAAACTGACATGCCCTTAAGACAGTCAGTACCGGGGAACGCTGTTTCCCGTAGTTTCTTTTATCATGTTGCGGCTTTAGTGCAACATGACACAAGAGGGCACTGTAAGCTAAGTTACAGCTCTCTTGGGTCTCTAGCCTTCTACAGACCCTAGATACTCTTTTAGGATGGTATTTGATCGGTGCAAGTCATTGAGGGACTCGAATGGTGGCAGCGATCGTTTTGTTTATTTTGAGCTCCTTTTGGCGTTCTGAGCACGTTTTTCGCACTGAACCCAAAATGGTGGCCTGGCTCCCAAAATGGCCAGACCACGAGGCTCCTTTGTCTTGTCCACTGACCGTCTTGCTCCCTTCACCTTCCCCAGGTCGAGAGACCAGGGGCCTTCCTTATTTGGGCATGTACTTTCCCGCGAAACGTGGTTGCTTTCGCGGGCTTCTACATGTCGTTTGTGTGCCTCCCGGGTGTGGGCTGGGATGTCTGGTCCCAATACACATCCTGGGTGCCAGAGAGTCTAGGGTAGTGTGAATGCCTGGGACCACCGTGGTCCGTGATTGGTCCGCGTATGGTATGTGTGTTGATGAGCGGATCTCCCATTGGCTCCCCTCCGTTTTGGCGCGAAGGGAACCGTGGATAAGAGGGAGCTGGAAACACCACTACCATGTCGATCTCCTGAGTTCTCACGAACGAAGGAATACAGGAGCCAAGTATCCTGCAACCAAGAGGCTGGACCGAGGAATCGCTGGTGACCCGCTGAAGGAATCCTCCTTTGCACTGCTGTCGTCCTGTGAAACCCTTTCCTCCTTTGATCGAACCAGAAGGCCTGTACTGGTGCTTCGACCTTTGGAATAGCAGGAACAGCTATTCCCGGCGACTTCATCATCTCCTGCCAAGTAAGCCTTCGGAAGCGTCTCTGGGCCATCCAGTTGACTGACCAGCTTACAAGGGAGTCCTGCTCTGTAACCGCCGCCAGGTTGTGTTGTATTCCGAGTCCTTGTCACTCTCCCACGCTTCGTACACTTGGCGTTCCCAAGTCTGAAGGGAGGAGTGTACATTTGGCTCGAATACACACGGCCGCTCCGTTGTCCTGCTGCGGCAACAAACTGTGCTCGTTTCGTCGATTGGGACGTCTTTTTGCTCTACACGACCACGAGGCGTTCCCTGCTCTTCTGAACCTGCCAGCTGCTGAAACTAACGTGGAGAAGCCTGGGTCTGCTTGCTTCGGGGACCGGTGAGTAGTTTAGCTAGGATCTGGTCGCCCTCCTGCAGTATCCCATTGCTTTTCCCTGCTGTGTAAAAACAGCACCCTTTTGGCCGTACTCGCGCTCTGCTTCTGCCCGCTGTGGAGGCTGCGCTTGAGTTGCGGAACCTGTTCTCCTTCTGCTGTGCACTAACCCGAATTGCCTGACTTCCTCCGAAGAGCTTCCCCTTTTGCCCGTTGGCACCGGCGTGGCAGGTACTTTGAGCACAAGGCTCCACTCTTCGCAGGGCTCGGACTTCCATCTAGTTACGTGCCTCTGAAGGCGAACTGAGTCTAAAGCGTTATCGCACTGCCTGTTTTCCTTTCCTCTCAGGTGGACTACATATTTCGTGCTTTAAACGCTTGCGACTGTGTATTTGTATATATATTGTGTTGATATGGTATGTGTTGGTTTAATATTGTGATATTGTGATTTTCTCGCTACGGTCATTGTTTTAAAGGCCTTAAAATAAATGTGTATCTATGTTTGATATAACAACTGTTTGGAGTAGTTTGTAAGCGCTCTTGCTTTGTGTGCTCATTGCGGGCTTTCAGTCACCCTCACCCCTCTTGAGACCTAGTCTTGACCGCCGCGATCGCTACCTTGATTGGTCTGGCTTGTCCAGAGGTTACCCTGTTCCAAGTAATTAGGTTGGCCTTCTGAACTTCTGCGCCACCAGGACAGAGTTCAGAAATCCGTCTTAACAAGCGGCCTGGTATGAACCCTGCCTGATCCGGTTGAACCAGGCTGGGCATAAATGGGTGGAGTCTGTCTGCCATGAGCTTTACCAGGATCTTATTATCGGTATTCACCATGGAGAGGGGCCTATAGGATGAGCATTTACTGGGGTCTTTATTGGGCTTGAGCAGTACTGTCAATAGGGCCATTCTGGTGGATTCCCGGGAGTGTGCCTGCCGAACTGGCCGCCTCGTACATTCTACGCAGATGGGGAATGAGCAGATTGGGAAAGGCCTTATATAGTTCAGCTGAGATACCATCCGTTCCGGGGGCTTTACCATTTGGGAGGGAGCGGATTACTTTAAGGAATTCTTCATCCGAGTGGGGTTCGTTTAACAACGTTCCATGCTCTGGATCAAGCCACCCGAGGCTATTCTGTCTAGGTATTGAGTGATGCTATCGTGGCCAGCTGTGCTGCTGTATAACTATAAACCAGTAAGTGGTGTATAGTTTCCCATAAAATACCCAGAATGTCTCATTTATTCTCCCGTTGTCCCTGGTGAGTTCCCCGTTGGGCATCTCTATTTCAACTATTTGGTTGATGTACCATTCTTGCCTGATTGCCCAGGCTAGGGTCCAACTAGGGCGGTCACCCTCACCATACCTAGCAGCGACTATCGGGTCGCCCAGAAAGTGTTCCTCACTGGCTATTAGTGCATGGATTTCTTCTCTCTTTACCCCCAGCTGGGCCTGGAGTTCTGGAGAGTCCTGCTGGGCCTGCCGGGCCTCCAACCTTTTAATTTCCTTTTATGTAGTCAGGATGGACCTGCGGATGCATTTCAGGACTCCCCGCTCTTTGTAGATGCACCAGCCACGAATGTACACTTTGAAGGTTTCCCAAACCACCTTGGGGTCAGAAACGGAGTCTGTGTTTATGTGGAAGAACTCAATAATATTCTGGTGAATGTCTTCGTGAAATGTGATTGTGATATCTTCTAGAGCCCGGGCTCTGAATCTCCACCGGGGTTGCTTAGGTAGGGTGGTCGGGTCTGCAAATTGTGCCAAGACCAGGGAGTAATCGGACAGAGTTCAGGGCAGGATCTGAGCTCTATGGGTTATCCGCGCCAGCTCTGGGGACATCTGAATGTAGTCTATTCTTGAGGAACCTCCGTGAACCACTGAGTGAAAGGTGAATTTTCGGCTATTGGGGTGAAGGAGACACCATATGTCATATGTCGCAATGGACTTCCATTTTTTGGCCGCACGTGAATGGATCGTCTGGGCAGAGGAGGACCTGTCATGGTCCAGTGAGTGCTGGAGTGCCATTTTGCTCACACTTCACTTTGAGCCTAACTTGTCCAGAATCTATTTGGTGTGGTGTAGTGTATTAAGAGTGTAATTTTTCAACTGCTTTACTTTAGTGAAACGTTTTACAACTGATGTGTAAATAAATGTATATTCTTTTACTCAGAAACCTTGAGTCAGTGTTTGTTTGAATCATAGTAATTGCTGTCCTTTGTGTAACTATTTATACTGCTCACTTACTCTTGAGATAAGTCTGGCTGCTCAGCCATTGCTACCACTTTACTGTGTAGTACAGGCTTGTACCAAAGGGGAATTCGTACTGTCACTTCTAGTCTTAATTGCGTGTGGTGTTCTTAAAGGGTACTGCATATAATTCTGCCTAATATTGTTCCTTATTAAATCTTTTTGAATTGGTGGGAATTGTCTGTGTGCGCTTCTACAATTCTTCTGAGCGGCACCCAGAAGGAAGCTGTGCAAGCGCGCATGCGCACAGCTTAGAGGGAACATTGCCACGTCCCCCTGGCCCAAACTGGGGCAATTAGGATCATGGTTTTCCTGAACTTTCTCAACCCCCTGATTACGTGAGGAATCACAGGGACTGGAGGGAACATGTACATGAGTGGACATTCCCAGTCCACTACGAATGCGTCCCCTAGTGCTCCTCTTGGAGGAAATTCCCTTGAGCAGTACTGATCGCACTTCCGATTGACCTTGGTCGCGAACAGGTCCACTTGAGGGGTTCCTCAAAGGGTGAGATCTCTTAAAGGAGTTCATGAGCTGGTTCCCACTCGTGGGGGACTGTGCGCTGCCTTCACAGAGCGGCGGCCGCCGCGTTCTTCTCCGGCTAGGTGAACTGCCGATAAAGAGATTCCTTCTTGTAATGCCCAGAACCAGAGCTGCATTGCTTCTCTGCACAGTGGTAGTGACCCTACGCCTCCTCTCTTGTTGAGGTAGTACATGGCCATTGTGTTGTCCATCATTATGAGGACATTCCTTCCCCGTACAGAGGGCAGAAAAACCTTCATCGCTAGTCTGATTGCCCTCAGCTCCAAAAGATTGATGTGCAGTTTCAACTCCGATGGAGACCAACAACCGCTGATTGTCAGATCATTGGTGTGGGCTCCCTACCCCGTGAGTGAAGCATCCGTCACTACTGTTATCTCCGGCCATGGTTGCCAAAAAGATTCTCCTTTGAGAATATTGTCTTTGCAAGCCCACCATAGAAGATCTTGAGCCACTCTGGTCTTACAGAAGATCTGACATAGTCCCCGAAAAATTGGGACCACTGAATCCTGAGGGCCCATTGAAGGGATCTCATTCTCAATATGGCCTCTGGCACCAGAAAAATGCAGGATGCCATGAGGCCGAGCAACCTCAGAAAATCAAAGACCGGCAGATGCTGGGCATACTGAAACTATGTTACCATCTGCAGAATGTGCTGAGCTTTCACCTCGGGAGACGAGGCTTTCCCAGAGGAAGTATCCAGGACTGCTCCGATAAATTGGAGTCTTTGGAATGGTATCATATGAGACTTCTTGTAATTGAGGGAGAAGCCCAGTCTATGTAGGAAGTGGCAGGTAATCCTCAGATGTTCCTGGGCCTGTTCGGGTTAACGAGCCCTGATTAACCAATCGTCCAGATAGGGGAAGATGTGAATCCTCCCTCTCCTGAGACTTGCTGCCACTACTGCCATCAGTTTGGTCAAAACCCTCGGGCGGAGGTCAGCCCAAATGGCAGAACTTGAAATTGAAAATGAGAACTGCTAACCGCGAACCTCAGGTACTTTCAGTGCTTGAGATGGATTGGCACATGAAAGTAAGCATCCTGAAGGTCCAATGATACCAAACCAGTCTTGGAGTTGGAGAGCCTGAAGGATCTGAGAAAGGGTTACCATCTTGAACTTGTCCTTCCTGAGGAATTTGTTCATATTTCTTAAGTCCAAGATCGGTCTCAATCCTCCGTCCGTCTTGGGAATGAGAAAGTAGGGGGTATACCAACACTTGGTCCTCTCCGCTGCAGGTACATGTTCTATTGCACCTTTCTCTAGCAGGGTCAAAATTTCCTGCACAAGGAGCGGATCCAGAATTTTGACAGAGTTGTATCCCGGTGGATGATCCTGAGGTCTTTTCTGAAAAGGAAGGCAGTAACCCTGGGCTACTGTTTCCAGTGCCCACACATTTGAAGTAATGCCCCGCCATTAGTTCAGATGCTGAGAGATTGTGCCTCCCACCAGAGTCTTGTGGGTCAAGACCTCAGAGTGGCTAAGAGGCGGGTGCAGCAGCGGCTGAGGGGACAGTTGCCACTGCTGGGGCTGATCTAGCACCCTTTCCTCGTCCACCACAAAATAATCTTTTCTGTCCTCTGACTGGCCTGTCCTCATCCCCTTCCAAATGAGGAATAGAAATGAAAAGGAAGACCCCTTCAGGAAGATGAGCCTGAGTAGGAGAGTTGCTGAGGTTGTCGTATGGAGGAGCTAAGTGACTTAGCCACCACCTTAGAGGTCTGCAGCTTCTCTAGACTCTCATCCGCCTTGCTGCCGAACAACCTCAAGCCGTCAAAGGGCACATTGAGTAGCCTGGCCTGCACATCCGGTACAAAGCCCGACTTTCTCAGCCACGCAAACCTGCATAGCACGGTGCTAGAAGCCATGGACCTGCCGATGCTGTCAGCAGTGTCCAGTCCTGACTGGAGACATTCCCCCATTGCCTCCTTTCCATCCTTCACAATAGCCAGGAAGCCGTCTCGTTCCTCGCCTTATGGAATGTGCTCAGCCGCCATGCTAACACAGTCCCACAGGGTGTAGGTAAACCTTGAAAGGGTACAAATAACATTGGTTGACTTTAAAGCCATACTGCTCGAAGAAAAAATCTTGCGAGACCAGGCATCTATTCCGGGGGAATAGAGGAATAAGCAGACTGCCTGATGGATGTAGCTGCTTGGACCACTAAGCTTTCAGGCGTACGAGGGTTAGTAAAATAGTCTGGATCAGAGGATGAAGGTGTATATGTTCTGGCAAAGATTTTGTTTACCGCAGGTCCAGATTCTGGGGTTTCCCACTTGGCCATGACCTTCCTTTAAAGGGCTGTATGAAAAGGTAGTACTGGATCCTTCTGAGGACCCTGGCTCAGAATATCTGTCATGTCATCTTGTTCGTAGGTAGGAGAATTCCTGCTGTAGCCCATGAACTCCACAACCCTGTTCATAATGTCCCTGTATGCTGAATCAGCATGATCAGCTGGGTCAGGTTTGTCAAACTCCAATTCGCGGAATCTGTGTTGGAAGCGGCCTCAGTGGTTTGTTTGTTGCTCACCAGTAAGAGAGGTGCAGCTTGACACGTTATTCGGTGAGGGTCCTTTCCTCTGATCCTCTGCTCCGAGTGAGTGAGCGTTGCTGAGCTGAGCCGAGCTGAGAGGTGGAGGCGGAGAGGCTGAGGGGCAGAGTAGCGAGAGCGAGAGAAGCCTCCCCAGCAGGCTCAGCAGGCTTGGTTTACGACAGTGACAGTGACTGTACACGAGGGCTCCAAATCGGTCCCCTCCTCAGTGCTGTGCTGCTCGCAGTGTGGGAGTGAGAGCTACGGGCAAGCAAGGGTGAGCGACGGGTGAATTGGTGTCACAGAGTGAACTCCTTGTGACAAGGACGTGGTAGTCACTTGCCTTACAAGTCTGGGCTGTGGCTAGGTTGGTATTGGCTTCAGCTAGCCCGGGCCGGGGTGCTCGCCTTTCTGCAGTGCTGCCTTCCTGCGGTGGTTTGGGGCTCGAAAGGGGGTGGTGTTTTACTTTCCACACTCTCCCTCGTTTATGTCTTCTTTTGCTTGGGAGAAGTCTGCCGTGCCTGCGGTTGATTGGAGCTGCGGGGCACGTTTTGTCCAGCACATCAGCAGCTATTCTTCGGGGACTGCGGGTGTGAAGGCCTTTGACCCAAAAGCTGATGTAACCAGAGTACGATATTAAGACCCCTGCTTCTTTTTGAAGGCGGTCACTTTCTGCACTGTGCTTTGTGAAGAGCTTTAATTTAAAGAAGTTTTGGCTTTTCGATAAAAGCAAATTAGGGAGTCTTTTCAAAGGCTCTGAAATGTCAAGAATGTACAATCTCCGGAGTGCCCAACAGGATTTTGGTTCGAGCCTGTCAAGTGAAAAGGAAAATTATGACTGTATCTCTTGTCAATCTATCATTCCGATGGAGAAATGTTCTTTTTAACGCTACAAGTCGGGAGGTGGCGTTTTTATTCCTCAGTGTGTCTACCCCTCAGACCAACACTTAGCCACGAGTGTGGGGCTTTTAGATTTGCCTGCCCTGACAACACTTGAAATTTGTGAATCTACGCCCCTAACTCACACCATTCTAGATTTACTCCTGTCTAATAAGAATTACACCTTGAGGGCGACACCTATGAAAAATGCTATTGACAATCATTTCCCTGTACGCTCTCCGAATAGGTTGGTGGATGAGCAGGGTTTGTCAATTGAGGTCTCTACAAGTCTTCCTTGTCCGGGCGGCTCAAGAATCTCCCCCTGCTGATCTGCTGGACGAAGATTTGTTGGAACTGGATAATAGATGTATGGCTGAGTCATCTTACGAACTAAATGCTTTATCAGCCATGTGGGCCAATGTTCCAAATTTAGGGGCCCGGCGTTCGAAAAGCTCAGTGATTAAAGAAAAGTTGGTGGGAACTGAGAAATCATTAGACCTGGTCCCTCCCACCATAACTGTTCTTAACTTTGTTCTGAGCTCACTTGTTCAAGTGTTTGAAAATTTAAAACTAGAAGTGCAACAGCAGTCGGGTACACTTCTGGAAATTACCAAGGAACTGGAAATCAATTAATCTACAATGGTTGCCATCAAAACTGCCTTAAATTATTCCGTTTTGGAGATCCTTGGGGAATTGCGCTTGGTCCATTTGGCCCAGTCTGTCAAAAGGAGGAGATGAGACGTCTCTCAGAGAAACTGGACGACTCGCCCGTGGACCTCCCTGGTCCGGATCCATTGCCAATGGTGACCATTGATCCAGTGATTGATTTGGATGACTCTCCACTCTCAGCTTCTGTCATGGAAGAGTTTCTCCGCTTGGTGCAAGTGGTGGATCTGGTTCCTCCCAGTTTTGCTCCAGCCGACGTGCTTATACTAAACGTATCATCCGCGTCGGAAGAAACATTGTTGCCGCAAAGGGGCAAAACAAAATCGAATGGAAAATCCAAAAAACGGAAGAAAGTCCTTCGTAGTGGTTCGCTTGAAGTCCCATCTAGTGAGATTAGCAAAAAAGGCAAACAAAATAAATCGTACGATAGATCTCAATCGTTTCATCAAAAACATAAAAGGATCTATGGCTCGGGAGGGGTCGTCAAATGTTCTCAAAAAGGTCAAAGGAAAAAAGGGAAAAACCAAAAAGAAGCTGGAGAAAAGTCCCCGGAGGTGGTGGTTAATCCTAAGGTTGCAGTGGGGATACAAACTGACCCAATTATTCAACCGAAAAGATTGCTCCCATTTTCTTGAAGGCGGCAACTAAATCGAAAACGAAGATCTCTTCAGTGAAACTTGCGCCAATTTTCCTGAAAGCTAGCTCAAGGGACAGAATAAAGATGACAGGCATCCCTGGGTTAGTTGGCCCAAAACTGGCTGACATGGAGGCAGATGGTCCGCTTAAGCCTGGCGGCCCCTCTTCAGTGCCCCGAGTCAATCCTGGTATTGCATCCCCACAGCATCAGCCCTTGGGGCACTCTATTGGGCTGTCGGCCAACATCTCTGCGGGGATCCAGGACTCAATAAATAGGGTTTTGGATGATCAGCAACAAACCTCGAAATCTCAAGATCAGGTATCGGGGTTGAAAATTTACCTCTCAAGGAAATATCCCAAAAAGAGTGTTATTCCACCTGTGAATCATGCAATTATTTTGGCAGAAATGAAATGTATACCATCATTAAAGTACTTTTCTTCTTCTGACATCGATAGAGTGAGTTTTCCTCACTCCCCCAACAAAGACACTGTTGAACTGGTCCTCAAGTAAGATTGGTTCTAGAATCAATTTTGGGGGCATTAAGATCTTTGGGTTGAAAGAGGTATAATGGTCTCAAGGTCTTGTCTTTAGCCAGAAGATAAGCAATCAAGGCTAACTTCGGGCCTTTTAACGAGTTTTGTCCCGCACAATAAGATCATTGGTGCCCCCCAAGCTAACAATATGTGGAAAATGGTCCCCGAAATTATTTCCCAAGTCTTTCACAAAATGGGCCTGCCTGAACAGAGGCTTTAGTTAGCCCGCAGTTAAAACTTCTTTCCTGGAACAGTCAGGGCTATTCTTCCTTTCCAAAAGACCAGGAAAAAAACTCCATTGTTCTGAACTCAGATTTGATCTGTTTCCAGGAAACGTGGCTGACTTTCAATTTGGGTATCGATGGGTTAGCCACTTATCAACAGTTGGCCCATGGTTCGGGAGGAGGTTATTGGTTGCCTGTAAGAATGATGTCTTCTGCTCCTCGAGACTGCTCTCTGATTATAAACAAGGTATGCTGATGGTGAGAGTTCAGATGAAGGGGGGGAAAGGGAGCTATGAACTGGTTAGTGGTTAATTTGTATTGGAACCCCTCGGCCACCCCTCTGTCTGAGTATTTACAAGATCTGTCTGATTGCTTAGTCGAGTTCTCATCCCTCTTTCCCTCTGATGTGCTAATAATTGCAGGAGACCTTAACTCTCAATGTGTGTGCTCTAAGGATCCGATCTCGGGGGAAACTAAACCTGTTACTAGTAATTGTACTCTCTGGTATGGTTTTATGAGGGATTGGGATCTTTTGATGCTGAATGGTAATGTGGAAGGGGATTTCTTGGTTGCTCCAACCTGGCATAGAGGTATGGCTTTTTCAACGATTGACTACTTTTTGTTTCCAGAGCAATTATGAACAGTTGAACTGAGTTTAGGGTTATTGACGGGACCAGAGACGATCATGACATGTTAGTCATGTCTCTGGCCTTGGACTCTACTTACACTATGTGCTGTTATACCGAAGAGCTATCGCTTAATTCTGCAGGGATCCAGCTCAGAAGGTTTGATAGAGGGGGTCGAACCCTTATTAATAATCCGAATGAACGGGTGAATCAGCTCTCCCGTGATCAATTGTCATTGTATTGTCAATCTGCTACTTTTCTCCCCTTCCTTTAGGATTTGAGTCCTGAAGTGCACCCGGTTTCTAAACCACGTAAGGCTCAAAAACACTCATTTGATGTGCCAATTCTTGTACAGAAAAAGCTCAAACGTTTGGAGAAGGCGAGCCTAAAGATGGGGGTATATGATGAGAAAGATTTGGAAATACAACTTAGAGCCCTAAACAACAGGTATAGAAACTGGGTTCGCTCTCGCAGGTATCAATTATTGCAGCAAGATGGGGAGAAAATGCTTGGGGCGTTGCTTTCCAGAAATTCTAGACATTTCTGGCCTTTAGTAGGATCTTTAAACAACCTTTCCCCCTCGACCCAGGAAACTATCTTGCAGGAACAGGTATGATTCACTCATTTCTCAGAAGGGTATCGTCCATCTGAACTGGTGGTTCCTAGAATAGAAGTGGGTGGTGCCTGGTTCTTAGCTTTCTCATGTGAAGATATAGAGAACCGAATAAAGAAGTCTTCTGGCTCGAGGGCAGCTGGCCCAAATGGTCTAAGTAACTCCATTTTAAATATGAATCCAAAAATTTGGGCTAAGGTTCTCAAATCCCTTTTTGATAATATTTTACACGCTGGCAAAATAACAGAGTCGTGGAGATCATCTATTGTAATATAGATTTATAAGAAGGGGGACCGCCTTGCAGCCTCGAATTATGACCCCATTTCCCTCTTAGATGCTGTTAGGGAGAATTCTCATTTATGGCTAATTTCCCTTACCTAGTGAGTCCCTCAGCAGCTTTGCTGGATTTCCGGGGTTTATTTTTTCCACCTGGTAAGAACCTTTTTCCCACTCTTACATGTGTTTTGGCCATGTGTATTTCTCCTGTTTGTTTGATCTGGGCTCTGCACCCACATCACTCCATGAGCCAAACCTTTGTGTGTTACACAGCACCTTCAGTGCAGTGACACCGGGTTGTCTCTAAGACTTCCCCCTGACTCCATTCTGGGGCTGGCTACTGTTCCCCAGAAACAGGTAAAGTTTCCATTTAGTTTATGTAGTCATTTAAAACTACAGACCCAGTACACCCCATTTTAGATGGAGTATTGGAAAGGGTTAGTTCCTATCCCTTTTTGTCTGTGTCTCTCTGAGCTTTATTTTGCTCTCTTAACACTAAGACTTGGCTGGTGGCAGTGGTATCTACCCTAACTTTTCTACCACGATTATACTATATAAACGTGGTACTGTTTTAGGCTATTATATTAGCCTTGAACTTAAACCCGCTTGACCAAATACTTTTTATTTCGGCTCCGGTTGGGTTTTATCGCCATTTCTTTTTGTTAAAGTCCTTCTTGTGTTTTACTTTACGTGGCAAACCAGGTTTGCCTTCTTTGTTCACCGTCATTTGGCGCCTGGGTGTCTAGGTGGGCTGAATGTCAGGGAGGGGTGTAGTCACCCACTGCACAGGGTCTCCTTGGAGACCCAAGTCGCACTTTGTCTTGATTGGCTGAGGTGGTTGTCCGAGCCGGACAACCCCACTGCTGAGTGATTGATAGCCAGGCTTTGTGAATGGGGTATTTTGGCATAAAAGGCAGGACTCTTGGGCTGGAAGTCAGAGTCGCCACTGGAACTGCAAAGAACCGAAGAGAAGCAGAGAAGAAGACGGCTGCTGCAACTCCCGAGTCCGGTGAAGCCCTGCTGCAGTCCTGAGCTATCTACCCTTCAAGACAAGAGAAGATCCAGTCCTGAGTCTTCTTCCCTTGAGCCTGGTGGGATCAACCAGCTCACCTTCCACAGGCAGAGGATCCTCTTCTTGGTCGAAATCGCTGCACACAGCTGTAGTGGTCCAGATAGCCATCTGAAGAGCCTCTCCTGTTTTAAAGGAGCGCACTTTTTATTCACCGTTGCTTTTGCTGCTGCTGGCTTCATCCCTGGCTAGAGCAGATCGCTCCAGGCGTCCTCCTTCTTGACCTAACTAGGGTGAACCCCTATCTCCTCACCAAAGGCTTTCCCTTATTTTCCTTCCCTCTTATAACTTTTGCTTCCCTTTTGACAATATCTAAGTACTCCTGGCAATCTCGAATCGTGAACTGTTCTAACCTTGTGATCCTCGACAACAGGACCCCTGTCCCATTGACACTGGCGCAGGCCTATTGACTTTTATCTACGTTTTAGAAAGTGTCTCTTGATTCTATCTGCCTTTACAAGTATTGCCTATGATTTTTATCCCCAACTCTCTTGTGTTAATTCATGTGCTAAGTGTGTTTGACTACGGTAACATTTCTGCTCGTGGGTACGCTTCTCTTTCGTAAGACCGAACTGTCATTACTGTCAAAAAGTGATTGCGTGATAACCCCCGGTAACGTCTTTGTTTCACAACACCGGTCTGTCAAATCCAAAGGTACTTACCTTGAATTGTTGTGCATAAGGGGAATTGGTTGTGTGTAGTGTATTTGAAGTGTGGTTTTATTTTAATAGAAGTGAAGTGTTTTATGAACAGATGGTATAAAAATAAATGTACATTTACTTTTTTTATTTATTTCAAAATGTATATTTTATTAAATAGTTAATCAAAACAGAAAAGAAAGAAAATAAATTAAACAGTAGACAATGGAATTAGCACGAGATCATAATAACACAGTTCATTATGATGGAAGAGTGGATATTAAAGGTGAAATTCAGTATGCAGTTCATTCATAACAATATTCTGATGGGAAGGGAGAGGAGGAGGGGGATAGTTCTGAAGAGGGCTGAGTTATAGCCATGCGGAGTTCAGTTTAACCAGCGGACACTGGGCGGCTTCAGTGTGAGGGCAGGGAAGCGATCCGCATAGTCTATGAATGGGGCCCAAGTGTTCAGGAAGGGATTGAAGTTGCCCAGGCGGGAAGCAGTGATCCTTTCTGCTACAATGATGTCCCAACACTTAGCCCACCAGAGTGGGATTGAGGGACCTTCGTGGAGCTTCCAGAGACGGGCTAAGGCGATCTTGGCTGCCAAAAGTAAGTGGGAGCAGAGACGGGCTGCGTTTCCCGACATTGGTAGATCCCCTTCCCCCGGATCTCCAAGTAATATAATTCCAGGGTCCCATGGAATGTTGAGTCCTGTTATTGCTCGGATGTGGGTCAGTACCCCCTTCCAGTAGTGTGCCGCTTTTGGGCAGTCCCATAGGAGATGGAAAAGTGTCCCCTCTTGCTCGCATCCCCTCCAACAGTTCGGTGAGGGTCGCACCCCCGCTTTGTACAATTGGGACGGTGTGATATAGTACCTAAAGCATACTTTGTATCCACCTTCTCTGTTGGTAACGCACTGGGTGTTCTTGTGAAGTTTAGTCCAGATTTTGTCCCAAGTTTCAGGGTCGAGGGGGCGCCCAAGATCGCGCTCCCAGTTTAGCATGTACTTTTCCTTTGCTTCGGGGTTGGTTTTTTCTAGGAGTTTATAGAGGGTAGAGATCTAGCCTTTTGGGGGGGATGCCGTTAGTGAAAGTTCGAGGGGAGTTAAGTCCCTGGAGCCTCGTTCTCTGATAGAGCGCTGAGAGATCCAGTGCCTGATCTGAGTGTACCGGAATCGTTCCTCCTCGGAGATGTTGAACTTCGCTTTACAGTCCTCAAAGGAGAGCGGCTGGCCATCATTTAAAAAGTCTGAGATTCTGTGGAGTCCACCCTTTGACCAATTGGCGAAGCTTCGGCGACAAAGGCCAGGGGAGAAGCCTGGATTGCGCCAGATCGGGGTTAGTGGGCCTAACGAGCTTCTGATTTCCCATTTTCTGTTTGCAGCCTTCCAATTGTCCACTGTGTTGCAGGTTGCTGGAAGTGGAGGTGTTGCGAGTGGGGTATTCCGGGATTGGATGTGGGGCAGGTCTGATAAGGGGGATGAGCACCACCCCCTGAGCAGGTCCAAGCGAAGGCGTGCGCGAGTTGAGCTGCGTGCCGATATCTAGCGATGTCCGGGGCCCCAAGACCACCGAGTTGTCGGCTGCGGGTCATGATTCTCCTGGCCATGCAGGCCTTTTGCCTCCCCAGATGAATTTCATAATGTCGCGCTGCAAGGTTACAAGACCCGTTTCTGGGATATGGGTTGGGAGCGTGTGGCAGTGATAGAGTACTCTAGGGAGCAGGTTCATTTTTCACCGCGGCGACCCGGCCTAGCCATGAGATCTCTTGCTTGTCCCATTGTTTCAGGTCGGAGCACAGCGTTTTAAATAACTGGGGGAAGTTGTATTTGTAGATTAGAGGGCTGGATTTGGGGATGTGAACGCCCAGGTATTCCAATGAAGTATTAGCCCAAGGATTTGGCAAATCGGGACAAAGACTATCTGCCTGGCGCCGTGGGAGATTGATCGGGAGGACGGAGGATTTATCAAAGTTCACCCTGAACCCGGAACATGCACCAAATGCTTCTAGTTCTTCAAGTAGAGGTTGCATCGAGCTGCTTGGATCTGTGACTGTGAGAAGTACATCGTCGGCGTAGAGTGTCACTTTGTATTCAGTTCCGCCCACCGTGATTCCTTTAATATTGGGATTGAGGCGGATTCTTGTGGCGAACGGCTCCATCGATAGGGCGAACACCAAGGGGGACAGCGGACACCCCTGGCGGGTCCCTCTGGATATAGATATGCTTGTCGATTTCCTTCCATTGACTCGGAGCTGCGTTGATGGGTGAGTGTAGCAAGCCATTAACCAGGTCGTGAAGTTGTGACCAAAGCCCATATGAGAGAGAGTGTTCCGAATGAAGTCCCAGTTCACTAGATCAAACGCCTTATGTGCGTCGAGAGAGAATACTAAGAGCGGGGTTTTCATTCTGTTTGCAGACTCGATTATGTTGAGTGTGCGTCTAATGTTATCATAAGTTCCTCTGCCTGGAATAAAGCCTGTTTGATCTTTGTGAATCAGTTCGGGGAGAAACCTGGCTAATCTGGCTGCTAAAACCTTGGAATAGATTTTCCCCATCGGTGTTCATTAGGGCAATTGGTCTGTATGAAGCTGCTTGTCGGGGTCTTTTCCCGGTTTCTGCAGAAGAATGGTAGTTGATTCGGCCATGGAATGTGTTACCTGTTTTGTAGACAGAAATGAGTTGAATAGTACTGCTAATTGTGGGGTCAGGATGTGGGCAAATGATTTGTAAAATTTGGGTGTGAACCCGTCCGGGCCTGGGGCGGTGTTTTTGAGTGATTTGATTGCTTCTAGAATTTCCTCTGCGGATATTGGGGCTTCTAGGGAGTCCAGTGAGGGGGAGATCGAAGGGGTGTGAAAGGATTCTAGATAGCGCTGCTGTAGGGCTCTGTCCTTCTGAGATGTGGGTGGTCCTTGCATGACCGCTTTAAGATGGTCCAATAGGGTTTCCAATAGGGTTTCATTTATGTCGGGGGTGGCAAATTTGCTTCTTCCATCTGGGCCTTTAAGGCTGACTATATTGTTTCTGGTGTGGGTTTTCCGCAGTTTATAGGCCAGTAGACGTACTTGTGCATTTCTAGGGCCCTTTTTGCCTTTTTTAGCTCCCTGTCTGCCTTTCTCGAGTATTTGGACTTGAGATCATTTTCTAGGGAGGATAGTTTGGATTCTAGTGTTTGTGTGAGGATTCTGGATACTCGGAATTGTTCGGAGGCTGCACTAATTAACACTCCCCTTATGACTGGTTTCATGGCCTCCCATAGCAGACCAATTGGGGTTTCGGGGTTCTGATTTTCCTTGAAATAGTTAAACGATGCTTCTTCAGCCTCGCCCCTGATCGCCTGGTCTAATAGTAAGGTGTTGTTGAGTTTCCAGAACCTAGGGGGGGGGGGGTCAGGGCCTCCCAAGATAGAGAGGTCAGCCGAGACGGGCGCGTGGTCGGACACCATTCTTGTGTGAATTTCGCTATTGCTAAAGCATGGGAATAAGGTGCTGGTGGCAAGAAGTACATCGATTCGAGAATGGCCTCCATGTGCGTTAGAGAAGAAGGTGTAATCGTGAGCATCAGGATTGGCTACCCTCCATATGTCAACCGTGCCTGATTCTTTAAGAAGTTTGGCAAAAGCAAGGGCTCGGGAAAAGTCGGGGTGGGTAGGGGGAAGTGACTTATCCATCATGGGGTCGGGGACTAAGTTGAAGTCCCCCCCGATTAGGAGATACCCAGTAGCGAAGGTTAGAAGCGGAGGAAGTAGCTCCTCTATGAATTTGTCCTGATTTGCATTCGGGGCATATATCCCCACAATTGTGATTGGTTGTTCTGCAATGAGGCCTCGGATAAAAAGGTACCTGCCTGACGGGTCTTTTTTGACTGTGGGGTTGGATAGGGGAAATTAGTCACTTAGTAGGATCGCCACCCCCTGTTTTTTCTCGCCACTAAAGGCAAAGAAGCCCTGTTTAAAGCGCTTGAACTTGATTCGGAATTCATCAGCTGGCAGGAGATGGGTCTCCTGGAGAATTACTTTGTCCCCGTTTAGAGCAGCTAGCCTGTGCTCCACCGATTTGCGCTTTCTGGGGCAATTGAGGCCTTGGACATTCCAAGACAGGAAGCAGATTTCCCTAGCGTTATTCGGGCCATATAGTCCTGGGTGTAAGGCTGGTGTTGTGTACATTGCTTGTGCAGGGGTTGCACAGCTTTGGAGTCTTCCGAAGGAAGTGTGTAGAAGTGCTAAAATTACCGATGTCTACAAAGGGAACCATAACTGGTAACTGGAACTTCAGGGGGGGAAAACCATTCTCAAGGCTCAAAACTGCCTTGGTTCTCCCCCAAAACTGTAAGGATGGGAACCGTAAAGCTCATTCGTGGGGTTTACTGGTGGACCCCGTCGTCGGGGAATTGAGTCCCGCTAGAGGAATAGAGAGATCGCCCATGGCGCGGAGAGGTGGGCTCAAGGTTGTGTGGGAAACAAGGGCCCGGGGTCGAGTGCCAGCCCAGGGGTCTGCTAGTGGTTCCCCGGGAAGCTATGCGATGACCTAGTACCCTCCATGGGAGATGAGGGGGAGGATGAGAAACTGGGGGAGGCTGGAGATGCCCGGGGACGCCGGGCGGAGGGGTACATTGGTCTAGCGAGCCAGCTGCAGTGAGATGTGTGAGGGGTGCTGATCTGTCCGGATTGCGATGCCTCCGGGGGCCTCGGGGCTTGCGCCGCCCACTAGCATGGGACCAGCGGCTGGAAGAGGGAGAGCCTGGTTGAGATTGAGAGCAGGAAGCATGGTCAGAGTCCTCATTTGCTGAACTTTTTCCCAGAAATTGGTCCGCCTCTTTAGGGCTCTGGATTTGTTGGCGCATCCCCTCCCATTCGAAGCACAGAGATGTGGGGTGGCCCCATCTGTATTGTATTTTCCTTTCCTGAAGCCATTCTGTGAGGCTGCGAAGGGCTTTTCTTTTCTGGAGGGTTATGCTCGCAAGGTCCTGGAACAGTGCGATGTTTGCGCCTCAGAAAGTAATCTGTTTCAAAGACCTGGCCTCTCCCATTATTTCCTCTTTAACCTTGAAAAAGTGAATCCGGGCGAGTACATCCGGTGGGGCGGACGAGGATTGCCTAGGCGCTGTGCGATGGATTCTATCGATTTCCAGCGGGGCGCTGTCGGGAAGAGTTATGATGAATCTGAATAGGTCATTAACGAAGCTCTCGAGATCTGCTTTGGTGATTGAGGTAGGGATTCCGCGGATGCGGATGTTATTGCGTCGGGAGCGATTCTCACTGTCCTCCTGCTTATACTCGAAAGCGTCGCATCTCGCTTCTAGGGTTGCTATTCTATTTAAGCCGCATTCCAGTTCAAAGGTGTTGTCGCATAGGCCATTCTCTACCTCCTCGGTGCGCTTTTCCACTTCCTCCACTCTTTTGTCTAGGGAAGCAATTTTTTGGAGACCTCCTCTGTGCCTTTTTGGTTCTCCTTAGTGAGGGCTATTAGAAGGTCTTTTAAGTCTGATTTGGTAGCAAAGTGCTCGGCCTGCGGTTGTTCCGGTAAAGGGGGAATGCTGGAGGATGTTGTAGTGGAAGGGTCGGCTTTGCTTATTTTGTTATTCCCCGAGTTGGACATCATAGCTGCAATGTCTGCCTGCTTCGCTGCTTTCCCACTCTTTGACATGGTTCCTCCGAATGATGGGGGCGGATAAAGGGCGCCTACCAAATTTTTGTAGTGAGCGCTGAGATGCCAGGTTAGGCCCCACCGAGCAGATCCAGTGCCGGGAAAGGATAGCGGGCCTCCCCCTCACGGAAGGCCCGCTTGGCCGGTGCGGATGATGAGAATGAACACAGAAATTAATTTATAGGCTGTTCAGCAGCTCGGTGGTCTCTGCGGTGCTGATGGAGGGGCCTGGAAGGTCAGGCTTCACAGATGAGGAGGAGAGGTGTCTGACAGAGAAGATGGGGTTGGGACCCCCAGAATGCCTGGCTGAAAGTGTGAACGAAGGGAGATCAGGAGGGCCAGGGTAGAGCAAAGCTGCGAGGTGAAGAGTGGGGATGGCCCAGGCGAGTTTTCAATTGCCTGCCGGAAGTGGTGGAGAAGGCTGCGCCAGGCGCTTCCCTGAGGATCTTGGGAGCAGGGCGAGGTGTCGCAGTCGCTAATGTCCCTGGCTTCAGGGGTCTGATGGTGTTAGTCTCTGGGCCTGCAGGCGAGGGAGTTGCACTGGGTGTTGTTTCTCCCCCCGGGGTCGGTTAAGGTTTATGGACCCTCCGGGTGGGTCTCAGCTCCTGCGCAGATCTTGGGGACCGTAAGGACCATAGGGAGCAATGGGCAAAGGCACCCGCGTAGGTGTTGAAGTCCGGCAGGGGGGACGAGGAGTAGGGTCGCCTCAATGCCCAGCAGTTCTCATATAGGTGGGTTTCTGCGGCCTCCAGACCGCCAGATAATGGGGACTGTTTGCAATGCGGTGAATAGCCGCGGCCCCCCTCCCCCACAGCGGTCGCCGCTCTGATTCGAATCAGGCTCTCCCCCAAGACAGGCCCGGTCCCCGCTTGATGTGTGTAGGAAGATTAAGGGTGAGCGACGGACACACTCACCGTGAGAGCGGGGGCCGCTGCCTGTGCTGCGCTGTAATAAACCGCCGCTGTGCTGTGCAACCAGAGTTGCGCTCTGGGTCCAGATGGTTGCCCCCCAGAGTCCGCAGGCTGCAGTATGGACTCTCCTGGTGCTCCGTGTGGGGGAGAGGCGCCGGCGCCCTCCAAGGCGTCCTCCCAGGGTCGCGTGGGGCCGGAGATGAAGACGGAGGAGCGCCACTCCTCCGCCGGGGCCTCGAGTGCCTCAGGGACCTGCAGAGCAGAGGCACGCTCGGGCTGTGGCTTGGATCCCAGGCCGGGGGCTCATGCTGCTTGTGCTGCGCTGTAATGATCCACCGCTGTGCTGTGCAACAGGAGCAGCGCTCCGGGTACAGATGGTTGCCCCCCGGAGTCCGCAGGCTGCAGTATGGACTCTCCTGGCGCTCCGTGCGGGGGAGAGGCGCCGGCACCCTCCAAGGCGTCCTCCCAGGGTCGCGTGGGGCCGGAGATGAAGATGAAGGAGCGCCACTCCTCCGCCGGTGCTTCGAGTGCCTCAGGGACCCGCAGAGCAGAGACACGCTCGGGCTGTGGCTTGGATCCTAGGTCGGAGGCTCATGTAGGGGGTTCTCCACATCCCCTCGCGACGGGTCCAGCGTGGGTGTTGACAGTTTCCCGGGTCTACGGGCTGTCGAGGAGGAGAGCGGAGGATCGCCCCATCCCCACCGGGGCTTCGGATGACACGGGACCCGCTGGTCTATGCAGTCACAGCAACCGTGCCGATTCGAGCTGGAGGGCCCTGCAAAGCAAATCGCGGCACCCCCATGGACGTCCGCGCTCCTCCGTGTTTCTCCGGGCTGCACAGAGAGCGGAGGGGCACCTCCCCCCCACCGTTACAAGCGTCCGCTCGCCATCTTGGATTTCGTAGTGCAGGTTCGGCGGGGACAAATTCAGCTCGCATAGCTCAGGGGCTGCATAAAAACTCTGCCGACCCCACTCGAGTGACACAGCAGGGCTTCATACTGCTGTAGGGTCGAGGGCAGGTACGGCAGGAGTCTCGGTCTGCGGGGAATTCACTCCGACGACGGGCCATCCAGGAGCACTCAAGGAGACATGCCTCTCGGTCGGCTCCCGGCCACGCCCCCCGTACATTTACTTTTTAACCAGAAACCTTGAGTCAGTGTTTGCTTGAGTCACAGTGATTGTGGTCCTTTGTGTAATCTCTACTACTGCTCATTTTCTCTTGAGATAAGTGTGGCTGCTCTGCTACTGCTACCACTGTAACTATGTAGTACAGGCTTGTACCAAAGGTGAAATTGTATTACCACCTGTAGTCTTAATCTTGTGTAGTGGTCCCTAAGTGCACTGCCCAGGATTCTGCCTAACAGATGCAGAGAGTAAAATCTTTGTAGGTCTGATCTTGAATGAAATGGAGGCATGGGCTAAATCCAAAGGTATTATTCCCAAGCAGCAGAGAGGGTTTAGAAGAGGATTGTCAACAGCTCTGGACGGACTATTTCTAAGCTGTATTAGCTCACCATCTAGTACGAAGGGCGGCACCCCATTATTGGGGCATGAATTGATCTGTTCCAGGCGTTCAACACTGTCAACAGAAATCATTTGTGGAGAAAGTTGAACGCCTAGGGAGCCCCCTCCAATCTTTTGTCCATTCTAATTGAGCTTCATCAGAACTCCTTGATGCAAGTCAGGCTCTCTAGTTCGGGCTCACTGTCGACTCTGATTGGGGTCGAGAGAGGTGTCCATCAGGGTTGTCTGATCGCTCCATTCCTCTTCATCCTCTTTATGTCAGATTTGTGTCTTTGGCTGCAAGGTGTAGGACTTATTATCCCAAAATTTGGTGAAATAAAACTAAACTGGTAGGCCTATGCCGACGATTAGTGGTTTTAGACCACTTGCAAGTCGGGCTTCAACGACAGTTATCAGCATTGGCAGATTATGCCCGGATTTATCACCTAAAAATAATTCCGGAAAAATCGAAGGTGTTGGTCTTTAAACACCTGAATACGTTACTTAAGTCGTATAGTTGCTCATTGGATAATCACCAAGTCGAACTGGTTACTGAGTTAACTTATCTGGGGGCAGTGATCAGAGCCTATCCAACAAAGAGCCATCTTCTTCTGATTTTGGATCACAAGGTAATTAGTTTGGGAGCCCAGATGAAAAGAATTTGCTCTAAACTGTGTAAAATATCCATCCAACCTTGAGGAAGGTTTTACATAGGAAAAGTGGTCCCTGTAATTCTTTTTGGCTAGGATTCGAATCATTTATATATGAAAATTGATTGGGATAAATTGGAGGCCAAGATTTGGAAGAGGTCTTTGAATCTGCCCAACAGTGTTCCCATCTGGTGTTTAAGATATGAGCTGGGCTTGTCCTCTCTGCTGGCCTCGATAGAGTGGAGATGGATATCGATGTTTAGGTTAATCCTTGATCCTCCAAAGGGCTCACTATATGAGGATGTAGCATCACTGTTGAAAAAAAGCTGGCAATGCCTTCCTTAATGGGTTTAGCATAAAGTGTGGTGAAATCCTGGCAAATTCGGATTGTTCTATCGATCTTCTTATCCAGGATCCGGAGAAAGTCAAAATGTGTATAAAACAATGGGATTGGATTTGGACGACGAATCAAATGAGGATGGCAAAACTATCAGCATCACATACGCGTTTTGATAAACCCAGATCCTGGCTTCCTCATTATTTGAATAAGTTTCCTGACCCAGTGGTGAGAGCTGAGTTCCTGAGATTTAGATTGAATCTGTGTTTAACCTTGGAGGTTCGTTCAATTCGAAATAGTGAGGAAAACCCCTCTCCCATTTGCAATAAGTGTAATAATAATGAAAGGCAGTTGTTGAAACATCTATTTACACACTGTCCAGGAACGTGGCCATTAAGACTGGCAAGATTCCAGAGATTTGTACACGATTCCGGCTGGTTGAAGTCTGATATCTTTTGAGATAAACTGTCGTCAGGTAATGAAACACTCCTGGCGGTCGAAGTAGTTTCTCTCTTAACAGATCTGTTGGGGGTGGGGGGGGAGAAGGGCTCCCTCTGTTGAGGTGTTGGCTGTTTGAGTTATTTTTATGTGATATTTTTAGCTGCCTTATTTAAATTTTCTTGATCACTGTGCTCTTATTCCATTGTATTGATTTATGTTTTAAAAGTCATAAGTATGTATTATATTGTTTTGAATATAGCTATAACACAATAAATATAAAAAAACAAAAAGCAAACTCCAATTCAGGCAAAGTGTCTATGCCATTAGCTGATTGGAGACAGTCATAAAGATCAGACATTTTTGATTCCGGGACAATCAGCTCCTCAGGAGCATTCTTTGTCCCATATTTCAACCCAAATGGGGAAGAATCCTCATCAGAGGATTGCTCCTCCTCATAAATAGAAATCATGGGGCCTCATTACGAGGCATGTGCTCCTGTAATGAAGGGTGCCGGTACGGGACCGGCACCCTTCATTACGGGACACCCTATTACGAGGTTCCCTTGCGGGACCCGGTAAGGACGCCTGGTAAAACCAGGCGTCCTTATCGGGTCCCGCGAGGGGACCAGGGAGATAATAATGGCTTGTTATTAATGGGCCCGTTATTAGCTCCCTCCCCACTCCCATTGAGCCATAAGCGGGCTCAAATGGGAATGGGGATGGGTTTTTCCAATGAGGACTTACTGGGTCCTCCAAGGTTGGAATGGCCCGGTAAGTCCTCATTGGAGGAACCCATTACTGGAACCCGGTATGGAGGCAGCCATGTCCTTATTAAGGGCATGGCTACGTCCATACTCGTAATGAGGCCCTATAGACTTGAAAAAGTATTTCCTTGTCAAATGGGTATAAACCTTACCCGTGGGTTGAGGCCATGAAGGGATCAGCAGTGGTTTTGCCAATGGCGTCGATGATGCTAAAGGAATCGACGATGTCTTTGACAGAGGAGTTGATGGCGTCGATGTTGTTGATGCTGGCTTCGATAAAGTCGAAGGTGCCTTAGATAAAGGCGTCGTTGAGAATGGTGTCGACAAAACCTTCGACACTGGTGTCGATGAAACCTTCGACACAGGTGACGATGAAGGTTTGGAATCTGATGCCATTTTGTCTGGCGTTGCACCGATAGGCTTGTCAACTTGCTCTTTTTCTGAGGTATCGGAGAAGGTTCTCTAGACAGTACCCTCAACAATTTCTCACCGGATTTAGACCGTTTGGTAGTCTCTGACCTTCCGCTGTCATCCGAAGGATGAGCTGTGGCATGGTCTTCGTGTGACTTCTTTGAGGGGGTTGGGCCGCATTCTCGAAGATCTGCATCATTGAGGCTCTGAAAGCCTCTAATTTTCTAGGGGAATCATGTTTAGTTGGACAAGTGATAACCCTTGTAGAGTCCGAAGACGAAGAAGAAGAGGGAGATCAGTGATGTCGAAGAAGACAAAGATTTTCTCGACCGACTCCTCGATCGAGACTTCTACGAGTTACGCCGAGAAGAGTCTCTAGACTCTCCAGAGTCTTTATTTATCTTCGAAGAGGCTTTCGAAGTTTTCATCCCCACCGCCAAGTTACCTCGTCGTTCCTTGAGATCTTTTCCTGTCATGGCCTGACAGGACCCGCAGTTATCGGTCCAATGGTCGGGACCCAGGCACCACAGGCAGACACGATGGGGATAAGTGATGGACATTTTCTTCCCACAATCCTGGCATTTCTTTCAACCAGTTTTTGGGGTCAAAGGATTAGAAGATAAAGACATCTTGATGAAAATCTATAACGCCGTTTGAAACACACAAAGTGAATGCTTTCAGAAAAACAGAACTGAAGCCAATGGGCGCGGCTCGAGCTATTTGTACTGGGGATGACATTGAAGCTCTACGGTAACCCTCGAGGGACATCAAAGCCGCAACATCGAGCACAGCAGCCTCTGCTGTGGAATTTCTTTTTCCAAAGCAGCAAAGCTGATGATACGAATATCAAAGATGAGAAATACGTGGGAGTACACAATCCATTCAAAGTCGACTTGGCATGTTAAAGCGTCTATTTTATCTCTGAGGTTGTCCGTGCTACTTTTTAGTGTCAATAGGGTTTGCTACAGAGTTGAAATATCAAGGTGAGACGGGCCTGGGTTAACCTCCTGTTGGGGTGGTTCACGGTCCATTCTAGCAAACTGATCCATCTTCGATTGTGTTTGTGGGTTTCCCATTCCGGAGAGTCCACTGCAGGCGGTTCACAAGGTGAGTCGTTGGGTCCCACGGGCTTCCTATTTCGGTAGATGGACCTCAAGGGCCCATGACCAAACTCTTAGTCAGGTGTTGTATCGTCCGGATGCGGGTTCCACTAGAGGCAAGTGGTGTGGTTAAGATCACCGGCGTGACTGAAGCGGTCTTGTTTGGGTCTCGGGAGGGGGACCCGTGTGGGGCCCGGGGCAGTCAACTGTCAGATTCCTGGTAGCCCGGTGGGAGACCGCTGGGTATTGGGTGGCACAAAGGGCCTTACAGCCGTGTCCTGAGCAGTGAGTTGCAGTTCTTGCACTCTGTGTAGATGAGGGGCCCTCGAGCACTGTTGGGCAAGGGGGAGCAGGGACTGCTGGTGATACTGCACTGTGGTTATAGGTGAAAGGATTTTTTTTTCCGGTCCTTTTGACTCTCAACTATTGTATTAGATCCTTTTGTTTTCGATCCTTTGACCGGACACCCTGCCCTGCCACGTCACACCTCCAGGAGGCGGTGGGTAGCATCAAAGGGAACACCCTGGGGAGTGGCTTGAGGATGTTGCAGGAGAGGGGACACTTAGGGTGTCTTTTCCACTGTATGCTCCTTCAATGTCGGGGTGGATGGTACAGGGCGGGCACTGTCTGGTTCCTGCCCCGCTTTGCTGATGAATCCCAGCGTTTGTTGGGAGTGTTGGCACTGGTGCTGGAGGCCGAGGGGTGCTGTACCAGGAGGGGCCCACACCGCACCCTGTGCTGGTGGCTCACTGCCACTCCGGGACACATAGCGGGGGGCCGGCTGGCTGAGTGCGTTATGGTCTGGGCGAGTCAGGAGGTAACAATGTGTGCCAGGCGGGGGGAGGGATGAGAAGCTGGATTGTCGGTCTCCCTCCCCGGAACCCCTGACTCACTGTTATCCGGAACGTCTGGGCCGATGTCGCCGACTCTGCAGGTGGGACTCCTCAAGGCCGGGAAAGCTGCTCCTGCCACCGAGCTCCTTCCCAGGGATCCCAGCTGCAGTGCCCGCTGCTCGTGCCGGGTGCCACAGTCGGACACCCCGCTTTGGGTCTCCTACACTATTCATTCTCTGCCCAGATACGACTGGGGTTTGCGTGGGGTTGCGGAGTGACCCGCAGGGCCGTGCCACTCCAGGGTTGGATAGACACACTTCCCCCGAAGCCAGTGCATCAGGCCCCTGCTCACAGCTGCCACGTGTTCTGTATGTTGGGTCACTCTGCTGGGGGCACCGTTCAAGCCCTAAGGGGCGGATGCTGGTCGGGGTGCTGGTGGCTCGCGATCCCCTCGGTGCCCCACAGTCAGAGGGGAGGCAGTGAGGGTGCCGTCGAAGATTGGGACCCCTCACGGGGCCGGTGACAGCGCCCGGGCTCTCCTCGACCGATCAGCTAGAGAGGGAGCGATGTTGTGGCTGATACTAGGCAGTCCGTTTGTAGGGCTGATTTAGCTGGGTTTTGCACCCGGGCCGCCGAGCTGGGTGGAAAGGCCTCCTGATGCGTTGTTAGCTTCTCATCAATGCCAGTCTGGTCGGGTGTGTAGATCTAGGTCTCTTGGGGTTCGGGTGGTCTGTGTTGGATACCACCGGATCACCGGTTGTTCCCCTACTTCAGTGGCTGGGAGTCGGTTCGGCAACCGTGGGGGACTGGAGGATATTAAACTGGATATTAGGGCCTCTGACGGAGCGCTCTCAGGCAGCAGCCATTTCTCGAGCCGCACAACAGTGCCCCCCGTAGCATCTGCTTTTGACAGGTACATTGTCACCAGTGTCAATTTCGTACCTGTACCACGGGGTGAGGCCTGGTGTCAGCAAGAACTGAGGGGCATAGTGTAAGGAAAGATTTCATAATTGTAGGTAATTTTCCTTCCATGTGACAATCCCCAAACTTTTGATCTAGACTTTGCCAGAGAAGCGCAGCCTTCCGCTGCACTCCTCTGGGCTTTCGCTCAATTCTTCTGGGGAAACTGACATGCCCTTAAGACAGTCAGTACTGGGAGACTTTGTTTCCCTTAGTCCTTTCCTCATGTTGCAGCTTTTGAGCAACATGAAACAAGAGCACACCGTAACTTACATTACCGCGCTCTTGGGTCTCTAATCATTCCAAAGGCCCTAGAAACTCTCGCTGGACTTATTATGAAATGTGCAAGTGTGTCATGGACGGGACTGGTGGCAGCTATCGTTTCTTTGTGTTTTGAACCCCTTTTTGCCATGTAAACCGCGCTTCCCTTGTTTGGCCCAAATGGGTGGCCTGGCCTCCAAAATGGCCATGCCACGAGGTTCTTTGTCCTGTCTGCTGACCGTCTTGCCCCTTCATCTTCACCGAGGTCGAGCCGACCCGGGGCAGTCCTTATTTGGTCATGCACTTTCCCACGAAACACAACGCTTTTGAGGGCTTCTGCATGTCTTGTGTGCGCCTCCAGGATGTGGGCTGGGATGTCTGTTCCCAATACACATCCTGGGTGCCAGAGAGTCTAGAGTTTCCTGAATGCCTGGGACCACCATGGTCCGTGATAGGTCCACGTATGGTGTGAGTGTTTGTGAGCGGATCTCCCATTGGGTCCTCTCCGTTTTGGCGCGAAGGGAACTTTGGATAAGAGGAGGCTGAAAACACCACTACCATGTCGATTTCCTGAGTTCTCACGAACAAAGGGTAAGGAGCCAAGTATCCTGCAACTAAGAAGCTGAGTCGAGGAATCGCTGGTGACCCGCTGAAGGTTTGGCACCCTGCACTGCTGTCGTCCTGCGAGACCACTCTGCCTCGCTTCGACCCTTTAGAATAGTGGGAACAACTATTCTCGGCACCTTCACCAAATCCTGTACGTAAGCAATCAGAAGCATCCATGGGCCATCGAGTGGACTGACCAGCCTACACAGGAATCTTGCTCTGTCACTGCTGTCTGACTTACTGCTAATCCCATGTCCTCAGCACTCTCACACGATTCGTACACTTGGCGTTCCCAGGTCTGAAGTGAGACATGTGCTTTGGGACCGGAATACACGCAGTTGCCGAGTTGCCCTGCTGTGGTAACAAACTTGTGCGTGTTCGCTGCATCTGGGACACCCTCGACCCTGACTCCTGCTGTTGCGGAATTTACACAGCGTCGAGACGTCCCTATGATCGCAACTGAACCTGCCAGTACCGAAACTGAACCCGAGAAGCCTGGGTCTGCCTGCATCGGGGACCGGTGAGTAGTCAATACCCTAACCGGTCGCCCTCCCGCAGGAGCCTGTGGCTTTCCACCGCTGTTGTAAACAGCAAACCCTTTCCCGCACTCACGCCCTGCTTCTGCCCCCAAGTGGAGGCCTTGCCTGAGTCACGGGGATTTGTTCACCATCTTTTCTTCCACGTTTCTGAACTGCCTGATTTCCCTGAAGAGACTCTCCTTTGCCCGTTGGCACTCGCGTGTGCAGGTACTTTTGAGCACAAGGCTCCACTCTGCGTAGGGCTCGGACTTCCTTCTAGTTAGGTGGCCTCTGATGTCGAACTGGGTCTAATGATTACTTGCACTGCCTGTTTTTCTCCCCATCTAGGTGGTCTGCATATTTCGTGCTTCTAACTCTTTAGACCCCTCGGTCTTGTATATATATTGTATTGATTGTGATGTGTTGGTTTACCAGAGTTTTACCGTGATTCTTTACTATGGTCGATGTTACAAAGGCCTTGTAATAAATGTGTCGATATTTTTAATATAACACCTGTCTGGAGTAATTTTAAGTGTCCTCGCTTTGTGTGCTCATTGCGGGCTTTCAGTCACCCTCACCCCTCTTGAGACCTAGTCTTGACCGCCGCCATCGCTACCCTGATTGGTCTGGCTTGTCCAGAGGTTACCCTGTTCCAAGAAACAAGGCTGGCCTTCTGAACCTCTGCCCCTCCAGGACGGAGTTCAGAAATCCATTTTAACACATACTGCCGGAGCAAAGCCCTGCAGGCCTTCTGCTACTCTAGTGCCAGATCTTGAGATAGTTGCACCCCCTCCACTGAGCCATCCTGAGGGTTGATATGCAGCAAATCAGGAAGGGGCTCACTCGCATCCTCTTCTTGCTCTGAAGATAGCAAAAGGCATGAGACCTCTGCTCGCCTGTGAAAAGGCTTGTTGACGTGGAAATCTTGAGGGGCTACCCCAGGGACTCCCATGTCAAACAGATAATTGACTTCGCCCATCTTGGAGATTATCCGGAAGGATCCAGTCCACTTATCTGCCAAAGCTCTAGGCTTGGTAGGCTCCATCACAAGGATCTCCTGTCCTGGAGTCCAATCCACTTGTAATGTTTTAAGGTCATGCCAGTATTTGTTCAATACCTGGCTTGCTTTAAGGTTCGCTGTCGCCTGGCCCATCATCTGTGTTGTCCTCCATCTGAGGCCTAACACATAGTCCCCCACTTACGTGGCAGGACCTGGAGGGGTGGCTTCCAAACCTTCTGTGATCAAGGCAAGGGGCCCCCTCACAGGATGTCCGTAGAGTAACTCAAAGGGGCTGAAACCAACACCATCTTGAGGTACCTGTCTGTAAGCGAACAGTAGGCATGGTAGGAGGAGATCCCATTCCCTCCTTAGGGGTTCTTCCAAAGCACCCATCATGCCCTTGAGAGTGTTATTAAATCTCTTAAGCAGACCATTGGTCTGGGCATGGTAAGAGGCAGAGAACTTGTAGGTTGGTTACGCTGCACTCTTTCCACATTGTTTTCATGTCACTCGACATAACATTGGATCCTCTGTCAGAGACAACCTCCTTAGGGAATCCAACTCTCGTAAAAATGCCCTGGAGCGCCCTGGCAACCACCTTGGCAGTAACAGTCCGAAGGGGTTTAGCCTCAGGGTACCTTGTGGCATGATCTATCAAGACCAGGATGAACTGATGTCCCTCTGAAGTGAGAGGGTCAAGGGGACCGACAATGTCGATGCCACCCTCTCAAATGGTATGCCAACTACTGGCAATGGCTGCATTGGGGCAATGACACTGCCTCCAGTCTTGCCAGACAACTGACAAGTGGGGCAGGTCCTGCAGTGGGACTCCACTATTACTCCCAGCCGTGGCCAGTAGAAATGGGCAGAGAGCCTTTGCTTTGTCTTCTTGGTCCCAAGATGACCAGCCAAGGGCACCTCATGCACCACCTGCAGTACAGTAGGAAGGGCCTGTAAACCTGGGGTACCACCAACCTCTTGAGGGCACAAGGTTCAGGCTTAGTGGGCTTACTGCAAAGGAGCTCGAGCTTACCCTCCCAATAAATACAGAAAGATCTAGGCACTTCTCCTTGTGCCTGGGCCCGGGCCTGTTTCCTCAGACCCTCCAGAGAGTGGCATTCTCTCTGACCCTTACAGAAGTTTCCACTAGAGGGCTCCCCCTCAGCCAGCAGGCATTGAAGGTCGGGGTGATCCTCTGGGTTGAGCACCTCTCCCGCAGAAGGGGCTTCTGGCTCTTCTCCCTCAGAAGTTGGGTCTGGGTTTACCACTGGACCCAGCCCGTCCGGAGCATGAATCCCAGTGGGTGCTACTGAAGCAACAGGAAGAGAAGGAGCCCGCTTCACAGAGGTGGCCTTCTTACTCTTCCGTCTTCTTGCATTGGGTTTCCCCGTCGGCTTGGGTACCAGACTTTCAGCCGGACCGGTGCGACCTGTGATCGGGTGACTGCTGCGATCATCCCCAATTCCACCAAATCATTGCCTAACAAAATGTTAGCAAGTACATTGTCCTGAACCAGGACAGGAAGCTTCGCTGTCTTGTCTCCAATCGTAATGTTGACTAAGGCTACATGCGATAATTTGGGAGGCCCACCAGCTAACCTGGTAGTTCTCAGAGGAGCACCTACATAGTCCTCTGGCTTGAGGAAGGTCCTGTCCACCACTTTCATGCTTGCCCCAGTGTCTCTCCAACCAGTAGAAGGCTGGCCATTCAAGAGGACACTTTTCAGAAACCTACGGGTGGTCTGTGGGATTGTAGCCAGTACTTCTGCGTACTGGTCCCAGGGCCCAAGGGACACTAGGGAAATCTCTACAAAAGCACCAAATGTGATTCCTGTAGAGGAGGGGAGGACAGTGGCCTCCACCTCAGGCATGGGGTAAGGGTAGATCAGGCTGACAGCCTGGACTCCAAGTGCCTTACCTTTACACTTGGGGTCACCCTTCTTGTGGTCCAGAGCCCCAGAGTCCCAACAAATGCCAGGAATGCGGGGTATGGTACTGGAGCCACTGGGAGCCTGCTTTGCAACAGGAGGGCCACTACTCTTACTCCCTCCCACATAGGACTTAGCCCCACTAGAGTTTTGGGTTTTAGGAGAGGAAGGTTTTGGTTTACTCGACTGTGAATGCTTTTGGAACTCCTCAGACTTCTGAGAGGTCCCCTTTTCTTTGTCCTTGTCCTTCCCAATGGGTTCCTTAGTAGACACCCGGGGGGGAGACCCACTTGTCAGCCAGCCTGGCCAGCTTAAAGGGATCTAAAATGTTCTGGTCAGCAACATACTGACGCAGCTCTGGTGAACAGGCTTCATAAAAATGCTCAAAAAACAAAAGGTGGGACAATTCAACAAACATTTTCACTTGGTAACCATCAATCCACCCCATCATGTTCATATGTGCAGCACTCACCCAGTCAACCCAAGAAACATTCTCTCTTTTCTATATTCCCTGAACCTTTTACGGTATTGGGTAGGTATCTTGCCAAACTTGGCAATCAAAGCAGATTTCATGCACTCATACCGACCCATTTCTTCCACATTCAGTTTCAGAATACAGTCATACCCAGTCTGAGGCACTCTGCTCAACAAACACTTAGCCCAATCTCTTTTATCAAAATCATAGATTCCACAAGCTATTTCAAACACTTCAATCCATTGGAGGATATCAGAACCCTCCACATACACACCAACCAAATCTTTCACAAACTTGGTGGCGGGGACCAGAAACTCTCAACTGTTTTTGTTGAAGTCTCCACTTTAGCTCTCTCCAGCTGAATTTTCTGGTGCTCAGTGTCCCTATCCTTGAGTATCACTTGTTGCGCCAACTCCTCTTTCTTCAACTCAGCTTCTGTTTCCAACTTTTTATATTGAAAGGCTAACTGTTCCCGTTGTAGCTCCAATTTTAAAAGTTCAATCTTCAGGGCTTCCCCCTGAAGAGCACTGATGGGTTCCGAAATAGAGCTAGCAGGAGTGGTGGTACTCCTCAAAACAGATTCAGTAACAACCCCAGGGGCAGGGGCCTCAATTGTTGCATCGCCTCCTTCATCAAGAGCTTCACAATCAGTCTGGTAGTCCACCAGGGCCGCTATCAGCTCAGACCTAGACTTATCCTCAAAGTCTAACTCCCTGGCTTCACAAGCACTCTGGAGAGCCTCTAAGCTCATCCTAGAGAATTTACCATTTGCAATAGATTCCATTGCTTGTAATGTAGTTATCTAGGACAGAACTAAATCTCAGTTTAACAAAGTGTAGATATTCTGCCGGGAGTGGCAAGGTGGGCCACAAGGCAGAGCCAAGGGGGCGTGGCTGGGACCAGGCTATTTAAGCCTGCCCCGCCTGCATGCAAGTGCTTCGCGTTAGTCTGCTTATAACCGCAGAACGCTCATCGCCGCCAGAAGCGCTCTTACCTGATTCCAGCAATACCATTGCTTGAAGCGCATTTTACCTGACTCCAGCAACATCATCTCCAGCGCGCATCTTACCTGACTCCCACAATCCAATCGCCTGCAGCTCATCTTACCTGATTCCAGCAGTCACTGCAGCCGGAGCGCATCCTCACCTGTTCCTGGCGTCTAAGCTATGCGGGAGCTCATCTCGTCCAGCATCCTCACGGATCCATTCATCCAGCAACCGCCAGCAGGCCTTCGGATAGCTGCTTCGCGTCAGACATCGCCAGGCCATCCCTGCAGGAGAAAAGGACAAACAAGGTTAGAAATAACATAAAGACATTACGCTAAGGTCCCGTGCAACTCATTCCTCGCGCTTGACCTTAGAACCAAACTTACTTTCTACTTGGGACATCGTAAACTCCTCAGGCCCCCATTTGGACTCGCTTCCAAGACTGCGATTCCGCTGGGCCCTTCGCCACCTATAGGGGAGAAGGAAAGACATTACAAGGGATACAGACAGGATACAAACAATAATCATTGTTGAGAAACACTTACATTCGAAGTGGATCAGCCACAGCCGGTCTGGGCTGCCACGCACATGGACCAGTGAAGAAACTAGGTCCATTAAAGGCGCCCCTGCAGTTGAGAAGCAGGACGGACAGCTCATCCTTATAAATAAACAGGTGAGACTATATGGGTAGACGCAAGCTCACCTCATTGTGGGAAGAAGGGTTTGAGAGAACTCACAGTCCAACCACAGCTTTCTCATGGTCTCTCGTATTCTCTCAGTGGCAGTATCCGCAACCAGCGCTGCCCAAACTACAGGAGCAGAGAAAGAAGCCTGATCCAGGAGAGCCAATTGCAGGGAGGGCTGCAACTGTGCCCCAACATCCCCGCAGAGACCATGTGAGTGTAACAGAAGGCAAAGCCTCTCCGAATCTCTGCCTGGGCGTTATGGAGACCACGGAAACTGACCAGTTCGCCCAATTGCTAGGGGGACTGCGGGCCAAAGTGCATGCCTCCAGACAAGAAACCAATGCCTCAAGAAGGGACCTTATTGTAGCCCGAGAACGAACTGACAACTTGGCAAGACAGATGCTTCAGACACATGCTGGACAGGTTCCATTACCTGCAATTGTACAGACTCCTATGCCGCAGCCATCAGCACCAGTTCAAGTGGTGCTCCCAGGGGCAGTGCCACTGGCCGTGCCCTAATGTTTTACCGGCGATCCTAATAAATATGCCACATTCATGAACCAATGTTGCCTTCACTTTTGTGCCGGCTTGGGGCCTTTCCTAATGATAGCGCAAGAGTCGCCTTTGTACTTTCATACTTGGGAGGCAGCGCAGCGGACTGGTCAATACCATTAGTAAATCAGGATGATCCTCTACTCCGGAACTTTGGAGAATTCCAACGGAATTGGAAAAATGTTTGCTAGATACACTCAAGGACAAGCCCTTGATAACAAACTATTGTCCTTCAGACAGGGAAATCATGATCTGCTGACTTATATTGCTACCTTTAATCGCCTTGTAGCACAGACAAATTGGCCAGAAGAGAAGTGGACCACACTATTTTATCGGGGATTGCGTGGTGAACTAAAGGATGTTCTAGCCCAAGTGGTCAATCCTCATGAATGCTGTGCGGAGTACATCAATCTGAAAGTACCGCTGGACCACAGGTTGCAGGACCGAAAAATGGATCACACAAGAACTGAAGGGAGGTTGGTTTATATGTGACCCCGGGACAATCAAATCAAAGCCCATGAACCAAACGAGCCTATGCAGATGGGGGGATTACGGGCTCCTATCTCCAAGGCAGAGAGAGAAATGAGGAGACAACAACAACTCTGTTTATACTGCAGAAGAGCAGGACATTTCCTCCAGGAATGCCCAGTAAAACCCCCCAAGAGCATAGTAGGTGCAATGGACAACGGCAACGAAGAGAAAGAACAAAACCCAGAAAACTCCAACGCCCGACTAGCGTAGGGGTCCACTTGTTGAGCGAAAAGAAGGAATCTGTACAGACCTCACATCTGGACATTCCGGTACTCTTGGTCAACCACCAACAACCATCATAAGGGAACATGTCTTGGAGGCATACATTGATAGTAGAGCAGTGGGAAATTATATTGATCAAGAACTGGCTGCACGAATAGGCCTTCCCATCCAGCAAAAGCTACAATCGGAAAACGTCACAGCAGTGGATGGTTCTCATTTGTCATCCAGCCCAGTGACGCAACATACTGACAAAATCATGCTGATGTGTCAGGATGGTCATCGGGAAGACATCTCTTTCAATCTTATCGGGGCTCCTCAGTTCCAGATGATCTTAGGAATGCCTTGGCTGGAAACCCATAACCCCAGGATCGACTGGCAAACACAAGTGCTGACCTTTCCTCAAGAATGTGCCAATAGCTGCTAACCCAAAAATGTGAAGAGCCAAGAACTCAAGACGAAATCTATCCTGGGGCTCTCTGGTTCCCTACCCCCTGAAGATCTGGATTACCTGGATGTGTTGCAAAAGGAGCAAGCAAACACTCTGCCTCCACATAGACCTTATGACTGCCAGATCGATCTGGTGGTCGGAGCCCAAATCCCCTGCAGTCGAATTTACGCTCTAACAGATCAAGAAAACCAGCATCTGAAGTCTTACCTGGATCAGTACATAGCTAACGATTTATCTGCCCGTTTAAGTCTCCTACCTCCTCGGCTCTCTTTTTCGTACCAAAGAAAGAACTTGAATAGATTATAGAGCACTGAACCAAATCACAATAAAGAACAGATATCTCCTGCCACCCATCCCGGAGCTGCTAGATCAGGTGAAGAATGCTCAAATCTACACAAAACTGGACCTACGAAGAGCCTACCACCCTGTGAGAGTTAAAAAGGGAGACGAGTGGAAGACGGAATTCTGAACCAAATACAGACTTTGAGTATCAGGTCACGCCCTTTGGGTTATGTAATGCACCAGCGGCCTTCCAATTCTTCATGAACGATGTGCTTCACGAATTGTTGGACGTTTGCGTACTCGTTTACATTGATGAAATTCTTATTTACTCAATGTCCAAGGAGGATCATGTTGGCCATGTAAGGGCAGTTCTGGAGAAGCTTCGTCAGCACTGGCTGTTTGCCAAATTACAAAAAAATGTTCTTCCATGTAACGGAAGTTGAATTTTTGGGCTTCATGCTTACCCCACGAGGAGTTCACATAGACACACGTAAGGTGGATGCTATCCTTCATTGGCCATCCACCACCTTCCACAAAAGGAGTACAAAGTGTGCTTGGATTTGCCAATTTTTACCGATGGTTTATACCAAGGTTTTTGCAAATAGATCATCCAATCACCTCCCTACTGAAAAGAAATAAGAAATTCTTCTGGTCCCCCGAAGCAGAAAATGCCTTCTAGGATCACCTCAGCACGAGTTCTTCGGCATCCTCGACCCGACCTGCCATATGTGGTCAAAGCAGACACCTCCAGCGTAGCCATGGGAGCAGTATTTTCACAAAAGGACCCAGACACTGGGAAATTACATCCCATAGCGTTTTGGTCCCATAGGTTTTTCCCGCCGGCATTAAATTATGCAATCACTCACAAGGAACTATTATCAATCAAAACCTGGAGACACTACCTTCTGGGAGCAAGACACACGGTCACAGTTATCACAGATCACCGTAATCTGCAATTCTTGAAAACTGCCAAGGCCCAATCTTCGCGACAGCTTCGCTGGGATCTCTTCTTCGCTGAATACAATTTTGTCTTTACTTACAGACCTGGGGTACATAATGGGAAAGAAGACACCCTGTCACGCATGGGTGAGGACAAAAAGGCTTTTACAACATCTGAGCCAGTGGCCATTATTCCTGAAGAATGGATCCAAAACCAGATTGCTGCAACCACCTGTTGGGAAGACTTAAATACCGATCTCCAATCTCGGATGAACCAAACAGCTCAACAGGAATGGTTGGTTAAGGGAGACCAGTACTCCATCAATGATGACCTACCCTATTTTCAAGGAAGACTAAGGGCCTCATTACGACCCAGGCGGTAAGTTACCGCCTGGGTCGTACCCTTACCACCATGGTGTAAACTATGTTTACACCATGGTGGATAGCGGATTTACCGCCCCATTCCAAGGTGAGTGGGGCGGTAAATCCCCATTTCCCATTTACCCTTCCCCATTCCCATTTTTGCCCCATAGGGCATAATGGGAGTGGGGAAGGCGCTAATTACGCCACCGTAAATTACGGTGGCGTAATTAGCACCATGGTCCCTTAGCGCCATGAATTTTAACGCCTGCAAAAAGCAGGCGTTAAACTCACCATGGCGCAAAGGGACCTCGGAATCAGGCGTTAAGGGTCGGCGCCGTTTACGGCGCAGTTAACCCCTTAACGCCTGACTCATAATGAGGCCCTAAGCCTCCATACCGGGTTCCAGTACCGGGTTCCTCCAATGAGGACTTACCAGGCTATTCCAACCATGGAGGACTCGGTAAGTCCTCATTGGAAAAACCCATCCCCATTCCCATTTGAGCCCCGATAGGGCTCAATGGGAATGGGGAGGGAGCTAATAACGGGCCCGTTATTAGCTCCCTGGTCCCCTCGCGGGACCCACTAAGGATGCCTGGTTTTACCAGGCGTCCTTACCGGGTCCCGCAAGGGCTCCTCGTAATAGGGCGTCCCGTAATGAAGGATGCCAGTCCCGTACCAGCACCCTTCATTACGGGAGCGCCATGGCCGTAATGAGGCCCTATATATTCAGGACAAGAAAATGCAAAACCAAATCATAGCAAACTACCACAAATTCTTAGTGGAAGGACATCCAGGGATTGCCAAGACTTGGGCCAAAATTGAGAAGAGCTATTGGTGGCCAACCTGGAGAAAAGACGTTGCCCAATTTATTGCGACTTGTGGTGTCTGCGCGCAACACAAATCCCAGAAGTGAAGTCCCGCAGGGTTACTGCGTCCGTTGACTGTACCACCAGCACCATGTCATACGCTGTCTATGGACTTTATCACCGATCTTCCTCCCTGCGACGGGTTTAACACAAGCCTGGTCATTGGAGATTTATTCTCCAAGATGGCGCATTTTATTCCGTTGAAGGGCCTTCCCACTGCTTCCGCCCTTGCCACTGTATTTTTGGAGCAGATTGTCAAGTTACATGGTTTCCCATCCGTATTGATTTCAGATTGCGGAACACAATTCGTCTCAGCTCTCTGGAGAAGGTGCTGTAAGATAGCCAAAATTGACCTTCGGTTATTCACGAGTCACCATCACCAAACCGATGGCCAAACTGAACGGACCAATCAGAACCTGGAGAAATACCTGAGATGTATGTTGCAACAAACTGAGGAGTCCTGGAAAAGTATCCTCTGGTTAACCGAATTTGCTTACAAAAACTGTATCCACACTAGCACCGGACAGACTCCATTCTACACAGTGCACGGTTGGCATCTTCAAACGTCCTCCTTTGATCCACTGGACGAATTGGAAATGCCAGCAATTACCACATTGCATAAGACCATCACTCAAACCCTTAAAGAGGCAGCCGAAAACCTGACCAGAGCCAAAGAATAACAGAAAATGTTTGCAGCCGACATCGAAGAGAGGCCCCGCATTACCAAGTCAGAGATAAGGTATGGTTGGCATCCAAGAACATTCCATTGAAAGGACCCGAGCCTTCCATCCCAGGTACCTGGGACCTTATCCCATCAAAGCCATCATTAACCCTGCTGCCAGGAAATTGGATTTACCAGCCAACATGCGGATCCATCCGGTATTCCATGTTTCACTCCTGAAACCAATGAAATCAGATACTCGGATTAAAGCACCACCCGAGCCTGATATCATAGAAGGAGAACCGGAATACAAAGTCAAAGCCATTCTGGCTTCCAAGAATCGAGTGCGATCTAAACTGTACTACCTGATCGACTGGAAGGGTTATGGTCCTCAAGACCGCACATGGGAACCTGTTGAATTCGTCCATGCCCCACGGCTAATCAGATAATTCCATCGTAACAATCCCGCCAAACCACACTTTATTTCTGGTGCACGTGTTGTTTCTTTCCCTGCAGGGTCCCCATGTGCATCCAGGTTGGGCGTGGCCATAGGAAAACATTGGGCTGCACGTGCAGCATCCTCTGGGAGTGGCAAGGTAGGGCCATAAGGCGGAGCAAAGGGAGCGTGGCTGGGACAAGACTATTTAAGCCTGCCCCGCCCGCATGCAAGCGCTTTGCGTTAGTCTGCTTATAGCGTAATGCTCACCGCCGCCAGAAGCACTCTTACCTGATTCCAGCAATACCATGGCTTGAAGCGCAGCTTACCTGACTCCAGCAACATCATCTCCAGCACGCATCTTACATAATTCCAGCAATACCATTGCCTCAAGCGCATCTTACCTGATTCCAGCAATACCATCGCCTGAAGCGCTTCTTACATGATTCCAGCAACATCATCGCCTGTAGCGCATCTTACCTGACTCCCGCAATCCCATTGCCTGCAGCGCATCTTACCTGATTCCAGCAGTCACCTCAGCCGGAGTGCATCCTCACCTGTTCCTGGCATCTAAACTACACGGGAGCTCATCTCGTCCAGCATCCACGTGGATCCATCCATCCAGCAACCGCTATGTCCATTAAAGACACCCCTGCAGTTGAGAAGCAGGACGGAGAGCTCATCCTCATAAATAAACAGATGAGACTATGTGGGTAGACACATGTTCACCTCATTCTGGGAAGAAGGGTTCAAGGGAAATCACAGTCCAACCACAGCTTTCTCACGGCCTCTCGTATTCTCTCAGGGGCAGTGTCAGCAACTAGTGCAGCCCACACTACAGGAGCAGGGAAAGAAGCCTGATCCAGGGGAGGCAATTCCAGGGAGGGCTGCAACCGTGCCCCAACGTCCTTGCAGAGACCAGGTGAGCGTAACACCTAGATTTAGGAGGAAAACAAGGTGGTTAGACAATTGGCAGAATGCTGGGCACCTACCGTCAGGCACAGTTCTGTGTGAGGATCCCCCCACCTGGGCAACCTTTAAATAAGATATGTTGACAATCTCAGTCCATATATTGTCTATTGGAGTCTTATTTCCTTCTATAAAGGTTCTACCACCCCAATGTACCTGGTTTAGCAGAGTTCGACGTCGGCCCGTGACTCCCTTTAAGGCAGGATCCACGGATCGTCGAGATTCCTCGACGAAAAGGTGAACAAAGGCATTGAGGCAGAAGCTTTGGTCATGGCGGTGCTCGTCGACGATCGGTCGTGGATGTCCTGCGAAGATGAGGCGTGCGGTGCACATCGACAACGATAGTTTGTTGCCGCAAAGAGTAACTAAAGAACTTTGGCCCAGCAAGGGCGGCAGGTCGTCAGCTTCTTTGTGGTCTTCGGGTGGCAGGAAACCCACCAGCGGATTCTCCTCGGTTTGTCGGCGGCCTTGACTTTCTGCGGCGGGAAAAGCTGTCGTCGGTGATGAGCGAGGGAGTCCTTGTTTCAAAGTGTTCTTAGGCAATGCAGCATTGCGGCTCTGGTCGTCGGTGGCACAGCATCAAGCTGTCCCCGCTTCTGGGCAACACGGCTTCGACAGGCCTCCAGCAGTTACGGCGGTCTTCCAAACCCTTGGTGACGACGGCAGACGGATGTCCGGGTGCTTCTCTTCGGATTCCTCTACGGTCCCCATCTCCGGTCAACAGTCTTTCGAAGGCTCACTACCAGGGCACTTCCGCGAAGGTTAGCTGGTGCACGATGGTCCCTCATAGCTCTGGGAGAGGTCTCCTAGCCAGGTCCTCTCTTGGATCAGGTTATCGAAGGCGCAGCAGCTTTCAGATTGTGTCAAAGTGAACAACGGTTCACGTTCTTCTTCCAGCTCAGCTTCGAGAGTAAGCATCAAGTTTTGACTTCAGTTTATAAACTATTTCCATCAGTGAGAGGTCCCCAGATATACTGTGTGGTCTCTCATTCACTCTGCTGAGTCACACTCAGGCAACCAATCATTCAAAAGGGCATTCATGCAGGCAGGCAGCCAATCAGGCTCACAGTGCATTCAGGCCATTCTTCTCCCTTCAGACACTCACAACAGGGAATGTGGATTGGAACAAGCACCGAGCCATTCAGCACTCCACACTGCATTCATACCAATATCGGGCATGGTGTCTCATGGTGTTATTCATCACCCATAACATGAAGTGGATAATGGTCACAAACTCCATTCACCCAGGTCCCACAACATACAGTCACTGGGAAAGCTAAAGCCAGTCTGGCCTGGACTTCGCCACAATACCATATATGGAACTTCCACTCAAAAGCGGGAGAGCTGCACTGCCAGGAGTCCCACATGGACTCCTAGGCAGAAAATAATACAGAGCACACATGATAAAAAGATGACAGGACAAGGACATGGAGGCCCAGTCCCTCCAATGCATTTCCAGCATCACACTTATCAATTCTATCTCTGATGCTTCCTATATCAAAGTTTTCCCTTCTATTACTACTCTAGTTGCCCCTGACATTGCTCCCTTTAATGGAAGTTACTCTTCTATTCTGTCCCATCGTATTGCTGGGCTTGACCCTACTGGTTCCTTTTGAATGAGGCTAATATCAAGGTCCAGCTAACTCCTTTTTCCTTTTTGCGTCAGTTTCACTCTGTGTTGTTAAAGGCTCTCTCTCTCTCGGATGGAGCAAGATAAACCTTGGACTGTGTCTTTCCTCAGGCGGCTGCGGGAAGTGACACGTTCATTTCCAGCTGATCTCTTCCTGCGGTGGCGGGGTGAAATTACACACTCCTTTCACAGTTGATCCTCACCGGCGGCGGCCGGGCGTAATGACATACTCCCTCGCGCAGCTGCTCTTCTTGCCAGGCTCCAAACATGAGCCTCGTTGATTTCGGCCTCGGTCTCCTGTGACAATGCCAATGGATTTTCCTCATCACCCGCATTCCTACAATGGCAGCGCAATAGGAGTCAGGCACTTCTCTCTAACTCAGCCCAACGTGGCTTGATTAACCAAACAAACTTCTTCCCTAAAACATATCTCTTCATCCGTTCAGTGCCTCAGTATGCCCATTCATATACAACCTCCTCCTCAGCACCTAGTTCCTGTCAACAACGAACAACAGTACATTGGAGAAGAGCACCTTCACCTAACTTTTTTGTTTTGTGGCTGCATCCATCCTTCTTCCCCATTGTCCCTCCTTCTTCATTCATCCTCGCACCCCTTCTCTGCTGTGATGGCCTGTGTTGCCGCCTTTGCCCTCAGGGATCACCTTATTATTGTTAACCCCTTCACAGTTGGATGATGGCACACACTTTTTCAATTCGTTGTTTAAAGAGATCACTGCTTTACTTGGCATTAAACACCGGGTGTACACAATTTATCACCCCAGACCAACAGCGTTGTGGAGAGGATAAACAGACACCTTAAACTTAAACTGTCTGGGATTCCAAGATGGCCGCCATCACAGTTCAACAGTGAGGAGCGCGCTCCTCCCTGGCAGCCCAGCAAAGGAGCAATAAGCAGTAACCTGAAACACTCCAACTGTGGGAAACTTTGTGCCGTGGTACCGTGACCCATGCAGAGCAGGAAGATCTCAGGTCGGGCCGGCAGAAGTGTGAAGCACGCCACGCGTGCACGGTCCAACGTAGAACTGACCCAGTCTGCCGTACGGAGCTGCACTCATACGTGCCCAAGCATCAATTCCCACCCCGAGGTATCTGGGGTTCCTGTGGCACTGTCAAGCCTGGTAAGGCCAGCAGAGGGAAAAGGCTCACCTACTGGGTGTTAGGGAGAATTCTCATTCTATGGCTAATTTCCCTTACCTATAGAGTCCCCCAGCAGCTTTGCTGGATTTGAAGGGTTTGTTTTTTTCTCCTGCTAAGAGTGTGACTCTTTTTCCCACTCTTAGACATGGTGGGTGGTCATAATTTCGAAAAAAAAATGTCGACAAAAAAATGTCGAAAAAAAAAGTCGACTTTCGTTTTTTTTAATTATATATTTATTTTAGGGGTTCGGGAGTTAAAAAAAAGGGAAAAATTAAAAAAAAAATTAAAAAAGGGGGTTGGGGGGAACCCCCCCCATTTAAAAAAAAAATGCATTGAAAAAAAAAGTCGACATTTTTTTTTTCGACATTTTTTTTTCGATATTTTGACTTTCGACATTTTTGTTGTCGAAATTATCACTGTAAACCCTTAGACATATATATATATATTTTTGTATTACTTGTATATAATCAAAAATTGATTTTTACAAGAGCAAATTCCACTCACAGTAAATCTCGTTGACAGTATAGTTAGTATGGACCGCAGTCTCGAGGTTATGTAGGCGAGAAACCGACGTCCGTGCTCGCTTTTCTCCTTTCCATTGCCAGTTCCAGAAGTTTAGCGGCTGCCGTGTGCCATCGAGTCTTTTCGCCTGTAATAAGGCGGTTCCACCAGATGTCTTCATTGCCCGCAAATGAGGTTACTGTCAGAGGACTGAAATAGGCAATTCTGGCTTGCTGCAGGGCAGGGCAGCGCATCAGCAGGTGTCTTACAGATTCAGTCTCTTCAGGATTTTGGCAGAGTCTGCAGGTTTTTTCCTTTGATCTTGCTCTCATCGCTAGAATTCTTTGCGTCGGTAGAGCGTTCAGACGTGCTTTCAAAAAGGTTCTCATCAGAGATTTACTGGGGTATCTTTTACAGTATGCCATTGGTTCTTTCAGCTTGTTTATGTTCATGGGGAGATGGCCTAAAAGTTTGTTAGAGGTTGCTTTATCAGTAGTGGTGATCCAGTCCCAACATTCCAATTTTGTTTTAATCCTGGTCGGATTATTCTTCAGTTCTTCTTCAGTACAGGCGATCGTCTGCAGTTTCTGTTTTTGTTCCGTGGCCCACTGGTTAATAGATTGGTTGTTGCCTTTTTCAATCTCTTCAGCTATCATGAGGTAGATTTTCAGACTATCTGGATGGATGACTTTCCTATATAGCTGTAGAGTACTGTGGTCCACCACTGCTTTCAGGGATACGAGGCCGAGTTCTCCTCTAATCGGCGCTACCGCTGTAGAATTAGGTAGCCCTAGCACTGCTCTCCAAATGAGACCTTCCAGTTTTTGCCAGAGTTGGGAAGGAATTGAAGGTGTAGCATCCATGCCATAAGTCAGGGAAGGAATAATTTTTGCCTTGTAGAAACTGATCGCCGGTTGAAGTGAAAATGTGCCATATTTTCGATCAACTGCTCTTAGTTGTGCGGCTAGATTCTTTACCTTGGCCCAAAGGATAGCTTGCATGTTCCGGGATTTCTTGGTGGTGTCAAGTTGCA
Source organism: Ambystoma mexicanum (assembly GCF_040938575.1). NCBI lineage: Eukaryota > Metazoa > Chordata > Amphibia > Caudata > Ambystomatidae > Ambystoma > Ambystoma mexicanum. Next base: position 402,299,973 of record NC_090930.1, on the reverse strand, counting down.
CTCCGAGATATTTAAATGAGTCAACCACTTCGATTTGTGTCTCATTGAGGTGCCATTTAAAGCAGTCTTTTTTTGCTACCTGGTTTTTGCAAGATCATTATTTTTGTTTTAGCTTTGTTGATCTCGAGGTTATTTTCGGTGATGTAAGTAGAAAGATTATCAAGTTGACGTTGGAGGCCGACCTGAGTAAGGTCAAGTAAAATCAGGTCGTCCGCATACAGAAGTCTCGGAACCCTTGTAGAGCTTATTTTTGGTGGGAAGGACCTTATCTTTTCTTGGGTGTCTTTGAAATCTCTGAGAAAGAATATAAACAGGGCAGGTGCCAGAGGGCAACCTTGCTTCACTCCACGGAAGGTCGGTATAGAGTTCGAAATTAGACTTTGATTGTTTAGACGGACCTTTATACTGGTATTGGTGTGGAGACGGATTATGGGTTCCAAAATGCTTTCTGGGCAATGCCATGTCCTAAGTTTAGACCACAGTTTCAACCTGTCCACTCTGTCGAAAGCTTGGGACAAGTCGACAAATGCTCGGAAAATCCGAGGTGCTCCTGTCAGGACTCTTTCCTTAAATAGGTTCAGGCACATTATGTTGGCACTGGTGCTCGCATTTTTCTGGAATCCTGTTTGCAGGGGATCGGAGCACGCGGAGGTGAAGGCCCATTTCCGAAAGTGTGACAGAAGGATTGAGGCGAAAACCTTCCTGATGATGTCAAGAAGGGCTATTGGCCTTTAATTCAAGGGATCCTCTCTTGCTCCTTTTTTAAAGATCGGGACAATCACAGCTTTCGTCCATGAGTCCGGAATCGTTCTTCTTTCTTTGCAGACTTTGAAAATAGAGCTGATGAGAATCAACCACTCGTCCGGATGTTGTTTTAAATCACAGTTCGCAAGCCCATCGGGCCCAGGTGCTCTTGACGACTTCAATTTCAAGATTATGGATTTAATATCGCCAATATCAGTCTGATCCACCCAGATTGGGTCCTCTGTACGCTTGGTCTCTTCGTCATTGCCTTCTGCTGACTCGAACAAGTTCAGAAAATGGGCGGTCCATTTTTCTTCCGGGACTGGATTAATCATGTGCGAATTTGCGAATTTTGTTCGCTTTCAACATCTCTTCGGCATCCGATTGGTATAAGAGACATCTTGAGTTTCTCAGCCATTGCTTGTAATTTCTTGCTTCTACTTTAAGGGTTTCCCATTGTATTGTTAGGTTCAAAGTTACTGCCTCTCTTTTCAGTTTTCTTAACAGTTTCCATTTGGTAACCCAGGCCGCGTTATACTCACGGGTGTGTTGAATACTTTGGTTATTGGAATTCTTCCCAGGTTTTTTGAAAGCCAGAAGAAGAGGAATATAGCTCGATCTGGCCACTCCGTTTTGACGTGCGGGGTCAGACGTTAGGCTGGCAAATTGTTCTGTTAACTTACAGATATCAGGAGTAATCATTCGGAGACGAGTTTGTTGCGAGTTTGTCTCAATTTGAGGTTCGTAGAATTGCAAAATGGTCCTTTTATTTCCGTAGGTCAGATTCAGTAGATTATGGTCACTGTGCTTCGTTTTAATGACGTTGAATGAGACTATGTTGAGATACACAGATTCAGAGACAAAGATGTAGTCAAGAGTGGCTGATGATGTGCCACGTTCCCAAGTTGGTATCAAGGCATCTAAGTCTGTCGTAGTGGCAGAGTTAAGGAGATTTCGAGATTTCATAATTGCGCTCCATGCAAGTCCCCTGTTTAAGGCAGAGGAATTGATGGGGTCTTTTCTTTTTGGGGCATCGGGTGTTGTGCAATTCGCATTGAGGTCCCCGCAGATCAGAATGTTTGAAGATTTGTAGTTGATTGCGATTTCATCGATTGTGCTGGACACTTTCTCGCACATGTCCGCAGTTGAAGTCTTTTGCGGGTTCCAGTAAACGTTTATAATTGCTACTGAATCCTGTGTTCTGTGCTTGGTCGATGGAGTTTCAGGGTTCCATGTGATCAGAACGGCCAGAATTTCATAGCAGCGAGTTATGACCTTTGTGATGGTTATGCCGGAACCTATGCGGGTGGCTGTTAGTAATCCCGATGAAGGGCAACCCAAAGGCCCTTTGGAAGCCGGAGATATTTCAATGCAATAGCCATCGAGGGCCGGTTTTTCACGCAACCACGTTTCCTGAAGGCATATAATGTCATAGGGGCTCAGGTCATGACTGTCAGACTTGGTGAGGTGAACGTGGCCTTTAGTGTTCCATGAAGCTATACTTAAAGTTTCTTTCAAGGGTATTTGCTGAGACGACTGGGATGTGAGTGACGTCAACTTTACATCTCCCGGTGGTTGCCATCTCTTCACCCCTGGGGTTAGGACACTGCGGAGCCAATTCCATTTGTCTTTCTTAGTTGTTATTTCGGGCTCAATCGGGGTCTGCTTTGCGATTTTTCTTGAAGTTCTCTCATTCAGCGACACCGCTCCTCGATCTTGATTATTCAGACAGGGAGTTGTAAGATGTCCATGGTACCGTTCAGAATCGTATTTTTGTCTGCGGTCTTCTCTATGCTCTGCTCTCTCGTCTCTCCTTGTGGTATATCTTAGGCGGACTGTTGTGGAGCGTCCGTCTGATGGTGATCCGTCGGTCGTCAAGCTCTTTTTTGATGTTAATGTTGGACTTCTTCCCCTTCTCGCTGATCTATAGAGGTCTTCCGTTCATGACTTGAATCTGTAGTTTTTTTTCGGGGATAGTCTGTAGCTATCTTTTGATGATTCTTTGGAGTTCGTAGAGGTCATCTCGTAAAGATTGAAGCCCAAAAGGGCTAATTCCGCGTATATGTCTTGTGGAAGTTCTTCCAATGCACATTTTTTAATGTGCAGGTAGGCCTTCGCTTGGTTCTTTCTGTGATATCGTTCGATCAGAGTGAAATCGGACGATTTTAAATTCTGGTGGGTTTTCACCATTTTGAGTGTTCTCAGAACCGTATTTTGATTTAGAATCATATAGCGGTCGTTAGAGGTTTTTTGTTCAATTTTAAAGAGACGAGTCAGAGGTAGAGATGCCCCACTTGATCCAGATAACCAAATTATTTAGACTTTGTTTTTGCTGGGGTGGAGTCGGTTTTTCTTTTAGTGACTCTTTTTGTTTAGTTCTCACTGCCATCAGGGGGTCAAGGGCCGACACTATTTGTGCGTCATTGGTGGCCACTTTGTTGACCGTAGAGATTTTCAACAGTGGTTTGCTTTTAGTGCTCTGTGTTGTCTTTTGTTGATTTTCCACTGTTCCCTGGTGTTTAGCTAGTACTGGGTTGGATTGTGTGGCCTTTTCCGTTTGTCTTTTAAAAACCGGCGCTGGATCAGATGAACTTGCCGCAGCTTCTGTTTGGGTCTCTTTTTCCAGGGTAGCTGGCAAAGCTGGTTTGAGACGGTTTAAGAGCTCTTCTAGCCGACTCAGCTTGGAGTCCCACATCACACTCTGCTCTCTGTTTCTTTGGTCCAGAGCTGTAATGAAACCTTCAACAAATATCAGTTTGCTATGCATCATTGCAGTTAGAACATTGCTGTCTTTCAGTGAGTCATTGATGGCTTCATACAGCTTTCCGAATGGTGCTAAAGCTATTGTAATTGCAGACATGATTATTGGCAATTTTTTTTTGAGGGCGAAGCCTTATTGCCCGAAGTTGTGACTTCACTGAGTCTTCTGTTTTTTGGCAGAGATCTGGGCCGTGGAGTGTGTTGGGGCGATGCGTCTGATGTTTGTAAATGGTCATCTGTTTGAGTCGTACCCTCGTCTGGAATCAGGAGATCAGGAGACGGCCGAGTTTCAGGAGGAGTCGATGGTATGCCATCTCTTGGTTTACGGTCACATATAGGCGTGGAAGAAATTTGATTACCGTATGTTGGTCCAGAGTCTTTGGGGCGCGTCTACTTACTTAAATCATGGGTACTGTTTTCCGAAACTGAGGTGTTCTGAGTGCCGCTAGGGTTCATGGTGTCTGAATCAGGGGTCATTCCCTCTGATTCAGAGTCTTTGTTCATTTCTTTAACCGAGGGCACCTCGTTATTGCAATTTGCCGAAATCCTTTTCGGATCGGGAGTCTCTCCCTGCGATTCTAAGTCTTTGTTCACTTCTTTACACAGGGGCACCTCGTTGTTAAGATTTGCCGAAACCCTTTTCGGTACCACGTCGGACCTGGGCGCACTAAAAGCCTCTCTCGATCCTATTAGTTGGTTTTGGATGGCTGAGTGGATCTGGGCCTGATTTGGGATCCCCGACGTTAGTTTTCTTGCTTTACTCACAGGTGGGAGGTCCTGAATAGCCTCCAAGATTTCTGCATCTGACAGTTCTTTCGTCTGGTCCAGTTTTCTTTTGTATTGCTTATTTATGAAATCCTTCAAGGCGCTGGAAAGGAGTGGGGCGGGAAGGATTGACTTCCCTGCTTTCTTTGATCTACTTTTTGTTTTACATTTGTTTTAGACTTTTTATTTCTTTTATTGTTTTGTTTGGTAGCCTCTTTAATGTCTTAAGTTTCTATTTCAGACACAGGGGCTGCCTCCGAGTGAGGGTTGAACAGGTCTGTCCGCTTTTCCGTAGAGAAAGGAATAGTAGGGCTCCCCGATTGCAGGAGGGGGCCCTTAAGGGTAGCGCACGGCGCTGCAGCTGCTGTTTCAGCGTTATTCTGTACGGGAACGTAATCCCGATCTAATGGTGGGGGGGCCCGAGGGACCAAATGAGAGACACTGTTTCTTTGCACTTCATGTGAGGCGTGGAATTGGGCCTCCACCACAACTGTCGTTGGATTCGTGGCTAAAGTTGCGTCCTTAGGAAAGACCTTCATGGGGCCCTCCAGTTCAGGCAGCAAAGTCGAAACGGCGCTTTGGGTTAGGTGTACATGCGAGTCCTGCACCGTGCAGATGCTCATCGGGGACAGCGTCTCGAGCACCTGCATCGAAGAGGAGCCCCGCTCACTGGATGGCCCCACCTTTGCCAGGGTCGGCTCGCTCCTGGAAGAGCAGACCCCAAAACCGCCTCCCCAGACAGACTGCGCAGGAGCCTGGGCCGGCCGTCCTCCAACAGCTGAAACCAAAGCGTCCCTCGTCTCATTGACGAGACGGGAAGGCAGTGCCTGCCGGGCGGGGGATGGGCTGCAGAATGGGATGGAGCGAGCCGCCGGCACTGCGGGCAGAAAGATCTGGGGGGGCCCCGTTTGCTGAACCGTGGCGTCGAATGTCACCAGACCATGAGTCCTTGGTACTGGGGAAAGCGGTAATGCGGGAAGAGTTGGGGCTGGAGACTCTGCCGCGTTGATGGTCATTGTTGTTTTCGTCAGGCCAAAATTGTGTAAAACGTTGTCTGAGGTGTTTATAGATGTATTGGGTGTGTTTGAAAGATTTGCAGAGTCACTGGGTGACTGAGACACGGCACTTGGGGGGTCCACCAAGTTTTGGTCCTTACTGTTCCTTTGGACGGTCGTTGGGCTCGGTAAAAACACAGTACTCACAGTGTTCATTGTGTTCGTATTACTCGAGGGGATGGTAATAATTGGCTTCGGGGGTAATCTTTGCTCCTTTGGATCCTTTGGTTTTTTAAACACGGGGCTGATTTAATTTTCTTGGCATCAAGTGTTTTCGAGGAGCTCTGTAGTATTCGCAAAGAGGCCTCTGAGGTGGGATCTATTGCAGACTGTGCAAGCAGAGTCTCAGACGTGTCAGGGGCTCCATAGCTCCTGCAGCAGACTGCAGACGACTGCTCACCCTCTGCTCACGCTCCGCTCCATTGAGCACAGGTCAGGATGTCACTCTAGGATGTTTATAACCGACTAGAGGTAAGAGACTCATCCAGGAGTGGATTAGATCCTCCTGTCCCTTAGTCTGGGGGGGCGAGTGTTAGGGAGAATTCTCATTCTATGGCTAATTTCCCTTACCTTTAGAGTCCCCCAGCAGCTTTGCTGGATTTGAAGGGTTTGATTTTTTCTCCTGCTAAGAGTGTGACTCTTTTCCCCACTCTTAGACATATTTGCTATGTGTGGTCTAGGCTATTTTTTGTGTTTAATGTCTATGGGGTTTATCTCACCCTCATAGGAACCATCTTTATCCACGTGTGTTACACAGCACCCTCCGTGCAGTGACACAGGGGTGTCGTAGCGACCCCCAAACATAGACTCCATACCATGGGACTGACTACTGTCTCCCAGGGCATGTAAAGTCCCCATTGACTTACTATGGAGGTACTGGCAAGGGTTAATAGTTTTTCCCTTATGTTAATTTTCGAGAGGGTACCGTACAGTCCCTCTCTCAAAAGTTTCTGGCTGGTGGCAGTGGTTACTACCAAAAATATTCGACCGCAAATATTTCCCTATGGGATTTTCCCATTGTTCGAGGATACAACATTTACTGACAGCCTCTAACATTCCGCCAGGTTATTTTTATATTAAATTTACTCCGGTAGGTTTTTATTGCCAGAACTTTGATATAAATTCTTTCTCGTGTCTTTCTCTAAACTCCTAACCCAGGTCTGGGATCCTTTGTTTGTCCTTTTGGCGGGCTTCTGCCAAGAAGCCCTCCTTTCAGCGCCACTGAGTCTGGGATGGTACCACTGTGTGGGAGGGGGAGTAGGACCCCTGGACAGGGTTGCCACAGCAACCCAGGTCACACTCTGCCCTGATAGGCTGGAGGGTCTCCCGTCAGGATGACCACTCCACTGTGTGAGTGACAGCTAGGCTGTATGAATTGGGATCTTTTTGCATAAAAGCAGCGTCCTGAGGACTGGAAGTGCAAGACGTCGCCACTGGAACTAAGAAGCCAAAGAGGAGAGAATCCAAAGACATCTGCACCAACTGAACCACCGGTGAAGCCCTGCTGTAGCGTCTCACCACTTTCTCCACACGACGAGAGAAGATCTTCATCTGCAAGAGCCTTCTTCCGATGAGATGGTGGGGCCAACCAGTTTGCCAATCGCCTTCCAGGACCTTTCTTGGTCGAATCGCCAGTGGCCTGCACTCGGAGACCGGATAGCCAGGCACCCGTCCACCCGGACTGCGATTTAAAGGAGCGCACCTTTTATTTGTTTGGCAGCAACAAGGCTGGTTTCATCCCTGGGCAGTGCAGTAACTCGAACCTTCCTCCACGACAAGAGCCTCTCTTCCTCTGCTAGATCTCCTGAACTGCAGGAACTTCCAGGAACAACTGCCACCGCAGGAGCCTCTTCTACATTTTAAGGTACTTTGCTACGCCAGGCCTCCCTTTTCTTTTGGTAGCGCTATAGGTGTTTTAAATCCTTTATCTACCGGTTGGGTTGGCCGCCCCTATCCTCTAACATTGTCTTTCAGCTTCTGAATCCACCTTTTCAAATCGTTTAACAAAGACTTGACTGCAGCTACAAGAACATTTTGCTCCTGGGCTCTTTGCCCTGTACCACTGACTCTGGCACAGGCCTATTGACTCTGGCTGAAACTGTTATAACTGCCTTCTCTAGATTGCTTCTCAACTAGAACTGTGTTGGTGCACCTAATTCTTATAACCACCTTTTCCTTCCCACTTTTAAAACCTGTGAAGTGCCTTTTTGCTCGGTTTTCATTTAAGTATTGTACATGCTAAAGTACTGCCTTGTCTAAACCTGTTCACAAACTTATTGGGAAGTGTTGCTAGGGTGCCTAAGAGTATATTCCCGTATAACTTGTTCTTTCCCTCCCTTGTGAGAAATTGCTAGAGTGCCATTTGTATTTGGTTTTCACTGTGCCGTTTTGCTCAGTTTTCACTCTTGCTCAAACTTGTCTACAATTTAACCCTGGAGTTGTGTATACTTTTCTTAACTGAATTTAACTTGCTTTAATAACTGTGATTTCTGTGTTGAACTAGAAGTGTATATTCTTTTTAATACAAAGCTTTGGTCAGTGTTTCCTTGTACCCTAGTGATGTAGCCCTATTGTGTAAACCCTGAATACTGCTCATCTTTCTCTTGAGATAAATCTGACTGCTTAGCCACAGCTACCAACAGGGCACCCGACATCATAGAGCGACCCCGCCAGGCCGGTGACAGTGCCGTATTTGTTGTGGGCGGTGAACGGGGGTAGTGGGGAAGCCTCCCCGCTCGTTCGGCCCGATTGCACTGGGCGGGAGCCTGCCTTCCAGCAGCAGTTACTGCAACGGGAGGAATTGAGCACTAAGGAGGACCGAGGCGTCGGATGGCCTCAGTGAATGGCAGGAGCGTGCCCAGCCATGCGCATTGGAATACGCTGCTACGGGCTGCACAAGAGAAGTGACCGCTAAGTAGGAGAGGTGGCGGTTGGCCAGACCCGAACGGGAGAGCCTCGGCCCCAGCAGGGGAGGCCCCCCAGTCACCGGGTCCCTCCATCAGCTAACAGAAGGCTGCTGACACAGCAAAGCAAGCAGCATTAGGCAGTAGGCGTACGCAAGCTAGTGTCATCGGAGCCCCCGGGGACTCCAAGGCGATGCACTAGGCTCAGACACCAGCAGAGAGAATTTACCCGGGGGCGGACTTAACAGCCGACAGCACCGCCCGGATATGCGAAGCTATCCACAAGGATACCGGACCACGCCGTGGGGAGAAAGAGTCATCAGGGAAGCGCAGTTCCTAGCCATGGGGGGGTTCCTCCTAGGAAGCAATCCCACCCCCAGCAGTAGGTCCCTGCAGGGGAGCGATGCAGTGGGAACCCCGGCCAATAAGCCCTCTACCCTTCACCAGTGAAGCGGCGGACTCTGTGGAAAACCTCCACCCCCCGGGGGATCATCTTCTTTGCCCCTCAAAGGGCACTGGCGCGTCCCCAGACTACCCCCTATGGGCCGGTAACCAAGGGCCCACCAGGGAATGTCGCACAATAGGTCCAAGGAGCCTAAAGAAGGCACAGCAGGTGCCAAATTTGCGCTGAACTCACCCAGTCCGTCCAGGAGATCAAGAGCGAAGTCGCGGAATTAGGGTCAGAGTTGCCACGAACAAGAACATAATCCAGGAGCTATCTGAGGATACCCGGAAGATAGACACACTCACGGAGCAACTGGTGGTTGCAACACATAATCTAGAGCTCCAGGCTGAGGATTTGGAGAACCAATTGAGGCGGTCGGATATCACGGTGAAAGGGCTGCCCGAGAGTGTCCCTGATGCCGATCTCAAGGAAACTATGCAGTTGGTGTTCAAGGAACTCCTGGACATCGAGATTGCAGGGGATATCTTAATTGACAGAATCCATTGTGTGGGTCCCCCTCGAGAAGAGCCAGGGGCCAGGCCCAGGGAAGTTGTGATGGCTCTGCAGCGATATGATCAAAAGGAAAGGATACTGCAAGCGGCAAGGAAAGCACCACCAATAAAGGTGAACAGTGCTATCATCAAGCTCTTCCAGGAGCTGGCCAAGGCTACGCTTGCCAAGAGGAGGCGTATGGGGCAGGTAACAAAGGCCCTGAAGGACTCTCAGGCATGGTACAGGTGGGCGTACCCCTTCAGTTTGGTCTTTAGGTGGGAAGGGCATCAGCACCGTATCTCCACGCTAGAGGAGGGTCTCAAGACCTTGGAAATAGAGGGGGAGGCAGATGTCAGAGGAGGGCAGGACATTGGCCCCGAGGGCGAGTCACGGCGGGAGAGGCCTTGGGAGTGAAAGTAAGTTGGGGACTCCAAATTAAGGTGTAAACACTTGCGAGGCCTGGGGTTCCCGACCCAAGTCACCGGCCTAAAATAGACTTGCATCCTAAACGATCCTGCCGGTGGGTCAAACGGCCCCAGGCAGGGATGCGATGTGGAAGCACCACGGGCGGTAAGGTCTGCCAGGGAGGTGGTGGGGATGGTGTTGACTCTTGGAACCGGGGGAGGGCGACTGTGGAGCCCTCCCTGCTCAGTTAATCTCTGGAGATGGAGGGAGATCCGACCACTCGAGGCGGGGGGATGCCATGGGGGGAAGAAGCTGAATCCAACCGGAGGAGGCAAAGGGAGTTGGGGGAGAGGGGAGGGTCTTGCAGGAGGTGATCCAGCAGGACAAACCCGAGGTGGTGACACTCCAGGAAACCCACATCCGCTTACAGGACAAACATAGGTTTAAACTTAAAGGGTACCCGCATGTATTTCAAGCCAATGACAAGAGCAAGGGTAGAGGGGTCCTGATTGCACTTAGACATCTACCGAGCGCCCAAATCAAGGCCATCAAAGAGGACAAAGAGGGGAGGTTTTTATTCATCCAGCTGCAATGGGGCGGCAAGCCCCTTACAGTAGCTGTGGTCTACGCACTGATTGCTGGTCAGGACGGATTTTTGAGAGGGGTAATGGAGAAATTAGATCCATTCACAAGGGGCCCTCTGATCTTAACTGGGGATTTTAACCAGGCCTGGAGTGCGCATATAGACGGAAGCGGGGACATGTTGCCAGCTAGAGACACCCCATCCAGCAAGCTGATGGCTAGTATGGACAAACTCACCATAGTGGACACATGACGCATATTAAAAGGGGACACCAGGGGGTTCGCTTATTACTCTCATGTCCACAGATCTTTCTCTAGAAACGATTACATCTGGGTATCGGTCTCTCTTCTAGGACAGGTTTGAAATATAGAGGTGGGGCCGATTACACTCTCGGACCATGCCCCATTACAAATAGAACTAGACTGGGCGTGAGGGGAGGGTTCTACGTTATTTCGCTGCAGTATTTTTCATCGCTGGTTTTTTCTTTGCAGTTTTTTTTCGAAAAACTTGTTTTTTTTTTTTTTTGGGGGGGGATACCCTCACAAGCCCCCCTTTTTTTCATTCCCTTACACCCACAACCATATATTTAATTTTTAAACCCCCCCCCCAAAAAAACGATGAGTTTTTTTTCGAATTAAAAACGGCGATGAATAAACACGCGATGAAAAATACTGCGGTGAAATGCGTGTATACCGAGGGGAGTCGGGGCTATGGCGATGGCAGTTTCCCTGTCACCTCTTAAAGGACATGGTAATTCGCAATGAGATAAGCCAAGCAATCCGTGACTTCTTCGCGGAAAATAGGAAAGCGGGGGTGCAGGAAGCAGTAGTATGGGATTCCTTCAAGGCAAACATTCGGGGAGACTTAATAGCAAAACAAGCACTCTTGGCCAAGCAGGAAAGGGCCCTCCAAACTGACCTAGAAGAGCACCTGGGGAGGGTGATGGAGAGGATGGAAACTGATAAAGGGGCGCAGTCAAGGAAGGAATACAGGCATATAAAGGGGTAGCTCAGCATACTACTCACAGAACAAGTGGAAAAATCCCTCTTATACCTCTTATACCTGAAGCAGAAATATTACATCCAGGCCAACAAAACCGACCAGCTTCTAGCCAGGCAGGTTAGAAAAAGGGAAGCGGCGGGCGTGAATCGACGCATTCCAAACACTGGGGGGCAGGAAGCCCATCAATCTAAGGAGATTATGCAGCTATTCATGCAGTTCTACTCCACCATGTACACTTCCGAACAACCAGACAGTGAGCGCCAGAGGGCCTTCTTGAAATCCTGTCAATTGAAATGCTTAGCCCAGAATCAGCAAGAAGCCCTGGAAACGGCGATCACTGAGGAAGAGGTATTAGCTGCGATCATATCGCTAGCCCCAAATAAAGCCCCAGTGCCAGATGGGTACCCTGCTATGTTTTACAAAGCCTTCCAATCAGTTCTGACCCCGCGGTTAACATCTCTCTTCAATTCCTTTCTCGACACTGGCTCCATTTCCCAAACTTTCGAGGGAGCCAAGGTGGTCCTCTTCCCAAACCCAACAAGAATCCCACCCTTTGTAGCTCCTACCACCCCATTGCTTTAATAAACTTGGATGCCAAAATGTTCACTAAAATCCTCACGATAAGATTAGACAAAGTAATTCCGGACCTGCTGCATTCGGCCCAGGCAGGGTGTGTCAAGGGGAGGAACACGTTCGACAACATTAGGCAAATCTCCCATTTTAGAGAGAAGTCAAATCGGGTTGCTTTGAGGTCAGGGGTACTGGCACTTGATGCCGAGAAGGCTTCTGACCGGGTGGAATGGTCATTCTTGATCGCTACAATGGAGGAGATGGGATTCGGCCCGGTCTGTCTCCCAGATGTCTGTCCCAGGTGATAGAGATAAACACAGGAATAGAGCAGGGATGTCCTATGTCCCCAGTCCTTTATGCTATTTTCTTGGAACCATTCCTGGCTAGAATAAGGCAAGACAAGGGAATAAAGTTTGTCACCTTCGGGGGGGGAAGACCATAAAGTAATGGCGTTCGCCAATGACCTGTTGGTGGTTCTCACCGACTGGGATGCTTCTCTCAGGAAGTTCACAACGCTCCTAATGGAATTCGGCAAGGTGGCAGGTCTGAAGATTAACACCCAGAAATCTGAAATAATCAAACTACAAGGAGACCCGTCCCCAATCCCGCTAGAGACAGGGCAATTTACCCAGTCGAAGGGACCCCTTCGATATCTGGGGATGGCACTGCCTCCATCGATAGAGGGCCTATACCGAGCCACCTATCCCCATCTGCTGGAAACAATCAAGCCTTGGCTATCTGAGAGGAGGCACCTCAGCCTATCATGGGCGGGCCGCATTAGTGTCAAAATCGTGGTCCTCCCCAGGGCGCTCTACTACTTCCAGGCTCTCCCTGTGGCAGTCCCCACAAGATTCTTCAATAGCCTAAATAGACTGCTGGTAACTACATTCGGCAAGGGAAAAAGCAGAGGGTTGCATGACTGCCCCCTCGAGCGCGGGGTGAGTGGGATTCCCAAATTTAAGATGGTACTACCAGGCTGCTCAACTGAGGATAATTAGAGAGTGGTTTGTAGGGAATCCTAACTGCATTTGGCGTAGGATGGATAGGTCGGTAGTGAGCGGCCCCCTGGACGAGGTCCTGTGGTGTCCTAGAGTGGATCGGCCCCCCCAATATGTATAAAAGCGTCATAACAGCCTTAGTCGGGGACACGTGGGACATCATGGTTGAGGAGGGGAGGTTTACTTCCTTCCCATCACTGTTCACTCCGCTTATCCGAAACCCTCAGTTCACCCCTGGGCTTGAAAAAGGGGCCTTCGTTAGGTGGGAAGAGGCGGGAGCTATCCGAGCAAGGGATATGATGGAGAGGCAGGAGGTGAAATCCTTCCAAGAGTGCAAGGAAACAATGGGGCTGAGGGAGGAGGACAGGTTCCAGTATACCCAGCTGCGACACTGGCTATCTTCCCACAAAATGAGGAAAAGGGCCGCCAGGGACTTTACCCCGCTAGAAAAGTATCTGCTAACAAACACTGGGGACAGGCAAGTGGTCAGCAATCTATATAGGATATTTACCATGCCAGCGACCCAGCCCCAGTGGGCCTATATGAAGAAGTGGGCTGACATGTTACTGCTCCGCTATCCGAAGAGCAGTGGTGGGAAGTATGGCAGCAAATCCCGAAGCTAATGAGAGGCATGCAAATCAGAGAAATGTGGACTAGAATCTTGGTACAGTGGCACGTAACCCCTGAGAGACTACACAAAATCTTCCCCTCATTTGCTCATTCTTGCTGGCGGGGGTGCGGTGAGGTGGGTATCTGGATACATGTCTGGTGGCTGTGCCCCGTCCTCAAGCCCTTTTGGGATGTGGTCAACAATGAAATGAAGGGAATCTTTGGTCCCCAGGTGAAGAGGGAGTTTGGAAAGGCCATGTTAGGTCTGAGCGATGTGCTCGATTCCTTGATGTCTGAACCGCAGAGGAAGGCTTACATGATACTCAGCGTGGCAACAATCTCCCTAATACCCCAAAAATGGAGGCAACCTTCTATTCCCAGTGGGCAAGACTGGATAGCTAAAATTTGGCACTATACCACACTGGAATAGGCAACCTATTCTATCCAGGGGGACTACACAAAATAGAAAGTTGAATGGGACTTGGTCTTGGACTTTCTACATAAAGACTATAGGGAACTATGGTGCACTCAGAAACTGAGATTTTTGGACATTCGATGAGCAGAGATACGACTTGCCCTGAACATCCCTCTCAGGAACCGCTTGTTAGGAAAGATTTCATTTATGTGCAATTTCCCCTCCATTTATGGACCCCCCCAAACTTTTTTTGCTTTTGTGTGGCTATCCTAACCAGACTTTTTCCAGTGGAGCCAAGCCTTTAGCTGAAATCCCCTGGGTCTTTGCTCACTTTTTATGGGGAAGCTGACACATCCTTCAGACTGTCAGTACTGGGAAACTATGTTTCCCTTAGTCTTTGACTATGTTGCCATTTCTTGGTAACTTTTTAACAGTGCACAATGTGCACTCCAGTACCGTGCGCTGTGGTCCCTTTTCATTTTATGGCCCTAGACACTCTGGAAGGATTTTATGGTGATTGTATTAGTGTGCTTGGGACGAACTGGTGGCAGCAGTTACTTTTAATAATGTATTATTCTTTTTACTGAGTTAAACCGCGTTCACCGTGTTTGGCTCAAGACTGTGGCCAGGTCCAAAAATGGAAGAGCCACAAAGTATTTTGTTCTATCCCATGGCCATTTTGTCCTTTGCCTTCACCCAGTTCAGGTAACCCAGGTTTTCCTTATTTGGGGATGCAGACTCCCACGAAAATCAATCTCTTTCACTGGCTTATGCCTGTCACGTATGTGTGCCCAGGAAGAGGCCTGGGACTGTCTAGTCCTAATCCACACTACTGGTACCAGGATGTCTGGAGTGCCTGAATGACTGAGACCACCGTGGGTCGTGATTGGTCCACATATGGGATGCCTGCAAGAGAGCAAATCTTCTATTGGAAGTCCTCGATTTTGGCGCAAAGCTAATCTTGGATAAGAGAACGGGCTCTGCAGCCATTCCACGCCGATCACCGGTATTCTCACTGACCTACAGAAGGAGCCAATTTTCCTACATGAAGAAACGGACTTCTGAAACGGCCGGAGATGCTTTGGAAGGTTTTGGCACTGTTCACCCCCTGCTGTCCCATTGGACCGCTGTTTTCTTCTTCGATTAAGAAGGTCTGCCAAGGTGCTTCACCCCGTTGGAGTAGTGAGAACAACTACTCTCGGACCCCCTGCTTACCCACCGAATGAGCCACTTTGGAAGTGTTCCTGGGCCATCCAGCAAACTGTCCAGCACTACCTCAGGGTAACCCGCAGCACCGCCGCCTTCTCGAGTGCAGACCTGAGACTTGGGACATTGCTTGTTTGAGGTCCTGTGCATTCTCCCGCCAAATTATGCAGGCCTAGCTCCTTTGGGACCCAAATAAGGAGAGTGCGTAATGCAGACTGCACCCATGATTCCTGCGTCACTACGTGGTGGTGACGGTCGCTATAGTTCCCCTGCTGTTCTGCTCTCATGAGCCCTGAAGCCAGTTGCACCAGAATTTTCTTCATACCTCCTTCGGAAGGTGAGAAAAGGCAACTGTCCCATCACAGACGATTGTTCTCCACTGCAGCCGCTGAGAGCCGGAGCGCCACAAAAGTGCAGGCCTTGGACCTACTAGCACCCTCGACCAAACTGGTGAAGTTTGGTCTGGACTGTGCCGAGGGTCGTGAGTACTTGCATAACTTACCAGTGGCCACCTGGTACAGCCGCGGGTTTTTACGCACGAGTATCCCTTAAAGGTATTCAAACTTGTCTGGGTTAGCTTGAGCTCCCTAGCTGTTCTCCCCTTTTGAACACTGCTTTGCCACCAAGGGCAAGCCCTACTCAAATAGTGGGAACAAATTCTTCATCGTTTCAAGCCCCTTCCTGACTTGCTACAGCCCCTACAAGAAGACCTGCTTTTTGCTCATCTGTGCGATTGTGCGTTTTTACACGCAACTGGACCATTGATCACAAAGCTCCCCACTTCTTAGTGTTGGACTCGAAAGTTAGGGAACGAACTCGGAAGAATTACCTAATGCCATTTGTGTGCTAACTTAACCCTCCCTTCACAGGTCATGGTTATTTCTTCTAGCTGAAATTGCATTAGGAACTGTATTGTATATATATTGTATAGTTTAGTTATAGATTCTTGGATTGATGAAAAGAAGAGCCTACACAAACAAAACAAAAACTGTATATAGCCAGCATTGATTTACGGCAAGCATTTGATAGCGTGAAAAGAAGCCGTCTCTGGGAAAAACTGGCCTCTAAAGGTTGCCCTACAGATCTCTTGAAAGCCATCAAAGAACTGTACGCCAAAACCTCAATAAGAGTTAAATTAGATCAAGGCGGCAATCTATCCAAGGATATAAAAAAAACAAAAGGCCTTAAACAAGGATGCCCGTTAGCAGCTACTTTGTTCTGCTTTTACATCGAAGACTTGCAATACTGCCTCGAAAACAGCAGGACTTTTCCACCTAGACTAAACTGCAGACCGGTCAACCATCTGCTTTATGCTGACAACCTGATCATTTTAGATCACACACAAATTGGTCTACAAAGAGCTCTAAATCAGGTTGAAAAATATATAGAAAACAATGATCTAGAAATAAATGCAGATAAAACCGAAATATTAATATTCGGTGATAAAAGATGGAAAAAGACTAAAAATGAAGAATGGAAAGTTAACGACACCTGGATAAAATCATGTGATGAAATGAGATATCTGGGAATACAAGTAAGTGGAATAAAAAATGAAGAGCCCTTGAAAAGGATGCTAAAGGTAAAAACAAAACAGCTAACAGCCCAAGCTAACATCATCAATAAAAGATATGGTAAATTTTCCCTTCGACCAGTGATAACATTCTACAGGCTGAAAGTAATTCCAACGTTGATATACGGAGCAGAAACTTTATAAATATCCCAGAGACGTTTTGGACCACTTTAGAAGGTCTCTTTTGGAAAAACATCTTACCGATACCGAAAGCAACTCCAATGACGGTAATTCGACACGAACTGGGCTTAACATCGCTATATATACACATCCGCTACAATAAACTGATGTTGTATAGAAAAACAATGAGTAATCTGATGCCTCCCCAATTTGAAATATTTGGTAAATTCAATAACTACGAAGAAAAAGTAGTAGAAGACTGGAAAAGAGAAAATGAACAAACTCTGACAGAATTTGCCCTCAAAACCCAAACATTGGCAGAAAATCCAACAGCTGTAAAAAGAGCACTTTGGGCTGAGGACTGGTCGAACACTGAAATGGAAAGAGCTCTGTCAAATACCCATACACTCCTGAAATCCAATTGTGGGGTGATGACTATCATACCAGACTATTTGAGAAAGTTCCCAAATTCCAAACAAAGAGATCTGTTATTACGCTTCAGATTGAATACCTTGCAAAACAAAACAACAAAGGCAAGATACACTAAAGAAAAAATATGCACAAAGTGCAGATTGTGCAAAAGAAGTGAAGAATCATTAAATCACTTAGGGCCTCTTTCCAACCCAGGCGTTAAGGGGTTTACGGCGCCGTAAACGGCGCCGACCCTTAACGCCTAATTACAAGGTCCCTTAGCGCCATGGTGAGTTTAACGCCTGCTTTTTGTAGGCGTTAAAATCCATGGCGCTAAGGGACCTTGGAGATAATTACGGCACCGTCATTTACGGTGGCGTAATTATCTCCTTCCCCACTCCCATTATGCCCTATCGGCCAAAAATGGGAATGGGGAAGGGTAAATGGGAAATGGGGATTTACCGCCCCACTCACCTTGGAATGGGGCGGTAAATCCACCAACCACCATGGCGTAAACATAGTTTACGCCATGGCGGTAAAGGTACGACCCAGGCGGTAACTTACCGCCTGGGTCGTAATGAGGCCCTTAGTGTTATTCTGCACCAAACTGAAAGACCTGCGAAATTTGTACCTAACTAGTAATATCACTGACTTATGTGGCCTAGATGCGGAGAAATGGTGGAGTATAATTTATGCTTGCCAATCTCCAAAAATGAATTTTGTAACGGTCAAATTTCTAGAAAACACCCTTAAAAGGCTAGACCATACCGATGAAGGAAACTCATTGTAAATAGTGAATTGAATGGTCAAAAGGTGTCATGATCTCTGCTTCCAAAAGGTCAGGGTTTTCCCAACTCCCTTGGAAGCAGATCCATAACCCAGGTTCCGAGTCCCAACCAGTCCCAATTGGGACCTTTTGGACCCAGTCCTGGCGCCAGTGGCACCAGGCTCATAAATATGCCCAGTCCCAGCGCTGGAAGCGCCGGGCTCATAATGCTTGGGTGGACTTACCTGCAGCAGACCATGCTGCTTACTTGCCTGCCAGTTGAGCCTCTGATCCTCTTCTGTTTGGAACTACTTTTCCTGTTGGGTGGGGCAGGAGCCACTCCTAGGTTTAGAACACTGGAACTCTTCTGGAA
The DNA here is from genome assembly GCF_040938575.1 of Ambystoma mexicanum. Classification (NCBI taxonomy): domain Eukaryota; kingdom Metazoa; phylum Chordata; class Amphibia; order Caudata; family Ambystomatidae; genus Ambystoma; species Ambystoma mexicanum. The sequence continues at coordinate 402,281,781 of NC_090930.1, read as the reverse complement.
AGCAGGAACTCTTTTCTTACCTAGGCGTGGCTGTGGAAGGAGACACCTAAGCACTACAGGAGGCTATTTAAACCACACCCGATGGATGAATCTTGCTTTGCGTTATTCTGCATCCTCTGCAGCAGAACGCTCATCGTGTCTTCTGCATCTGATCCTGGGCCTAAGGAAAAAGGCTTACCATCCTGAATCCAGTCTTCAGCAACACCTATAAAGACAAGAAAGAACAGGTTAGCATTACGGTCTTCAGTGACAGCGCTTCACTTACCTGGTCCATCGGCTGTCACCAACGCCTCGCGCTGCATTCCGGCATCTGAAAGACAAAGGCTTACCTACTCTTCGTGCGCTCCGGAGGTCTTCGCACTGCATTCCGGCATCTGAAAGACAAAAGCTTACCAACTCTTCGCACGCTCCGGAGGCCTTCGGCGCTGCATACCGCATCTGAAAGACAAAACAAGGTGCGTTTAAAGACATTAGGGAACTTTAATACTCACGTGCCATTACTCCTTTCCACATCTAACCCAGTGGGTATTCCGGCACCCTGCAGCCGCTCCGAACTTGTACCTGCAAAATAAAAAGACAGTTAGAGCGCATCGTGAAGCAGGCAACAAGCGCTTACTTACGTGCTTCCAGGCGCTTCTACTCATCACACGGGCTCCATCTTCAACTCACTTCAGCCCGTCAACCGCCATCGCCGGAACCCTGCAAAACAAGAGACATCATTACTAAAGACTTTTAAAGACATTAGAATTACTCGAAACTTACCGTTCGTGCAGTAAACGACGGACAGCAGTCCTCTGAAGTCAAGAGGCCTGCTCCCCTTATCCAGTGAAGAAACTGGTTACAGCACCCTGCCCCGAGGCAGATGGAGAGCACGGCGTTCACTTACCTAAGGTGAGAGCGTTAACCTTTGGGGTTCTACAGGAGAAGAGAAAGGGAAGAAGAGAGAGACATTCAATAACCCAGTTCTTTAATCCCATATTTTCTATCTGCAGACATCTTACCCTTCGATTCAGACATACAGTGCACAGAGGTCCAGCCCAAAGAGCCAGCCATGTGTTACACATCACCTTTGAAGATACGGTATACGCCCAGTCAAGACCGGCGCCTCTACGGGAATCAGGTGAGCGTTACAGAACGCAAAGCCTACCGCAAAACTCCCGTCCAGGCGCTATGGAAACCTCGGATACCGACCAGCTAGCCCAGTTACTTGGGGAACTAAGGGCAGAAGTGCATGCAGCCCGTCAGGAAACGAACGCTCTAAGAAGGGAACTGATTATTTCTAAGGAGCGAACAGATGATCTTGCTAGACAATTGCTACAGTCACAAGCCGGACAGACCCCGTTACCCGCATCTGGGGGAAATCTTCCTTCTACATCCTCTATGAATCCAGTGCAGATCAACCTACCTGGGAATGTACCTCTGGCTCCGCCCGAACGATTTTCTGGTGACCCAAAGAGGTTTGCAGTATTTATCAATCAGTGCCGGTTGCATTTCTTATGCCGGCCAGCAGCCTTTCCAACTGATCAAGCTAAAGTAGCTTTCGTGCTTTCGTACCTTAGTGGCAATGCGGCAGACTGGTCGATCCCTCTAGTAAATCAAGATGATCCGGTCCTCCATGATTTTCAAGCTTTTCAGCTCAGTATGGAAAAACTGTTCGCAAGACATTCACAGGGGCAGGCCTTGGACAATGAGCTTCTTTCGTTGCGACAAGGTAATCAAGACCTTTTGGCTTATATTGCGTCTTTCAACAGACTGATAGTGGAAACTCAATGGCCTGAGGACAAAAGGATTACGCTGTTTTATAGAGGTCTACGTGGAGAGCTCAAAGATGTGTTAGCCCAAGTAGTGAATCCCCCACAAGATTGTTCGGACTATATAGACTTAGTCGTTCAAATAGATCACAGACTGCAGAACAGGAAGGCCGATCGTTCCAAGTTTGATGCTCGAGTATTTTCCAAACCGCCGACTCCTTCCAAAGGAGTAGACTCCGGGGAACCCATGCAAATAGGGGGCCTGAAAGGTCCTCTAACACAAAAGGAGCGGGAAAGGAGAAAACAGTTGCAATTATGCCTCTATTGCGGAAACTCAGGGCACTTTCTTCGAGACTGTCCGGTGAAACCTGCCAAGAAGGCAGTAGGAGCTGCAGTTACCAAAGTTACAAACTCTGAGCAGGGAAACGACCTCGCCCGACAAGAATAGAGGTCCTCTTGCCGAGCGTGAAAACCAGTTCCGTGACCTCGCATTTCGTGATACCTATGGTCCTCATTAGCCCTGATAATCCGGATCGATTACATGCAATTGAAGCTTACGTCGACAGCGGTGCCATCGGCAATTATGTGGATCATGAAATGGTTTTGAGGATGAATCTAACTCTTTGTCCCAAGGCTGTAAAGGACGTCATTACTACGGTGGATGGAACGGAGATAGCCTCCGGACCAGTAACGCATACCACTCAAGAAGTGACGCTAGTAAGTCAAGATGGACACCATGAGAAGATCGTGTTCGATGTGATCAAGGCTCCTCAGTTTCAGATTATTCTAGGAATACCTTGGTTAGAGAAACACAATCCTCTGATCGATTGGCGAGCAAGAACGGTCCAGTTTCCAGAATGTGTCTCTACTTGTCACCCTCCACCTGGTGTTGCACTGGCAGCAATTTCTTCAGAGACTCCCCAGTTACCTCCCGAATACCTACAATACCAAGATGTTTTCCGGAAGGATCAGGCTAACTCTCTACCTCCTCATAGGTCTTATGACTGCCAGATAGACCTGATACCTGGATCTACTCCTCCTTGTAGTAGAATTTATGCCCTCACCGAGCCTGAGAACCTTCACCTTCGACAATACCTGGATCAATACCTGGCAAATGGGTTTATTCGTCCTTCCAAGTCCCCTGCTTCTTCAGCTTTGTTCTTCGTTCCAAAAAAGGAAGGAGACCTTAGAACTTGTATAGATTATCGCTCCCTGAACCAGATCACCGTCAAGAATAGATATCCGTTACCTTTGATCCCTGAACTCCTGGACCAAGTCAGAAAAGCATGCATATATACAAAGCTGGATCTTAGAGGAGCCTACCACTTGGTACGAGTAAAAGAGGGCGATGAATGGAAGACGGCCTTCCGCACCAAATATGGGCTGTTTGAATATCAGGTCATGCCCTTCGGACTTTGCAATGCCCCGGCCGCCTTTCAATATTTTATGAACGATGTCCTCAGAGAGCTCATAGATGTGTGTGTTGTTGTTTACATTGACGACATCCTCGTTTATTCTTCATCGGAATCTGAACATCGGAAACACATGAAAATGGTCCTCGAAAGATTGCGTCAACACAAACTTTTCACTAAGCTGGAAAAATGTGTTTTCAACGTGACTGAAGTTGAATTCTTGGGATTCATATTATCACCTAGCGGAGTGCGTATGGATTCAAAGAAGGTCGATGCCGTTCTCAAATGGCCATCACCATCCTCCGTAAAAGGTGTGCAAAGCATGTTAGGCTTTGCTAACTTTTACCGCAGGTTTATCCCCGAATTTTCTCGAATAGTCCAGCCCATCACTGCCTTGTTAAAGAAAAACAAACGTTTTGAATGGTCTACCGAGGCGGAACAAGCTTTCCAGGATTTGAAGACTAAATTTATCTCTGCACCAATCTTAAAACACCCTCGCCCCGAACTCCCCTACATCGTGGAAACTGATGCTTCAAGCCTTGCCATGGGGGCAGTTCTATCACAAAAGGACCCGGTAACCAATCAGTTGCATCCCGTGGCATTTTGGTCCCGCAAATTCTCGCCTCCTGAAATCAATTACACGATTACTGACAAGGAACTTCTGGCTATCAAGTTTGCCTTTAAGGCTTGGCGGCATTATCTGCTGGGGGCCCGACACACCGTTACTGTGATTACGGATCACCGAAACCTGCAATATTTGAAAACCGCAAAAGCCCAATCCTCTAGACAACTCCGTTGGGCATTATTCTTTGCCGAGTTTGACTTCATAATTACCTATCGACCTGGTACAAAAAGCGGTAAAGCTGATGCCCTTTCTCGGATGGGAGTGGAAGAACACTTGATCAACCCTAAACCTGTATCAATCATTCCCAAACAAAGAATTCTGGGTGTAATCGCCACACAATCCATAGAGGAAGTTAAGGATAAAGCCAGGCAACTTGTAACTCCAGCAGACATACAGAATTGGCATCTGCAGGGAAAGGACTTTGCAGGAAAGGACAACTTATTGTATTTCCAAGAACGATTATACCTGCCCAGCACAGATTTACAGAAAAAAGTAATCTCTTGTTATCACGATTCTTTAATGGAAGGACATCCCGGTATGGCCAAGACCTCAGAAAAGATCAAGCGCTACTTCTGGTGGCCGTCTTGGAAAAAAGATATCAGAGACTTTATAATGTCCTGTGGAGTATGCGCCCAAAACAAGAGTCAAAAGGAAAGACCAGCAGGCCTCTTACGCCCTATTGACATCCCACCTCGCCCTTGGCATACGCTTTCTATGGACTTCATCACCGATCTACCTCCATGCTCCGGATACAATACGATTCTAGTAATCGTGGACTTATTCTCCAAGATGGCGCATTTCATTCCGCTCAAAGGCTTGCCAACAGCAGCAACTCTGGCCCGAGAATTTCTCGAAAACATCGTCCGACTGCACGGTTTTCCTTCGGTTCTAATTTCGGATCGAGGTAGTCAATTTATTTCTCATTTTTGGCGAAGTTGCTGTCGGTCGGCTCAAATTGATGTGAGACTATCGACCAGTCACCACCCTCAGACCGACGGACAAACCGAGAGGACCAATCAAACTCTGGAACAGTATTTACGCTGCATGCTGCAACAAACTGAAAAAACTTGGAAAGACATCCTTTGGATAGCCGAATATGCCTACAATAACTCTGTCCATTCGGGAACTGGGAAAACCCCGTTTTTTCTTTTATACGGCAGTCACCCTCGAACCTCGGAGTTGGATCCCCTCCAAGATCTTGAAACACCAGCAGTAGACTACCTGCATTCTACAATCACCCAAGCCTTTAAGGAAGCTGTTTCTCACCTTCAAAGGGCTAAAGAACAATACAAGAAAGGAGCAGATCAACATCGGAAGGAAGCCCCTCAATATCAAGTAGGGGATCAAGTCTGGTTATCCACCAAATATCTACCTCTAAAAGGGCCACGCACATTCAACCCAAGATACCTTGGTCCCTATTCCATCACTACCATAGTAAACCCAGTAGCGGTCAAGTTGGACTTGCCCCCGCACATGAAGATACATCCGGTCTTCCACGTCTCTCTATTAACACCCGTGCAACCTCAAACCCGGCTAACTAAATCTCCAAAACCCATCCTAGTTGATGGAGAACTCGAGTTTGAAGTCAAAAGCATTCTGGACTCCAAGATCTCCAAATCTAAACTATTTTACCTAATTGACTGGAAAGGCTACGGCCCCCAAGAGAGATCCTGGGAACCTGCTGAATATGTCCACGCTCCTCGCCTAATCAAAAGATTTCACCGAACATTTCCTGACAAGCCAAAACCCCCGGAGAAGCCCGGTTTGGGAGGGGCCTTGAGGGGGGGTACTGTCATGATCTCTGCTTCCAAAAGGTCAGGGTTTTCCCAACTCCCTTGGAAGCAGATCCATAACCCAGGTTCCGAGTGCCAACCAGTCCCAATTGGGACCTTTTGGACCCAGTCCTGGCGCCAGTGGCACCAGGCTCATAAATATGCCCAGTCCCAGCGCTGGAAGCGCCGGGCTCATAATGCTTGGGTGGACTTACCTGCAGCAGACCATGCTGCTTACTTGCCTGCCAGTTGAGCCTCTGATCCTCTTCTGTTTGGAACTACTTTTCCTGTTGGGTGGGGCAGGAGCCACTCCCTAGGTTCAGAACACTGGAACTCTTCTGGAAAGCAGGAACTCTTTTCTTACCTAGGCGTGGCTGTGGAAGGAGACACCTAAGCACTACAGGAGGCTATTTAAACCACACCCGATGGATGAATCTTGCTTTGCGTTATTCTGCATCCTCTGCAGCAGAACGCTCATCGTGTCTTCTGCATCTGATCCTGGGCCTAAGGAAAAAGGCTTACCATCCTGAATCCAGTCTTCAGCAACACCTATAAAGACAAGAAAGAACAGGTTAGCATTACGGTCTTCAGTGACAGCGCTTCACTTACCTGGTCCATCGGCTGTCACCAACGCCTCGCGCTGCATTCCGGCATCTGAAAGACAAAGGCTTACCTACTCTTCGTGCGCTCCGGAGGTCTTCGCACTGCATTCCGGCATCTGAAAGACAAAAGCTTACCAACTCTTCGCACGCTCCGGAGGCCTTCGGCGCTGCATCCCGCATCTGAAAGACAAAACAAGGTGCGTTTAAAGACATTGGGGAACTTTAATACTCACGTGCCATTACTCCTTTCCACATCTAACCCAGTGGGTATTCCGGCACCCTGCAGCCGCTCCGAACTTGTACCTGCAAAATAAAAAGACAGTTAGAGCGCATCGTGAAGCAGGCAACAAGCGCTTACTTACGTGCTTCCAGGCGCTTCTACTCATCACACGGGCTCCATCTTCAACTCACTTCAGCCCGTCATCCGTCATCGCCGGAACCCTGCAAAACAAGAGACATCATTACTAAAGACTTTTAAAGACATTAGAATTACTCGAAACTTACCGTTCGTGCAGTAAACGACAGACAGCAGTCCTCTGAAGTCAAGAGGCCTGCTCCCCTTATCCAGTGAAGAAACTGGTTACAGCACCATGCCCCGAGGCAGATGGAGAGCACGGCGTTCACTTACCTAAGGTGAGAGCGTTAACCTTTGGGGTTCTACAGGAGAAGAGAAAGGGAAGAAGAGAGAGACATTCAATAACCCAGTTCTTTAATCCCATATTTTCTATCTGCAGACATCTTACCCTTCGAGTCAGACATACAGTGCACAGAGGTCCAGCCCAAAGAGCCAGCCGTGTGTTACACATCACCTTTGAAGATACGGTATACGCCCAGTCAAGACCGGCGCCTCTACGGGAATCAGGTGAGCGTTACAAAAGGACGCGTTGTGTTAGTGTTTAATGTTCATTTTTTTACTGTGAATCATTAATCCAATTTTATCTTTGTTACTTTTTTGAAAAACAAAACTTATTTTAAGTATCCCGCTCAATTGTGAACGGTTTTTAAGATTTAGTTTAGCCTATTCTGGACTTTCTAGTTTTTTTCTACTTTTGACCGCTGCTTTGTACTTGTTCGATGTTGATTTTGTTACGACAGATCTCTTTGCGAAATGAAATGCTTTACTGATTGTGAAAGGTTTGTAATAAACCAAATACACTTAATAGAAAATAAAAAATAAAATATTGTATAGTTTAAAGATTTTTGTGATAACTGTTTTTTCATTGTTAAAGTTACTTGTGTCTATTTGGTCCGTCCGACAATACATTTATAGATATTTTTCATATACACCTGTCTAAGAGTAATTTGTGGTTCCTTGCTGTGTGTGCTCATTGTGGACTACTGATCACTCTCACCCCTCCTGAAACTTAGTCTCGACTGCCTGCCAAGCTACCTAGATTGGTCTGGCTTGTCCAGAAGGTTCCCCTGTTTCACTAAACCGAGGGTGGCCTCCCAAACATCTGCCCACTAGGTCAGAATTTAGAAATCCATCTTAACAATTACTGGTCACCATATGCATACACCCCTGTTTCCTACTAGAAGGCCGTCAGATGCCATAGGGCAGCAGCTATATTAATTTGAAGATTACTTGACAACCCTAACACAGGCCATTAAATGTGTTTCCCGACAGATCATACCACCCTGATCAGAAAACATACCGGGTGCAGCAGCTGCCACAGCAGATGATTGCTCGCCCACTCAACTGCTGCTGCCAGGAGAACTCAACTACGTGCAGAGCTTTGTTCGCAAGTGGAACAACACCAGGTTCAATGGACTCACTCACTGGTAGCATTCAAGCTTTCCACTTCTTCCAGCTGGTTTGCAGGCAAGGCCTTCAGCATCTCTGCTCCTCTCCAACACTTGTTTACCCAAGAGGAGAATGGCCCATTTCCTGATGCAAAAAAGGGATGCTGACATTCCTAGATGGCCACCTTGAGGAGAGCACCGTAATCGATGCTCTCCTGCCCCGCGGGACCAGCTCAAAAAAGTTTCTGCGATGTTAAACCCTCGCCGGGTGCATGGAATTCATAGACACACGGTTACATATTAAAGGGGGAGCAGAGAGGGCCTGCTCCTGGGCTTTTGGGGCTGCTGGATTTGCAAGAAAAACCCCAAGAGGTGGAACCTTGTAAATGCATACCCTTCCGCCACGAGGCTGGAACTGCGGGGAAGGGAAAGTCCTAGGGAGCGGAGCGGCAGCAGCCCGGCAGGGAGCATCAGAGCAACCCAGAGCACATCACTGACAGAGGGCGGGGGTCAAAGGAGGTGCGTAGAGCCCCCGACCTGAAATTGGAGACCCTGTCTGTGCTACACAAGAAACAAAGAACCACTGCAACAGAGATGAGGGGTGCAGCCCTGCTCCGGTCCAGAGCGGAGAGGAGCATGAGAGACCTTGAGCATGATGAGAGTGAGTCCCAAGTGTTAGGGAGAATTCTCATGAATGGTTGATTTCCCTTACCTACTGAGTCCCTCAGCAGCTTTGCTGGATTTCTAGGATTTATTTTTTTCACCTGGTAAGAGTGTGAGCCTTTTTTCCCACTCTTACATGTGTTTTGCTATTTGTATTTCTACTTTTTGTGTGATCTTGGGCACTGGAGCCTTACCTACTCCATGGCACCATATTCTTCCATGTGTGTTACACAGCACCTTCAGTGCAGTGACACAGGGTTGTCTTTTAGACTTCCCACCGACTCCATTTTCTGGGGCTGACTACTGTCCCCCAGAAAAGATAAAGTTACCATTAACTTTATTTAGTCACTTGTACCACAGACCCAGTACACCCCATCTTCCATGGAGTATTGGAAAGGGTTAATTCTTATCCCTTTTTGTCTGTGTCTCTTGGAGCATTGTTTTGCACCCTTTACACTAATGGCCTCATTACACGGTAGGCGGAGAACCAGGGCGCAATTAGCGCCATGGTTCATGCCGGTAAAATACCGGCACTGCCTTGGTTGAAAGGGGAATTACTGCCCCATTCCAAGGTTGGAGGGTGGTAATTCCCCCTTCCACCATTGCCCTTCCCCATTCCCATTTTTGCCCCATAGGGCATAATGGGAATGGGGGAGGCGCTAATTACGGCACCGCAAATTGTGGTACCGTAATTAGCTCCCTGGGTCCCTTTGCGGGTTGGTTTTTAACGCCTGCAAAAAGCAGGCGTTAAAATCCCCAACCCGCAAAGGGACCGCGTAGTAAGGCGGTAAGAATTTACCGGTACCGGTAAAATACAGGTACCGGTAAACCCTTACCGCCTACCGTGTAATGAGGCCCTTAGACTTGGCTGGTGGCAGTGGTATCTACCCTATTTTTTATACCGCGGTTATCTTAAATAACCATGGTATTTTTTAGGCTATTATATTAGCCTCAAACATAAACCCGCTTTACCATATATATTTTATTACGGTTCTGGCTGGGTTTATTCGCCATTTGTTTTTGTAAATGTCTTTCTCGTGTTTTACTCTGCGCGCCAAACCAGGTTTGGTCCCTTTGTTCATTGCCTTTTCACAGGCTTCCACACAGAAGCCCTCCTTTAGGCGCTTGAGAGTCTGGGTAGGCATGATGTGAGGGAGGGGCTTTAGGACCCCTGCCATGGGTTCCCTTGGTAACCCAAGTCGCCCTCCTGTTTGATTGGCTGGGTGACTGTCCTTGCCAGGACAGCCACCCTGCTGTGTGATTGACAGCCAGGCTCTATGAATGGGGGAAAACTGCATAAAAAGCAGGTCTCTGGGACTGGAAGAGCAGAGTCGCCACTGGAACTAAAGAACCTACGAGGAACTGACAGAAGAGGACCCCTACAATGACTGAACCGCCCGGTGAAGCCCTGCTGCAGATCCGAATCTTCAGAATCCGACTACAGAGAAGATCCTCCAGGAAACATCTTCCCTTGAGCTGGTGGGACCAACCAGTTCACCCAAACTGCAAGCCAGGACGCCTCCTCTGGTCAAATTCGCTGTACAGAGCTACAGTGGACCTGATGGCCAGGAAGGTCGGACCCTGCTTGGGTTTTAAGGAGGGCACATTTTATTTGTTGCTTTGCTCTGCTGCTGATTTCTTCCCTGGGTAGTGCAGGACCCTCCAGTCTTCCTACTTCTGATCAGTCCGACAGTCGCTTCAGAAACCGGGAGCCTGCAGGAACTACCAGGAACGTCTGCCTCAGCTACAGCTCCCTCTCCGTGTTAAGGTACTGTGCAAATCCGGTTGTTCGTTTCGTTCAGGCGCGTTGAAAGTGTTTGAAATCTTTCTCCAATTCGAGGGCTTGTCCTTCTCTTCTCTTTGAACTAACTTTTCTACCAACCAACCTTGTCCGAAAACCGTGCCACGAACTTTACCGTAAACTACACTGAACTCTATTATCTTGAGCAAAAGACTTTTGAACCATTGACTTTGGCCCTAAGCCTTTTCTATCTGATTTTATCATTGTAGTCTCTCTTGTTCGCTTGCCTTGAGTACTTACCTGTTGGTGTGGATTAATTTCTGTTAACTTCTGTCTTTCCCTCCCTTTTAAATTGCTGGTGTGCCATTTTGCTCCCACTTCATTTTGTGAGCTTAACTTGTCTGGAATTTAAGGGAAGTGGTGTGGTGTATTAAGATTGTGATTTTTAGACTGCTTATAATAGAGTAATGTTTACAACTGAAGTGTGAAATAAATGTATATTCTTTTACTTGAAAACCTTGAGTCAGTGTATGCCTGAATCATAGTAATTGCTGTCCTTTGTGTAACTATTTGATACTGCTCACTTACTATTGAGATAAGTCTGGCTGCTTCGCTACTGCTACCACTCTAACTGTGTAATACAGGCTTGTACCAAAGGTGGAATTGTACTGTCACTTGTAGTCTTAATTGTGTGTGGTGTTCCCAAAGTGTACTGCATATAATTCTGCCTAACACTGGTGTACAGCGGTGAGGATCAAAGTATAGTAATTACACTTAGAGTGCTGCTATTACCTTGGATCAACTAACCACAAGGCTAACATCACAAAAAGCAATATTAATCATGTCTGATATGGAAAGCCACAGTCAGGAGACCCTCCTGGGTTGCACTGCTGATTATTTAAGAAACATGTGTAAAGAAAGGAAACTCTCTGTCAAAGGCAAAAAGTCTAAATTGATTGAAAAGTTGTTAATGAGTCCAAGTCTAGGGAGTGGGTCTGAAATGCCTGACTACATAGCAAATGTGGAAAGTATTGAGGATGATAATGTATCTGTTACTGATGAATTGGAAGAGGTAGACATTTCTCCTAATGCAGGTCTCTCTGCTCCCTTGCCTGCTCATCAACCCTTGTCCACTGGGACCCCCACAGGTCCTACACTCAGTCCTGAATGCATTGCTCTAGAGAGAATGAGGCTTGAACTGGAATTCAAATGTTTAAATGCTCAAACTGAACAAAAACATCAAGAACTGAAACTCAGAGAAATGGAGTTGAATCATGAACTAGAAATAAAAAGATTGTCCCTTGAAAATGCTTCTCTCCCAGAGTCCTGTAGGTCTTCCAGTACTAAGAGACCCTGTGTGCCTAAAGAAATTGTGGGTATGTATGAGGTTAAGCTTGAAATTTTGGATTGGTTGGCAATGTTTGAATATAACCATAGTATTCAAGATCTTACAGGGAATCAGTTGCTTCCCTGGCTCTTTGCTAGGCTACCCACTGTTGCATCTGATATTGTGATGGAGTTGGGGGAGGTGGATAGGATGGATTATGAGTGTGTGAAGCTAGCTTCAATAGCTAGATTTGGGAAGACCCTTTCCCAGTACCTTAAGAGGTTTAGGACCCTCAAAAAGCATGATGGTACCCCTTGGGCTACCTGGGTATGTGACTGTTTGAAAACTTTAGATGGTTGGATTAAGGGTTACAGAGTAAACACTTATGAAGGAATGAGAAATCTTGTAATGTTGTAGTCTATTTTTGATGTCTGCTCTCCTGAGCTCAGACAGCACTTGGCTGGTTCTAAGGAGATAGATCCAAAGAAGAAAGCTAAGGCTGCTGACTTGTGGGTTGCCAACAGGGCTACTCACAAAGATTCCGGGGCTACTCAGAAAAAGGATGAGGGGAAACAACCAAAGAAAGACAACAAAGAGAATTCGAATACCTCCAATCCAAAAGAGGGCCACAAACAAAATAAGGGTAAACCACAAGGGAAACCAAATCAGGCTAGTGCACCATCTGACCCAAACCAGATGGAGGTCAGAACAAACCCCCATTCATTAAGACATTTGGGAAATGTTATGTTTGTGGGTCAACTGACCATGTGGAAGGGGATCCCAGATGCAAGGGTAAACCTTCAGGGGTCCACACTGTCTCCTTAGCCTTCTTCCCAGAGGCAGAAGTCCGTATGGCAAGTGGAAACTTTCACCTACTGGCTGATGAACCTATGAGAGTCTCAGCTAGTGTTTCTTTAGTGTCCCTGGGCTTGTGGGAACAACAGAATTTAGATGTCTATAATTCCATCCCAGATAATACTAAAGAGTATTATAAAGATAGTGTTCTTGTGAATGGACAGGAAGCCCCTGCCATCAGAGACACTGGAACCAGCATAACTATGGTGGATGAATCATTTTTCAAGGTGGAGGATGTTGCTAAGGCACCCAAACACCTCACCAGGTTAGCTGGAGGCCCTGTGCAAATGCTCCCCCACTGTAATGATATGCTTGTCAAAATACCTGTTAGTGTGCAGAGTGAAGTGCCTGGGAGAGTCCTGTTGGGTAATGACCTGAAAACTCTTGGAGTTTTGTCAAGCATCCCCAGGCCTCCCAGTAAGAGGAGACAGGAGCGCACTAGGTCTGCAAGGGAGAGAACCTTGAGAGGCTCTCCGGAGGAGATGATAGAGGAAACAGTCACTCCCACTCCACAGGAGTTCCTCACTGCTATTTCTAGAAAGAATGAGGTAAAGGGGAAACCCAAGACCTCCGGGAAAAAGACAGACAGCACCCCTGTGCTACCAACAAGGACATCACCAAGATTGTCTAAGATCACACCTGTGATCCCTCCACCTGCTGATGCAGAATGTGAGGTGCAACCTTGTGTGGTTGAGCCAGTTTCTGAAGAGTCAGATCTGGAAGAAGTCACTGTCTTAGTTGGGGATCTTGACCCTGCTGACCATCCTGAGCTACAGTCTTTACTGGCAGAAGGTGGACCCAACAGGGCAGACTTCAGTAAAGGACAGAGAGAGTGTCCTACTCTTGAAGGTCTTCGACAAGAGGCTGCTAACCAACTTGATGGGCAAGAAGTTGGAAAGCACAGTTTAAGCTGGGAAGATGGCCTCTTCTACAGTGAACCGACTGAGTCTACCTCTAGGGATTGCAAAAGACGTGTAGTGCCCCTTGCCAATAGACTCCAGTTCCTACAGTTAGCCCACAAGATACCTTTGGCTGGTCACTTGAGTTTCAAGAAGACCAAGGAGAGGCTCTCTCTGTACTTCTACTGGCCTAAGATGGGTTCAGAAGTTGACAAATTCTGTAGGAGCTATCACACTTGCCAAACCTCTGGCAAGAGTGGAGCCAAGAATGTGGCACCCCTAGTGCCTCTCCCAGTGGTGGGAGTTCCTTTTGAGAGGGTGGGTATTGACATTGTCGGTCCACTTGACCCTCCCACATCTTCAGGCGACAGATTTATCCTGGTTGTAGTAGACCATGCTACAAGCTACCCAGAAGCCATACCTATGAGAACTGTTATGGCTCAGGCTGTAGCTAAGGCTCTACTTGGTATTTTTACCACAGTAGGGTTTCCTAATGAAGTGATATCCGACAGGGGATCCAATTTTATGTCCCACTACATGCAAGCCATGTGGAAAAACTGTGGTGTCACTTACAAGTTCTCTACAGCCTACCATCAACAGACAAATGGACTGGTAGAGAGGTTTAATTGTACTATGAAGAGCATGATAGGTGCTTTAGAGGAACCCCTTAAGAACAAGTGGGACCTTCTCCAAATGCAAAGAGAAGGCATGGCAGTAGAAGTCCCTCAGGTGGGAGGGTTACAGTCCCTTTGAACTTCTCTATGGACATCCAGTCAGAGGTCCATTGGCCCTGATAAAGGAGGGGTTGGAGAGTGCTCCTTCCCCCAAACCAGTCAGAGTGACTGACTATGTGATAGGTCTCCGGAGGAGAATGTCACACATGATAGCAGAAGGAAGCAGTAACTTAAAAGCAGGTCAGGCTCTGGTTAAACATTGGCATGGCCAGAAGGCCAGCATGGTTGAGTTATCTCAAGACCAGCTTGTCTTAGTTATGGTGTCAACAAGGCCGAGGGCCTTGCAGGACAAATGGATAGGACCTTTCAAGGTTTTGGGCAAACTTGGAGAGGTGAACTATCTGGTGGACTTAGGCAGACCTAAGGAGGCTCCAAAAGTCTTACATACCAACCGTTTAAAGGCTTATGTCTTGAGACCAGAAGGGGGGGAGCTTTGCTTCTAGCTTCAGTTTAAGAGGAAGAGGAGAGTGAACCTCTAACTGACCTCCTCAGAGGCCAACCTTTAGATGAAAACATAGGAGTTAATCTCTCTTCTCAGCTGACTTCTCAACAACAGGAGGAGTGCAATGTTCTGTTGAATCAGTTTGCCTCCCTGTTTTCACTATCACCAAGCTTGACCCCTTGGGGCCAGCATGATATTCTCACTGGTGACTGTTTACCTGTGAAAAGCAGAGGTTACAAAATGTCAGACCTTGTGAGATCCCACATCAAAGCAGAGGTCAACAAGATGCTTGATCTCGGGGTTATAGAGCCCTCTACAAGTCCATGGTCTAGTCCAGTTGTTCTAGTACCAAAGGCAGGATCCAAGGAGTTGAGATTCTGTGTGGACTATAGAGCTAGAGCTCTAAATGGTATCCGGTAATAATATCCCCACATATGTGGTCGCCGTAAATAATATTGCCGGGAAAATGTTGTGGCGATATTATTTGGGTGACCATATATATGGGGACAGGGGCAAAAAAAAAAAGAAAAAGAAAAAAGTTTGGGGGTTGCGGGGGTCCCCCCGCATGTTCCATGCAATAATGTCACCACAAAAAACAGCCATTTTTCTGCAATATTTTTGCATGGCGAGATTTTTGTGGCGACCTTATTACATGGAACCCTCTAAATGCAGTCACTAAGACTGATGCTGTAACGCTCACCTGATTCCCGTAGAGGCGCCGGTCTTGACTGGGCGTATACCGTATCTGCAAAGGTGATGTGTAACACATGGCTGGCTCTTTGGGCTGGACCTCTGTGCACAGTATGTCTGACTTGAAGGGTAAGATGTCTGCAGATAGAAAATATGGGATTAAGGAACTGGGTTATTGAATGTCTCTCTCTTCTTCCCTTTCTCTTCTCCTGTAGAACCCCAAAGGTTAACGCTCTCACCTTAGGTAAGTGAACGCCGTGCTCTCCATCTGCCTCGGGGCAGGGTGCTGTAACCAGTTTCTTCACTGGATAAGGGGAGCAGGCCTCTTGACTTCAGAGGACTGCTGTCCGTCGTTTACTGCACGAACGGTAAGTTTCGAGTAGTTCTAATGTCTTTAAAGTCTTTAGTAATGATGTTTCTTGTTTTGCAGGGTTCCGGCGATGGCGGATGACGGGCTGAAGTGAGTTGAAGATGGAGCCTGTGTGATGAATAGAAGCGCCTGGAAGCACGTAAGTAAGCGCTTGTTGCCTGCTTCACGATGCGCTCTAACTGTCTTTTTATTTTGCAGGTACAAGTTCGGAGCGGCTGCAGAGTGCCGGAATACCCACTGGGTTAGATGTGGAAAGGAGTAATGGCACGTGAGTATTAAAGTTCCCCAATGTCTTTAAACGCACCTTGTTTTGTCTTTCAGATGCGGGATGCAGCACCGAAGGCCTCCGGAGCGTGCGAAGAGTTGGTAAGCTTTTGTCTTTCAGATGCCGGAATGCAGTGTGAAGACCTCCGGAGCGCACGAAGAGTAGGTAAGCCTTTGTCTTTCAGATGCCGGAATGCAGCGCGAGGCGTTGGTGACAGCCGATGGACCAGGTAAGTGAAGAGCTGTCACTGAAGACCGTAATGCTAACCTGTTCTTTCTTGTCTTTATAGGTGTTGCTGAAGACTGGATTCAGGATGGTAAGCCTTTTTCCTTAGGCCCAGGATCAGATGCAGAAGACACGATGAGCGTTCTGCTGCAGAGGATGCAGAATAACGCAAAGCAAGATTCATCCATCGGGTGTGGTTTAAATAGCCTCCTGTAGTGCTTAGGTGTCTCCTTCCACAGCCACGCCTAGGTAAGAAAAGAGTTCCTGCTTTCCAGAAGAGTTCCAGTGTTCTGAATCTAGGGAGTGGCTCCTGCCCCACCCAACAGGAAAAGTAGTTCCAAACAGAAGAGGATCAGAGGCTCAACTGGCAGGCAAGTAAGCAGCATGGTCTGCTGCAGGTAAGTCCACCCAAGCATTATGAGCCCGGCGCTTCCAGCGCTGGGACTGGGCATATTTATGAGCCTGGTGCCACTGGTGCCAGGACTGGGTCCAAAAGGTCCCAATTGGGACTGGTTGGCACTCGGAACCTGGGTTATGGATCTGCTTCCAAGGGAGTTGGGAAAACCCTGACCTTTTGGAAGCAGAGATCATGACAGTACCCCCCCCCTCAAGGCCCCTCCCAAACCGGGCTTCTCCGGGGGTTTTGGCTTGTCAGGAAATGTTCGGTGAAATCTTTTGATTAGGCGAGGAGCGTGGACATATTCAGCAGGTTCCCAGGATCTCTCTTGGGGGCCGTAGCCTTTCCAGTCAATTAGGTAAAATAGTTTAGTTTTGGAGATCTTGGAGTCCAGAATGCTTTTGACTTCAAACTCGAGTTCTCCATCAACTAGGATAGGTTTTGGAGATTTAGTTAGTCGGGTTTGAGGTTGCATGGGTTTTAATAGAGAGACGTGGAAGACCGGATGTATCTTCATGTGCGGGGGCAAGTCCAACTTGACCGCTACTGGGTTTACTATGGTAGTGATGGAATAGGGACCAAGGTATCTTGGGTTGAATGTACGTGGCCCTTTTAGAGGTAGATATTTGGTGGATAACCAGACTTGATCCCCTACTTGATATTGAGGGGCTTCCTTCCGATGTTGATCTGCTCCTTTCTTGTATTGTTCTTTAGCCCTTTGAAGGTGAGAAACAGCTTCCTTAAAGGCTTGGGTGATTGTAGAATGCAGGTAGTCTACTGCTGGTGTTTCAAGATCTTGGAGGGGATCCAACTCCGAGGTTCGAGGGTGACTGCCGTACAAAAGAAAAAACGGGGTTTTCCCAGTTCCCGAATGGACAGAGTTATTGTAGGCATATTCGGCTATCCAAAGGATGTCTTTCCAAGTTTTTTCAGTTTGTTGCAGCATGCAGCGTAAATACTGTTCCAGAGTTTGATTGGTCCTCTCGGTTTGTCCGTCGGTCTGAGGGTGGTGACTGGTCGATAGTCTCACATCAATTTGAGCCGACCGACAGCAACTTCGCCAAAAATGAGAAATAAATTGACTACCTCGATCCGAAATTAGAACCGAAGGAAAACCGTGCAGGCGGACAATGTTTTCGAGAAATTCTCGGGCCAGAGTTGCTGCTGTTGGCAAGCCTTTGAGCGGAATGAAATGCGCCATCTTGGAGAATAAGTCCACGATTACTAGAATCGTATTGTATCCGGAGCATGGAGGTATATCGGTGATGAAGTCCGTAGAAAGCGTATGCCAAGGGCGAGGTGGGATGTCAATAGGGCGTAAGAGGCCTGCTGGTCTTTCCTTTTGACTCTTCTTTTGGGCGCATACTCCACAGGACATTATAAAGTCTCTGATATCTTTTTTCCAAGACGGCCACCAGAAGTAGCGCTTGATCTTTTCTGAGGTCTTGGCCATACCGGGATGTCCTTCCATTAAAGAATCGTGATAATAAGAGATTACTTTTTTCTGTAAATCTGTGCTGGGTAGGTATAATCGATCTTGGAAATACAATAAATTGTCCTTTACTGCAAAGTCCTTTCCCTGCAGATGCCAATTCTGTATGTCTGCTGGAGTTACAAGTTGCCTGGCCTTATCCTTAACTTCCTCTATGGATTCTGTGGCGATTACACCCAGAATTCTTTGTTCGGGAATGATTGGTACAGGTTTAGGGTTGATCAAGTGTTCTTCCACTCCCATCCGAGAAAGGGCATCAGCTTTACCGTTCTTTGTACCAGGTCGATAGGTAATTATGAAGTCAAACTCGGCAAAGAATAATGCCCAACGGAGTTGTCTAGAGGATTGGGCTTTTGCGGTTTTCAAATATTGCAGGTTTCGGTGATCCGTAATCACAGTAACGGTGTGTCGGGCCCCCAGCAGATAATGCCGCCAAGTCTTAAAAGCAGACTTGATAGCCAGAAGTTCCTTGTCAGTAATCGTGTAATTGATTTCAGGAGGCGAGAATTTGCGGGACCAAAATGCCACGGGATGCAACTGATTGGTTACCGGGTCCTTTTGTGATAGAACTGCCCCCATGGCAAGGCTTGAAGCATCAGTTTCCACGATGTAGGGGAGTTCGGGGCGAGGGTGTTTTAAGATTGGTGCAGAGATAAATTTAGTCTTCAAATCCTGGAAAGCTTGTTCCGCCTCGGTAGACCATTCAAAACGTTTGTTTTTCTTTAACAAGGCAGTGATGGGCTGGACTATTCGAGAGAATTCGGGGATAAACCTGCGGTAAAAGTTAGCGAAGCCTAACATGCTTTGCACACCTTTTACGGAGGATGGTGATGGCCATTTGAGAACTGCATCGACCTTCTTTGAATCCATACGCACTCCGCCAGGTGATAATATGAATCCCAAGAATTCAACTTCAGTCACGTTGAAAACACATTTTTCCAATTTAGCGAAAAGTTTGTGTTGACGCAATCTTTCGAGGACCATTTTCACGTGTTTCCGATGTTCAGATTCCGATGAAGAATAAACGAGGATGTCATCAATGTAAACAACAACACACACATCTATGAGCTCTCTGAGGACATCGTTCATAAAATATTGAAAGGCGGCCGGGGCATTGCAAAGTCCGAAGGGCATGACCTGATATTCAAATAGCCCATACTTGGTGCGGAAGGCCGTCTTCCATTCATCGCCCTCTTTTACTCGTACCAAGTGGTAAGCTCCTCTAAGATCCAGCTTTGTATATATGCATGCTTTTCTGACTTGGTCCAGGAGTTCAGGGATCAAAGGTAACAGATATCTATTCTTAACGGTGATCTGGTTCAGGGAGCGATAATCTATACAAGTTCTAAGGTCTCCTTCCTTTTTTGGAATGAAGAACAAAGCTGAAGAAGCAGGGGACTTGGAAGGACGAATAAACCCATTTGCCAGGTATTGATCCAGGTATTGTCGAAGGTGAAGGTTCTCAGGCTCGGTGAGGGCATACATTCTACTACAAGGAGGAGTAGATCCAGGTATCAGGTCTATCTGGCAGTCATAAGACCTATGAGGAGGTAGAGAGTTAGCCTGATCCTTCCGGAAAACATCTTGGTATTCTAGGTATTCGGGAGGTAACTGGGGAGTCTCTGAAGAAATTGCTGCCAGTGCAACACCAGGTGGAGGGTGACAAGTAGAGACACATTCTGGAAACTGGACCGTTCTTGCTCGCCAATTGATCAGAGGATTGTGTTTCTCTAACCAAGGTATTCCTAGAATAATCTGAAACTGAGGGGCCTTGATCACATCGAACACGATCTTCTCATGGTGTCCATCTTGACTTACTAGCGTCACCTCTTGAGTGGTATGCGTTACTGGCCCGGAGGCTATCTCCGTACCATCCACCGTAGTAATGACGTCCTTTACAGCCTTGGGACAAAGAGTTAGATTCATCCTCAAAACCATTTCATGATCCACATAATTGCCGATGGCACCGCTGTCGACGTAAGCTTCAATTGCATGTAATCGATCCGGATTATCAGGGCTAATGAGGACCATAGGTATCACGAAATGCGAGGTCACGGAACTGGTTTTCACGCTCGGCAAGAGGACCTCTATTCTTGTCGGGCGAGGTCGTTTCCCTGCTCAGAGTTTGTAACTTTGGTAACTGCAGCTCCTACTGCCTTCTTGGCAGGTTTCACCGGACAGTCTCGAAGAAAGTGCCCTGAGTTTCCGCAATAGAGGCATAATTGCAACTGTTTTCTCCTTTCCCGCTCCTTTTGTGTTAGAGGACCTTTCAGACCCCCTATTTGCATGGGTTCCCCGGAGTCTACTCCTTTGGATGGAGTTGGCGGTTTGGAAAATACTCGAGCATCAAACTTGGAACGATCGGCCTTCCTGCTCTGCAGTCTGTGATCTATTTGAACGACTAAGTCTATATAGTCCGAACAATCTTGTGGGGGATTCTCTACTTGGGCTAACACATCTTTGAGCTCTCCACGTAGACCTCTATAAAACAGCGTAATCCTTTTGTCCTCAGGCCATTGAGTTTCCACTATCAGTCTGTTGAAAGATGCAATATAAGCCAAAAGGTCTTGATTACCTTGTCGCAACGAAAGAAGCTCATTGTCCAAGGCCTGCCCCTGTGAATGTCTTGCGAACAGTTTTTCCATACTGAGCTGAAAAGCTTGAAAATCATGGAGGACCGGATCATCTTGATTTACTAGAGGGATCGACCAGTCTGCCGCATTGCCACTAAGGTACGAAAGCACGAAAGCTACTTTAGCTTGATCAGTTGGAAAGGCTGCTGGCCGGCATAAGAAATGCAACCGGCATTGATTGATATATACTGCAAACCTCTTTGAGTCACCAGAAAATCGTTTGGGCGGAGCCAGAGGTACATTCCCAGGTAGGTTGATCTGCACTGGATTCATAGAGTATGTAGAAGGAAGATTTCCCCCAGATGCGGGTAACGGGGTCTGTCCGGCTTGTGACTGTAGCAATTGTCTAGCGAGATCATCTGTTCGCTCCTTGGAAATAATCAGTTCCCTTCTTAGAGCGTTCGTTTCCTGACGGGCTGCATGCACTTCTGTCCTTAGTTCCCCAAGTAACTGGGCTAGCTGGTCGGTATCCGAGGTTTCCATAGCGCCTGGACGGGAGTTTTGTGGTAGGCTTTGCGTTCTGTAACGCTCACCTGATTCCCGTAGAGGCGCCGGTCTTGACTGGGCGTATACCGTATCTGCAAAGGTGATGTGTAACACATGGCTGGCTCTTTGGGCTGGACCTCTGTGCACAGTATGTCTGACTTGAAGGGTAAGATGTCTGCAGATAGAAAATATGGGATTAAGGAACTGGGTTATTGAATGTCTCTCTCTTCTTCCCTTTCTCTTCTCCTGTAGAACCCCAAAGGTTAACGCTCTCTCCTTAGGTAAGTGAACGCCGTGCTCTCCATCTGCCTCGGGGCAGGGTGCTGTAACCAGTTTCTTCACTGGATAAGGGGAGCAGGCCTCTTGACTTCAGAGGACTGCTGTCCGTCGTTTACTGCACGAACGGTAAGTTTCGAGTAGTTCTAATGTCTTTAAAGTCTTTAGTAATGATGTTTCTTGTTTTGCAGGGTTCCGGCGATGGCGGATGATGGGCTGAAGTGAGTTGAAGATGGAGCCCGTGTGATGAATAGAAGCGCCTGGAAGCACGTAAGTAAGCGCTTGTTGCCTGCTTCACGATGCGCTCTAACTGTCTTTTTATTTTGCAGGTACAAGTTCGGAGCGGCTGCAGAGTGCCGGAATACCCACTGGGTTAGATGTGGAAAGGAGTAATGGCACGTGAGTATTAAAGTTCCCCAATGTCTTTAAACGCACCTTGTTTTGTCTTTCAGATGCGGGATGCAGCGCCGAAGGCCTCCGGAGCGTGCGAAGAGTTGGTAAGCTTTTGTCTTTCAGATGCCGGAATGCAGTGTGAAGACCTCCGGAGCGCACGAAGAGTAGGTAAGCCTTTGTCTTTCAGATGCCGGAATGCAGCGCGAGGCGTTGGTGACAGCCGATGGACCAGGTAAGTGAAGAGCTGTCACTGAAGACCGTAATGCTAACCTGTTCTTTCTTGTCTTTATAGGTGTTGCTGAAGACTGGATTCAGGATGGTAAGCCTTTTTCCTTAGGCCCAGGATCAGATGCAGAAGACACGATGAGCGTTCTGCTGCAGAGGATGCAGAATAACGCAAAGCAAGATTCATCCATCGGGTGTGGTTTAAATAGCCTCCTGTAGTGCTTAGGTGTCTCCTTCCACAGCCACGCCTAGGTAAGAAAAGAGTTCCTGCTTTCCAGAAGAGTTCCAGTGTTCTGAATCTAGGGAGTGGCTCCTGCCCCACCCAACAGGAAAAGTAGTTCCAAACAGAAGAGGATCAGAGGCTCAACTGGCAGGCAAGTAAGCAGCATGGTCTGCTGCAGGTAAGTCCACCCAAGCATTATGAGCCCGGCGCTTCCAGCGCTGGGACTGGGCATATTTATGAGCCTGGTGCCACTGGCGCCAGGACTGGGTCCAAAAGGTCCCAATTGGGACTGGTTGGCACTCGGAACCTGGGTTATGGATCTGCTTCCAAGGGAGTTGGGAAAACCCTGACCTTTTGGAAGCAGAGATCATGACAGATGCCCATCCTTTGCCAAGGACAGATGAACTGGTGGATAGACTTGGTTCAGCCAAGTACCTCAGTACATTTGAACTAACCTCAGGCTATTGGCAAATAGCCCTGACAGACCATGCCAAGGACAAAACTGCATTTTCCACCCCAGCACGCCCCTACCAGTTGAAGGTTATGCCCTTTGGACTAAAAAATGCACCTGCTACATTTCAAAGGATGGTTAAGTTCTGAATGGGATGGAGGACTTCTGCATTTCATACTTGAATGACATTGCAGTGTTCAGCCCTCCATGGAAAGAACATATTGACCACCTGGGATATGTTTTGCAGGCTCTTGAGCAGGCCCACCTGACCATAAAGGCAAGCAAATGTCAAATTGGTCAGAGTAAAGTGGTCTACCTTGGTCATGAGGTAGGAGGAGGTGAGATGAGACCATTGCCCATCAAAGTACAAGCTGTGCACAACTGGGCCACCCCTACTACTCAAACCCAAGTGAGAGCCTTCCTAAGTCTCACTGGGTACTGAAGGAATTTCATAGAGAACTATGGGACCATAGCTTCTCCCTTGAATGCATGCAGTCTCCTCTCCGAAATTCCCTAAAAAGGTTAGCTGGAATGAGGAGTTCACTCAAGCCTTTGAAACCCTGAAAAAAAACCTTTGTCAAGCTCCAGTCCTAAGAGCTCCTGATTACCACCAACCCCTCATTGTGCAGACAGATGCCTCCAATATAGGTATAGGTGCAGTCCTTAGTCAACTGTATGAGAAAGGTAGGGAACACCCCATTTGCTTCATCAGTAGGAAACTGAAGGAACCAGAGACAAGGCGGGCAACCATAGACCGTGAATGCTTTGCCATTGTGTGGAGTTTGAAGAAGTTTATACCATATTTGTATGGATCTACTTTTGTGATTCAAACTGACCACAAACCCTTGAGAGATGGTTGATACAAATTGTTAAGTGGGATTGCTGAACTCTGACCTGGAGGGGCAGAGGTTCAGAAGGCCAACCTAGTTTCTTGGAACAGGGTAACCTCTAGACAAGCCAGACCAATCAGGGTAGCTATGGCAGGCGGTCAAGACTAAGTCTCAAGAGGGGTGAGGGTGACTGAAAGATCTCAATGAGCACACAAAGCAAGGACACTTACAAATTACTCCAGACAGGTGTTATATTAAAAATATACACACATTTATTACAAGGCCTTTGTAATATAGACCATAGCAAAGAATCACAATAATACTAAAGTAAACCAATACATCACAATCAACACAATATATATACAAGAGCAGAGGGATCCAATGGATTACGAAACACGAAGTATGTAGACCACCTAGATGGGGAGAAAAACAGGCAGTGCAAGTAATCTTTAGACCCAGTGCTACATCAAGAATACACCTAACTAAGAGGCAGTCCAAGCCCTACGAAGAGAGGAGCCCATGCTCAATAGTACATGCACGTGCTTGTGCCAATGGAAAAAATAGGGTCTCTTCAAGGGTCACTAGCAGCTCAGGCAGGAGGATAAGGTTGATGAAGAACAAGTCCCCACTATTCAAGCAGGACTTCCCTGGAGGGTAGAGGCAGGTTGAGAGTGCGGGACGGAGTCGCTATTTTGCAATAGCTGTGGAAAGGAAAGGGCCCCTCGGGGGCCACTTCATGCGTAAAAATGAGCTCCTGCGCTAGGGGACTACTCACCAGTCCCCGACGCAGGCAGACCCAGACTTCGCCAGTACAGTCCACTTCGCTGGCACGTTCGAATGCGACAATCAGGATGTCTCGACACCATGTAGTTTCCACGGTACAGCAGGGATTCCCAAACGGGACAGGGGCGATTTCTCCGCTCCGGGTGGAGGAATTAGCCCAATTCCACTGCTGCAGGCTTCCGGTGTCAAGGGGTCACGAGTGCAGCGAACTTGCACAGGTCGCTGCCACAGCAGGGCAACACGGTAACTGCGTTTACTCCGGTCCGGATGCACTCGTCTCACTTCAGACCTGGGAATGCCAAGTGTACGAAATTGTGAGGATGCCGTGTACACAGAGCAGCAGTATACCAAGTTACAAGGGATTCCTCAAAACTGCGGCGGTAACAGAGCAAACGTCCCGCGTAAGCTGGTCAGCCCACTGGTTGGCCCAGGGACACTTCCGAAGAGGCTTACTTGCAGGGTTTGATGAAGGTGCCGAGAATAGTTGGTCCCACTATTCCAATGGGTCGAAGCATCTCCGCAGACCTTCTAGAATGATCAGATGCAGAGGGGACTCGCAGGATGACAGCGGGCTCAAGGTGCCAAACTTTCCAGCGGGTCACCAGCGATTGCTCGACTCGGCTTCTTGGTGCAGGATACTTGGCTCCTTATCCTTTGTTTGTGTGAACTCAGTAGATCGACATGGTAGTGGTGTTCGCGGCCTCCTCTTATCCAAAGTTCCCTTTGCGCCTAAACGGAGAGGACCCAATGGGAGATCTGCTCACAAACACTCACTCTATACGTGGACCAATCACGGACCACAGGTGGTCCCAGGCATTCAGGACACTCCAGACTCTCTGGCACCCAGGATGTGTATTGGGAACAGACATCCCAGCCCACATCCTGGAGGCACACACACAAGGCATGCAGAAGCCCGCGAAAGCCTTGGGTTTCACGGGAAAGTGCATGTCCAAATAAGGACTGATCTGGGTCGGCTCGACCTGGGGAGGGTGAAGGGTCAAGATGGCCAAAGGACAGGACAAAGTACCTCGTGGCATGGCCATTTTGGAGCCACAGCTCCTCCCTACTGATGAGGTCCAACCAGACCGAAACACGTGTCTGGGGATGCTGTTGGTACTCTTGTTCAGAGGAGAATTGCCTGGCATTTCGGTGCTGGACTGCCCCAGGGCAGGACAAAGACTGATATGTTTAGGATATTTCTTCTCTGTGAAAGATAGTGAGCTAAAGACTCTGGGTAAGTCTCTCGCAACCAGGACTAATGTCTGGCAGAGAGACTCCCAGGACCCCCCTTGTTAATTTGCATATGCAAGTAACTTTGGGTCTCACCCTAAGTTACTAGGGGAATCCAGACGTGGACCCCTTGCTCACTATTCTTAGAGAGGCACAGCTCCTCCCTACTGATGAGGTCCAACCAGACCGAAACACGTGTCTGGGGATGCTGTTGGTACTCTTGTTCAGAGGAGAATTGCCTGGCATTTCGGTGCTGGACTGCCCCAGGGCAGGACAAAGACTGATATGTTTAGGATATTTCTTCTCTGTGAAAGATAGTGAGCTAAAGACTCTGGGTAAGTCTCTCGCAACCAGGACTAATGTCTGGCAGAGAGACTCCCAGGACCCCCCTTGTTAATTTGCATATGCAAGTAACTTTGGGTCTCACCCTAAGTTACTAGGGGAATCCAGACGTGGACCCCTTGCTCACTATTCTTAGAGAGGCACAGCTCCTCCCTACTGATGAGGTCCAACCAGACCGAAACACGTGTCTGGGGATGCTGTTGGTACTCTTGTTCAGAGGAGAATTGCCTGGCATTTCGGTGCTGGACTGCCCCAGGGCAGGACAAAGACTGATATGTTTAGGATATTTCTTCTCTGTGAAAGATAGTGAGCTAAAGACTCTGGGTAAGTCTCTCGCAACCAGGACTAATGTCTGGCAGAGAGACTCCCAGGACCCCCCTTGTTAATTTGCATTTTGGAGCCAGGCCACCTATTCGTGCCAAATGCGGTAAGCGCAGATAACATGGCAAGAAAGGGTTAAAAACATAAGAAAACAATAGCTGCCACTGGTCCTGTCTGTGACACATCTGCCCAGTTCATATAAAGTCCAGCAAGAGTTTCTAGGGCCTTTGGAATGACTAGAGACCCAAGGGTGCGGTAAAGTAAGTTACATTGTACTCTTGTTATATGTTGTGCAAAAGCTGCAACATGAGGAAAGGACTAAGGGAAACTAAGTCTCCCAGTACTGAATGTCTTAAGGGCATGTCAGTTTCCCCATAAGAAGTGAGTGAAAGCCCAGAGGAGTGCGGCTGAGGGCTGCGCTTCTCTGGCAAAGGTTAGATCAGGGTGTAAAACAGCAGTAAAAAGTCTGGGGGTTGACACATGGAGGGAAAATTACATTCAAATATGAAATCTTTCCTAACACTCGCCCTTCCCAGACTAAGCACAGGGGGAATGAATCCACCCCTGGATGAGTTTCCTGTTCAGGTCGGTTAAACATTCTGTACAACCCATCAGCATTGCTATGTTGGACACCTGGCCTATGCTCAATAGTGAAGTCAAACCCTTGCAGACTTATAGACCACCTAAGCAACTTTGGATTCTTGTTCATTAGCCACTTTAAGGGCTTATGGTCAGTTTGCACAGTGAAGTGGGTCCCATAGAGGTAGGGCCTCAGCTTCCGTAGGGCCCACACAACAGAGAAACATTCTTTCTCTATCGTGGACCATCTGAGCTCTCTGTCCTTAAGCTGGCGACTAATGAAGCCAATAGGGTGTTCCTTACCCTTCTCATCTACTTGTGATAGTACAGCTCCTATCCCAGTGTCAGAGACATCTGTCTGCACAATAAAAAGTCTTTGGTAATCAGGGGTCCTGAGCACAGGAGCCTGGCACAAGGAGTCCTTTAAGCCATTGAAGGCCTTCTCACACTCTTCAGTCCAAGTTACCTTCTTGGCTTTCTTTGGAGTAGTGAGAGCAGTCAGAGGGGCAGCTATGGTGCCATAGTCTGCCATGAAATTTCGGTAATACCCAGTGAGTCCTAAGAAGGCTCTCACTTGGGTCTGTGTAGTGGGGGTAGGCCAGTCTTGCACTGCTTGTACTTTACTGGGTAGAGGCTGTATCCTCCCTCCACCTACTTCATGTCCAAGGTAAACCATTGAGCCTTGTCCAATCTGGCACTTACTGGCCTTTATGGTCAAGTGGGCCTTCTGAAGAGCCTGTAACACAATCCCAAGGTGTTTCACATGGTCTTCCCAGGTGGCACCGAAAACTGCTATATCATCCAGATATGCAAGACAGAATTCGTCCAACCCATTCAACACATGATTCACAAGCCTCTGGAAGGTGGCAGGTGCATTCTTCAACCCAAGGGGCATTACCCTGAACTGGTAAAGGCCCTCTGGAGTTGAGAATGCTGTCTTCTCCTTGGCATGTTCTGCAAGGGCTATTTGCCAATAGCCTGCAGTGAGGTCAAACATGCTGAGGTACTTGGAGGCGCCCAAGGTATCCACCAGCTCATCTGTTCTAGACAAGGGGTGTGCATTTGTCTTGGTGACAGCATTCAAAGCCCTGTAATTCACACAGAGCCTCAATTCAGAAGTACCTGCTTTTGGAACCAAAACCACAGGGCTGGACCAAGGACTACCAGAGGGTTCAATCAACCCAAGATCCACCATTTTGTTGACCTCTGTCTTAATGTAAAACCGCACTTTGTCTGACATTCTGTATCCACTACTTTTGGTAGGTACACTGTCTCCTGTGTCTATGTTATGTTTGCACCAAGGTGTCAAACCAGGGGACTGCGAAAACAGGGGGGAAAATTGCCTAAGCACATTTTTAACCTCAGCCTGCTGATCAGAAGTCAGGTGAGGGGCCTCTCGGATACCCTCAATGGAGCTATCTGAAGGACTGCTTTGGAAAAGGTCAGGAAGAGGTTTAGACTCCTCTTCCTCAACATCGGAAGCCAATAGCAGTGCTGCGATTTCAACTCTTGGGATGAAAGCCTTCAGCCTATTTGCATGGAACAATTTGGGAGCCTGTCCAGGCCTTCCAAGGTCCACTAAATAGTTGACCTCACTCAGTGACTCTACCACTGTGTAAGGGCCTGATCACTTATCCTGTAAAGCTCTAGGCCTGTAATGCTCACCTGATTCCCACGGAGGCGCGGGTCTTGGCAGGAAGCTGTCTGTGACTCGAAAAGTGATGTGCAGGACTCGATTGGCTTCTGGGGTCGAACCTCTTCGCACTGTGTGTCGGACTCGAAGAGTGAGGTTTCTGCAGGTGAAAGACTATGGGGGTTAATGGTCTGGGTAGTTGAATGTCCCTCTCTCCCTCTCTCTTCCCAGCTTTTTCGTAGAGCCCCCAGGTCAACGTGCTCACCTTATATAGGTGAATGCTGGGCTCTCCATCTGCGTCTGGTGCAGGGTGCCGTTGCCAGTTCCTTCACTGATGAAACATAGGCCTCTTGAATTCAGAGGATGGTTACCGTCGTTGTCTGCACGAGCGGTGAGTTTCTGGACACCTTTTGTCTTTATAGTCTTTAAATGTGTGGCACGTTTATATGCAGACTCTATATAATGCTTTTCCCTTATGTATTGCAGGGCTCTTGAGATGGAAGATGAAGTAAAGCGCCTGGAAGTTTGTAAGTATGGCAAGCGCTCTAATTGTCTCTTTCCTTGCAGCTTAGTTCATGTTAAAGAGACGCCGGAGTATTTGCAGGCGTTTTATTGCGACGAGCGGGATGGACGTAAGTAAATACCTGCTTAATGTCTTTTCTTTTGCCTTTCAGATGTTGGTTTGCAGCGCCGGAGTCCGCGGAATGCCAGTAAGTTGTTAACGATGCTTTGTCTTTACAGGCGGCGATGCAGAATGAAGAAATCCGGAATCCACAGCGTGCCGGTAAGTATGGCAATGCTTTTGCCTTTGCAGGTGGAGATGCGGCGTGACGAAGCGGCCGCAGCCGATGGATCAGGTGAGTAAGTACTGCGTGTAAAGTTCGCCTTGCTAACCTGTTGTTTCTGTTCTTTGCAGGTGCTGATGATGTCTGGATACTGAAATGGTAAGTAGGATTCTTGCAGGTCCAGGATCAGAAGAAGAAAAGCCAGAGTAGACTCGGTGAGCGTTCTGCTGCAGATGCAGAATAACGCAAAGCAGGCTTCATCTATCGGGTGTGGTTTAAATAGCCTTGGAGTGATGAGGCGTCTTCTTCCACGGCCCCGCCTAGGTAAGAAAAGAGTTCCAGTTTCCAGAAGAGTTCCAGTGCTGTATCCAGGGAGTGGAGCTGCCCCACCCAGGTAAGAAAGTAGTTCCTGTTCTTAGATAGCTTCTAAGTGGCTGGTAAGTAAGCAGCATGGTCTGCTGCAGGTAAGTCCACCCAAGCATCCTCACACCTATTATGAGCCCGGCGCTTCCAGTGCCGGGACCAATGGTTTTGATGAGCCTGGTGCCACCGGCGCCAGGACAAGGTCCAAAAGGTCCCAGTGGGGACCGGCTGGTGCCTAGGATTAGGGTTAGGGGCCCGCTTCCAAGGACGTTGGGCTGGTCCTGGCTCCTTGGAAGCAGTGATCATGACAAGGCCTTATGGGATTCATGATCAGGACTTTCTGACCAGGTGTAAAGTTGATGAGGGAAGCTTTCTGGTCCTACCAATGTTTCACCAGAGCTTGTCCTACCTTCAACTTGTCACTAGCCAGACCCATCAGGAGTACCATCCTTTTTCTGAGCCCTAACACATAGTCTACTACTTTGGTAGTAATGGGGGGAGTGGGCATTTCCCATCCCTCCTTGACTATGGCTAAGGGTCCCCGTACAGGGTGACCAAACAGAAGTTCAAAGGGGCTGAAGCCATCACCCTCATGTGGTACTTCTCTGTAGGCAAACAGTACATGGTAAAAGAAGATCCCATTTTCGTCTTTGAGCTTCTTCCAGAGCCCCAATCACACTTTTCAAGGTCCTGTTAAACCTTTCTACCAGACCGTTGGTCTGTGGGTGGTATGCGGAAGAGAACTTATAGGTGACCCCACATTCCTTCCACATAGACTGCATATACTTTGACATAAAGTTGCTGCCTCTGTCAGACACAACTTCTTTAGGGAAGCCAACCCTAGTAAAGATGCCAAGTAAAGCTTTTGCAACTGACTTGGCAGTCACAGTTTTCAATGGGATGGCCTCAGGATACCTGGTGGCATGGTCGACCAGCACCAGGATAAACCTATTGTCTGAGGATGTCTGGGGTTCAAGGGGACAAACTATGTCGATCCCTACCCTCTCAAATGGTACCCCCACAACTGGGAGTGGTACCAATGGAGCTTGGATTGTTGAACCACTCTTACAGATAACTGGCATGAGGCACAACTCCTGCAGTGACTTTCTACTTGCACCCCCATCTTGGGCCAGTAAAAGTGCATGGATAACCTTTGCTTGGTCCTCTTAAGTCGAAGGTGACCAGCAAGGGACACTTCATGCGCCAGCTGCAGGGGGAAGGGTCTTACAGCAAGGGGAACCACCAACCTCCTATGGTCTTCTTCTGTAGACTCTGTAGGCTCACTATACAGGAGCCCACCTTCCCAATAAACCAATGCTTCTCAGGAGGTTCACCCTCAAGCTGGGAGCAGGCCTGTCTCCTTAGGCCTTCCAGAGATGGGCACTCACGTTGGCCTTTACTGAATTCTTCCCTGTCAGGACCACCTTCTACTAACAAATCATTTAGTTCAGGATGGTCATTGGGGTCAAATACTTCAGGCATCACCACTTCCTCGTCAGGTCCTGGTGATTGACCAACTACCTCCACCTCAGTGGTAGGTGAGTTAGGGGGAATATTTTCTTTCCCTCTTTTTACTTTTCTGACTTCTTTAGCTTTGGGTTTCCCCTTTGGCTGGGGCAGGGCATTGGTCTTGGCCAGTGCTGCCCTTGTTCGAGACCTTGTGCAGGGTCTGTCAGCAGTGTCTCCCACAAGCCCTAAAGCTCGGAGATCATTGCCCAACAAGACCTTTCCTGGGACACTTCTCTGAATGCTCACTGGAATCCTGACTGCTGTACCATTGATAGTAAGATTTACAGGTATTACTGGGAACAGGAGAGGTGGGCCATCAGCCAACTTAGTGGGCATCAGGGTAGCTCTGGCAACTTCCTCTGGGTCTACCAAGGTAGAAGCCACTACAGTTCGACTGCACCCACTATCCCTAAGAGCTGGAGTATCTACTCCATTGATCAGCACACTGTATTTAAAGTAGTGCTTGGTGTTATCTGGAATCCTAGCATAGGCCTCTGAGACTTTAGGCTCCCAGGAACCCAGGGAAACTAAAACTACCTCAGCTTCTATCCCACTGGGGAAGGAATCTGAGGAGAAGGATGCTCCGGTAATCTTTTCTTCCTTGTAGGAGGAGAAGGCCAGATTAGCAGACTGGACCCCCAAGGTTTTGACCTTACATATGGGATCCCCTTCACGATGTCAGTTGCTCCACAAGAAAAACAAGATCCATTGGGTCTGTTCACATAGGGAGGCTTAGGATATCCAGAGTTCTGTTTCGGAGGCTGACCTCCACTACCCTGTGAGTTCTCTTGTATCTTACCCTTATTTTTCTTTTTGTGGCCTTTTTGGGAAGAAGATTTATCAGTTTCCCCACCCTCCTTATCTTTGGACTTTTTCCCTTCCTCCGGCTTACCAGGATGAGTCTTGTCCTTATGGGACACTCGATGTGACACCCACAAATCTGCTGCAATGGCTAGTTTCTTAGGATCTATCTCCTTTGAATCTGCCAAATACTGCTTAAGCTCAGGGGAAGAAGATGCAAAAATATGTTCCAGCATGACAAGACTTATCATACGTTCAAAGGTAGAAACCTTAGAACCATCAACCCCGCCAGTCCAAAGTTTTTTAAGGATTCAGTTACATAAGATACCCAATTACCACCTTCTTTTTTCTTATACTCTCTGAATCGTTTTAAGTATTGGGCAGGAGTCTTTCCAAACTTTAAGATGAGAGTTTGCTTCAACATTGCAAAATCTGCTCTCTCTGCTTTCGACATTTCCATAATGGAACTGCAGCCAGAATGGGGCAGTCTGCTAAGCAACCAGGCAATTTTATCAGCATTGTCAACTTGTTGAACTTCACATGCATACTCAAATGTATTCAGCCAGTCCATAATGTCATTCTTTTCCTCATACACACTGAGCAGATCGTTTGGAAACCTTGGATGAGAAGAGGCCCCAGACCCATGTCCAGGACTCTTGGATCCATTGGCAACTTGAAGCTTGGCCAGTTCCAACTGGTGATCCCTGTCTTTTTGTTTTTCTGCCTGCTCTATCTTTAGTTTGGCCATATTGAACTCAAGCGCCTTCTGCCTAAAAAGCAGTTCTTGCGTCTTGAATTCAAGTATGGCCTCCCCATCAGCACTGGCAGAGGAAACATTCGACATTACATCCTCCATGTCCTCATGGTCGCTGTGGATCAGTGCAGCGGTAGAACCATCAGTTCTACCAGTGAGAGCAGCCCCACCTCCTTCTGCACTGTCCTCGGAAGCTATAGCTCTAAGAGGAGCTCCTTGCCAGTCCATGATTCTCTGGATCATTTCTACTTTTGTGCCTTGAGAGGAGACACCTCTCTCAGCACACATTTTTCTGAATGTGTCGGATTTCGAAGCATTTAAAGTTAACAAGGTACTTGTTTCCATACTGTTAGATAGGACTATGGCCTTTTAGAAGTTATACTACAACAATTCACTAAGTGTCCTGGTAGAAATAACTCGAAATGCCTTCACTCGTGTGCAACACTGGATACCTTCAGTCCTATCCCACCGCTGTACATTAATTTGTTAAGATGGATTTCTGAACTCTGACCTGCAGGGGCAGAGGTTCAGAAGGCCAACCTAGTTTCTTGGAACAGGGTAACCTCTGGACAAGCCAGACCAATCAGGGTAGCTTTGGCAGGCAGTCAAGACTAAGGGCCTCATTACACGGTAGGCGGTAAACCATGGTGCTATTAGCACCATGGTTGCCGCCGGTACCATACCGGTACCACCATGGAGAAAAGGGGAATTACCACCCCATTCCAAGGTTGGCGGGGTGGTAATTCCCCCTTTCTCCATGGCCCTTCCCCATTCCCATTTTTGTCCCATAGGGCTCAATGGGAATGGGGAAGGAGCTAATTACGGTACTGCAAATTGCGGTACCGTAATTAGCACCAAGGTCCCTTTGCGGGTCCCAACTTTAACGGCTGGTCTACACCAGCCGTTAAGGTCGGGTCCCGCAAAGGGACCTCGTAGTAAGGCGGTAAGGGTTTACCGGTACTGGTGCCCTTACCGGTACCACTAAACCCTTACCACCTACTGTGTACTGAGGCCCAAAGTCTCAAGAGGGGTGAGGGTGACTGAAATACCTCAATGAGCACACAAAGCAAGGACACTTACAAATTACTCCAGACAGGTGTTATATTAAAAATATAGACACATTTATTACAAGGCCTTTGTAATATAGACCATAGCAAAGAATCACAATAATACTAAAGTAAACCAATACATCACAATCAACACAATATATATACAAGACCAGAAGGATCCAATGGATTACGAAACACGAAGTATGTAGACCACCTAGATGGGGAGAAAAACAGGCAGTGCAAGTAATCTTTAGACCCAGTTCCACATCAAGAATACACCTAACTAAGAGGCAGTCCAAGCCCTACGAAGAGAGGAGCCCATGCTCAATAGTACATGCACATGCTTGTGCCAATGGACAAAATAGGGTCTCTTCAAGGGTCACTAGCAGCTCAGGAAGGTGGATAAGGTTGATGAAGAACAAGTCCCCACTATTCAAGCAGGACCTCCCTGGAGGGTAGAGGCAGGTAGAGAGTGCGGGACGGAGTCGCTATTTCGTAATAGCTGTGGAAAGGAAAGGGGCCCTTGGGGGCCACTTCGTGCGTAAAAATTGGCTCATGCGCTAGGGGCCACCAGTTGGGGTATGGACTACTCACCGGTCCCCGACGCAGGCAGACCCAGACTTCGCCAGTACAGTCCACTTCGCTGGCAGGTTCGAATGCGACAATCAGGACGTCTCGACACCATGTAGTTTCTGCGGTACAGCGGGGATTCCCAAACAGGACAGGGGCGATTTCTACGCTCCGGGTGGAGGAATCAGCCCAATTCCACTGCAGCAGGCTTCCGGGTCAAGGGGGTCACGAGTGCAGCAAACTTGCACAGGTCGTTGCCACAGCAGGGCAACAAAGTAACCGTGTTTACTCCGGTCCGGGCGCACTCGTCTCACTTCAGACCTGGGAATGCCAAATGTACGAAATTCTATGTGAGGGTGCCGTGGACACAGAGCAAGCAGTATACCAAGTTTCGAGGGTTTCCTCAAAACCACGGCGGTAACAGAGTAAACGTCCTGCGTAAGCTGGTCAGCCCACTGGTTGGGCCAGGGACACTTCCGAAGAGGCTTACTTGCAGGGTTTGATGAAGGTGCCGAGAATAGTTGGTCCCACTATTCTAATGGGTCGAAGCATCTTCGCATACCTTCTAGGATGATCAGATGCAGAGGGATCTCGCAGGACAACAGCGGGCTCATGGTGCCAAACCTTCCAGCGGGTCACCAGCGGTTCCCCGACTCGGCTTCTTGTTGCAGGATACTTGGCTCCTTATCCTTTGTTCATGTGAACTCAGGAGATCGACATGGTAGTGGTGTTCTCGGCCTCCTCTTATTCAAAGTTCCCTTCGAGGACCCAATGGGAGATCTGCTCACAAACACTCACTCCATACGTGGACCAATCACGGACCACAGTGGTCCCAGGCATTCAGGACACTCCAGGCTCTCTGGCACCCAGGATGTGTATTGGGAACAGACATCCCAGCCCCCATCCTGGAGGCACACACACAAGGCACGCAGAAGCCCGCGAAAGCTTTGGGCATCGCGGGAAAGTGCATGTCCAAATAAGGACTGACCTGGGTCCGCCCGACCTGGGGAGGTTGAAAGGGCAAGATGGCCAAAGGACAGGTCATAGAACCTCGTGGCATGGCCATTTTGGAGCCAGGCCATCTATTCGTGCCAAACGCGGTAAGCGCGTATAACATGGCAAGAAAGGGTTAAAAACATAAGAAAACGATAGCTGCCACCAGTCCTCTCTGTGACACATCTGCCCAGTTCATATAAAGTCCAGCGAGAGTTTCTAGGGCCTTTGGAATTACTAGAGATCCAAGGGTGCGGTAAAGTAAGTTACATTGCACTCTTGTTACATGTTGCGCAAAAGCTGCAACATGAGGAAAGGACTAAGGGAAACTAAGTCTCCCAGTACTGACTGTCTTAAGGGCATATCAGTTTCCCCATAAGAAGTGAGCGAAAGCCCAGAGGAGTGCGGCTGAGGGCTGCGCTTCTCTGGCAAAGGTTAGATCAGGGTGTAAAACAGCAGTAAAATGTCTGGGGGTTGACACATGGAGGGAAAATTACATTCAAATATGAAATCTTTCCTAACGCAAATGAAAGGGGAAAACCCAAAATTTCTAAGATGGTCAATCTGCCTGCAAGGGTTTGATTTTACCATTGAGCACAGAGCAGGATGTCACCACCAAAATGCTGATGGTCTCTCTAGGATGTTTTTAATCGACTAGAGGTAGAGATTCATCCAGAAGTGAATTAAATTCTCCTGTCCCTTAGTCTGGGGGGAGGGGGCGAGAGTTAGGGAGAATTCTCATAAATGGTTGATTTCCTTTTCCTACTGAGCCCCTCAGCAGCTTTGCTGGATTTCTAGATTTTTTTTTTCACCTGGTAAGAGTGTGAGCTTTTTTTCCCACTCTTACATGTGTTTTGCTATGTGTATTTCTACTTTTTGTGTGATCTTGGGCCCTGGAGCCTCAACCACACCATGGCAGCATATTCTTCCATGTGTTTTACACAGCACCTTCAGTGCAGTGAGACAGGGTTGTCTTTTAGACTTCCCACCGACTCCATTTTCTGGGGCTGACTACTGTCCCCCAGAAAAGATAAAGTTGCTATTAACTTTATATAGTCACTTTTACCACAGACCCAGTACACCCTATCTTCCATGGAGTATTGGAAAGGGTTAATTCTTATCCCTTTTTGTCTGTGTCTCTTGGAGCATTGTTTTGCTCCCTTTAAACTAAGACTTGGCTGGTGGCAGTGGTATCTACCCTACTTTATATACCGCGGTTATCTTAAATAACCATGGTATTGTTTAGGCTATTATATTAGCCTCAAACGTAAACCCGCTTGACCATATATATTTTATTACGGTTCCGGCTGGGTTTATTCGCTTTTCTTTTTGTAAATGTCTTTCTCGTGTTTTACTCTGCGCGCCAAACCAGGTTTGGTCCCTTTGTTCATCGCCTTTTCGTGGGCTTCCACACAGAAGCCCTCCTTTAGGTGCCTGAGAGTCTGGGTAGGCAGGATGTGAGGGAGGGGTTGTAGGACCCCTGCCATGGGTTCCCTTGGTAACCCAAGTCGCACTCCTGTTTGATTGGCTTTGTGACTGTCCTTGCCAGGACAGCCACCCTGCTGTGTGATTGACAGCCAGGCTGTATGAATGGGGAAAACTACATAAAAAGCAGGTCTCTGGGACTGGAAGAGGAAAGTCGCCACTGGAACGAAAGAATCTATGAGGAACTGACGGAAGAGGACCCCTACAACGACTGAACCGCCGGGTGAAGCCTTGCTGCAGGTCCGAATCTTCAGAATCCAACGACCGAGAAGATCCTCCAGGAAACTTCTTCCCTTGAGCTGGTGGGACCAACCAGTTCACCTAAACTGCAAGCCAGGACCCCTCCTCTGGTCGAATTCTCTGTACAGAGCTACAGTGGGCCGGATAGCCAGGAAGGTCGGACCCTTCTTGGGCTTTAAGGAGCGCACCTTTTATTTGTTGCTTTGCTCTGTCGCTGGTTTCTTCTCTGGGTAGTGCAGGACCCTCCAGTCTTCCTACTTCTGATCAGTACGACAGTTGCTTCAGAAACCGTGAGCCTGCAGGAACTACCAGGAACGTCTGCCTCAGTTACAGCTCCCTCTCCGTTTTTAGGTACTGTGCAAATCCGGTTGTTTGTTTCGTTCAGCCACGGTGAAAGTGTTTGAAATCTTTCTCCAATCCGAGGGCTTGTCCTTCTCTTCTCTTTGAACTAACTTTTCTACCAACCAACCTCGTCCGGAAACCGTGCCACGAACTTTACCGCAAACTACACTGAACTGTATTATCTTGAGCAAAAGACATTTGAACCATTGACTTTGGCCCTAAGCCTTTTCTATCTGATTTGATCATTGTAGTCTCTCTTCTTCCTTTGCCCTGAGTACTTACCTGTTGGTGTGGATTCATTTCTTTTAAGTTCTGTCTTTCCCTCCCTTTTAAATAGCTGGAGTACCATTTTGCTCCCACTTCATTTTGTGAGCTTAACTTGTCTGAAATTTAAGGCAAGTGGTGTGATGTATTAAGAGTGTGATTTTTAGACTGCTTATAATAGTGTAATGTTATACAACTGAAGAGTGAAATAAATGTATATTCTTTTACTTGAAAACCTTGAGTCAGTTTTTGCCTGAATCAAAGTAATTGCTGGGCTTTGTGTCACTATTTGAGACTGCTCAATTACTCTTGAGATAAGTCTGGCTGCTCCGCTACTGCTACCACTCTAACTCTGTAGTACAGGCTTGTACCAAAGGTGAAATTGTACTGTCACTTGTAGTCTTAATTGTGTGTGTTGTTCCCAAAGGGTACTGCATATAATTCTGCCTAACACCAAGCGAGACCAAATCGAAGGACCGACGGGATGGACACCCGGGGGAAGTCTCTCCCAGAGCCAGCAATCCTTTGGGAAGGAGCCTAATTTTGGGGTAAGCAGAGGGAAGAATGAACCTTTTCCCAGTTTCGGCATGAGACAGGAAGAGGGCCGGGTGTGCCCCACTGCTACCTGGACCGAGGCCTGAAGGGGAGGGTTTGAGAACAGCCCCGGGTGAGTGGATTGCCCAGGAGCAGGCCAGCAGAGCCTCAAGGCAAGGAAACAACGTGGAGGGGGAAAGGTGGTAAGTCTGTAAACAGACCACGGGAACATAACCTGGCGGGAGAAGCAGACATCTTCCAGGACACGTAGAGTGACAAGAAGCCCACAGGGAGAAGGGGTTTATTCCTCTCCACATTGCAGAATGGCTAACAGCGCACAGCCCAATAATAAGTTCCAGGGGGGCAAAAGGAGATGCCCCCTGTTGGTGAGGCACACGGCAAGCTGAGCCTTTTCAGGCAAAATACGCTCCGTGGGAATGCTCTACCATCACATTGTGATGCGCAGTCTCACTAATTAAGGATACCTGTGCACAAGACAACAGGGATCACAGTCATGATCAATTCTGAGGCACCGGGGCACACTTCAGCCTGATGCTGCTGACTTCACACTGTTCTGTACGGAGGAGCATCTAGGATTGGGAAGGAGGGCCAGGCAGCAGCTGCATGAAACTAGCAGAGAAGGTTGACAGGGATATTTATCTAGACTCCGGCCTGTGGCATAGTCTTCTTCCAGCAGACAGGCACTGAATGAATCTCGTGAGGCCTGGAGCCCCTCACTTACATCGATGGTTGCATAAATAGCACGGCCTGCCTCTCATTGGACTAGGTAAGCCCAGCAGGCTTATGTGATCTTTTGGGAAAAGAAAGAAACGGACGGAGGATGGAAAGAAAGAAATAATTTTCTATTTTATTTTGTTTTTTTGCCAGTGAGGCACTAACCTGGGGCTGGGGTCCACATCTCACAGGGCTACTGTGTTCCTCATTGAATGCATTTCTGTGCATGCATTCTCCATGATGGCAAATTTTTCTTTGTTCCTGACGAAGCAGCACATCACCTGAAGCTGTTCCTCCCTGATTGGCTTGGCTTTTGCTTATTTAGCCAATTGCGTTTGCCAACAGGGAGAAGCTGGCCTTCATCTAAGGCTTCTGTCTCAGCCTGTCCGGGCCTGACTGGGCATGCGGCCCCCTTCTTATTACAGCTGGCAAAGACGTGTTTTATGCTGGGTAATTCATCCATGCACCCCTGGGCTGTGGCATCCCCCCTGCCATCACGTGAGTGCTGACTGCTGCTCCATTGCCCACCTCATCTCTCCTTGACTCTTACCCCCTGCCTCTCCAGTCATTCTAATTGCCCTATCTCTGTTAGCGTATGTCCCCTTGTACTTCATGGCCAATCTTTTAGATTGCTTATTGCACTTTCTGAGCCCTCCACTCCACTGCCCCCACTTGTGTACTGTTGTGCGGCAATACCTGTGTGACAATATTCATTTTTAGGTTTGCTCTTTCTGCATTGTTTGCGACTGTTAGTTTAAAAATGGTATTTAGGTGTGCCTTCATCCTGCATTGTTTGTGACTGTTAGTTTAAAAATCGAATTTAGGTGTGCCTTCATCCTGCATTGTTTGTGACTGTAAGTTTAAAAATCAAATATTAGGTGTGCCTTCTCCCTGCATTGTTTGTGACTGCTAGTTCAAAAAAGATTTTAGGTGTGCCTTCACCCTGCATTGTTTGTGACTGCTAGTTTAAAAATCGAATTTAGGTGTGCCTTCTTCCAGCATTGTTTGTGACTGCTAGTTTAAAAATCCAATTTAGGTGTGCCTTTATCCTGCATTGTTTGTGACTGTTAGTTTAAAAATCAAATTTAGGTGTTCCTTTTCCCTGCATTGTTTGTGACTGCTACTTTATAAATCAAATTTAGGTGTGCCTTCACCCTGCATTGTTGTGACTGACTGTTAGTTGAAAATCAAATTTAGGCGTGCGCACATCCTATACAGTTTTTGTGTTTAGTACTCTTAGCATCCACTTGGCCGCCTGTGTGTCAGGTCAGAACTGTGCATTGCTGGACCCCCCCTTCTCTCTTTTCTCTCTACCTTTCACTTCCTCTTCTTTCTGTGAGATGGCACTCACCATCTCTCCAATCTACTCCAACTGCTACACTATCACATATCCTCCCTCTCTCACAAAATCTGGCCGGAAAAGCATACAAAATACATCTTTGCTGCAAACCCTGTCCTCCCAATTGTCAGTGCATCCTTCAGACATCTTCAATGAAATCCTTTTCTCTGTCCCATTCCCTGACCTATGGACCTCTCATCTCATCTCTATTCTCTCCCCTTACTCTTCCACCACCATTAAAGGTGGCACCAAGTGGGAAGTCCTCCAGACGGGCTTCTTCTCATCTCGCTGCTGCGTTAATGTCTACCTCACAGGCACAATCCTGGTTCAGCCCTCAGGCCAACCTCCTTCTCTTTGAAAGGATTCTGCCGTCTCTCATCAACTTCCTTGCTTCTCCTGTCTCTCCCCCTTCTACCCTCCCTGCTCCGCCACCTCTGACTGAAGTTCCACGCCCCTGTACTCCACCACAAAAAAGGCACCAATCGTCTCCACCTGGCAACCCTCAAAGCACGCTCAGCCATCAAACACTCTGCTGACACCTGCCTTCTCCTGGAAGACACTGACCTGGACATACTCGCACTTACTGAGACTTGGTACAATGCCAGCTCAGTCATTTCCTTTGACTCACTCTTACCTGACGGCTTTAAGATCACTTCCAAGCCTCAACCTCACCGTGCTGGAGGTGGGGCTGTCTTAATCTTCCCTGAGTGGATTCCTTCTTCCATCCTACCCACTCAGCTCTATTCGTCCTTTGAGCCTAGTATGCAAATTGGTCATCTTTGCTTACTCCACCCTGACCATTGCTACCATCTACCGGCCTCCAGGCGCTTCCTCTCTGTTTCTCTCTGAGTGGGCTGACTTCTGTTCCTCCCTACTCTCTACCACCTCCAACCTGCTACTCCTGGGTGACTTCAACATCTACTTAGACTCCGAGTGCACAGCATCCACCCTCTTCACTGACCTTGGCACCTCCCTATCCTTCTCCGTTCTTCCTTCTGGTCCAACCCACTCTGCCGGACACACGCTTGATGCCATCATCCATTCCAATCTCCCTCTCTCTAAACCCCTGGTCACCCCTCTCTCTCTCTACTCCCCTGGTCACCACTCTCTTCTCGCCTCCCACCTGGGTTCCTATGGCCTTGTGACAACTCCACAAAAAGCCCAGCCAACCTCGTTCACGAACATCCGTCCGATGAAACGAGTGTCAACTGCTGCCTTCACTTCCACCTTCATTCCCCCTTGCCCACCCAACACAGACTCTACTGCTGATTCTGCCCACAGCAACCGCTATCTGTCCATTACCAAAACCCTTGACATCCTTGCCCCAGTCATGAGGACCTGCCTGAAACCTGCCTCAAAGCGAAACAGCTGGTACGCCTCTGAACTTGCAGACCAAAAACATAAGTGCAGGGCTGCAGAACAGAAGTGGTAAACTTCAAGTTCAACCTCTGACAAACTGGCCTGACGCCTGCACTAAAGGTTTTACAGACTCTCTATCCATGCCCAAAAAAGAGCCCACATTCAGGCAGGAGTATCTGGCATGTCCAACAACACGGCTGAACTCCTCAAAATCTGCAGGGATCTTGCCAACCCATCCACCGTATCCTCTGCCCCTACTCCTTCCTAGGCCCTTTGCAATTCACTCGCCACTCACTTCACCTCCAAACTGCAGACATACTGAACATCCTTGTGTCTTGATATTGGGAAAAATCTTCCTCGGGACCAGCCCTTAGAGCAAAAATTACCCAATTCAGCCCAAAATACAGGTTCTATTGTGCCGAGCAGTGAACTCATGCTAGTGACAAATGACACCTTCAAAAGGTTTTAGTATTTATTCTAAACAGTGAATTTCAGCAAAATGTTGGGATTCAAGTTAGAGAAGATTACAAAACACAAACTTAGGGAAATACAAAATATAGAGAAACATAGAACTTAGAGAAACATAGAGAAACACAGTCTTACACCCCTTCAATAAGCACTGGGAGACCCTGGCCCTCATAAGCTAGCTGTAACAAGCCCCGCTCAGAGGACAGCGCTACAGGGTACCGACAGAGCAACAGGTTCCGGACACTTGATCTTGCTCGAACCAAGTCCACAGATCGATCTCCCACCTGAGTCATGTGGGCATGCATTTTTATAATCTCGTGTTGTCAGTCCATGACGCACAGTTCCAGAACTTTCCCTGTGCAAAATATAGGCTTGCTCATGGAAAAACCCAACTCTGTGAATTCCCACTGTGCTCCTTTTCTGTGCCCCTCCCTGCCTGGAGCCCATCTGCGCGAAAGCTCAGGAATGTCTTATCAGTGCCTTCCCAGAGAAAGGAAGATTAGTTTACGAAGCCATGCAGGGCTACAGTTTTCATTTAATTTCATTTCATTTCATTTTGATATAGCGCCGGTAGCCCAAGGGCATCAGGGCACTTTAAACGAAGAGAGACACACATAGAACAGAGAAAGAGGCCAGTCCAAAGCTGAACCCTGAAGATGTCCCTGATCCAACTTATCCCGGTTCATCATCTGAAGAGATATGTTTTCAAACCCTTCCTGAAAGCATCTTAGAAAGGCAGAATATTCTAAGAGAAGCCGAGATGAATTAACCCCATGTGAGCAAGCTCTAAAAGGCATGCACTCATAGCTTAGTGTTCATAGCGCTTAAGATTGGCTATCTAAGCGCCATATAAGTGCCATAATGTTCCAAACACTCCAATAATGTCTATTGGCTACAGAGCTGGGGCCTTCACCCTGCCTGTCTATCTACAATGCATAATTTGACCTACCACCCCTACTAGGCCTGCATATTCCTTGTAGCTCACTACTGCGTAATGGAAGTGCTACAACAGACTACTGTCAGCATTTGTGGCACATACTTTGAATAAACTATTGGCTTTCAGTGGCTAATGCTGTCAGCTAAAGCCCTGATTGGCTAATTTGCAATTTTGTGTATCACTACACCGCACCCTTATTCAAAGTGTGTGCGACAATGCTGACTAATACCCATCAACATAGTAAGTAGTGCAGTGATAAAGACCTTGGGGCTTTGCAAGAGGTTTAAGCAAACTATCTTCTAGCGGTTAGTCAGCGTGGCATGCAAGGTTAGTAAAAACACTACCTAAACAAAAATGTACACAAAGTGAACAGTGACATCTACCCTTGCCAAAACCTGGCCTACACAAAAAATACCTACACAAAGTGAACATGGACATTTACTCTAGCCAAAACCTGGCCTACACAAAAATACCTAAATAATTATTGTATAACTGATTGTCAGTTAAAAAGCAGCATGCAGTTAGAATGTCAAGGCAATCCAGTGTAGTCTAATCTACAATGCACTATTGCATTTATGTATGGTTACCAATTCTAAAACCTGGCAGCCTTTCACTCTAAGGGCCTACCCTCTCCCTGTTCCCAGGGCATTCAAACGTGACTATGGGCTGTGTGATTAGACACTTCCCCCATGTATGTGGAACCCAACCAGAAACCATCTAATTTCATGAGCAAGGTGAACCC
The DNA here is from genome assembly GCF_040938575.1 of Ambystoma mexicanum. Classification (NCBI taxonomy): domain Eukaryota; kingdom Metazoa; phylum Chordata; class Amphibia; order Caudata; family Ambystomatidae; genus Ambystoma; species Ambystoma mexicanum. The sequence goes on along the minus strand of NC_090930.1, from coordinate 402,238,102 downwards.
ATGGGCACCAGGTTATCAAAATAAAAACAATTCTACTAATTTGCATTAAAGCATGGCATGTGTTATTCATGCAATCAAAAGCAAGCGATTTGATCCATATGTTTGCTGGTAACTGTAGCTCTGTGTGCCAGTGGGTTGAGGATGGTCGCCCCCACCCAGTAAAAAGCCAACACCTGCTGATTAAACAATGTTTGCCATAAAATGCATCGTGTGTATTTAGCAGTCTTGTTGACCTGCCCTATGGCAGAAAAAATGTCTTCATACCTAAAATTCTGCCATCTCCAGTGGTTGCCAATACTTGTAGCAGTGTTGGGCGTATCAATGGACCCCACTAGGCCAGAGGTTTTATAGCAGAGCTGGCATCAGAACCCATAGTGGCTAGCTTATTGTGCACAGTTTCTATGTCAAAAGCATATAAAGCTCCTGTTACCCCCCGCTGCCACCGCAATTTATGAATCTAGCTCCCTAGCTACGCGCACTCTGGTGATGGGCCATAGAAATGGACTCCATTTGTAGCAGCTTGGTAGTACTAAGGAAACATTGCCTCCTGATAAATCTATGTCTAAGTGTATCACTGTAATAATAGAGGTGTGCATTACCAGCCTACAATTTAAATGTTGCCTTACTACTGGAAAATCTAACATGTTCACAGTTTCTACCTTGTGTGGCTTGGAGAATACCCTACTCCAAGTGGGATGCCTACCATATACAATATTAGTTTTAGCTACAAACACCATACTACCATCCGGCAGTGGCTGTTTCATCACACCATTGTGTGAAATGCATCTAGTCAAATTATAGTCCATAAAATCTTGGCGAGAACACTTGCTGCATTTCTTGGTCAGAAAAAACAAATCGTTGGATCCATTCACTGAAACATTTGGGCCTAGGATCTCATAAACACCAGTCATATGAGTCAGTGACAAAAGATGCCCGACAATGTGCCAGGCCAGTACGCTAGCAATTCCATGTGGATACTCATTTGTAGCGCTTTTCCAAAGAATTATTCCAAATGTCTACAATCAAAAGGTGACTCTTTGCATTAGTGTGCTGGAGACAGCTGTCCCCACAAAAACATGAAACTGGTTGGTTTAACAAAAACCGTGTCACAGACTGTGTCATAAAATCAAATATCAAGTCAGTCATGGTTTCATTTACCCGCCTTAAGGCTGGCTGTAAAAGTATCCAGTGCTTCAAAGGTTACCATCTCAAATTAGGGCTCACACACTTGGCAGCATTACTTCCAATTAAGAACCTTAACCAACGCACAGCTGACTTTGGTGTGCGCACTCATTTTATCTCAAAATATATTACGCTCCTGCTTGCATAATCCTGCTGCCCCAACAATTCATAAATCATTTTCCTGGCTACGTACAACGTAGAAGTTTTTTTTTTTCTTCAAAAAAGCAAAACATCTCTGTTTAAAGCAATTCAGTTGGAAGAGCAAAACATTTCGTTTTTTCAGATTCATCTCAAAAATGCATTTAAAAACCATTTTTCAATGTGTTAGCATTCAAGTGCTGTGTCACACAGCTGTTTGTGGTGCATGATGTCACAGTCCACAACCCACTGTCCACAGTCCTTTAAACAAGAAAGGCAAAACATATCAACCAGGTTATTTCCAGCAACTGAATCATTTGAATGTGCAGCATCAAATATTTGATAACTAGCCAAGTCTGCACCGTGCCAGTTCAGCAAAAGTTATTACTTTGTTGGACACTTCTCACAGGTTGAAGAACAAATGTCCTCATACGTCATGAATGTTAGCAGCATTGAGTGCGGTGCAGGACAAGTTCAAAGTTCACATATCATCTCGCAGTGACTCGCTTTCTCTGAGAATGCGTCTGCTTGACTGATCAGTGTCACCCGCAAATTGCACACATCTACCCCAATCATGGCACGCAACTGTCTTGGTTTTTTGCCTAGGCAAAATACAAACAGAAATGTTAGGATTTCATCAAAAGTACAATGTCATTGTTATTCACGTTAGGATGTCATCAAAACTACAATATCAGCGTTATCCACCCCTTCCCTTAACACCACCCCCACCTTCAGAAGTCTCATCAGGTAACTACACACTTTATCATTGCTACCACAATTATTTGTCACCCTTCTGTATGTTACTGGGGGCTTATTTGCACTCAACCATACAGGGTGTAATTGCCTAATCACAAACTCATTTGTGCAATGCAATCATAGTTGGTCAATGGTACCTCAGACGGATCTGTGATTTTACAAAAGCCATATAATAAGTACCCAGGTCGCACTTCTCAATGGATCAATGCTTTTCTTTTTCACCAAAGCGATCACGAATGCCAGGTGCCAACTTGCTTCCAGTGTCTCATGATCTTGATTTAGGTTGCCCTGCTGGCATCACTCCATTTTTTAAAGGTAAAGTCTTTCAGTCCAATACCGCCTGCAGTTGCACAAGCAGCTTTGTTTATTTTTCTCCATACAGCTAGTGTCTTTCAAGCCTCTGGTTTTCCACTTGTCATTTTCCCAAAGGGTGTCTGCTGATTTCTTGGGCCACCCCTTTGAGCGCGATAGTCTGAATCAGTTCCTTTTGTTGCTTCAACAAATCATTAATTCTTGCACTAAGCCGTGAGGCTTCTGGATCATGGCTAATGTGCAGTGTTCATGTTATACTCCAAAGCCCCGCTCTGCATGTTGTTTCTTGCAAAATGGCTACCTTTGTCAGTTTTGCTTCCATCTGGAACGCCATAATGTCTTTGTCAGTTACTCCAGCCCTGGCAATGTAGCTTGCATTTTTGCCAGCTGTGTATTTTCACTTCTCAAAGCACCTAGAGGTTTCTTCTCCAGTGCACAGCGCTTTACTTCAGTTCACATCACATGGAGTACTGGGATGCAGCTTGCACGGCAATGTCTCTTCACTTCACATCACATGGCGCATGGGGATGCAGCTTGCACGGCAATGTCTCTTGAAATGGGCTGCTGTCTTTTCTTAGCCCATTCACAGATGCACAGGTTCCCCAAATGTTCAGATGCGATGTGCCCATTCTGCATGCAGCATTTGCTTTCCTTCCAGTGTTGATACTGGGCAAATTCTTTACTTCTGATCAGCTCTGTTATTGCATGCCGGTGTTAGAAAGCATGCGTACATCAGCATGTAAGGTAGATGGCACTCTTTTTCAATTTCTCACTCAGAGCAATTATTGCCTTCAGTTCTGTTTCAGCATTCTGTCTTTGCACCCCCCTCCTCAGTTTTTGCTCACACTGACGGTGTCTCTCACAGGGGATGGAATGCAGGAATGTCATTGTTTCTCTTTCCTCCTGTGCACATGGCAGCGCCATGAGCACGCAGCAAACTTATCTCTTTACCTATAACTCTTAAACTGGGGCGGCTTCAATGGAAGGCACTCGTTTCAGACAGTTCATCCAGATTAACTGTTTCCTGCACTGCTTCAGCAACTCAGAAAAGCTCCCATATCTGCCAGCTTCTGTAAACACCATTTCACTGAACAGGAGCGCAGTATTCTGCTTTTCTGCCTTGCTCCAACAGTTTTTTTTTCTTTGCGCACCTCGCCCAAGACAGTGCAAGTTATCTTCAAGGCACAAGCTCTGCACAGCAAGACTCTTATTTTCAAAAGAGGCACTTTTTCTTGTCATCAGATTCTACTCCATGTAATTTTTACAAAATGTCAAAGCGTCTTTTAGCCTGTTTTGAACTGATCAATGTCCCATTTAAAGGCATACATTTTTTTTCTTTTTCCTCGTAACCTTGTAGTTTGGCTTCCCAAACTCACTCCAATGCAATGTGCGATCTTTCAAAAGAACCCGCAACCCACTAAATCTTTGTGCTGTCTTATCACACACAGATTTTTCATTCTGTTGTACCATTGCCAGAATATAACCACTTATTTCAGTGCATTTAAAACATGCCATGTGTAGTCCAGCTCCCTGCACATTTTTTTTCTCTGCAAGAGCAACCCACACTCTATATTGCTTGTGGGCTGTTAATGTGCCAACAACATTTTTCACCATGTATCACAGTCAACAGGTCACTATTTCCAAAACATACATCACTTATAACGCAACAGTACAAATCCATGGCATAGCGTGGGAACAGTCAAAAATACTCCAGGGGCAATTTAGAAAAATATAAATTGTCTTTTCCCCCCAACCATTGCAAATTGATTCTGCAATTCCAAATCAATACACAAAAATCGAAAATCCAAATACCATTCACCCACTTTCTTTTTTAAGTGAGTCTCTCACCCATTGTAAGCATGGCACAGCTAAAATGCAATGTAGCCATTTTAGTGTGTTTGCTTAAACAGAATGCACCACCAGCACATGGAATTTACAGTTGCCAAAAGAAAAACAAACCCTTTAGGCTCTCAACACACAGATGTTACTCTTTCTCCTAAACACGGCTCATTCCCACGTTATCTTCAGGAATGTCAACACTTCAAAAGCATACATTAAAAAAAAAAGCGAACCTTCACCTCCATACATTACAGCCCCCCACTCGCTAGCACACTGGGGCTGAATCAATGGTTGAATTACTATTCAAATTTTGCATATCAAATCCTCGCAACTATTTTCCCTGCCCTCATGACAGAATAGAGTTGAGAACTCCGTCTCACTTTGCATTTCAAATTACAACTTTAAACTTGGGGAAACCGCATGATAAAATTCTTTCCTAATTGAACATAAATCTTTCTTGACCATTCATCGGAGCGCTTTAAACACAGCCATTTCCCGCTTGTTTATCGCCTTGTGCTCCCTGGCTCCATTCCCAAGAAATAAGTCAGCCACGACTGATTTACTGAAGGGAGTCTTAACCACACAAGCTATCGGCCACGGCAAGCCGACACAACGTTGCTGTCTTTTGTGTCTCAGAGCTGCAGTGAGACCACCAAGGAAATGCGACAGCCTGCTCATCACTCTGCACTGTGTTCTCTCACACAATTTGTCATTTCACAGCAAGGCACTGCTCTGCACAAATCCCCAAGCTGCCACCAAATGTCTTGATATTATGAAAAATCTTCCTCGGGACCAGCCCTTAGAGCAAAAATTACCCAATTCAGCCCAAAATACAGGTTCTATTGTGCCGAGCAGTGAACTCATGCTAGTGACAAATGACACCTTCAAAACGTTTTAGTATTTATTCTAAACAGTGAATTTCAGCAACATTTTGGGATTCAAGTTAGAGAAGATTACAAAACACAAACTTAGAGAAATACAAAATATAGAGAAACATAGAACTTAGAGAAACATAGAGAAACACAGTCCTACGCCCCTTCAATCAGCACTGGGAGACCCTGGCCCTCATAAGCTAGCTGTAACAAGCCCCGCTCAGAGGACAGCGCTACAGGGTACCGACAGAGCAACAGGTTCCGGACACTTGATCTTGCTCGAACCAAGTCCACAGATCGATCTCCCACCTGAGTCATGTGGGCATGCATTTTTATAATCTCGTGCTGTCAGTCCATGACGCACAGTTCCAGAACTTTCCCTGTGCAAAATACAGGCTTGCTCATGGAAAACGCAACTCTGTGAATTTCCACTGTGCTCCTTTTCTCTGCCCCTCCCTGCCTGGAGCCCATCTGCGCGAAAGCTCAGGAATGTCTTATCAGTGCCTTCCCAGAGAAAGGAAGATTAGTTTACGAAGCCATGCAGGGCTACAGTTAGAAAGGCAGAATATTCTAAGAGAAGCCGAGATGAATTAACCCCATGTGAGCAAGCTCTAAAAGGCATGCACTCATAGCTTAGTGTTCATAGCGCTTAAGATTGGCTATCTAAGCGCTATATAGGTGCCATAATGTTCCAAACACTCCAATAATGTCTATTGGCTACAGAGCTGGGGCCTTCGCCCTGCCTGTCTATCTACAATGCATAATGTGACCTACCACCCCTACTAGGCCTGCATATTCCTTGTAGCTCACTACTGCGTAATGGAAGTGCTACAACAGACTACTGTCAGCATTTTTGGCACATACTTTGAATAAACTATTGGCTTTCAGTGGCTAATGCTGTCATCTAAAGCCCTGATTGGCTAATTTGCAATTTTGTGTATCACTACACCTTGTCACGCACACTTCCAACCCATCCCTCCCCCCTTTGCCTCCCCTGACCACTCACCCTCCTCCTTCCTCCATCTCCTGCTTCGCCCCTGTCTCTCCGGAAGAAGTCACCATAGTTGTCAACTCAATGAAGGTCTCTTCCAAACAGGTTGCACGTTGCTCATCCAAAACCATCAAGGACAACATTTCCTCTCTCGCCCCTGCTCTCGCTGATCTCTGTAACCACTCCTTTGCTACTGGTTGTTTTCCATCCTCCATCAAGCACTCCCTTGTGTGCCACCTCCTTAAAAAAATGTCAGCAGACCCTTCTTGTCTGGCCAACTACCGCCCCATCTCCATCACCCCCTTCCTGGGGAAACTGCTTGAGAATTTGTCTTTCCCCCAACTTAACTCCCACACTGAACATGTTGACGGTCCTCACGACCATCTGTCTGGATTCTGAGCATCCAGAGGCACGGTACCTGCTCTTCTGAACACCCATGAAGAACTGCTTGCATCCCTTGATTCCAACTCCCCTGCTGTCCTCATCCTCCTTGATCTCTCTTCTGCATTTGGCAGAGTGAACCACTCCATCCTCATCGAAAGGCTCCATGACACCCTTGGTATCTCGGAGCGGGCACTGGACTGGCTTACCTCCTTCCGAACTGACTGCTCTTCCAAATTCATACGGGGCTCCTTCTCCTCCCCTACTTCCTCCTCCACCTGTGGCGTCCCCCACGGCTCCATTCTTTCGCCTTGGCTCTTTAACATTTACCTTGCTCAGCTGGCATGCCTCATTTCCTCCTTCTTCTCCAACTTCCAGTGCTATGCTGACAACACACAACTCTTCTTCCAACTTCCTACAGACGCTCTTGCACCCTCCTTCATCCCTGATTGCCTCTCAGCCATCCAGGCCTGGTGTACAGCTAATGATCTTTGCTTCAATGGCAGCAAAACAGAGATCCTCCCTATTGGGACCCTGGCACAGGACTTCTTCCCTTCACTCTGGCCTTCTTCCATGGGCTCTCCCCTGCTCCCTCCTCGGAAGCCAAACCCAAGAACGGCATCTCTCCTACCCTACAAAGACTGCACTGTCTCCCGATCGCAGCACAGATTACATTAAAATCCATCTGCATCACCCACAAGTCTGTCTGGTGCCGGGGACCACTCTATCTGCAACTCTTTCTGACCAAATACTCCCCCGCTAGACACCTGCGTTCCTCTGGCACCAACTCCTTGCGTGTAAAGCGATTTGCTAAACAGAGAGCAGGTGGTTGATCGCTTTCCTCAGCAGGCTCCCTTCTTTGGAACAGCCTCCCCCTCTCTCTTCGTCTTGAGCAGGAAAAGGCACAAGACCTTCCTCTTTACCTCTTCCTTCACTCCCGCCCTCCCCTGCTAATCGCACAGTTGCTTGACTGGTGTGCAGGGCCAAGGGCCCTTATTTATTCTCGGGGCCCTGACCTCCTAAATCTTATCATCCCAGCCGCTGTCTACCCTTTGCATTTACATAGGCTCTCCTTTCCCACTGGTGGTGGCACTTAACTTTTTTCTTCTTAGCACTTCACCTACTGCTCTCCATGAGCACCACAGCACCGATCCCGTGCACCTCACCCCTCTGCACTTGTATGTTCTAAACACTCACAAGCATAGCAGGTCTGTCTTTCCCTCCCCACTGTCTCTTCTTATTTTGTTGTATTTAATTAATTTAATGATTTATCATTGTTGTATTACATTGTCTTTCATCCCCTGTTCCCTCCGTGTTGCCCTGTGGGCACTTTGAAACAGTATTTGCTTGCTGTATAAGCGCCTAACAAGTGAACAATAAATAAATAAATAAATAAATAAAGCTCCTAATAACAAATAGGATATACAAAAAGCAGATAACATACAGGGGGAATCCAAAGCTATCATCCACAATTTAAAGGCCAATGCCCACAACCAAACATTTAAGGCACAAACGGACTGCTCAGGTGTGAGTAGGATCAAAACTAAGGAAGCAAGGGGGACCAGGCAGAAGTGGAGCAACAAAGATATCGAGGAGACATAATAATCGCAAGACTCAATCAAAGGGACAGCTATTTCCTGGTGCAGTAACGACTACTGAAGCTAGGAGGGTCCCCTATCCCGTCAGGGTGGACATTGGGCAACCATTTCTAAAAACAGAGCAAAAAGAGACCCAAAACCTTAGGCAACATTTTCAAGACTTTGGCGATAAGATTGCAGGCTTGGTGTAGTGACAAATGGACAAAATGAGGGAAGACCTGGCATCAGCACTATATGAAATAAAAGGAGACATGAATAAGATCGAGAAAAGTGTGGATACAAATGAGAGAGCACTCCAAGATCTAGCTGAGGATGTACAGAAAACGGATTAGCTGGTAGAACAATTGGCAAGTGCAACCCACAATTTGGAGATACAGGCAGAGGACCTGGAAAACAGGTCCAGAAGGTCAAACATTCGAATAAAGGGCCGGTCCGAAGAGGTGAACGACAAAGATCTTAAATAAATTGGCGACTAAACAAATATTCGCAGATCTAATGGAAATGGATAATGCGGCAGACCTACAAATTGACAGAGTGTATAGAGTGGGGCCCCTAAGGAAGGAACCAGGGTCAAGGCCGAGGGGTGTGTTGGCTGCCCTACGCGACTACAGTCCGAAAGAAAGAATGTTGGCAGTATTGAGGAAAGCGAAAATATAACGGCTCGGAAATACAACTTTTCCAAGATCTGTCCCAAATAACCCGGTTCAAAAGAAAGAAAATTAGCCCGACTGTAAATGTTCTCCATTACAAAGATATCCGCTACCGTTGGAAATTCCCTTTTGGCATGGTTTTTGAATGGGAGGAAAGGCAATATCGCATCTTATCTTGTGACGAAGGAGCGAGAATTTTAGGAATTGAGAAGGATGAGCAGGGACCAAATGAGTCATCATCAAAATGACAGAACAAAAGAAGAGTTGAGAATGGACTATGGTAAGAACTAAAACCAGTAGGATGAAAGGAACCCAACCAGACCCAAAGGGGCCCATAGACCAAAATCCGGAGGAACAAGCGAACCCTTCGAACAGGCTCACAGCCACCTGATGGGGAGAAACATGGAGCCGGAGAATGTAATAACAGACTACCCTGGGGAGGGTGCTCATTTTTCTTTTTCAATAAGAAATTACGGGGGGAATGAGAAGGTGGGAGATGGGATCTGGCTATGGGTTTGGGTGAGCCCGCATTTGTTCACACTGGGGTGCAGACTGGGCTCAATCCCTGTGAAGGCGAATTGGGAGGGGCTAGAGGCTGGTTGAGTCCACCTAGTGAAGGGCAAGAGAGGAGGAGGGAGGCTAGAAGAGGGTTGTTAGGAAGGGGCAAAGGGAGGAGGGAGTCAAGAGGGATTCCAACCGAGAACCCAATGAGTACAAAAAACATACCCTTACAAAATTACCATGACGATGGCTAACACAGTTAATCTAAACATCATCTCATTAAATATCAACGGGATAAACTCTCCCATGAAAAGAAAGAAATTGGAACGATTCCTACAAAGGGAGAGGCCAGACCTAACCCTACAAGTAACACATGTGCAGTCCCGAGATAAACACAAAGTTAGACTACAGGGATATCGCTACATTTTCCAATCCAACGGCACGTGTAAGAATGGGGGGGGATGCTGATAGCAGTCCGGAACAACCGAGACCTTATAGTTATGGGCTCGGAGAAAGATGCCAAGGTGAGATATTTGGCCCTGAGATTACAGTGGAGGGGGGAAACATACACAATAGCCACCATATATGCTCCCAACTCCAGTCAAGATGGGCTTATTCAGACAAAGCTGATCAAATTGGAATGATTTGCAAACGGTCTGATAGTATTGTCGGGGGTTTTAGAATGACTTGGGACCCAGATGGAAGACAGGAGCTTGGGGAAAACAAACAACCAGGTTAAACCTTAGAAAGAATTGGTCGGGAAGATGGATAGGCTTGCATTGATGGACGCATGGAGGGAAAAGAGGAGAATACTAAGGGGCACTTCTTTTTCTCACATGTCCACAGGACCTCATCCAGAATTGACTATATATGGCTATCACGATTGTTGCTGGGCCTGGTCTCAGATATAGAGGTGGGAACAATTACATTGTCGGATCATGCCCCCATAACCCTGAGTCTCAGAAGGAAAGTCGGCCCTCCCGGGCTATGGAAGTGGAAATATCCCACATACATATTTAAAGAGGAAACACTGAGGGAGGACATACAAGTCGGGATCGAGGACTTCTTTTGTGATAATAAACTTTGGGACACAAGCCAACAGATGAGGTGGGACACATTTAAGGCCAGAATTAGAGGAAAGACCTTTGCGTCTAAGGCCCGAAGAGACAGAGAAAGTAGACTTCTAGAAAAAGAACTGGAGTAGAAACTGAAACAAGTTATGTCCAGGATGGGTACAGGAGCAAGCGGTGAAGTAAGGAGGGAATACAGGGTTATAAGGGGTCAATTAGAATTATTGCAAAGTAGGGCAGCAGAATGATCACTGTTGTACCTCAAACAGAAGTTCTACATAAAAGCAAACAATGCGGACCGTCTCTTGGCCAGGTTACTGAGAAAGGAAGAAACATTTAGAACCATATTAAAAATCAAAATGGAGGGGGGTGTTAGAGGGTTCAGACGTAAACGATATATCCCGGGAATTCTCTGCATACTACACTGAGCTATATAAATCTGAAAATCGCTCTGAGCAGCCCCAACTAAAATACTTTAGATAGGTGTGAGCTTCCCATAATAACAGGACAGGAGAAACTGTTACTAGAACAAGAAATTACAAAGGAGGAAGTACGCAGAGCCATAGCCTCACTACCAATAAAAAAATCTCCGGGACCCGATAGGTTCATGGCAGATTTTTATAAAACCTTCAGAGAAACTGTAATCCCTTATCTGCTTCCACTTTTCAATGACTTTGGAGTGGCGGGTAGACTTACTCCAGCGAATGAGGAGGCTTAAGTATTTTTACTGCCAAAACCTGGCAAAGATTCAACCATATGCGGATCGTATAGACTGATCGCCTTAATTAATATAGATGCAAAGATATATACAAAGATACTGGCGACCCGCCTGGACCAGCTCCTCTCAAAACATATTAGCACAGACCAATTGTGCTTCATCCGGGGCAGATAGACAAATGAAAATACCCAATGCACAGCACACATGATAGAAAAAGGCAATAAAAAGAACATCCATCCCTTATTATTGCTTTGGACGCTAAAAAAGCATTTGACAGGGTAGATTGGCAGATTGTTACACTCACATGGTATCCACAGGGACGCCACCCAGCCGGGTTACTCGCTGGTATGCTTCTCAGCTTTGCCCAGATGTGGTCTGCGGGGAAGGTTCTGCCTGAAAATACAGGAGGACTGTGTTGAAGGCTGACCGACCGGGGTAAGTATCCTCCCTCCACCCCTGTATGATTTCAGCCCCTCTGGGGCCCTCACATCACCTTATGGTAGAGTTAGGCGTGCTCTCCGTCCTGCCTTTGCAGGGGCACGGTGTCTTTCATGGGCGTGTGCGGTCCAGTTACTTCACTGACGCCGGCCCGTTTGATATTGTTCAGGTAGGTCTTATTGCTGTTCTTTAGTTTTGTTGCTATCCTGCATGCCTTTCTTTGTTTAAAAATTTCTCTTTTTTCTCCCTTAGGTATGCATAGCTTCAGCACGGCGAACTGGCTTGGTTGAGCCCCGCTGGTAAATGATGGCATATTAAGAGCGCTATGATGCGGTAAGTAAGCGATATGCGCAGCGCTGCAAAGTCTTGCCTTTGCTAACCTGTGTTTTCCTTCCTTGTAGGTCGCAGTGTTCTTAAGCGCGAGTGGAATGTCCGGAGTGGTGCCAGCCGAGAGGCGACCAGCCAGGTAAGCCTTTTGAGCAGTTCGTAACTTGCAAATGCCTCTACTGCTTTCTTTAATGTTGCCTCTATCTTCCTCTTTCAGGTCGTTCTGTCCGGGAGGAGTGCAGATTCGAGGAAGCTGTTCTCAGTAGCTGTGAGTGGCTAAAGATGAAGACTGCAGGTAAGATGCTGCTGCTAATGATGTTCCTTTTGTCTCCTTGCAGGTTCTGTTTCTCCGAGGATTGAGGGAATAGCTGGACACGGTGAGCGTCACGTTGCAAGCTGCAAAGTAACGCGAAGCGTGTTGTCTTGGTCGGGTGTGGTTTAAATAGCCCCAACAAAATAGTCCAGGTAAAGTAGTCCCTAGGCCACCACACCCAAAACACTAGACCGCATAGCTTGGTTCTTTGGAACCAAGCTATGTGGAAGCCTCCATGTTGGCTAATAACACATTAAGTAGTTCCCAAGCACATGTTTTTCATGGTGTATGAGCCTTGCGCCAAAGGCACCAGGAGTGGCCCCAAGAGGGTTTTGGAAAAGAATGCCAGGTTCTAGAGGCCCGAGTCCTGACTCCACATGGCCAATGGGTTTGCCAGAGGGAGTTTTAGGCGAGTGTTGTGACAGCACTCCCCCCTAAGGCTCTTCCCATGGTGTTCCTTCTGTCTGGCCCAGGTTTGGTTGGGAAGTTCCGATGGAATTTTCTGATTAGACGTGGTGCGTGGATATTCTCACTGGGCTCCCAGGATCTATCTTGTGGTTACGCCAGGTAGGCCACCAAAAGTTCTCTTCCACCTTAGCTAGGGTTTTGCCGATCCCAAGATGCCCTTCGATCAGTGAATCGTGATAGTTTGAAATAATATGCTGTTGTAATTCCTTCTTGGGTACATATAGGCGATCCCTAAAAAAGGGTAGATGGACCTTGATGGTATATTGTTCTCCTTGAGTTTGCCATGCGAGGAGGGCATCAGGACTCATTGTCCGTTAGATTTCTTTCCATAATTCTGCTTGTGTTAAGGTAGTCATGATACCCAAGAGTTTGTCTTCAGGTATAATAGGTACTGGGTCTGGGGTTGTATATACTATTTCATCTATGCCCATGCGAGATAAGGCATCCGCCTTTCCGTTTCTGACTCCTGGTCAAAATGTGATTACATAATCATATTCGGTGAAGAAAAGGGCCCACCGTAATTGGCGCGAGGACTGGGCCATGGCTGTTTTAAGATATTGCAGGTTTCGGTGGTCTGTGATGACTGTAATGGTATGTCTAGCCCCCAGAAGGTAGTTCCTCCAGGCTTTAAAGGCGGATTTGAAAGCCAGGAGTTCCTTGTCCGTGATGGCATAATTAATCTCTGGAGGTGAGAACTTTTTCGACCAGAAGGACACAGGATGTAGCTGGCCGGTTTCCGGGTCTCTCTGTGAAAGGACAGCCCCCATTGCGAGACTGGACGCATCAGTTTCAACAACATAAGGGAGGTCTGTACGAGGATGTCGCAGGATTGGAGCGGAGGTAAATCTTCGTTTGAGTTCCTGAAAGTCTTCTTCTACTTCTTCGGTCCAAGTAACCTTTTTATTGATTTTTCGTAATAGTACTGTGATTGAGTGCACAACCTGAGAGAAGTCTGGGATGAACCGGCGGTAGAAGTTCGCAAAGCCCAACATGCTTTGTACCCATTTCAGAGACGTCGGTAAAGGCCATTTCAGAATGGCATCTACCTTGTGCACGTCCATTCTGATGCCTCCTGGAGTAAGGATAATACCAAGAAACTCTACTTCGGTGATGTGAAAAAAGCATTTTTCAAGTTTTGCAAACAAGCAATGTTTACAGAGCTTGGTGAGGACTGAACGAACGTGTCTGACATGATCTTGTTTCGAGGCTGAGTATACTAAGATGTCGTCTATGTACACTAAGGCGCACACATCAATTAACTCCCTCAAGACGTCATTCATGAAATATTGGAATGCCCAGGAACGTTGCATAACCCGAAGGGCATGACTTGATATTCAAACAACCTTACTTAGTACGGAAGACGGTTTTCCATTCATCTCCTTTTCTGACTCAGACCAGGTGGTACGCTCCTTGAAGGTCCAATTTGGTGTAAATATGGGCATCTTTAACTTGGTCTAGCATCTAAGGGATAAGTGGCAAGGGGTAGTGGTTCTTCACAGTGATTTGGTTCAATGCGCGGTAGCCAATACAGGTTCTCAAGTCTCCTTCCTTTTACAGTACGAAGAACAAAGGACTGGCTGCGGGGGACTTCGAAGGACGGATACATCCGTTTGCAAGGTACTGGTCTAAATAGGATTTCAAATGAAGGTTTTCTGGTTCTGTGAGAGCGTAGATCCTGCCGCAAGGGATTTGTGTACCAGGAACAAGGTTGATCTGACAGTCATAGGGCCTGTGCGGCGGCAATGTATTGGCTTGGTCCTTTCGGAAAACATCCTGGAAATCATGGTATTCACTGGGCAAGGTATAGTTGCTCCCAGGGTTGATACTGTCGCTCCGGGAGTCATGGGGATACAGACATCGGGTTTCTCCTCTTGGTCATAGCAGGCAGGGGAGCAGTCACCGGGGAAGGTTAATTTTCGTGCCTGCCAGTCTATCAAAGGGTTGTGAGCAACCAACCATGGCATCCCTAGTATTAGCCTGAACTGAGGTGCTTTGATGAGATCAAATGAAATAGACTCCCATGTCCATCCTGGCACAGCAAGGTTACCCTGGCTGTGCACTGGGTTACTGGTCCGGAAGCGATTTCTGTCCCATCCACGGTGGTTACCTTGTCCATAGTTGGCTTAGAACACAAAGGAAGCCCCATCTCTGCTGCCAGTTCTTGATCAATATAATTTCCAACTGCTCCGCTATCGATGTATGCTTCAATGGCATGCATTCTTGACGACTGTTGGTGGTTAATTAAGATCACTGGTATTGCAAAGTGCGAGGTCAGCAACTCTTTCTTCTCACTCGACAAACTGACCTCTATGTTTATCGAGCTTGGTAGTTTTCCGATTCCTTAGCTTCATCCTTCTCTGTGGCCGACTCTTCTTCTTGGGGGTTTTACTGGACAGACCTTCAGGAAATGTCCTGGTTTCCTACAATACAAACAAAGCTGTTGTTGTCTTCTTTTGTCCCGCTCTTGTTTTGTTAATGGACGCCGTATCCCTCCAATCTGCATGGCTTCTACAGCATTTTCAGGTACACGGGGTGTGTTTTCCCTTGGTCGAACATACACGGTCCGAGGGTCCGTCTTAGACTGGTCTGCCTTTCGTTCCTGCAATCGGTGGTCTAGCTGCATGACCAGATTGATGAATTCTGCACAGTCTCTGGGTGGATAAACCACCTGGGCTAAGACGTCCTTTAATTCGTCTCGTAAGCCTCGATGGAATAATGTGGTTCTTTTGGTTTCTGGACATCTAGCTTCGGCAACCAGTCTGTTGAAGGTAGCAATGTACGTTAATAAGTCCTCATTCCCCTGTCGGAGGGCCAAGAGTTCATTGTCTACTGCTTGTTCCTGGGTATGGCGAGCAAAATGTTTTTCCATTTCTCTCTGGAACTCCCCAAAGTCATGTAATAGAGGAATGTCATGGGTTACCAACGCACCGACCAATCTGCTGCACTACCACTCAGGTATGATAAGACAAAAGCTACCCGAGCTTGGTTTTTTGGAAATGCTCCAGGCCTACAAAGAAAATGAAGGCGACACTGATTGATGAATGCCGCATACCTCCGTGGGTCGCCTGAGGACCTTTCTGGTGGTGCCAGAGGAACTGTTCCAGGTAACGTGATCTGTACCGGAGTGGGTGGTATGGCGGGGTTTTGCATCATTGGATTGCTTCCAGGCAGAGGCGTCTGTCCTGCCTGTGATTGCAAATATTGCCTGCTAATCTCTTCAGTGCGTTCTTTGGTCACTATTAGGTCTCTCCAGAGGGCATTAGTCTCTTGTCAGGCAGAATGAACCTCAGCACAAAGCTCTCCAAGTAAGTGGGCCAATTGGTCCATTTCTGATGTCTCCATGGAGCCCAGGTGGATGTGTTATGGTAGGCTTCGCGTTCTGTTACGCTCACCTGGTATCCACAAGGACGCCACCCAGCCGGGTTACTCGCTGGTATGCTTCTCAGCTTTGCCCAGATGTGGTCTGCGGGGAAGGTTCTGCCTGAAAATACAGGAGGACTGTGTTCAAGGCTGACCGACCGGGCTAAGTATCCTCCCTCCACCCCTGTATGATTTCAGCCCCTCTGGGGCCCTCTCCTCACCTTGTGGTAGAGTAAGGCGTGCTCTCCGTCCTGCCTTCTTTGCAGGGGCGCTTTGTCTTTCATGGGCGTGTGCAGTCCAGTTACTTCACTGACGCCGGCCCGTTTGATATTGTTCAGGTAGGTCTTATTGCTGTTCTTTAGGTTTGTTGCTATCCTGCATGCCTTTCTTTGTTTAAAAATGTCTATTTTTTCTCCCTTAGGTATGCGGAGCTTCAGCGCGGCGAACTGGCTTGGTTGAGCCCCGCTGGTAATGATGGCGTATTAAGAGCGCTATGATGCAGTAAGTAAGCGCTGTGCGCAGCGCTGCCAAGTCTTGCCTTTGCCAACCTGTGTTTTCCTTCCTTGTAGATCGCAGTGTTATTCAGCGCGAGTGGAATGTCAGGAGTGGTGCCAGCCGAGAGGCGACCAGCCAGGTAAGCCTTTTGAGCAGTTAGTAACTTGCAAATGTCTCTACTGCTTTCTTTAATGTTGCCACTATCTTCCACTTTCAGGTCGTTCTGTCCGGGAGGCGTGCAGATTCGAGGGAGCTGTTCTCAGTACCTGCGAGTGGCTAAAGATGAAGACTGCAGGTAAGATGCTGCTGCTAATGATGTTCCTTTTGTCTTCTTGCCGGTTCTGCTTCTCCGAGGTTTGAGGGAATAGCTGGACACGGTGAGCGTCACGTTGCAAGCTGCAAAGTAACGCGAAGCGTGTTGTCTTGGTCGGGTGTGGTTTAAATAGCCCCAACAAAATAGTCCAGGTAAAGTAGTCCCTAGGCCACCACACCCAAAACACTAGACCGCATAGCTTGGTTCTTTGGAACCAAGCTATGTGGAAGCCTCCATGTTGGCTGATAACACATTAAGTAGTTCCCAAGCACATGTTTTTCATGGTGTATAAGCCTTGCGCCATAGGCGCCAGGAGTGGCCCCAAGAGGGTTTTGGAAAAGGATGCCAGGTTCTAGAGACCCGAGTCCTGACTCCACCTGGCCAATGGGTTTGCCAGAGGGGGTTTTGGGCGAGGGTCGTGACACAGATTTTGTTTCACACTATCGAAAAGATGTGTATTGGGGCTAAATTTATATCCATGATAACGGCAAACTACCAGAACCCATCAGTGTGCCTGGCAATCAATGGTCACCTATCAGGGTCAATCCGGGTAACTAGAGGAACAAAGCAGGGTTGTCGGTTGTCACCTATACTATACACAATCCACCGCCATTGGCCACAATAGGAGCAACAGGGGACATAACTGGAATTTCGTTCGGAGGAAGGGAACATAAAATGGCCGCATTTGCGGACGACATGTTACTAACACTCACGGACCCGGACAATTCCCTTAGAACAAAGAATATACAGATGAAGCAGTTTGGGGCAGTCACAGGTCAAAAAATGAATACAGGCAAATCAGAGGCATTGAACCTGATGATACCGGCAGACAGGGAACTGGACCTTAGGGAATCCCTTCAATACAGTTGGGCAGGCAAATCCATAAAATACCTAGGAGTCAACATCACTAAATCTATTGAGATGTTGTTTCTGGCTAATTACCCCCCACCCCTGTTAGAGGCCATCAAGAAAATGTTAAACGATTGGGGCCCGTTATCAATATCTTGGATAGGAAGGATTAATGTTCTGAAAATGGTTATACTCCCAAAGCTCCTTTACCACTTTACGATGCTCCCAATAAGCGTGCCCAAGTCCTTTTTTCGAGCCATTCAAAGACACACAGAGAGATTCATATGGAATCATAAAAGGCCTAGAGTATCAAGGCGGGTGATGATGCCAAGGAACAGGGGGGGCTCAGAGAGCCAGACTTTAGGGCCTACTATTTGGCAGCACAGATTAAGGTGATCAGGGACTGGCTGAGGGATGACCGGGAAAAGATCTGGAGAGATATGGATAAGGCGGTGGTAGGAGGTCTCCTAGAGGAGGTACTTTAGAAACCAAAGAGGGACAGACCTCGCAATATGTACTGCAGCAAAATAGGGTCTCTGGTGGGGGACTCATGGGATGAGCTGATAAATCGAGCAGGGCTAACCACCTTCCCGTCTCCATTCACCCCGATATTCTATCACTCTCAATTTCCCCTGGGGGAGAGTGGGTCGGGATTCGGCAAATGGCAAGAGAGTGGATGCCACAAGATATGGGACATGCTTATGGGCAGTGAAATCAAATCCTTTGCTCAATGCAAAACGGATTTCGGGGTTGGAGGGGGGGGGGGGTTTCATTATACTCAACCAAGACATTGGTTAATGAACCCGCCAATAAGGGACGCAGCGACAAGAGCTCTAGCACCCTTTGAGAAATTTCTTGTATCAGACCCAGTGGACAAACACATTGTAGGGCGATTTATACTCACACCAAACAAGGGAGGCTCCAGGGAATAGGCGCTATATGGCAAACTGGGAAGACTCAGTAGGTCACCTGATTTGAGTAGATAATGTGAGAACAACTATGGGCGAATATCACTAAGCTCACTATGTCGATACAACTACAGGAGGTATGGGTAAAGTTGATATATCAATGGCACCCCACGCCTGTGATGCTCCATATGTTTTTTCATATAATCCCCAAGACATGTTGGAGAGAATGCAGAATGGAGGGGTCATGGAGCCATATTTGGTGGGAATGCCTACATATCCAACCAAAGAAATCAGAGTTCGGGAGGATATCTCGCGCTCACACCAACTGAATAGATACAAAAGTTCCTCAAGTTACATAACATTTGTTAGTTTAATTTGATTTTCAAAGTGAAGAACAGCCGACACGTGTTTCGACCTTTGGTCGTTATCAAGGCCTCTCTATGTCAATAGGTTATATCTTCTGTCCCTGTGTTGTGGATCCTGAAAATGTATGTTCCTAACATGTCATGGTCTTAACATTCCAAATTTTTATCCAAAAATGGCTTCCACCTATACATGGGCTGGATCCCAGAACCTCAATATATTAATTGGGTCGAAACACGTGTCGGCTGTTCTTCACTTTGAAAATCAAATTAAACTAACAAATGTTATGTAACTTGAGGAACTTTTGTATCTATTCAGTTGGTGTGAGCGCGAGATATCCTCCCGAACTCTGATTTCTTTGTTTACTTGTACAAACTTTGTGGGAAGTTTGAGGGAGTATTATCACTTGCTGCCGACCCCCCCGTATTTACATTAGTTTTCATTATTTTTTGAAATTTGAGAGTGGAAAAGAGCGCACGCAATTTGTTAGCGATCCCACAAGGAAAATTTATATTTCTACATATCCAACCATTCTAGGGAAAGATTCAGGAACCTATAGATGAGTCTCTTGGGGTAAAGGGAAAGGGAAATAGAGGTCTTGAGATTTTGGGCCTAGGGGGAATATTGGAGGAATATTGAATAGTTGTCCTATAAAGCACAACACAAGGTCTATGTGACTCTAATGATGGCAAGAGCATTGGTGGTCGCACAGAAGTGGAAATCGAGGGATCCACCCACAGAACACGAAAGGGTGGGAAAGGTGTGGTATTTTGCGATGCTAGAATGGGTATCCTACTCTATACAAGGGGACCACCAAGGATTCCTGGCCGATTGGGATCTAATACTGAAGTTATAGAAGGAAGCTAGAGGAGCATGGTGCCCGAGGAAAATGAGACTTTTGGGACTGATATGAACCTAACCAGGCACACCTTCCACAAGGGCTTAAAAATGACTCGTCAAGAATGAAGAGAGCTCAGGGGATGGAGCAGGACAAAGACTCCAATGGAGAGAATGGCAATTCAACAGGAAGGGGGAAAGAGAATCGCTGGACCATGGTTGGGATAAGAAGGAGAGGGGAAGGGGTGGGGGGGTTTAAAAATAATGTTTATGTTGTATGAAAATGCCAATAAAAAGTTACGTGAGGAAAAATGGGATGCTTTCTCCATCTCTTTGGCTCCCCATCAAGAACTCCTCTAACCTCTTGTAAGCACGGTTCTCCCGCCTGGCTTTCTTTTGCTTTCGTTTGCAGCTGAACAGCTCGTCAGTTTCTGTGCTTCGCTGCGTGGTGCTTTTAAGCCCCTGCTGAGCTGCTCCTTCTCGTGTCAAGCCTTGCCCTGAGTGTGCTTGGAATTTGGGTAGGGATCCTCTGCCGGACTCAGCCTTGCAGCCTCCCTCCTCTCTTCCCAAGAGCAACTGCCTTCTCCTCACCTGCAGGATCCTTTTAAACACGTGTGAGAGGTTAATGTGCTGTAGGTGTGTGATCAGGGTTGGGCCTGCCTGCCCTTGCCTGTCCTCGTTAACCAGACAGCCTGTTGTAAAAATTGGAGTATCTGTCCTCTGTGTCTTAGTGTGTAGATTCTCAGTACTCCTCATCCTCTCAGTCCCTCTCTTCCTCGTCCCACTGTTTGTGTAAAAAATGGGGGGTGGGAAGTCAGAGTATCTTTAAAAGTTGAATTGGGTAGGAGTGTTGAAAAGGGGGGAATACTGCATCTCACCATTGGGTGTTCTACCCCCACTCCCCAAAGACCCCTCACCCAGGTGATCCTCCCGCATTGGTCCACCCCCAGGAACTGGTTCCAAAGGCGATGGCCGTGCCCTGGCCACCTGGGCAAGAAATCCTCAGGGACTAGACGGTGAGACACCCTCTGGTTTCTCACAACACGCACAGCTGCTAAACATTACACTTACACAGGGGGCGCTCTCTCTCTTTCCTTGCCCTTTTATGTGCATTATATTTTGCCTTTCAGACAAAGAAGAAAATTGAACCAGTGCTCTCAAACCACTCATTGTACATTTACAAAAGTGATGATTGTAGCATTATGCATAGGTTTTCTTATTCATACATGTGTGCCATGCATTTTATTGCAGGGAGTTTTGCAATATCGATGTTTATGTCAGGAATATATCTAGGATCATCTTTTATATGGGGCCCACATATCAAAGTTGATGGGGTGGGGCGGATATCAAAACTTCACTGTATATAATATAACAAATGTATACACAAATGAAACTGGGTATTTGCCTTCCCTAATGCACAACACTGAACCTCAACACGATAACAATTCTGTCCATGATACAAATGCACCCCCTCACACTGGATTGTTAGAATACATTACTAAATCCCTACTGTTTTCAAGATTCCCTAATGCTTTTTGTAATACAAGTTTCGCTGATGTCAATAGTTTTAGTAGTATTATTAATGGATATATAGGTGGACCCAAACGTACAAAGAGATAAGAACGAAGGGCGAAATATGACGCCTACCACGGGCTTGGTCTCGACGCCATAGAAGATGTGCGTCACCCAGAATTGTCCAATAGTTGGTATACGGACATGTGTTCGGTGGGGAGAGAGAAAGTGAACGGCAGCTGTTACGTGTGTTCATTGATATTGCATGCATTAGGGGCCCCCAAGGTCTTAATGCCACAATTTCTCTATGTACGTACAAAGGCACCTTCCAGGCACACAACGTAAGACTCAAAGTTGTTGGTCCAGATCGTCTACAATGCAACATCAATCCAAAAAGCAACCAAGGCCTAAAACGATCATACCTAGTAATAGAAGGACTTATTTATGTGAACAACAAATGGCAAGATACCACAATCCGCTGTATCGGGAGGGTCTAATAGGATACAAACAAGGGATCCTGGCTCCATGGGAAGTAACCTGCGCACCGTTCTGGACTGAGCATATCACATAATTAACATTGATTGAAGCAATGGAGGCCAACGAACATTGCAACATTGCAACAAGACCTTGCTGATTCCCGATCTGAAGAAAGGCACACCCGCAGTGATGGAATACTATTGGGTGTGCGGCCTGCAAGCATACTTGCACCTCCCACCATCATGGAGGGGCTACTGTTTGCTGCACTCAGCCTTACTTGTGATCCCAGATAACATTTGCAAGGGGAGCCAACAATCGCTTTTGCCTCGACCGCCTTTCCTATTTCTGAAGAACAAACAAAAAACCTGTTGCCAGCACCAGAGTTTGGCATCTGCCATGGGAAAGAGAAATATGAAAATTTGCGGTGGAAGAATGTTACTCACCACTCCGAAATAGGCCGAAGATGCGGAGGAGTGACCTTGGAGATGACGGTGGTACAAGAATCGATATTCAGCCTTCCATCCCAGCTCCCCTGAGTACAAGACTCAGGCTTCCTCAAAGAGGGGCTCTTTTCTAAAATGTACCTCTCTGCTGCTCAGTTGGGACAGACAGAGGTGTCAATTGAATAAAAGAGCGGGGAGAACACACACTGCCAATACCAATGCTGCAAAGGAATACAAAGATATTAGACAGTGTTGAAGTTAAGGCAAGTAATCAGAACAGTTGAATTAAATGGGAAACTACCTAGATAGGTATTGGAGTGGAGCTTCCCCGGGGTGGATCTACAAGGAATATAACACAAAATGAGTGGGAATGGTCTAAAGAGCCTTTAAAGTATCAGTTCCAACTTATATATATCGAATTGGAAACAACTAACCTGAATAAGGATATTTTGAGGAAAGGAATCCAGGACACAGAAGACAACGAAAGGAGAAAATAACAAACAGGAATGTTAGTATAGAGAAGTAGCCCCGGACGGCACGAGGGTCGCACTAGTGCCGGGTTGGTGCAGTTTCCGCAGAGCGTTTATATGCACTTGAAGACAAGTTCACAGGATAGTCACTCAATGTCCCAGAATCCAACAGGAGACAAATATCCAAACTAGTTGTGGAGAGAAATAGTAGTAGAAATGGGAATTGCCAATTAAATATGTACCTGAGCAAACATGTATCCAGAGTAGATGTAGAAAAAGTTCCTGATAGTTGACAGCAAGTTCTCGGCTTTGGTTCCGTATGCAGAAGCGGCAACCGTGAATGAAGTACCGCAAGAGACAGAAGGGAGCCGGATCCAGTAACGTTCCGAGTCAAAAAACCAGACGAGCACGACAAGAATAAAGGAGGAGACAAGCCAATCCAATTGTCAGGCAAGGGTCAAAACCAGGAGTTCAGATGAGGAATTGTGTGGGAAGACACGAAGAAGTAACGGACGTAGCCGCGTGTAGCTTGTAACGCTAATTAGCAGCAACGAGCCCCTTGAAAGACGGTGGTTTTATAGCCATAAGGGAGCGTGTCTTGCCGTACGTCTTCCACGTACAAGACGTGTCAGCTGACCCGGAGTCCGTCGTAGTTTGCACAGGCGCCATGGCAGCCTGTATCTGGTCCATAGAGGAGCTTGTAAAGAAGTCGTATTCTGTAAGAAGGCCCGCGGGGAAGCCTGAAGTGTAACAGCATCCTCCCCCAAAGACTCCGGCAACCCCTTGGCGGAATGGAAACTCCTCAGAAGATCCGGACAATGTAAATTGGAGAGAGGCTCCCATGTACAGTCCTCAGGCCCATACCCCTTCCAATCCACGAGGTAGAACAACGTACCCCTAGACACTCTGCAGTCCAGGATACGCGAGACCTCATACTCCTCCTCTCCATCCACCAAGATTGGTGAAGGACGTGTAGGCAGACGGGTCCCCTGGATGAAAGGCTTGATCAGGGAGACGTGAAAGACTGGATGTATCCGCCATGAGCGCGGCAGGGAGAGCTTGACCGCCACGTGATTGATAACATCAGTAATGGCTTAGGGTCCCACGTATTTGGGCAGAAGCGAGCGTTTGCCCGCAATTCGCAAATTACGGGACGACAACCACACCTTCATGCCACTCCGATAGACTGGTGCAGGTGATCGATGCACATCGGCATACTTCTTGGCACGATCTTGAGTTCGGAGTAAATGACAGCGTACATCCCGATGAATCTTATCGAGATCTCTTATACAATCTCTTGCTGCTGGATTAACGGCCGTGGGAGTGGGAGTGCCCTAGGATGACCACCATACAGGGCAAAAAAGCGAGAAACCCCAGTTAATGTATGCATAGAGTTGTTATATGCAAACTCTGCATAAGGCAGAGAAGTAAACCAAGACTGTTGGAACTGAAGGCATAAACAGCATAGGTACTGTTCGATAGTAGCGTTAGTTCTCTCAGTCTGCCCATCGTCTGAGGATGGTAAGGCGAGGAATACCTGTCCTCAATAGCGAGAGAAGCTGTAAGAGCCTTCCAGAATCGTGATGTAAATTGTGTACCACGGTCGGAAACAATAACCGAGGGTAATCCAAAGAAACGAAACACATTCGTCAAGAACAGTCTCGCCAATTCCGGAGCCGCAGGCAAGCCAGAGCAAGGTATGAACAATGCATATTTTGTGAAATAATCAACAATCACCCAGATGGCGTCATGGCCCTGAACGTCAGGAAGTTCCACAATTAAATCCATTGACAGCATCTGCCAAGGTTTGTACGGAACAGGAAGAGGTTGTAACAAGCCTACTGGTTTGGCTCTAGAAGTTTTACACTGAGTGCATATGGAACAAGTCAAAATGTGGTCCTTTACATCACGAACCATGGGAGGCCACCAAGCCCAACGCCGTAAGGCTTCAAGAGTCTTTTGACTTCCTGGATGTGCAGCAATCAAAAAATTGTGAGACCACTGGAGCGCTAAAGCTCTAGCTTGACCTGAGGGTATATAGATGCGCCCTTGAATGAATGGCATACCCTGAATTACTTCCAGGTTGAAGTCCGTGATCTCTTTTGGATGGGTTGAGACCCAATCAAGGATGATTGAACGCAAAGAGGGCTGAACCGAACAACCACAAACAACTTTGTTCGGTAGGAGAAGAAGTGCTTCGATCTGTTGGGACTGGCCATCCGCATGTAGGCGAGAGAGAGTATCAGCCGAAACTTGAGCTTTAGGAGGACGGTAAGTGATAACAAATTGATACTGTGAAAAGAATAAATGCCACTGCGCCTGTCTAGCTGTAAGACTTTTCATAGATTTGAAGGCTAACAGACTGCGGTGATCCGAGTATACTGTTACAAGGTGTTTGGCCCCCAGAAGGTGATGTCTCCATTCCAAGAATGTGTCTCTGATGGCTAAGAGCTCGCGTTCCGTGATGGAATAATTTCTTTCGTAAGCTGTCAATTTACGAGAGAAGTAGGCAACAGGATGGATCTCGCCCGAATGAGGACAGGTTTGTAACAACATCGCCCCAAGAGCATAACCCGAAGCGTCAGCTTCAACAAAAAAAGGAAGCTCGGGATCAGGATGTTTGAGGACAGGGGCGGAAGTGAAGGCTGATTTTAATTGATCAAAAGCTTTCTGAGCTTCTGAAGACCATACAAATGGCACCTTGGCGCTTGTCAGAGAGGTAAGAGGTGCAGAGATTTCAGAAAAACCATTGATGAAGCGTCTATAAAAGTTTTCAAATCCCAGGAATGATTGTAAAGACTTGACTGAATTGGGCACAGGCCATTCCAGGAATGCACTAATTTTGGACTGACTCATGCGCACCCCATTGTTGGTAAGATCATATCCCAGAAATTCCACCTCTGAGGCATGAAATATGCACTTTTCGGCTTTTACAAACAATTTGTGATCTCTCAGGTGTTGGAGCACTATTTTGATATGTTTTTTGTGGTCTTCCTGGTTTTGAGAATAGATCAAAATGTCATCCAGGTAGACAACAACAAACTGATCAAGGATGTCATAAAACAAATCGTTCATGAATGCCTGAAAGGTGGCCGGGGCATTACATAACCCAAAGGGCATGACAAGGTATTCAAATAGACCGTAACGTGTTTTGAAAGCGGTCTTCCATTCATCCCCCTCTCTCATACGGACGAGACTATAAGCTCCTCTGAGATCGAGCTTAGTAAATACTTTGGAAGATCCCAATTGATCAAGGAGGACAGAGATCAGAGAACGAGGGTACTGGTTTTTAATGGTTGCTGCATTCAAAGTACGATAATCAATACAAGGACGTAAATCCCCTTCCTTCTTAGGAACGAAGAAAAGTGGTGATGCAATTGGTGATTTGGATGGACGAATGAATCCCATGGCCAAGGCCTTGTCTATATAATCTTTAAGGACTTCATCTTCTTTGAGAGTGATGGAATACACTCTACCGGACGGTATCTTTACTCCCGGTATTAGGTCTATTGGGCAATCATAGGCTCTATGTGCAGGTAGAGTCTCTGCCATCCCTTTGTCAAAGACATCTGCGTAATCTGCATATTGAGAAGGTACCACAGAGACAACATTTTTAGAAACAGCTCCAATATGCATAGTAGGAGAAACCAGTGCCCTGACCGGACTATCCTGGGTAATACCAAGTAATGTAGTACATCGGGTATTGCATATATTGGAAGGGAACTGAATCTGAGATGTCGACCAGTCGATGGCAGGGTTATGAAGCTTCAACCATGGGATACCCAAAATGACTTTGTAGGCTGGTGCTTTGATAATATCGAATGATATCTCTTCAGTATGGCCTTCATCGGTACTCATATGTAGTGGAACCATTTGGTGAGTTACCATTCCTGATACAAGAATTGAACCGTCCACTGCATTCACTGTTTCAGGTATAGCTTTGCGAACCAATGGTATTCTTGACATAGAGGCAAAGCATTGATCAACATAATTACCTGTTGCACCTGAATCAATTACAGCTGTTGTCTGGAATGAAACACCTTGGTTTAGGGAAAATGTAACAGGTAGGCGGACTAGATGACTTGGATTCAAAATGTAGAGTCCAAAGGTGAATTTCCCGACATATGCACTCTGTCTACTGTCGGGATTTGGTGTTTCCCGCCTTTCTTTTGGGTTTTTTGGGACATTTAGGCAATAAGTGGTCAGAGGCCCCACAGTACATGCAGAGATTGTGTGATCTACGATATTCTCGTTGAGCAGGGGTAAGTGGTCCCCTAACCACACCAATCTGCATGGGTTCTGGCGCAGGAAGTGAAGAAGACGAGGCCTCTGCTGAAACCGTGCTGAACAATGCTGGTTTCTTTTCGCCACGTCTTTTGGATTTACAGGCATCAATCTGAAGGACTAAATCTAGCAATTCCCCGAATGCCGTGGGGACTACAGGAACAGTGGAGAGGATGTCCTTTATTTCATCTGAGAGGCCTTGATAGAAGACGGCTGTTTTCTTTTCTTCAGGCCAGTCAGTTTCTGCTGCCAACTGATTGAACCGGGCCAAATAAACCAATAAAGAATTGTTCCCTTGTCGATGCTTTAAGAGTTCCAGGTCAGTAGCTTGAGTAGTATAACGTGTATCAAATACTTTACTCATCATAGCAAGAAGGGCATCACAATTGTAGAAAACATGACTATTGGATTCTAACAATGGGTTAGCCCATGCGGCTGCAGTGCCTCCTAAATGTGACAAGACAAAAGCCGCTTTATTTGTAGAGGTTGGAAAAGAAGCGGGACGGCACAAAAAATGCAGTTTGCATTGGTTAATGAATGTTCGGTATTGTTTAGGATCGCCTAGGAAGCGTTCAGGAGGAGCTAGTGGGAACTGGGTTGTAAGCATGATCGGGTTTGATTCCTGCTGTGGAGATGGAAACCCTGAACCTGATGCTGTAGCACCAGCACCGGCCATCTGTGGCTTGGTGTGGTAACCAAGGCCTGAATGGCGTCCATACGTTGGCGCAGTGCCTCTTGTGCATTGGTCAAGTCGGTTCGTAGATCCGTGACCATTTACACGATTTGAGTAAAAGCATCACTGGCCTCCGTGGACATTTTACGTGGCTGCTAGTTCTGTTACTCACCACTCCGAAATAGGCCGAAGATGCGGAGGAGTGACCTTGGAGATGATGGTGGTACAAGAATCGATATTCAGCCTTCCATCCCAGCTCCCCTGAGTACAAGACTCGGGCTTCCTCAAAGAGGGGCTCTTTTCTACAATGTACCTCTCTGCTGTTTCAGTTGGGACAGACAGAGGTGTCAATTAAATAAAAGAGCGGGGAGAACACACACCGCCAATACCAATGCTGCAAAGGAATACAAAGATATTAGACAGTGTTGAAGTTAAGGCAAGTAATCAGAACAGTTGAATTAAATGGGAAACTACCTAGATAGGTATTGGAGTGGAGCTTCCCCGGGGTGGATCTACAAGGAATATAACACAAAATGAGTGGGAATGGTCTAAAGAGCCTTTAAAGTATCAGTTCCAACTTATATATATATCGAATTGGAAACAACTAACCTGAATAAGGATATTTTGAGGAAAGGAATCCAGGACACAGAAGACAACAAAAGGAGAAAATAACAAACAGGAATGTTATTATAGGGAAGTAGCCCCGGACGGCAAGAGGGTTGCACTAGTGCCGGGTTGGTGCAGTTTCAGCAGAGCGTTTATATGCACTTGAAGACAAGTTCACAGGATAGTCACTCAATGTCCCAGAATCCAAAAGGAGACAAATATCCAAACAAGTCGTGGAGAGAAATAGTAGTAGAAATGGGAATTGCCAATTAAATATGTACCTGAGCAAACATGTATCCAGAGTAGATGTAGAATAAGTTCCGGATAGTTGACAGCAAGTTCTCGGCTTTGGTTCCGTATGCAGAAGCGGCAACCTGGAATGAAGTACCGCAAGAGACAGAAGGGAGCCGGATCCAGTAACGTTCCGAGTCAAAAAACCAGACGAGCACGACAAGAATAAAGGAGGAGACAAGCCAATCCAATTGTCAGGCAAGGGTCAAAACCAGGAGGTCAGATGAAGAATCGTGTGGGAAGACACGAAGAAGTAACGAACGTAACCGTGTGTAGCTTGTAATGCTAATTAGCAGCAACAAGCCCCTTGAAAGACGGTGGTTTTATAGCCGTAAGGGGGTGTGTCTTGCCGTACGTCTTCCACGTACAAGACGTGTCAGCTGACCCGAAGTCCATTGTAGTTTGTACAGGCGCCATGGCAGCCCGTATATGGTCCATAGAGGAGCTTGTAAAAAAGTCGTATTCTGTAAGGAGGCCCGCGGGGAAGCCTGAAGTGTAACAAAGAAAAGAGCTAACTACCTATCCAAAGACTCATCTGAACTGCTCAATGAAATACCTGATGAGTATAGACTTTTCAGCAAGTCAGAGACTTTCTTAGCCTCACTGTTGCTACCAGGTGTGCTAGCAGCAGCCAATGCCAAATGGCTGCAAATAGTATGCTGGGAGCTGATACAGTGGCAAATAATACCGAACAAGGATTCAACTTTATAAAGGTGGAATTGCGTGCCCTGAGATTGATGACAATGCAGAACAGATTCGTCCTTGGCCTGCTCACAGCAATGGAAGGCTTGTGCAAAAAGATTGATTGGGGACTCATATTGCACCTGTTAGGGAGATTTATCATTTTATGCTTTATCCCCCCACCTAGTGAGACCCAAGCACTTTTTGCTGGACTTCTGTATATTATTATGTGCCCATTCCACAGTGAACCCTTGTGTTAACGTCTCAGCTCAAATATCCTGTAATAGCAAGTTTTCAGTGCATTCAGTTGCATTCCGTCCCTCCTCTCCTTCTGGCAGGCCAAGAAGTTGTGTATTATTCTGCCTGGCTCACCCGTCTGCATCCTCTGCGGGACTTTCCAGGCGTTTCAACCTTTACATCAGTTCAGTTACATTTGTCATGGCGCCTTATGAAATGATATGATATTTTATTTATAATGCGCGTAAAGGAATAGTTCACTCTAAAATTTTATTGGCTCAAAAGATGGGCCATGATCAAAAATATATGTAAAAAATATTTTTAAAGAAAATTCCTATTTAAACTTTTGAGAAAATGAGGCACAAAGTCACACATTTCAAGCACTAGGAGGCATCCATTTTGTGAAATGGATGAGCCTCCTGTGCTTGTTTTAATCTCTGTCGTTGCGGTACTAATGAAGCAAAAGCCAGCCAGCTGTAATAAACAAAAGCTACCAGCAGGTGGCTTTTGCTTCATTATTGCCGGAGAGCAGAGATTAACACAAGCTGCTGCTGGTAAGTGCTTTTAATTTCATTATTTTTTCAGAGCACTGCAATCATAAATACAACTTTGTTGTATTTATAAATGCTGCAGTTTTCTTTCTCAGTTTCCAGGGCTCCTGTGAACCGGAGGAGCGCGGGAAACTTAGAAAGAAAACCACAGCATTTATAACTTTGTATTTATGTTTGCGGTGGCTTCATATTTGAGTCTCCTGGGGCCCCACACGGAACAGATAGCAAGGCCCTCCTGCCCCCAATGAACCCCACATGAGAAATACAACTTTACAATGCCTTTATCCTAAGACCCCCACATACCACCGTACCATCCAAACCCAGACCACTGATCATAAAACTGTTACACCCCTCGATCGATCACTAAGATCAGAAAGAAAGGCTATCTTGCCATCACAATTTAGTCACGTGATTTGTGGTGGAGGGTGGTTTCAAATTATAGACTAAAACAAAGCTGGAAGACCTTTGAAGTGAGTTAGCGTGACCTCGGCTCTCCCCCCAGGCCCATCTCTGTGCCTGCCAGGTGTACTGTTACAACGATAAAATATCATTGATTTTCCAAGTATCTAATTAATTGTTAGGCCAGACTCACTGGGGATGACGAGCTCAGTAGCACCCACATAGGCGAAGATAGACAGATGAAGATGGACCAATGGCCTGGCATCCCACATGGAACAGTCCCTACATCTATAGGGCTCCTCCAATTAGTGTTGTAGATTGTACTGTATGTAATTGCATCATCAGTGATATTGTTTGTGCTTATAACATGCTGCACATATTTACAGAGCTCAGAATGTTCAGCGGCAGCAGTGTTCTTTGCTGATGCACTTCTATTTTGTAGAAATGAATTGTTGTTATCCCAGCAAGCAGTGAATTGGGCTTTTTTCTCTAGCATGTTGTATTTTGTTTGGTGTGAGCATGCAGGGGCATGCCTTAATTGGCACCATATTTTTATTGTGATAATGGGATTCACAAGTAGGGGCCTCCATATAGTTAGAGAGCCTGGATTCCTGTGCCTAATATATTCTGGGTGGGTCAGGAGACAAAGGTAGTAGTTGTAATTTTGGCTTATTGTTTTAGTTTGTTGTTTTGCTGTGTTGAAATATTATTGTGCAGCTGGTGGAGGCCAAAGGAGGGCCTGCGGAAGTAGTGTGGTTGTAGGGCGTGAGGAGTTAGAGAGTGTGTGTGGGGGGGTGAGGGTATGAATAGGGGGAGACCGGGAGGTGGGATCGGGAGGACTGGTAATGACACTTATAATAACATTGTGTGCGCTGCATTAATTAAATGTTTTTTGTGAACACGACGATTGTCAATATGGGGTGAAAGGGATGCATGGTATCACAAGTATGAAACTGACATAAGAGTTACAAGTTCCAAAACATTTATTAGAGTCTTGGGGTTTGGAGAAACTCCTACTTTGCCCTATAGCTATGACGGGAGTAGTCTCTACCATCAAATAATAAAGAAAACACACTCCTAGTCAATCTCTGTCAAAATAAAATGGCCTATACTAACAAAACCGAATGCTGTCCCTATCTCTCATACAAAAAGTATGTAATGGGGAATATGTATGCAAAGAAAAATCAGTGATATAATATAAAGGATCAAAGTGGCGGCTGAGTCAGCTTTCCTTCCCACATTCAACATCACGGACAAAGGGGGCCCCCGTAGGTAGGATGACACACCCTGGCTCAGGTTCTCAAAATGAAGACAGTTCAGAACCTGGATAGAGGCCCGTCTGGCCTTCCACGTTAACGTCACTTGTTCCAGCGTTCCGAAAGTTCTTTCACAGTTCAACAAAAATGTCACGTAGGTCTCCCTCAGTCGTGCTCGGACCTCTAAAAGCTTTAACAGTTCAATTAGGTCTCCCTTAGCCAGACTCGGACATCTCAATCAACAAGTACCTGATTTAGTGCAGATCTCCCTCAGCCGGAGTCAGAACTCGCAATCACAACACTTGCAGGGGTTCCCTTCCCCAAGCTTAATTCACATTTGTTGGGGGCTCCCTTCCCCTAACTTATCATACTTCTGGTCTCCCTCAGTTGGGCTCGGACCTTTTACTGATGTCGAAGGCCTTCGAATGTACGCGGCTTTTAAAATAGAGCTCCGCAGGACCACTTCGACTTTCTCTTCAGCTCACACTCTTATGTTATTTGTCCCAAAGTCTCTTGGTCTTGGAAGTTCAATACCATAAATTCAAAGAAATCTTCCTCTTCAAGCATTCACCTTTTCACTTCCCCGTTTGCTGGGGTTAATCTTGACCATTACACATTTCAGAGTTCATTTACTTTGCTGCTTTATAACAAAGCATTTCACATTTCGCAGAGACTTTCGTGTGGGCTACTTCCTTTCCCCGGACTACTCCATTCACAGTTATCAGCCACTTAAAAGTTAATCACTGGTTAGCTTTCTTTCGCGTCTCATCAGCATGTGCACAAACTTCACTTGTGAGGTACACCGTTGTGGCTTCAATCTTTCCTTGACACAAACCGGCCTTTCATGTCTTTCACTAACTCACTGGTTGTGCGCGTTCCTTTCTTATCTCTGCGGCTTCGATTCACAAGTCAAGGTTACTACAGCAGGCTTGGCCTTGCCTCCCCAACTCTGTCGTTCACCCGGGAGGGTCGCTGTCGTCCGTGAAACACCATGCAGGTTTCTTGTTGGCTGCGATTTGGCTTTCTCTGTGTCTCTTTCACATCTCTTTCACTTTCTTTTTCCCAGAAGCAACAACCTCCTGAAAGGATCTTCAGGGTTTCTCTATCTTTTGCTTTAGTCCCTCGATCGGTCGTCCTGCTCCAGTAGGTTTGTCTTCGCCACAGAAGTTCTGCTCCTTCTCGTGTTCTACCTTGTTCAGAGTGTGTCTCTATTTTTCGCCTTTTATCCATGTGAGAAGAACTAATGGGTATCAGATGTATGTGATTAAACTCAAGTGTCTGACTTTGCCTGACCCGATTAGCGGGACATGTCCAATGAGATATCTAAGTGTTAGCCTCTTTACTCTCATTCGCCCTCTTCCTCAGCCCAGTGTTTGTGTAGAAAGGGGGGTTTGGGATGTTGGAGGATCCTATAAAATATGATGGTGCATGGATACGGGAAAGGGGGGAATACCGCATCTCACCCTCGACTGCCTCACCCTCACTTCCCTAATACCTCTCACCCAGGTGATCCTCCCGCACTGGTCCCCCCCAAAGGGGGACTGGATCCAAAGGCGATCGCTGTGCCCTCGCCATCGAGAGAGAGATCCCTGGGGACTTGTAAGTGAGACACTCTTTGGTTTCTCACATACCCTTCTCCTATGCGATGTAGCCGCATCTGTTTCGCAGGGAAAACAGGAAAGCAAATCAACGTTCCCCTGTTCTTTACCTTTCGGTATTCCACAGCAAAGGAGCAGGGTTACAGATCTAAGAAGCATTGCATGACTCGAGGGTTAGAGTCCTTTTATTGACTTATCCATACTGTAAGGAACACATGGTGGCAACAGTAAAGACAGATACAAGGGATCACAGTTTAAGGGTGATTATTAAACTTCATATGTGGGTTTGAAAAATGACTAATCTAAACGTAACTCTAAGATGGGAGCAAGCTACGACCATCAAATAATAATAAGACAGTCCTAGTGGCGTCTCGTCAAATAAAAGGACCTATGCTAAGAAAAACACCTTTGCCAGTCCTTACAACAAAATACAAAAGGGTGTGTGATAGGATTCACAGGATAGAAAGTGAAGTGTTGACAAATAATTTGTCAGGATGCGGTAGGTGTCTCCCTTCCCCACGTTTTGAGCACGGGACAAGGCGGGACTCCGGAGCACAGCACATGCTCAAGCTTTCCCAGCACAAGACTACAGTTCTGCTCTCAGATATCAGGACCTTCAGTGGTTAAGTCTCTTTTCTACAAAAAGTCTCTTGCCTCCGAGAACCTGATGTGTTCAAAAATGATAAACAAGAGTTATTTTCTGCTTGCACGTCTGGTGATGCCTTTTCACCACTGGATCCCCCTCTTCCGGGTCTCTTGCCTCCGAGGACCTGATGTGTTCAAAAATGATAAACAAGAGTTATTTTCTGCTTGCACGTCTGGTGATGCCTTTTCACCACTGGATCCCCCTCTTCCGGGTTCAGGCCCTTCTCGAATGTCAGCCTCCCTCTGTCGGGTTCACTATAGCTTTGCAAATCAATTTTACTTCTTGCATTCACAAATCTTAATGACTTTTTAAACAGTTCACTGTGGATTTCCCTCCGTCGGTTTCACTCTTGTCAACACACTGTTCATCAGGACTTTTAGGCTTCGCCCCCTTTTCATCGGCATCCATCCATCGGGTTGGCTCTTGCCAACAATTGCCAATCACATAATTCCTTCTACTTTCTTACGATGCAGGATTCACTTGCCTTAGCTTTACAATCATCTGCGGTCAAAGACTTTTGACTGTAAAGAGGATTTAGCTAGACCCCTGTATGACCATTTTGACCCCTTTCTGGTGCTCTCCAAAGGCCTTCTGGTAACAGTAGTTTCATCAATAGGGTAATCACACAGAGTTTCTCGAATGAGCACCCACGTGGTGGCAGACTCCTCTGTAGCCGGGTTTCCTCTCTCGTATACCACATTTCTACTTATTACCCAAAATCCACAAGTCACTGCACAAACCTCCAGGGAGCCTGATTGTTGCACTAACCAATGGGATTTTGCAACCACTGGGTATATACATTGACAAGCTCTTGCAACCAATTATTCAAACATTTCCAACTTACATCAAAGACACTAGTGATTTCTTGAATAGACTTCACAACATCGATATTCTTGTAACTATAGATGTGTGCAGTCTATACATTTCAATCCCGCATGACCTGGATCAACAAGCTGTAGAATGGAAACTTCTCAAACATGATGAAGTTGTATCTTCAAAGGAATGGATTATGATCATGCAGGAAATGATATCACAAAATGCTTACTTCGAATTTGAAGGAAAATTCTATTTACAGACTAGTGGTTGGCAATGGGAACAAGCATGGAACCTGTCTACGCCAACCCCTTCATGCTGAAAGATGAGGAAGACCACATTTGACACCATCCGGTTTGGCACAAATATATACGACATTGGAGAATAAATATAGATGATATTTTTCTAATATGGAATAACACCAGAGAAACACTCACAACCTTCCTCACATATTTGAACATGATTGGCAATAGGATACAGTTTACATCTGAAAGTGGCAATCCAGGTCTCCATTTCCTGGACATCAACAATGTCTTGAAAAGGGGAAAATCTTCCTCGGGACCAGCCCTCATTAGCATAAATTACCCAATTCAGCCCAAAATACAGGTTCTATCGTGCTGAGCAGTGAACTCATGCTAGTGACAAATGACACCTTCAGAATGTTTACCATTTATTAGACAAAAAAGCATAAACAGTAAATTTAGCCACACTTTGGAATTCAAGTTAGAGAAGATTACAAAACACAAAACTTAGAGAAATACAAAATATAGAGAAACATAGAACTTAGAGAAACATAGAGAAACACAGTATTACGCCCCTTCAATCAGCGCTGGGAGACCCTGGCCCTCATAAGCTAGCTTTTGCCAGCCTCACTCAGATGACAGCGCTGCAGGGTGCCGACAGAGCATCAGGTTCCAGACACTCGATCTTGCTCGAACCAAGTCCACGGATCGATCTCCCACCTGATCCATGTGGGCATGCATTTTTGTAATCTCGTGCTGTCAGTCACCATGACGCACAGTTCCAGAACTTTCCCTGTGCAAAATATGGGCTTGCTCATGGAAAAACCCAACTCTCTCTGAGATGCTCCCTGCTCGCTCCTACCCCTCCCTTGGAGCCCTCTCCGCGAAAGCACTGGAATGTTCTTATCAGCGTGTGGGCAAGGCCATACCAGGCCTTCTCAGGGAAACAGGATTTGTTTACGAAGCCATGCAGGGCTACAGTTAGAAAAGCAGAATATTCTAACAGAAGCCGAGATGAATTAACCCCATGTGAGCAAGCTCTAAAAGACATGCACTCATAGCTTAGTGTCCATAGCGCTTCAAAGATCTAAGCGCTATATAGGTGCTATAATGCTCCAAACCCTCCAATAATGTCTCTATTAGCTACAGAACTGGGGCCTTCGCCCTGCCTGTCTATCTACAATGCATAAGGTGACCTACCACCCCTACTAGGCCTGCATATTCCTTGTAGCTCCCTAAAGCATAATGGAGGCGCTATCACACATTACTTTCAGCATTACTTTCAGCATTACTTTCAGCATTTAGCACATACTTTGAATAAACTATTGGCTTGCAGCGGCTAATGCTGTCATCTAAAGCCCTGATTGGCAAATTGGCACTTTGCATATCACGATAAACATATCACCTAAAGCACCAGGATTTGAAACTAACATCTATCATAAACCAACAGACAGGAATAACTTGCTTCACAGAATGCGTTTCCATCCACCATCAACAATCAAAAGTCTTCCATACAGCCAATGTCTAAGAGTGAAAAGAATTGTAAACACGGAAAGGGAATGCAAAGTTGAATCCACGAAAATGATAAGTAAATTCTAAGGAAGAGGATACCATGAAACTGAATTGACAGAATCCAAAACCAAAGTCAATAGTAAAGACCGACAGACTCTTGTGATACCCAAAACAACAAATAACGACATTGAGGTACCAATAGTGTTTGTGAGCAAATATAGTATTCAATCCACTAAAATCAAATGATCAATATTGAAACACTGGCCACTATTTAATTGTGATAGCAAGCTACAAAATCTTTTTGTCGAAAAACCAATTTTTGCATTCAAAAGAAGTAACAATTTGAAGGACCTATTAATCAAGATGCAACCTGATAGACGAAAGAAACAGAAAGCAAAAAACCTGGGTACTTATCCCTGCCTAACATGCAACAGTTGTAATAATGTGACTAAACGTGACATCATCACTCACTCAAGAAAAGGAGAAAAGGTAAAACTACGAGACTATGCCACTTGCAACACCCAGAATGTCTTATATGCAATCAAATGTCCTTGTGGATTAACATCCGTGGGCCACAAAAGCTTCAAAGCACGTATTAGATGGAATGAACACAAGTTGAACATCAGAACTAATAATCAACAGTCACCTTTAGCGAGACATTTTTACCAACATAAACACCAATTAACCCAAATCAGATTCCAGATACAGATTCGACACAAAAGAACCAAGAATGAGTCTAAGCAAAGAGAGGCATTTTGGATCAACAGGCTGGCTACGGTCTTCCCATCTGGTCTGAATGAGGAACTGGATTTACATTGCTTCTTATGAACATCTCTTTTTGGGACAACTGGCACCTAAGGCACATCATACGGATGAGAACATCCAAATGATAAAAAAGAGACATACAGCTTGAGTTTGTATATGCATTTTACCATACAATTGCAGAACAGTGATGTAAATGTCAAATCTTCAAGTGCTCTTATGTATGCCATGAATAAGTGACAATGCATGTAATGCACAGTAGTTTTGGGATATCGGTGAGACTGCACTAACGCATTCTAAAGACTGGATACTAATAAGTGATCCTAAGATAATTAATGAATGGCACCAATGACGTATCTTACCATTGAATCATCGAGTGCAGCAAAAAGAACAACTATTAATGTAGAAACTGCTCATAATTATTGTGGATAAGCTTCACCATTTTTGGGTATCACAGATGACAAGTCGCAGTACTACATATATTGTACATACCAGCATCCTTTGTATGCTGCCAATATCAGCAAACATCAGCACATCCACCATGTCTGCACAACAGTAATGATTCTATGTCGTTCAATACATACTGATGTAATTCGTATGCAGATTTACATTGTGAACCGAGCAGGTAAACACTGGCCGCTTCAACCTTCAATTTTAAGGTCAGAAGTATAAGCCTGTCTGCACATGTTGGCTTGAGAATCTAAGAACTGCACTTTCCATGACTCCATTCAAGTGAGACACACGCATTCATTGGAATGCACTGTCAATACTTCCGTATTCTATGCCATCAGGCAGAAGCGCAGGGATGTTGCTAGTTAAATCCCTTCTGGTGAGCCCGGGGTGCCTGCTTCCATAGCAACGGCTTCATTCCAGGCAGTGAAGATGCGCCAGGTCCCCCAGTGAACAGCAGGAGTACTGCTACCAGCTCACCAAGTAAGAGACTCAGGTCCTTTTAAAGGATTATCCAATGCAATGTACTTTATGAATTCTCGAGTAACGTATGTAAGCGGTCTGTTATCTCCTCCATGCTAGCTGTCCCTGCAATAGCCTTATGGTGACTACATCGGCTAGAGAACACCACACTACACTTATTTACTGGTATGGTAAGAATCTACATTCTTACTAAACAAGTGTTATGCTCACCTGGTCTCTGCGGGGGCATTGGGGCACGGTTGGAGCCCTCCCTCGACTTTGCTCCCTGGTGTCGGTAATTTCCCCCAGCTGCCTCGAAGAATAGGGTTCTGGATACTGGTGTTGCACCTGGGAGGAGAGGAGAGGAAATGAGGAGAGTGTGGAGGCGTCCTGAATCCCCTCGCCTCTTTCGTGCCAGAACAATGTGCAAGAGTCTTCCCATGCAAGCTCACCTGTTCTCTAGAGATGTTGGGCTCTCCGTTCTGCTTTCTTCAGCTGGGGCGTGTAGAGAGGGTCTAGTTGCTTCACTGGCCTGCAGCGTGAGGATCCAAACCGGCTGTGACCAATCCAGTTGAAGGTAAGTCTTTGGTTTTTTTAATAATGTCTTTAGCGATGAGCATTGAGGAAATGATAAGCAGTAATGATTTCCTGCTATGTCGCTGCTCTTCCCAAATAGGTGTGAAGATGAAGATCGGGAGCGTGGAACGGCTCTTGGGATTCCCCTGAGGAAGATGGGCTCTCAAAGACAACAGGTACACAGATCGGTATGATGGAAGTCAAGACTCAGGTAAGATGCAGCCCAGAGTTCATGATTGTAGATTTGTAACCTATTGTGTTCTTTTCCCCTTGTAGGAGCGGTCCGACGGCGTGGAGCAGAGTCCGGAGACTTGGGGATGGTTCGAAGGCGCCAGAGGAAGGTTCCGCAGTGAAGCGGAGAAGAAGCGGGGTGCTCCCGAGTCGCTGGCAGTCTGAATTGGAAGAGAAGAGGCCCGACTCCGGCGGAATGCAGGTGGGATGCACGCACAGCGGTGGAGTGACTGGAGTCAGGTAAGCATGCCTTCAGCGATGGAGCGGCTGGAATCAGATAGGTGCGCCTTCAGCGATGGAGCAGCTGGAATCAGGTAAGTGCCTTCAGCAATGGAGCGGCTGGAATCAGGTAGGTGTGCCTTCAGCGATGGAGCGGCTGGAATCAGGTAGGCGCCTTCAGCGATGGAGCGGCTGGAAGCAGGTAGGTGCGCCTTCATCGATCGAGCGGCTGGAATCAGGTAAGCGCCTTCAGCAATGGAGCGGCTGGAATCAGATAAGCACGGAGGTCTTCGGAACTGGAGTGCCAGAATCAAGGTGAGATACAGCAGTAAGTGTCACGCTGCAAAGCAGAGTAACGCGAAACGAGGGCCTGAGATTGGGTTGGCCTTATATAGGCTGACTCCGGCCCCTCCCTTTAGCCCTGCCTTGTGGCTCCACCTTGCCTTGCCCAACGATTCCAGCACGTGCCTCCCAATGCAGTTCTATGGCCACGCCCGGTGCCGATGCACGTGCCTTAGGCACAGAGTGTTCGAAGCACATATTTCCATGAGCCTGGCGCCAAAGGCACCAGGACTGGGTCCAAGTGGCCCTTGTGGGTGATGGAGGCCTGGGCCCTCGCCCCATGGCCATGACAACAAGTTGCCGTGCACGTTCTAACTGGATTACCCACACACACTCTTGTCTATTCATTCTAAGGTCGCTCTTTCTTTCGATTGACCTCACATTAGGTACCAGCCCCTAGTTACGCTACAGACTTGATTTAAAAACACGATCATGAACCACTGACAATATGACGATTGGACAAGTGTCAAGATAACTTTTATTTCTACAGTGGTGATGGTAAATAATCATACATACACATTGTCTAGGCGAGGACTTTGGATGACAGTATTTTTTCTTTGATTAGGCAATATGTACTAACGAGTGTGAGGCAGATCTAATGCCACAACACAGTATTGAGTGAAGATAACTGGAATTTTCGTTGTATTCTCTAAAGAACAGGTATAATTTATCAGGATAATTTTGTATTATTTAACTGTACTGTATTTATTATACTTATTCTGTTATGAGGGCTGAGTGATCGGTAACGAGTGTAAATTGTCATCCTAATAGGTAGTATCGAAGATGGATAATGGCCCATTTGATGGCCAGGGACTCTAATTCCAGAGAAACAGGAGATGGGTAGACCTCTACTTCGTTGACAAGGAGGAAGTAACAACTATAATCTATGCAAAATGTGTCAGCGGAAAAAAGCCAAATTAGGGTGGAACCCGTCTATAGAACAGGGAGAGGGGTACCCAAGTTCGGAACCCCAGATCAAACCATACAAAAAACAGAAACAGAAAAATTAGAAACCATGAATATTTTATTTGTATTTCATTGTATGTTTAAAATATACATATTAGATCATGTTTCAAGCTCATTATCTAAATAACACCATTTAATTAGAAAATTGAAAAACACTACTTTTCTAAAAACACGACTGATAATTAGTCAATACTAGCTTAATGTAGCCAAGCAGTCTGAACGTCATGCCGGTTGAAGGGGATCATCCAGCTGGCGGTCAGAGGCTACGGCCACATTTGACAATATAAGAACAGCTGCAGTTAAATAGACAAGGCAATGTTAAATAGACAAAGGCAAGTTGTCAGAGAACCAGGTTTCAGTGATGAAAACTAGGTCTGGTTTGACTGAGGCGAGGAGGTCAAAGATGCAATGTCTGTTTTTTGCCACAGATCGGGCGTTAAATAGGATGCAGTTCACATCGGCAGCCAAGGATGGTCTCGGTACTGGAGTGGGATGGGGCGGTGGCGGAGAGGGTGGAGGGAGGGGGGTAGGGTGGGTGATGATAGATGGGAATAGTGGGCGAGCAGAGAGATTGGCAGGCTTCGGGTGGGGTTGGGAGGCTGCGTGTGATAGGATGATCGGGTTTGGGTTGGGGGATTTGAAGGAGGGGTGTTGGCGGTTAGGAGTTTCAGTTGCAGGTGATGTGAAATCGAGGGAGAGGGGTTTCAGGCAGGGAGATGCCATTGGGGAAGGAGGAGATTGCGGGATAGAGGTGATGGGTCGAGACAAGGGAGGTGAGGAGTGCTGAGAGATTGAAGGGGACCAGGAACGTTTCCTCTTTAGTTTCTTTGCTGCGACGGGTGTGTGAGATAGAGTAGGGGGGTCGGAGGGGGAGAGGGATGCAGCTTCAGTTCTTGCTAGGGCTAGGCTTGCAGTTTTTAGGGAGGGGAAAGGGTGTGGTCGGGGGGGAGGGTGGCAGGGGTATGAGGGGAGGGTGGGAGGTGGGAGATTGCAGGGTGGGGTGTGCCAGGAATGATAGTGAGGGGAGCGGGTATGAGTAATGGTGGTGGGCGGGGGTGGGGTTCAGGGGATGAGTGGTCTTAGGGTGAGTGGCTCACCATCGTGCCCCCCTGGCTTGGTGTTTGGAGAGGGGAATGGCAGGGAGTGCGAAGGAGGGTGGGGAGATGTGGGAGGGCGGGCGGGAGGGAAGGCAGATCGGAGAGTGGGGGTGGTCCACGGGGTTCGTTTCTGACTGGCTCTGGAGGAGTGGGTGCACTCATGATTGGTGCGAGCTTTTAGGTTGATTTAGGAGGGCTTTCTGATTGTATTTCTAAGATCGGTGGTGACATGCTTTTAGGCACACCTCAAGGTTCAATTGCTCGAAGATGATACTAGACTATTGGTGCTTTTCTAGATAGAATTGTAGACAGAGGTGATTTTAGTTTATTGGGTACACTTCTAAGTTCACCTGTACACAGAGAAGATATTCAGTCAGCCTCTAGATTCAATTTGCTTAGAGGGGGTATTAGATTATTAGTCACAGTTTTAGATTCTATATTACACAGATATACTGTTAGTTATACTATTGGGATTGAATAGGGCACGGTAGTGGTGGACTTCTTTCAATTCACCTTTATACAAGGAGGGTATTAGGCATGGATCTAAATCAACTTTGTAGTTAGATTATTAGTCACTGTTTTAGATTCTACATTACATAGCTATGCTGTTAGTTATTTCTAAATCAGAGATTCACAGAGAGGTTGTTGAGCACAGATTTAGATTCTATATTACACAACTATATTGTTAGTTATACTAATAGGATTGAATAGGGCATGGTGGTGGTGGACTTCTTTCAATTCACCTTTATGCAGGGAGGGTATTAGGCATGGATATAAATCATCTTTGTAGATTATTAGTCACCGATTAAGATTCTACATTACACAGCTATACTGAGTTTCACAGAGAGGTTGTTGAGCACACTTCTAAATTCAACTATCACCGATAGTCAGTTGGGTCCACTTATAAATTTATAGACTGGCTATTGGGCACACTTCTAAATGTAACTTTCACAGAGAGGCTATTGGGCACCCTTCTAAATTCAGAGAGGCTATTGGGCGTATTTCTAATGCAACTTTCCACAGACAGGCTGTTGGGCACACGTCTAAATTCACAATTGGCCTATTGGGTACACTTTTACTTTTGACTTTCCACAGAGAGTGTATTGGGCACACTTCTAATACAACTTCTAAATGCACTTCTTAATTCAACTTTCCACATGGAGGCTATTGGGCACACTTCTATTACAACTTCTAAATGCACTTCTTAATTCAACTTTTTACAGATAGGCACTTGGGCACACTTCTAAATGCACAGAGAGGCTATTGGGCACACTTCTAGATTTAGCGAGGCAATTGGGCTCACTTCTAAAAGCACTTTTAAATTCAACTTTTCATAGAGAGGCAATTGGGCACACTTCTAAGTTCACAGCGAGGCTATTGGGAAGACTTCTAAATGCACTTCTAAATTCAACTTTTCACAGAGAGGCTATTGGGCACACTTCTAAATGTAACTTTCACAGAGAGGCTATTGGGCACACTTCTAAGTTCACAGCAAGGCTGTTGGGAAGACTTCTAAATGCACTTCTAAATTCAACTTTTCACAGAGAGGCAATTGGGTACACTTCTAAATTTACAGAGAGGCTATTGGGCACACTTCTAGATTCAGCGAGGGTGTTGGGCACACTTCTAAATGC
The DNA here is from genome assembly GCF_040938575.1 of Ambystoma mexicanum. NCBI lineage: Eukaryota > Metazoa > Chordata > Amphibia > Caudata > Ambystomatidae > Ambystoma > Ambystoma mexicanum. The sequence continues at coordinate 402,194,993 of NC_090930.1, read as the reverse complement.
ACTTCTAAATTCAACTTTTCACAGAGAGGCAAGTTGGTCACACATCTAAATGGACTTCTCGCGTTCTGTTCACTTTTAAATGCGACTTCTAAATGCACTTCTAAATTCAACTTTCACATAGAGGCAAGTTGGGCACACATCTAAATGGACTTCTCGCGTTCTATTCACTTCTAGATGCGACTACTAAATGCACTTCTAAATTCAACTTTCACATAGAAGCTATTGGGCACACTTCTAAATGAACTTCTTAATTCAACTTTTCACAGAGAGGCTATTGGGCACACTTCTAAATTCAGAGAGGCTATTGGGCATATTTCTAATGCAACTGTCCACAGACAGGCTGTTGGGCACACTTCTAAATTCACAATTAGCCTATTGGGTACACTTCTACTTTTGACTTTCCACAGAGGGTCTATTGGGCACACTTCTAAATGCAACTTCTAAATGCACTTCTTAATTCAACTTTCCACAGGGAGGCTATTGGGCACACTTCTAATGCAACTTCTAAATGCACTTCTTAATTCAACTTTTTACAGGTAGGCACTTGGGTACATTTCTAAATGCACAGAGAGGCTATTGGGCACACTTCTAGATTTAGTGAGGCAATTGGGCACACTTCTAAAAGCACTTTTAAATTCAACTTTTCATAGAGAGGCAATTGGGCACACTTCTAAGTTCACAGCGAGGCTATTGGGAAGACTTCTAAGTGCACTTCTAAATTCAACTTTTCACAGAGAGGCAATTGGGCACACTTCTAAATTTACAGAGAGGCTATTGGGCACACTTCTAGATTCAGCGAGGCTGTTGGGCACATTTCTAAATGCACTTCTTAATTCAACTTTTCACAGAGAGGCAAATTGGGCACACTTCTAAATGAACTTCTTAATTCAACTTTTCACAGAGAGGCAAGTTGGGCACACATCTAAATGGATTTCTCGCGTTCTGTTCACTTCTAAATGCAACTTCTAAATGCACTTCTAAATTCAGCTTTCACATAGAGGCTATTGGGCACACTTCTAAAGGAACTTCTTAATTCAATTTTTCACAGAGAGACAAGTTGGGCACACATCTAAATGGACTTCTCAGGTTCTGTTCACTTCTAAATGCAACTTCTAAATGCACTTTTAAATTCAACTTTTCACAGAGAGGCAAATTGGGCACACTTCTAAATGAACTTCTTAATTCAACTTTTCACAGAGAGGCAAATTGGGCACACTTCTAAATGAACTTCTTAATTCAACTTTTCACAGAGAGGCAAATTGGGCACACTTCTAAATGAACTTCTTCAACTTTTCACAGAGAGGCAAATTGGGCACACTTCTAAATGAACTTCTTAATTCAACTTTTCACAGAGAGGCAAATTGGGCACACTTCTAAATGAAATTCTTAATTCAACCTTTCACAGAGAGGCAAATTGGGCACGCTTCTAAATGAACTTCTTATTTCAACTTTTCACAGAGAGGCAAATTGGGCACACTTCTAATGAACTGGGTGCAATTTGAATTCAACTTTCTCAGAGAGGCTATTGGTCACAACTTATAAGTGCACTTGGGAGCCACTTCTAAATACAGTTGGGTACACTCCTGAATGCAATTGGGTTCAACTTTCTCAGACAGGCTATTGGTCACAACTTCTAAATGCAATTGTGTATACGTCTGAATTCAGCTTCTAAAGCAGTTCAAAATCAACTTTTCGCGGAGAGGTACACTTCTAGATTCGCTTTCAAAGAGAGGCTATTAGAGATTCCATCAAGTGTAGCATATGCTAACATTCACACTTCTGCCCAGAGGTGGCGCAGGCTGATTTGTGTGGTTCTCTCGGGCTACTGTACTAGTTATCATTAGACTGCAGGCTATTGAAAGGTAGGTTAGAGTGGCAGGAGCTTTCAGGAGCAGAGTAATTGCTCTACGCCCCACCCAAGCCAGCACTTACAGTTTTGTCGGTGTCTGGTGGCTTTCTTGGCTTCCTCTGCGGACACCTGCTGACACTTCCTGGAGCCGCCTCTGTTGGAGCCGCCCTTGGCCTTGGGGCCCTTAGCCGCTGGGGGCTGCCAGGCAGAGGGCTGCCCTGGGAGGAGCAGTGATGAAGGGCAGGGTGGGCGGGAGGGGGCGGGACCAAGAAGGGGTGGGGGGCTGGAGGGATCGAGGGGACAGGAGGAGGGAGTCGGGTGGGAAGGATGGAAAAGGCACGGGGATCAAGGGGCTTTAGGCCCACGGTGTGCACACAGAGCACAAGACCCACACAATCCTGGGCGTACACTCACCGGCAAGCTTCTCTCAGGCAAACAGGACGCAAGGGCTACGGGCGGGTTGCTAGACCCGGAAGATTGCAAGGGATGGCCCAATCAGAGCTCGGGGCGGGCTGGGAGGCGGGCTGGGAGGCGGGAGGGCTCGAGGGGACAGGAGGAGGGAGTCGGGTGGGAAGGATGGAAGAAGCACGGGGATCAAGGGGCTTTAGGCCCACGGTGTGCACACAGATCACCAAACCCACACAATCCTGGGCGTACACTCACCGGCAAGCTTCTCTCAGGCAAACAGGACGCAAGCGCTATGGGCGGGTTGCTAGACCCGGAAGATTGCAAGGTATGGCCCAATCAGAGCTCGGGGCGGGCTGGGAGGCGGGAGGGCTCGAGGGGACAGGAGGAGGGAGTCGGGTGGGAAGGATGGAAGAGGCACGGGGATCAAGGGGCTTTAGGCCCACGGTGTGCACACAGAGCACCAAACCCACACAATCCTGGGCGTACACTCACCGGCAAGCTTCTCTCAGGCAAACAGGAGGCAAGGGCTACGGGCGGGTTGCTAGACCCGGAAGATTGCAAGGGATGGCCCAATCAGAGGTCGGGGCGGGCTGGGAGGCGGGAGGGCTCGAGGGGACAGGAGGAGGGAGTCGGGTGGGAAGTATGGAAAAGGCACGGGGATCAAGGGGCTTTAGGCCCACGGTGTGCACACAGAGCACCAAACCCACACAATCCTGGGCGTACACTCACCGGCAAGCTTCTCTCAGGCAAACAGGAGGCAAGGGCTACGGGCGGGTTGCTAGACCCGGAAGATTGCAAGGGATGGCCCAATCAGAGGTCGGGGCGGGCTGGGAGGCGGGAGGGCTCGAGGGGACAGGAGGAGGGAGTCGGGTGGGAAGGATGGAAAAGGCACGGGGATCAAGGGGCTTTAGGCCCACGGTGTGCACACAGAGCACCAAACCCACACAATCCTGGGCGTACACTCACCGGCAAGCTTCTCTCAGGCAAACAGGACGCAAGGGCTACAGGCGGGTTGCTAGACCCGGAAGATTGCAAGGGATGGCCCAATCAGAGCTCGGGGCGGGCTGGGAGGCGGGCTGGGAGGCGGGGGGCTCGAGGGGACAGGAGGGGACAGGAGGAGGGAGTCAGGTGGGAAGGATGGAAAAGGCACGGGGATCAAGGGGCTTTAGGCCCACGGTGTGCACACAGAGCACCAAACCCACACAATCCTGGGCGTACACTCACCGGCAAGCTTCTCTCAGGCAAACAGGACGCAGGGGCTACGGGCGGGTTGCTAGACCCGGAAGATTGCATGGGATGGCCCAATCAGAGCTCGGGGCGGGCTGGGAGGCGGGAGGGCTCGAGGGGACAGGAGGAGGGATTGGGTGGGAAGGATGGAAGAGGCACGGGGATCAAGGGGCTTTAGGCCCATGGTGTGCACACAGAGCACCAAACCCACACAATCATGGGTGTACACTCACCGGCAAGCTTCTCTCAGGCAAAAAACCCCCCCAAAAAAACAACGGTAGGCATAGGCATGTACACGCGCCCCTTCAGGGAGCAAATACTGGCATGCCGGTAATAGGAGGTAATTCCAACCCACGCATACATGCAAATACCGGCATCGGGAAGCCGGTAATCACGGGCTGCACGATGCCGGCCATACAGGCATTGCGGGCCACCCGCAAACAGCAAGCAGGATACAAGGCAGCTGCCACAGGTGCACACAATCCCTCAGGTGGAGCCAAAGGAGGCTGTGCCAGTATAAACTGAGCACACCCACACACCACAACCCCCCCCACAGGTGTATGCAATTCAGAGTGGCCCAGTATAAAAGGAGCACACCTACACACCACACCCCTTCCTACACCAAAATACTACCACTAGCAGTTGCAATCATGGCGCTGGAGGACATGCCTATACTGCTACAACTACAGCAACAACAGCAACAACAACAACAACTACAGCATCAAGAACAGGCAGCACAGAGGAGACGCAGGAGGAGAAGGAGCGTGAGACAGGCCCAGCAATTACCACCAGCGCAGGCAGCTGTGCCTCGTAGGCAGCCACCAATCCCTCGCACCCGACCCAGCCCATTCAACCTAACCCCTGAGCAGATCCACACCCTGTACCGGTTGGACCGTGACACCATCGCCACCATAGTGGACATGATACAGAACGACATTGCCAGCCAAATAGAAATACGCACTGCCATCCCCCCACCACTAAAGGTGGTGTCTGTGCTACACTTCCTGGCCACAGGCACCTACCAACACACAGTGGGACAGCTGCATGGCATTTCACAACCCCTATTCTCATGCATGCTCAACCAAGTGCTGGATGCCCTCCTGAAGCAAGCAAGCACCCATATATCCCTACCACGGACTGCCCAGGAGATAGCCGAAACCAAAGTAGGCTTCCATGTACTGGCAGGCATGCCCAATTGTGTTGGTGCCATCGACTGCACCCATGTGGAATTGGTAGTCCCCCATGCCATAGAGGCGGTGTACCGCAATTGGAAGCAATACCACTCCATCAATGTGCAAATGGTATGTGACTCCAGCAAGATCATCACCCATTGCTGCGCCCGATTTCCTGGATCCACACATTATGCCATGGTACTGCACAACTCAATGCTACCACGTCACATGGAGCGACATGCTGGACCACGTGCCTGGCTGCTCGGTGAGTTGCACAACAGGCCCATGTCCATGCTGTGGGGTACTGATGTGTGCGGATGCAGAAGGGGGGGGCCTACTGAACCTGGGTGGGAAGTAGGGGGGGGGGAATAGTGCACCTGGGTTGCGCTAGCCAGTGAGTGGAGAATGCATGCAGAGCTAAACACCCCTCCCCTAAACCAGCAAAACAGAACACAACACATCACTGGGCCACTTATCACAAATATTGCAGATGGATGACAACAAGTAAGAAGCACAACCAGGGAACCATCGTTATTGCAAGCAATGCATGAATGAATAGGATAGCAACTGTGGCAATGCGGCGAGTGTGACCATGCATATTAAAGAATATACAGCATGATTTGGAGGCCAAACATTTGTGCACTACCAAAGCACATCTGCCAGTGCATGCATGATTACATCCAGCATCATCTATTGAACCCCATCCAGTGTACCACACCTCATTACAGTATACATTGCATCTAGGTGACTATTTTGTACACGTACAGGGACATGTGCATGCCCACACCAAGTAGCTGCTTCCATGACTGTGCTCCCTGAAGGTGGCAGTTCAGTGTGACACACACCTATTTGTATCTGCTTGCAGGTGATGGGGGATATCCCTTGAGGCCGTGGCTACTTACCCCTGTGCGGAACCCGCAGAACAGCCATGATCGTACCCGTGTTGTGATTGAGCAGATCTTTGGCCTGCTGAAGGCGCGGTTCCGCTGCCTAAGCAGGTCTGGTGGGGCACTCCTATATAGGCCCGAGAAGGTGGCAAAGATTACCATGGCCTGTGTCATGCTGCACAACATGTGCGTCCGAAGGAATGTACCACTGCCACCTGACATTGACATGCATAGGCTGGGTGAGGATGAAGGGGATGGAGACGGAGGTGAAGGAGCCCCCCTGCCAGTACGTGATGCACGGGATGGCCATGCTGTACGCCAAGCACTAATTGATGAATACTTTTGAAACGCATGGACAATGTAAGTAATGTGACCGCGACACACTGAATCTGGACATGCACACTTTTTTTGTTCGAATTGCCCCACTGTACACCATCACACAATAAATGTACATGTACAAAAAGAACGATGTCCAGCCAATGATTTGTTCTCTGCCAGGATCTTCCTCGCCCGGAGGCGGAGGTCATCCCACCGCTTCCGGCAGTCACGCACACTACTTGGGGTGCTTCCCACTGCCGACACCCTCTATGCGACCTCCTGCCAGACATCTTTTTTTTTGGTTTGGGCCACATGCTTGAGGTCATTGCTCCTGATCGTATCTGCATGCTGTGCAAAGGTGTTGGCAAGCATGGTGAGTTCTGTGTCTGAAAAACGCTGCTTTCTCTTCCTTTGGGAGGACTTCTTGGTGGCCTTTGACATACTGCTTCTGTTGTAGCACACAACAACACGAGAGAAGTGGTGGTTATGGGGGATGGCAATGGATTGTGTTTTTAAAGATGGCCGCCGGCCCATTTCCCATTCCTGCGCGATGACATAATTTCCGGGTCCGTTTTTTGCGAACACGGTAATACTGTGCCGATATTACCGTGCCGGTTTTTAGGGGTTGGTATGAGGCGGTACCGCTATGGGTGGGTCCCGCGATGCCCGTATAGGGGAGTTGGAGGCCCTTTAGCGGCATGGCGGTTTTGCCAGTGCCGGCATGGGGGAACGCGCATGCTCGCGCACTCATAATCACCCGCTATTAGCGGGTTCATAGGAGCACGGACCCGCTCATTCCAGCATGCCGGTAATGAACCCGGTTTTACCGGGCAACTCATAATGAGACCCTCTGTGTTTTACAAAATGCACGTTGCTAGAGGCGCAGTGTCTCGGCTCTCAGAATGTGGCTGCAAGCCTTGCAAATGTTAAATAGGCAAACAAACACGGAATGCATATTGCCAAAGGCAGTAGTACCTCGGCTCTTAGCATATGGCTGCAAGCCTTCCAGGAATTAAATGGACAAACAAAACATCCCTGCCTGGCTTACCTACACAATGTTGGCGTCTCGGAATTGCATGCATCCATGCCCCTGGGATTTCAAAGAATCTCTCGTCAACGGAAGGGGTTCAAATATCCAAGTGGGCGGATGCCTTGACAGGGTAATTAGTCAAAATAGTCCGAAGCTGGACATGAATGCACACGAGCCCGAGCAGGGAAGGGAAAACACCCCTCTCCCCGATGCTGCGCAATCCCAAAGATGCCAACCAAGGCAGTGGCAATAAACACACACGCTGCAAAGTAGAAAGGTGTCAAACCAAAAGGTCGCCTCATGAGAAGTAAGTCTTGCTTAGAGGCAAATTTGCAAACTGCTACAGAAAAGTTGAATGAAATGTTAAAATAGATAATAGCTGTAAATGAGATGGTTGACAAAGGTAAAGAGAGAACAGCCACAATGCAAATTACAATGAAAATAAAAAAGCAACATGAAATGAATATGTGTATATTTCTGCGGGCTAGTGAGGGGAATTGCCAACCCTGAACTGTAGAAATATCTAAACTACAGGTAAAAAAAACCTAAAATAGAAACTGCACTAGTTTCAGAAAAAGACTGAAGATAGAGTAAAAATAAATTAAATAATCTAAACTGCAGGAAACATAGAACCTAGAATAGAAACTTCAATAGTTTCTAAAGGAAAGCTAGAAGTAAACAGAGATGAAGTAATTTAGGCTGCAAGTGACATAATTCAAACTTAGGCAAATGCAGAGGCGGCGGCAGCCCACTCTTCCTGTGAGTTGAGGCCTACAACGTGGCTTTGGGTATTATAAATCCACCAATTTTCTCGAATGGCTAATCTATTAGCAGAAATGTGAGGGTCAGAGCCTCTTACTTGTTCAATGGCCCACCAGCGTAAATCGTCGCAATTGTGACGTTGTTCGGAAAAATGAAGAGCAAGAGGGGATGTAAAATTACCAGTGCGGATCCTGGACTTGTGCTCAGAAATTCTGAGTTTCACGGGTCTAGAAGTTTTGCCAATGTAGGTCTTGTCACAGGGACATGTAACTGCATATATGACGTTCTTAGAGTACATGTAGTGTGGTCCCTAAGCTTCCATACCCTGTTATTAATATTCACAGCCGAGGTAGCTGTGGTAGACCCGCAGTGGCAACAGTATCCGCATGGAAAATGGCCCTGAACTTTATTCATGCCCACATCTCAGTGATGGTTTTGGGTCCTGTTGGAAGTAAAGACCCGTCGGCTTTAGAGAGCCAATTCTTCAGGTTTTTGCCTTTTTTAAAAGCAAACATGGGAAAAACCAGATCTGGGTGGTTCAATTGTAGAAGATGCCAATGCTTGCTAATGGCTTTCTTGATAGCTGAAGGATGAGTATTATAAGTCCTCGCACAAACCATTCTTGATTGGTCCGATTTATCACGGTTGTTCTTAGTTAAAAGGATCTCACGATGTTGATGGCGTGCCCTCTTGCGGGATTGGCGCAATATATGATGAGGATACCCTCGATCCAAAAGTTTGTTTTCAATAATGTCAGCCTGTTTGGAAAAATCTATTTTATCAGAGCAATTGCGCCTTGCCCTTAAAAATTGGCCATAGGGCATGCTGACTCTTAAAGCTTGAGGATGAAAGCTTTCGAAGTGGAGGATGGTATTGCTGTCAGTGGGCTTACGATATAAGTCCACTACAATTGCCCCATCCTTAACTTTCAACAAAAGGTCCAAAAATGGTATTGACATGTTGTTAACAGTCATAGTGAAACGAAGATGGTCGTTCAAAGAATTCATCCATGTAAGGAAGGTTTCATAATTACCCAAGGTTTTGTCCAAAATTATTATGATATCATCTATATATCTTCGGTAGCAGATAATAGATTGAAGGTAAGGATTGGATTCATCAAAGATGGAAACCTTCTCAAAAGCCCACTTAAATAAGGTGGCATAGTTAGGAGCAAAGGAAGCTCCCATAGCGGTTCCCTTGACTTGTACAAAAAAATCCTCCTTGAACCGAAAGTAGTTTTTGGTAAGTGCAATTTCCAGAAGATCAATGAGGAATTCACTGGGAACCTGCTGTGGGTCACTTCTCATGTCCAAGAAGAATTTTATGATGGGAAGAGATTCTGACTGTGGGATATTAGAATATAATGATTTCACATCTAAAGTGATGAATAGATTAGTGGCAGTGTTGAATGGTAAGCCCTCCAAATGTACAATGGCATCCGTTGTGTCTGCCAGATAAGTAGGAGTATCGGCACCAAGTAGTTTGAGAAAATAATCGAGGTACTTGCCCAGAGGTTCTAGGATGGAGCCACATAAAGACACTATCGGTCTGCCCGGTGGATTCGAGCTATCCTTATGAATTTTAGGAAGGATATAAAAGAGCGGAGCTCTAGTGCCCTTGATGGTAAGGAATGAAAATTCCTTAGGGCTCAGAATGTTGATGTCACGTGCCTGTGTGGCCAAGGCGAGAATCTCAGCCCGTATACTGGTGTCACGCCGCGCGCTCGCTCGCGGGCGCCACTTACCTGTCCTGGGGTCCCTGGTCCACGGCCGCAGCGGTCTCCTCCTTCATGGAGGCTGTACCCGCGGTGGCGTCTCTCCTCACGCCGACCCGCGGTTCGGATGGGCGCCGTGGACGCCGCCATCTTGCGAGCCCTGAGTTCCGGCTATCATCCGCAGAGTAATGGACAGACAGAACGTACCAATCAGACCCTTGAGCAATACCTACGTTGTTATGCCAATGCTACCCAAGACAACTGGTCGGAATGGTTGGATACCGCGGAAGCGGCTTACAACAACGCTGTTCATTCCGCTACCGGACTCAGCCCTTTTTTCTGCTCTACTGGTCTTCATCCCAGACTGCTGCCTGTTCATCCTACATCTTCCAGTGCCGTTCCATCTGCAGATGCCCTGGTGACTCTGATCCGCGATCAACATCGTCTGGCGGCCGGTACCTTGGCAGCGGCACAAGCACATATGAAGGAGCAGGCTGACAAGAGACGGAGCCCTGAGCCTGTCCTTCATGTTGGGGACATGGTTTGGCTGTCCTCCAAGAATCTACCAGTACGCAACTTACCCGTGAAACTAGCCCCCCGCTTTTTTGGTCCTTTTCGCGTCATTGAGCGTATTTCATCTGTTGCCTTTCGTTTGTCTTTGCCTCGCTCTTGGAGGGTTCATCCTGTCTTTCATGTTTCCCTTTTGAAACCCTACGTGCCCGATGTTATGGGTCGTACCTGTTCCCGTCCTGCCCCGGTTTTGGTTCGGGGGGTCCCTGAATTTGAGGTGCAGGAGATATGTGATTCACGGATTTGGCGGGGTGCTCTGCAGCTCCTGGTCAGTTGGAAGGGTTATCCTGCTTGTGACCGCACTTGGGAACCGCGCTCCTTCGTGCATGCACCGTGCCTGGTTCGGGACTTCTATCTCCGCTTTCCTTGGAAACCCGGTGCTCCGGGGTTGTTCCGGGAGGGGGTATGGTGTCACGCCGCGCGCTCGCTCGCGGGCGCCACTTACCTGTCCTGGGGTCCCTGGTCCACGGCCGCAGCGGTCTCCTCCTTCATGGAGGCTGTACCCGCGGTGGCGTCTCTCCTCACGCCGACCCGCGGTTCGGATGGGCGCCGTGGACGTCGCCATCTTGCGAGGATCTGCGCATGCGCGGATCGTCAGTATTCGACGTCCCGCGCATGTGCAGTGTCGGAACATGCGTTCCAAGCCTTGCTTTGACCCCGAGCCATAAAAGGGCACCGCATACACAGGGACAACGCGTCTCAACGCGGTTGTTACTGTGTATGCGCTGCTAGAGTCCTGGCACTCGTTTTCCAGCCCTCCTGTTCTACCTTTTCCTGTCTAGCCCTGCCTCATTTCTTTATTTCCTTCTTGCTTCCAGGCCCTCCTACCCTTTCTTCCCTATTTTGCAGATTCCTTGCCTGTTCCTAGTTTAGGGATTCCTTGCCTGTTCCTGGTTCAGGATAGGGGAGGTCCTGTCTGGGTTCCTAGTTGTTGTGAGGTATCCCCTGTCAGTACTGCTTTTCCTTGCAGTCTGTCTCCTTTGCCTGTCTTGTGCCCTGCCGGTACCTGTGCCTTACTGCCTTCTTGGAAGTTCCTGTGTTCAGCCCTGTTATCTTCGGTGATTTCATCAAGCCTTCTCAGCCAGTGGAAACACTGTCCCGACGCCACGCAAAATTCTGAGAAGTGCCACCCGTGGCGTTGGGAGTTGGTTCAGTGCCGTCCTGTCTTATATCGTCAGGAGGGGATTGGGCTAATTTCTCGCGCTACCCATTCATCGGCCATCATACATCGACATACTGGCAACCTCAACTCCACGGTCTACAGAAAGAAGAGGTAACCCACGATCTCGTGAAGATTCGTTTAACAGATTGAGACGCCTCAACCCCAGTCCCGACATGGACGACATGCAGGAACTACGTGAAGAAATGCGTGCCATGCGTCTTGAAATGACCACTCTCCGCCAGGAGAACAACACCCTCAGACAAGCGTTGGATCGGTGTTTGGCTACTCCCGCACAACCTGCCACACCGCCTGAGAACTCCATGGCTTACACTACTCCGATGAAGTATGATGGTGATCCGCGTCGAGTGGCAGAGTTCTGTACCCACTGTCGGATCCATTTCCAATTCAGGTCTACTCATTTCGCTCAAGACAAGGCTAAGATCGGGTATATCCTTGGAAATTTAACCGGCAATGCACTTGCTTGGGCCGCACCTTTAGTCTCTACTAACAGTCCCCTGTTGGGTGATTTCGCTGCCTTCGAGAAAGCCTTTTTGGACGTCTTTAAACCGCCCAATTTGGCAGCCATGGCTCAGAACCAATTAATGGAGATCAAGCAGGGGTCAGGTGACATAATCCACTACATCAGTCGGTTTCGACAACTAGCAACCGATTCACAATGGCCCGAAATTACTCAAAAAACCTTGTTTCGTCGGGGACTACGAGAAGAGTACAAAGACGAACTGCTGCACATTCCGGAGCCAGAAACGTTGCCAGCATTGGTGGAACAAGTCTTACGCATTGACCACAGGTTAACCGAACGACGGAGTGAACGTCGCAGATCTGACAGATATCAATCATTTCTTCCAGCACAGAACCCCGGACCGGCTGTTTCTACCGATGTGGGTCCAGAACCCATGCAGTTGGGTGCCATCCGAGGTCCGTTGTCCGAGACTGAAAAGAAAAGAAGACGACAGAAGAACTTTTGCATGTATTGCGGTGGTTCTGGCCATTTTCTAGGCACTTGTCCGCTACGTCCTCTGAAGAAGCAGGAAAACCAGTGCTTAATTTGTGCCGGTGTTTGCCGGTCCCCAACACCGGCACTGTTTTTTCAGCACCGGAACAGTTGCCGGGCCGAAATCATGATGAGGCCCTGGGAGCCAGTTCAGCCCACCCAGATGTGGGCTTCAGGAACCAGCCCCCAGGGCCCCGCGAGATGCGGGACGCCTACGTTGCAAAGGATCTGTAACTTACAGATCCTTTGCGGCCCCGCCGGCGCCTGCCCGCTGCATTCATCAAAAAACGGTAACACTGAAGTGTTACTTTTGTTTGATGAATACAGCAGGCTGCGACACCATGGCGCCAGCAGTCAGTGTTACAAAACACTGGGAGGGAGCGGCAGAGCTGGGCGGGGCTGCCTCAGCCCGGGCTGCTCCCTCCCAGTGATTTATATTACAGACTGTCTCACAGCAGAAGCGCATGAGCTCTGGTGGGGCTGCCGGAAAGGGCAGATCAGACACCCGTGACTCGGTAATGGGGGGCTGGGGTAGACTGCTTAGGTGTGTAAGGAAGCGGCCCAGTGTGCTGTGTGCGGAAGAAAGTGTTTGGGGTGTAAGGCACATGGAGGCCAAGCAAGGACTATCTGTTCACTGTCATTAGTTTCTGTCAACTGTTAACACATTTGGCAGGCTTCGGAAGGGCAGGATATGCATGCGGTGAGGCCCAGGGCCTCATAGTCGCAATCATTAGCCAACCTCGAACGAGGCCTGAGTTATTTGGAGGGTGTTTTGCTTTATGGCTCTCTTTGGTCAGGGTGCGGCTAAGGCTCCTGATATTGATGTGTTGGATGGCAGTAAACGCTTATGATCTGAAGGGCTGAGTGGGCACCGGGCTGCTGGTAGATCCCGTCCATTTCAATCTTGCTCTGTGGTGATGTGCCCATGTATTTTTGTGAAAAGGATGAGGAAGTCGGGCCTGTGCGATGAGTCACTGCTGGCTGGTCAGTATGTGAGTCAGAGGCCCCTCTCAGCAGACCAGGGACGTATTGTCCAGTCCCCAGCTAGCGGTGGCAGAGCTTGGGCCACGGATGCGCGCAGTGACTCGCACCCACGAGAAGTGCATGCTGCGAGGGCACGCCTGCCCCTGCTCTGCGTATCCCAGACTCCGGGCAGCTCAGCTAGCTACCTCAGGTTAGAGGACAACCGATCGGGTTAATGCGCCTGCTGAGCTGTCTGAAACTCACAGGCGAGTTTAACCACTGGGCCAACTCAACCACTAACCTTTACGAGGTCGAGGAAAATAATACAAATTAGATGTGTGTTATTTGAGTGCAGGACAATATGAACTTGTTTTACATATAAGATGACACGACGTCTTGTAGATGGACCTAAAGCTGTTTACGAAACTCCTCTCATTTCGCTTTCAGGCGGAAATGGCGCTGGTGAGCCGGGTTGATTCCTCCACATGGAGCGATTTCTGAAATTGCAGCACATAGGTAAGACTTGACTGCTTATAAGTTTCACCATTAGCCGTCTAATGTTATAATGGTGTTAGTGCAATGGAAAAATGAAATGGCAGTCAGTGCCTGAAGACTCCTTGTAAGTGTGTCAGGAGAGTGGGGGATCTGCCAGATGACCCTCGGGAGTATGCAGGTCAGGACGTATTTTCTGAGTACTCTCGTGTTTGCCAGATCACTGACAGGCAGGTTTACATATTGCAAGTGAAACGGATAACTGTACCGGGGAGCGCTCCTCCGCCACTCGTATGGCTTTGCAGAGCTTCGGCCGGCCTGGGCGTGCCAGCCTGAGGGGTTCTTTCTTTCAAGTTGGCTGTTGTTGGACGTTGCGCAATTAATTACTTTTTAAAGAAGCGATTTTGAAAGACATGGAAAGCATAAAAGAAGCATTGGTGCAAAGGCATAACAGCTGGGAAATGATTAGTCTAAAGGATTTAGAAGGGCTGGATGGAAGCATATACGTGTGCAGCATGAGCGATTATTAGAGGTATGAAAGGCATGACAAGAAAATGGTGAATAAAGGACCTTTGTTTACATGATAAGGGGGCGCTGAGAGACATGAATTAAACCAATGAGCTAAGAACCGTAGTGTTGCCACCCGCCCGGATTTAGTCCAGACTAACCATATTTTGAGAGCGTTGTCCTGTTACTAGGCAATACATCAGGATTTTATCTGTTTTCTGAGCCGGCATTCAGAGTTTAAGACACAGAAGCCAGTGTCAGCCAGAGCTGAATGGGTTTCGTGCAGTGTTCCTTCCAGCTGTGGTAATGCTGTGTGCAAAGGACTGGACTTAAGTCCAAGAGGGTCCGTCGAGCGCCAGCACCCCTGGGGCTCAAGGGGCGGGAGGTGTGAGGCGGCCTGGCTTTCATGTCCCTGGGGTGTCACCTTTCAGGCTGCCCTCTCTGATGTGCCCTGGCCTCCCCTTCGGCTCCTGCCAGTGAGGGGCTGCAATTCTATAAGCTGGGGCAGTGCACACAGCTTGAGACCCCGGTGACAGAGCAGGCAGAGCTGCTCTGGCCCCCGTGATCACACCCCATGCCAGACAGCAGCACCATGGCTTCCGGAGCGTGCACGTTGGTCCTGCTCTGCGCCCTCTTCTTGGCCAGCGCCTTCACCCCAGAGGAGGTCAGGGACGCCCTGCTGCACAAGCTGGGGCTGCCCGAGGTGCCCAGGATCCAGAAGTAGGACCTGCAGCGCCTGCTCATCCCGGATCACATTAAGAAGACCAAGTACACGAACATGCTGCTGCGGGCACGGTTATTGGATTGGAGCAGGATGTTTGTTTGCATGTATGAGGCAGTGCTCAGAGTATGGGATGTCCTGTGAGTGTGTTGCTTTCCTTATTTTGCCAACCTCTGAAGCCTGAAAGTAGATGCATGCAGGCTTGGCATGTGCAACTTTGCACCAGACCTGCAGATGAACTGAACTGGTCTGCTGTTAAATCTCAGTTAGTAGTTTAATGGTATCCACTACAGAATAATTACTCATTTTACTATAGCTGATATGATAGCTCAGTCGGTTGAGCACTCGCTGCTGGGATGTGTGTGTGATCTGCACGTTGCAGCTTCAAATCCCCAGCGAGGCCATCTCAGCCTTTCATCCTTCTGAGGTCGATAAAAGAGTACCAACACAGGTACTCACACCATTACCGAGCTATTGCCATCTTATGGTCAGGTTGGTACCACCATTATGGTAGTACCTGACAAATGTCTAACCCACTGAACTGACCCGGGCCGCCCGCGCTGCGGGCGTTGCCCGCTGGCTCCGGGGCTGGCATTATGGGGCCAAGATTATTTGGGCACTGGCACTTATTTTTTTACAAATTAAGCACTGAGGAAAACTAACAGGCCTGTTGTTTGAGGCGAAGGCAGCAGCGGGCCGCCTTTCTGAATCTGTCCTTCCTCCCATGAATTCAGTGCCCTTGTTGATCCTGAAAGTCGGTGTTGCCTGGCTAGGGAAGTGTGTGAAGACCTGGGCCCTTCTGGATTGCGGAGCATCTGGCAACTACATCGATGCCTCGTTCGCGATTGCCAATGGGATCCGTTTACATAACAAGGAACGACAAACAGTTGTCGAGGTGATAGATGGTTCTACTTTGTCTTCTGGTCCGGTTTGCCAACAGTCCGATCCCTTGTGGCTCTCTGTGGAAGGGCATCTCGAACGAATCTCATTGGACGTCATCAAATCTCCCTCATTTCCGGTGGTGCTGGGTTTACCATGGCTGCTGTATCACAATCCCCAGGTCGACTGGACCGCTCGTTCCCTGGTGTTCTCTGCGACACGTTGTCCTCGCGACTGTGTACTTCACGAAACCTTTCCTGCAATTTTGGAGTCCCTCAATCCTGCTGAAGTATCTGCTCGTTTATGTGCCACTCAATCGGTTCCTCATGAATATGCTGGATACCACAAGGCGTTCTCCAAGCCTGAGGACATACCACTGCCACCCCATCGCACTTTGATTGTTCCATTGACGTCCTGCCTGGTGCGATTATTCCCCACGGCAAGATCTATTCGTTGACTCAACTCGAGAAAGGCGTCCTACAGGAGTACATTACGGATTGCCTCAACAAGGGCTACATAGTGCCGTCCAAATCCCCTGCAGGATTCCCGTTATTCTTCGTCAAGAAGAAAGAGGGCACTTTGCGCCCTTGTATCGACTATCGTCAACTAAACGAGATCACGAGGAAAGACAGGTACCTGTTACCACTCATCCGGGAAATCATCGAATCCCTGAAATCCGCACAAATCTTCACCAAGCTGGATCTAAGAGGGGCCTATCACCTGGTGCGGATTAAGAAGGGAGATGAGTGGAAGACGGCCTTCAAAACACCTATCGGTCACTTCGAGTACAGGGTAATGCCGTTTGGACTCTGCAACGCCCCGGCTGTCTTCCAGAGGTTCATGGACAATGTCTTTTCGGACCTTATTGGGATATCTGTCTGGGTATACCTTGATGACATTCTGGTTTTTTCTAACACTCGTACTGCACACTTGGTGCATGTTCAGGAAGTCCTCCGTAGACTAATAGACAACGGCCTGTATGCCAAAATTGAAAAATGCCAATTTCATAAGGAAAGCATGGAATTTCTGGGTTATGTGATCAGCAACACAGGAGTACAGATGGATCCCGCAAAACTGCAAGCTATACGAGAATGGAAACCACCACATGGTGTGAAGTCGCTTCAAAGGTTCTTGGGCTTCGCCAACTTTTATCAACGCTTCATTCCACGTTTTTCTCAACTAGCCAACAGTGTAACCCGCCTGACTAGTACCAAGGTGCCGTTTCTCTGGGACACGCAGGCCGAGGAGGCATTCCTGGAATTGAAAAGATCTTTCATGTCGGCTCCTGTTCTTAGACATCCAGATGATGAAAAGCCATTTGTGGTTGAAACAGACGCATCGGACTATGCAATTGGTGCGGTCTTACTACAGCAAGATGCAATCATGGGAATAGAGCACCCGGTGGCATACTACTCAAGGAAATTGTCAGTGAGCGAGAGAAAAAGTGCAGTGATAGAAAAAGAATTATTAGCGATAAAAGCTGCTTTCGAGGAGTGGCGACATCACTTACTGGGTGGGAGGTACCCGGTGGTGGTTCACACGGATCACCGCAATCTACAGTTCCTGTGCTTGTTGCAATGCAGAACCTCCCGTCATGCTCGTTGGGCCTTTTTCTTTTCACAGTTTGATTTCACCGTCACGTACATCCCTTGTTCCCAGAACACTAAGGCTGATGCCTTGTCTCGGTCTTTGGAAAAAAACGTTGAAGGTGTCAAGGAACCGGAACCTCTGATAGCGCCCAAACATTTTCTATCGATGGTGACACCCCAGCTCCAACAGTTGATTGAGGCCACACGAACGGATTCCTCAAGATCTCAGATACTACAACGTGCTGACATCAGAGAACGTGACGGCTTGTTGTTCTTCAAGGATCGTTTGTACGTGCCCACCTTGGAACTCCAGAAAATCGTTCTACAAAATTGTCATGATTCCGTCGTTTGCGGTCACCGTGGAGTCCGCACAACACAAGAACTGGTTGCACGGCAGTACTGGTGGCCTGGATGGGCTACACTGGTAAAGCACTATGTGGACTCCTGCCCTGTATGTGCCCAGACCAAGATTCCTCGCAAAAGGCCCATTGGTCTTCTGAAACCCACGCCTATTCCTCCGTACCCTTGGCATACCATCGCCACGGATTTCATCGTTGACCTACCCCTGTCTGGTGGTTTCACGTGTATAATGGTGGTGGTGGATTGTTTCACCAAGACTGCCCATTTCTTGCCCTTTCCTAAACTGCCCACTGCATCCCAGATGGCACGATGTTTTCTACACGAGGTGTATCGTCTTCATGGCCTTCCGGAGAAGATCCTGTCAGATCGGGGGTCTCAATACATCTCTGCCTTTTGGAGCCAACTGTGTCGGCATTTGGACATTCAGCGAGCCCTGAGTTTCGGCTGTCATCCGCAGAGTAATGGACAGACAGAACGTACCAATCAGACCCTTGAGCAATACCTACGTTGTTATGCCAATGCTACCCAAGACAACTGGTCGGAATGGTTGGATACCGCGGAAGCGGCTTACAACAACGCTGTTCATTCCGCTACCGGACTCAGCCCTTTTTTCTGCTCTACTGGTCTTCATCCCAGACTGCTGCCTGTTCATCCTACATCTTCCAGTGCCGTTCCATCTGCAGATGCCCTGGTGACTCTGATCCGCGATCAACATCGTCTGGCGGCCGGTACCTTGGCAGCGGCACAAGCACATATGAAGGAGCAGGCTGACAAGAGACGGAGCCCTGAGCCTGTCCTTCATGTTGGGGACATGGTTTGGCTGTCCTCCAAGAATCTACCAGTACGCAACTTACCCGTGAAACTAGCCCCCCGCTTTTTTGGTCCTTTTCCCGTCATTGAGCGTATTTCATCTGTTGCCTTTCGTTTGTCTTTGCCTCGCTCTTGGAGGGTTCATCCTGTCTTTCATGTTTCCCTTTTGAAACCCTACGTGCCCGATGTTATGGGTCGTACCTGTTCCCGTCCTGCCCCGGTTTTGGTTCGGGGTGTCCCTGAATTTGAGGTGCAGGAGATATGTGATTCACGGATTTGGCGGGGTGCTCTGCAGCTCCTGGTCAGTTGGAAGGGTTATCCTGCTTGTGACCGCACTTGGGAACCGCGCTCCTTCGTGCATGCACCGTGCCTGGTTCGGGACTTCTATCTCCGCTTTCCTTGGAAACCCGGTGCTCCGGGGTTGTCCGGGAGGGGGTATGGTGTCACGCCGCGCGCTCGCTCGCGGGCCCCACTTACCTGTCCTGGGGTCCCTGGTCCACGGCCGCAGCGGTCTCCTCCTTCATGGAGGCTGTACCCGCGGTGGCGTCTCTCCTCACGCCGACCCGCGGTTCGGATGGGCGCCGTGGACGTCGCCATCTTGCGAGGATCTGCGCATGCGCGGATCGTCAGTATTCGACATCCCGCGCATGCGCAGTGTCGGAACATACGTTCCAAGCCTCGCTTTGACCCCGAGCCATAAAAGGGCACCGCATACACAGGGACAACGCGTCTCAACGCGGTTGTTACTGTGTATGCGCTGCTAGAGTCCTGGCACTCGTTTTCCAGCCCTCCTGTTCTACCTTTTCCTGTCTAGCCCTGCCTCATTTCCTTATTTCCTTCTTGCTTCCAGGCCCTCCTACCCTTTCTTCCCTATTTTGCAGATTCCTTGCCTGTTCCTAGTTTAGGGATTCCTTGCCTGTTCCTGGTTCAGGATAGGGGAGGTCCTGTCTGGGTTCCTAGTTGTTGTGAGGTATCCCCTGTCAGTACTGCTTTTCCTTGCAGTCTGTCTCCTTTGCCTGTCTTGTGCCCTGCCGGTACCTGTGCCTTACTGCCTTCTTGGAAGTTCCTGTGTTCAGCCCTGTTATCTTCGGTGATTTCATCAAGCCTTCTCAGCCAGTGGAAACACTGTCCCGACGCCACGCAAAATTCTGAGAAGTGCCACCCGTGGCGTTGGGAGTTGGTTCAGTGCCGTCCTGTCTTATATCGTTAGGAGGGGATTGGGCTAATTTCTCGCGCTACCCATTCATCGGCCATCATACATCGACATACTGGCAACCTCAACTCCACGGTCTACAGAAAGAAGAGGTAACCCACGATCTCGTGAAGATTCGTTTAACAACTGTCTGTCGGATCTCCTCTGAGTTTCAAGTAAAAAGAAGTATTATTTGGTTGTCTCATCACCTCTGAGTCATAGTACGTGGCATCACAAACCACTACTCCTACCCCTTTATCAGCCTGCTTGATAATAATGGAGGAGTCTTCCTTGAGTCTTTTAAGACATTCCCATTCCTTCTTAGAGAAATTAAATGACCTAATGTGTTTGGCATCAATAGGAGCAGAGAGGATAGAGTGGAAATCTCTAAGTACTGACCGCTCGAAAATCATGGTTTCAGGAGAAACCATTTGAGAAGTCGTGTGTAACTAGACTTCAAATGAAATGGGGTGTTGTCCTCTTCTAGGCGATCGGAATTGCTGGCACCAAAGTAATCTTTCAGGCGGACCTTCCGGAAGAAATTCCGAAGCTCTATTTCAAGGTCCATCTGACTAGGATTCTTCATGGGGATAAATGAAAAGCCCTTTTCTAGAATGGCTGTTTCTTGTATTGAAAGAATGCGTTTGGAAATGTTGTAGACGGCTGACAATTTGTTAGAAGTGCTCACCGCCGGTATGCCTTCCTCCTGGTCTGAAACACGTTTTCTATGGGCGGAGGCCCTAGATCGGTTGGAGGAAAAGGAAGGTTTGGCAGAGGGAAACCAGGGTACGGGCCCTGCGGGCATACATGGGCATCTGAGGGTATTGTTGAAATTGCTAATTTTGGCGTCCTCTACGCCCCCTGTATTGCCCTCTGTTCCATGAGCGACCTCTTTGGCCTCTTTGATTTTGATTGGGGAAAGAACCACTGCCGTCTGAAGAACTATCAGAAAAGGTAACCCTTTTTCTATAATTCTTTTGGCCTAGGTTGGCCAGAGTTGGATCATGCCATTGCCCAGGACCCACATAGTCTGGACTTAGATATGGATAAGCATTTTCTTTGGAAAAATTGGAAATATCCTTTTTAAGCTTTTCCATTTTTTTGGTTGTGGTTATCTTGATAAACTCCTTTGTATGTTTATCAAAAAGGTCCAGTTTTTCCTTTATATTCAGGATGGTGGTATCAAGTGCAAAGGCTGCTTCTGCCTCATCTATTTCATTGCCAACTCCAATACTTATTTTAAGAGCAGTGTTGATGGTCAATAACATCCAATCTCTGCTACATTTGGTGCCTATGCCAGCAAAAGCGGTTTTGTATTCTAAGTCATCAATAAAGAGGCATGGTTCATTCCTTACCAGTAATCCCTGAGGAATGATGTTTTTCTTCAAATATTTGGTAAGTAGATGTCCATGCATTTCCGTTCTAAACTTCTTTTTCCTAAGTTTAAGTATGCTCTCACTAGTGATGCCCCCACTTGATTCTTCACCTACTGCCTGGATCAAGGAATCAAAGAAAGAGGGCACCCGAATTGCCTCAGTCAGTTGTTCCTCGCTGAACGAGAAAATGTCTGCAGCAGCCATCTTGAAAAATAGAACAAATCAATATTAAAGTAAGAATTATGTCCAAATATATGCCATGACAAAAGATGAAAAAATGGAAATAAAAAAGAAGGAAAGAGAGTCTATGCAACAAACTATACTGGAAAACTATGGAAAAAACTATGGAAAAGACTGCCCTCGATGGTCTCACTATACAATAAACAATGAACCTGTAACCAAAGAAAAATGGTTAGAATTAAACCCATGCAATAAACCAATTGCACTAAGAAAAGCGAAACAAGAGATGGGTAGACCTCTACTTCGCTGACAAGGAGGAAGTACCAACTATAATCTATGCAAAATGTGTCAGCGGAAAAAAGCCAAATTAGGGAGGAACCCGTCTATAGAACAGGGAGAGGGGCACCCAAATTCGGAACCATAGATCAAACCATACCAAAAACAGAAACAGAAAAATTAGAAACCACTGAATACTTTATTTGTATTTCATTGTATGTTTAAAATATGTATATTAGATCATGTTTCAAGCTCATTATCTAAATAACACAATTTAATTAGAAAATTGAAAAACACAGTACTTTTCTAAAAACACGACTGATAATTCAGTCAATACTAGCTTAATATAGCCAAGCAGTCTGAACGTCATGCCGGTTGAAGGGGATCATCCATCTGGTGGTCAGAGGCTACGGTCACATTTGACAATATAAGAACAGCCGCAGTTAAATAGACAAGACAATGTTGATTACTTCTAAAGTTAAAATCAACAGAAAAAGGGGGGGTGCCGTACGTAAACTACTATACTGTCATGACCTATTGTATACACTGGGTCCGACATGTAAACAGACAGTAGCTTCGATGGTACAAGGCATCTAAACTGATTCACAATTGATGGCCATCTTCTTCAGGACGGTGCGCTCCCATCAAATGTATGCCACAGGATTTTATAATGTGGAAAACTGCATCTGTAAGGCGATAGTGCGTTCAGCTGTGGAGATTTGTGCAGGCTGAATCCATAATTTTGCCTAAAACATCAAACAGAAGTGGAAAAACACAAACGGCAGTCAAACAAATTCAAGAATAATTAGTACAATGAATATTACGCTAAAACTTAAACATTTACGCAATTAACTAAAAATATGGTTTTGGTAAGGATGATCTTGTGAATAACAAACTGAAGGAGTGCCTCCCTCCAAAATGATGAGGCAAAAAATCCTCCAAACTTGTTAACGGGAGAAATGGGTGTAGCAGTTAAATTCTTAAATTACCATTATCTCAACCTTTAGCCCTGGTCACCTTTTCCCAAATGTAAATCTTTACATTCGGGAAAAGGTGACCAGGGCTAAAGGTTGAGATAATGGTACGGAACCCCCCCTTTTTCTGTTGGTCTTAACTTTAGAAGTAACCAACATTGCCTTGTCTATTTAACTGCGGCTGTTCTTATATTGTCAAATGTGACCGTAGCCTCTGACCGCCAGCTTTAGCGCTGGTCACCTTTTCCCGAATGTAAATCTTACATTCGGGAAAAGGTGACCAGCGCTAAAGGTTGAGATAATGGTAATTTAAGAATTTAACTGCCACACCCATTTCTCCCGTTAACAGGTTTGGAGGATTTTTTGCCTTATCATTTTGGAGGGAGGCACTCCTTCAGTTCGTTATTCACAAGATCATACTACCAAAACCATATTTTTAGTTCATTGCGTAAATGTTTAAGTTTTAGCGTAATATTCATTGTACTAATTATTCTTGAAATTGTTTGATTGCCGTTTGTGTTTTTCCACTTCTGTTTGATGTTTTAGAAAAAATTATGGATTCAGCCTGCACAAATCTCCACAGCTGAACACACTATCGCCTTACATATGCAGTTTTCCACATTATAAAATCCTGTGGCATACATTTGATGGGAGTGCACCGTCCTGAAGAAGATTTTATGGGAGGACAGGTCAAAGAGACCCCCCCCCTCCCCTGCATTCCCCTCCTTGTGATGTCCATGACTCATCAGGGGCCTCCCCTGCCACCAGGGCCCAGGTGGTGGGTGGACCACTGGCCGAAACATCGACTAAACATACTATATTAGGCTAGGCCCAGGAAACCATTTTGAAAACCAGAAAGCCACCTTAAGACATGTCTCCCTCCTTGTGCGCTGCAGCACGGCCCCCACCTTTAGAGAGTCCTCGTCTACTCTGTTGCCCTTGCTCCCTGGCAGATCCGCTGAAAGCCCGTTCCCACGACCAGTCGGACATGAGCTAGTGTTAGAGCAAACATTGTATCTTTCACCTTCCTCAGTGCATCATTATCTACATGACCCGGGCAGCGGGGCTGGCTTGGAAAATAACTGTAAATCGTCCTCGATGAAACAAAAGCCTTAACCCCACACCAAGAAACTGCTCAATACATATATACATATATGCATATATTGCATTCCAATGATATCCCTCGTGCACGACTTCTGTGTTAAAAATCTACAAACCCTGTATGAACCGAAGAATGTGTCATTGTGCGACCACATGGTCACAATACTCAAACCCCCTCAGTATGCGCACACACTCAGGGCCCCTAGCCTCCTACTATGTGCTTCTCTAGGGGTAATGTAAAGTGAGTGATGCCAAATGCTTATGCCATGACTACCCTGATGCTGCTTGAGTGCAAAGGAACACAAGCGCGACAGTATTGTGAGCTCATGTAAAAAAGATACATGGAATGCCATCAAGTGCAAATGTACAGGTTTAATGTGTATTACTGCTGTAAACCGTATTGGTCAATTGCTCCTGCGTGCTCCACCAACCCTAATGCTACCTCACGTATTGTGTTTACAGTGTGATACTAAAACTGCCAATATTGCAAATACTTACCCTATAGTGACTAATGGAGCTGTAGATATAGTTAACGAATTCTGAAATTAATATGTACTGATGTAAATACTATAGATGTGTAACCCCTTAGCCATTTTACATTATGTGAATCCCTTAGTTTTACAATTTGCATCTTGCGAGAAGACTATCATTGTGGGCATGTTCAAGGCCACCTCTCCTCCCTTCCCATTGAAGCCTGCCAGAGAAAGCAAGGCCCGAGCGACACCGCCTCACCTCCCCCAATTCGGCTGGAGCCGTTTCAGGCATTCATGATTCCCCCGCAGCTCACATGGCCACAAACAGCCACCTGAATTATTTACAGCCCAGCAGTAAAATCCGGCCATAACCAGAGGCCAGAGGTTTCCCCTCATAGGTCCCATGACCCATCAGTTCACCCCAGATTAATGACGCTTGTAAAAGAAGATACTTAATATTGCACCAACATTGTGTAAAAACATCTGTCATGACTTCTAACGAGACCCTAAGCCCGGACAGCTTACCCCATGCCCTGAGACCCGACCCGTGGCCTATGATACCTAGTCAACAGGATAACAGCAGCCCTGTATTGATGTCTCGCCAAAGTACCCCACCTAATGCGCATTCCTCCTGTGTTATATTAACCTGTAGAATAACCTATTGTAGGATTTACAGGACAACTGACATTGCAGCTTTGAATGAATGGGGTGTGCCTGGCCCTTAGGGCAGAAAGCCAAGAAAGACGTCCATCAATGACACTGTCCACGCCTGACCGGACAACGCCTCCCGGATGAGCCCAGCTGACCTGCCCACCCCACGTTGGCACCCCGGCGGTGTCCACCAACCACGGAGAGACGCATCACAGCTGCACATATAGTTAGTCGACGCCACCCAATCCCCATGTACATGTGCCCCCTATAGTGTGCAGGTGCCTACGACACTTTTTGTAAATAAAAACGCCTGTCTTTGCTATTGTCAGAAAGAGCGCTCTCGGAGTTTGCAGAGTTCTTTGCATGCCCTATTTTGACTTAGATAAAGCCTCCCTTAAGCTCACCCGCACTTGGTCCTAGCCTTATTCCCATTCGTGGGAGAGTCCATTCTTGCCTCTCATTGCGGGGAGGGTCGTGCTATATAGGGACGCTCGCCTTCAGTGGTGACCCCGATTGCGTGATTACATCTCCTGGTACGTCCTTTCCGTCCCCTCTGGTACGAAAATCTCCGGTCGAAAGGGGAGACGCACGGTACGCCTGCTCCGGAAAGCTACCCGCCTACGGCGACTGGTACGCTCTGAAGTGCGCACTCATTAGAGAAAGGGAATGGGATCCCATTTCAAAAAATCCCCTTTGTGTACCGCTGCCGGAGCTGGGGCTGGACGTTGAGCGTGAGGCAGCGCCACCTAGACGAACCCAGTTCGGAGACTCTCGGTTCAAGACGGGCACGTGAGTATTAAGTGCAAGGGATCATAAGGGATACGGGGAGTAGGGGAAGGGAACAGGATTAAAAAAAAAAAAAAAAACAAGGTCATTTAAAAGGGGGACGCGGTAGGGATCACTAGAATCAATACTATCCTTTCTTTCCTTTTTCTTTGCATATGGCCATTAGGATCAAAAGGTGAAAAGAGATGGGAACCTAGCTCTGCAAGGGGGTAGAAGGCGGCGCCGCATAGTGCTATCTTGACTAGTACTGGGAATATATGAACAAGTGGAGAATAAGATAAAGGTGTCTGGTAGAAAAAGGAGACACAGTGAATATATTAGTAAACGCATTTCTTTGATTCTTTCTGGGTCTATAAATGAAAATAGGTGAAATACTTAGTAAAGACAAAAAGAGATTCGCGTGAAAAAGGGGGACCTCATAACAAGTAAAGAAAGGTTAGGGGAAACAAGGGAGGGGGGAAAGAGATTAAAGGTTAACCTTCCAACAGGGTACCGACTATCATTGTATATGCATTATATGTGTTGACACTAAGCCATGTTGTGATGATTTTAGTGGATTGTAAAATGTGCATGATTATGGTGTGGTCATGGTAAGTGTGACCAGGAAACATTATAAGGTGGTAAGCCCAATGAATTAAGTTGTTTCTTTTGAATATTTGTGCTGGAAATAGTGGCAGTGTGCAGAAGGTGGTTTGCTCTTGTATGCGCCCCCTAAGTAATTTCTAGTATAAAGTACACAACCACACACCCCCTTATTGCCAAGGTGTCAGAAAAGCATAGAATTTTAGAAATACATATCTATACATATATTGTTACAGGAGCCAACCACATGCAATGGGGGCAGAGACACCCCTGGCTCATATATGTAAGAGTTTACCTGGATACGCTGAACGCATTAGAAAGTACCACGATCAGTGGGTCACAGAGTTAAAGGGAGAAGGTCTGCCCCAAATATGGCCTGAAGGAGGATCTTTTGATAAAAATGTTCTAGATATGGTGGCTACATGCATTTTCATGAAATATAAGGGGAAACAGTTCCACAATAGGAGGGAGATATTAGATCTCTGGTGATTGCTTGAAGAGGTACCTCCCATCAAAAAGATAGAGCCGACTACTAATTTGCCATCTACCACACACAACCCGTTACTGATACCCAAAAGCGATAAAGAACTGACTGAGGAAGAAAAACCAGGTGAAGTGACACGGTTGTACCCTATACTTAATAAACCGGTGCCCGCAGAAGGGTATAGTGACCCCACATATGTGCCCCCAACTCAAGCTACAACAACACATGGCCCAACTGCACCCCCGCCATACGAGGCTCATAGAAAGCGTGGACAGATATGTACACCCACAGTAGATATAGAGAAGTTAACAGAGGATTTAGATTCAAGGCTCTCATTAGCAAGAGATGAATTATCTAGAATTAAAAATATCTGCGAGCAAAGTGGGACGAGCGCTGCCCGACTAGAGCAAACACCAAGGGCACAAAACAATGACAGGACGATTGAGGAGGGGTGGAAGAAGGGGGAAATATTGTTCAGAATACAAGAAGAGCCCATGCGAATAATAGAAATAGATGGGGCAAGTGAACATATTGATGATGAGCTTTTGGTTACAGGGGGAAGAGAGGACTTGTGGTGTGATGTCGAGGACGATGAAGAAGAAGGTGGGAGATTAAGTGTGGCAATGGGAGGAGAGAGTGGGAGAATGGATAGTGCACATCTGGGGAGAACAATGGATGAGGAATGGACTGGGCGACTAAGAAACAGGCTAGGGAGAATGGCCCCACTAGGAAGGAAGGGAACAAAGGTGAGTACAAGCAAAGCAACAAAGGGGAAGTTACAACTCCCATTGATACACAGGGGAGGAGGGAGACCAAACTACATACCCTGGGCTCAAATGGATAAGGCCAATCTGTTAAAACTATTACCACCACTGTCCGGAGGGGCAAGTAAGTGGATATATGCATTTGAGAAACACACAGCGGGGGTCCCACTGGCGGCAGGGGATGTAAAAAGCCTACTAGTATCAGCGGTTGGGGACCAAGCAGATAGAGTGTGGATGAAAGCCGGTTTTCCGGGGATAACATTAGTTTGTGACCGTCATGATGGAGCTTCCTTTAACACAGTACGAGCACGAGTGTGGGACGCATTAAGAGAAACATTTCCAGACACACCAGACTTAGTCGGTTATGCAATGCACAATGAACGAGGGGGAGGATGCTATGGATTACATTTTTTGATTACAGGAGATGTGGGGAGCGGAAATGGGCACGCCCTGGTACCAGTCAACATCATTATTTTATTTCATAATCAATAGAGGATTGCCAAAAGAGGTACAAAAAGCACTTGACAAAATTGCAGGAATCGAAGCGAAGGGGTGGCCCGAAATACAGAGTATAATAGTACACCATTGCAAACGAATAAAGGAACGAGAAAAGGAAATAGCACAAAAAAGATTGGCAGATGAAGCCAAGTTAGTACAAACGAAACTGCTGAAGGTTGCTGCAGCAGTAGCGGCGCCCCCACATAGTAGGGCGGGAGATGAGGAGGAGGAGGGGCTGGTAGTAATACAGGGGAGGATGGCAGCGAATTGGGCAGGAGCGGGACAAGCACAGTGGAACGGACAGGAGCAGTACAGAGATCCGCAGTGGCAGGATTGGGCCCCTCGCGGGGGACGAGGTGGGTACAGGGGTCACAGAGGAGGGGGCCAGGGGTACGATGGTAATGGAGGATATGGGGGGCAAGGTCCCAGAGGTGCACAAGGGAGCTGCTGGAATTGTGGGAGGTGGGGGCACTTCTCACGAGAATGTAGAAACAGACCAAACAACGGTTTTCAGGATGTGGAGCAATACGGTAACCCCCACCCAGGGAGCCCATATGGCCTCCCAATGGGAAGACAACAGAGGCCAGAGGAGCAAGGGTATGTAGACCAAAGACACGTTCAACACAGCAGAACACAGGGTCACCCACAGAACGATGAATCTATGCACTACACGCCAGGAAACCCCTTCGCCACAGTTGCGAACGGGGCACCTGCCCCAGCCCCCTATAGCGGTGTGGCGGTTGTGTCAGGCAATGTTTTTAGTCAGGGGGGAGGAATGAGGCAGCCAGCATAGGACAGCCCACAGGGAACACTTGCGTGTCCCGTCCTATCTACCACCTACAATGCAGCAGAGGAACCATTAGTGGGGGCGCAGATAGGAGACAAGCAGTTCATATTTATGGTGGATTCGGGAGCCGAAAAGTCATGCATACGTGAGGGTCGGTTTCCGCTTTCTAACTGTAGGTTGGAGACGCAGGGGTTCTCTGGGGCTGTCATCGAAGTTCCTTACACAGAAGAGTTGGATGTGACCGTGGGGGGTAAGACAGTGAGGACGCCCCTACTGTATTATGAACATTCCCCAATAAACTTGCTCGGAAGGGACCTTCTCAGCAAGCTCAATATGACTATATCCTTCACAGAAAGAGGGATAGTTTGCTCAACCCCAGGAATATGCCTGCAGCGCGTAATTTGTATTTGTATTTGTATTTGTATTTTGTTTATTTATAAAGCGCAGCCAGGCCCGGGGGCATAAGGGCGCGTAAGGTAGAGCTGGTTACAGGGTAGCAGTTAAACAGAGTTACGTTACAGTTACAAGAAGGTTACAGTTACATAAGTATGCAATCAAAACAATACAGTCAGCCAAGTTCCATAATAGTTACAGGTAGGAACTGGCATAATAAGCAAGTGCATACGCAGAAATATTAATTCCAAGTGATTGGCCAATGTCCATTAGGCTAAGGTTAGGCTGTCAGGAGTCCGTGTTATGGAGCCAACACTTCGTGCTATGTTTGAACCGGTTAAATGAAGGTTCTGCACGTAGATGTGGGGGGATGGTGTTCCATAGTTTGGATGCTTGTACCGGGAAGCTAGCTCCACCCGAGTTGTGGAGTTTAAATCTCGGTATGGTCAAGGTGTTAGTTTGGGCTGCTCTAAGAGGTCTCAAGGCGGAGTGTGGTGTGAAATGGTTAGTGAGGTATGCTGGAGCAAGGTTAGCCCTAACTTTGTGTGTGAGGGCAAGCGTTTTCAGGGATATTCTATGCTTGACAGGGAGCCAGCGTAGGTTACGTCTGGTCTCAGATATGTGTGCTTTTTTGGGGATGTTAAGGGCAGCTCTAATTGCATTGTTTTGGACTACTTGTAATTTATTAATATTTTTGTGGCTGGTGCCCAAGTAGAGGGCGTTGCAGTAGTCTATTTTGGAGAGGACTAGTACTCTCGCGAGAGTGATACAGTTGGGTGCGGAGATGAATGGTCTGCATGCAGTGATAAGCTTGCAAGTGTAAGCAGCTGATGACGCTACTGCGTTAGTTTGTTTAGAGAGGGATAAGGTAGCATCGATGTAAATACCAAGAGTTTTAGTGTTATTAGAGACTGAGATGAGATTGCCATCTATGGTAAAGGCTTTGAATGAAGGATTGAGATTTTTAATTTTTGCATGAGTGCCCAAGATGATCAGCTCGGTTTTATCGTCATTGAGACACAAGCCATGGTGTGCCATCCATGCTTGTATAACGGAGTAGATTTCATTGAGGGTCGTGCTGTCTATTTCGTAGTCACCCGTGATAGGAAAGAGTATCTGGGTGTCGTCCGCATAGTTGGTATACGTAACACCCAGATAGTCTAAGATATCGAAGAGGGGTTTCGTGAATATATTATAAAGTGTCGGGGACACGCATGAGCCTTGCGGGACACCACAAGGTACTGGGGCCGGCTCGGCGGAATCTGTGGGAGAGAAGACCCCCATGGTTCTGTTCACTAGGAAGGAGCTGATCCATGCCGTGGCTGCATCTGAAAAGTGGGCTGCGGATTTCAGGTGTTGACAGAGTGTTTGATGGTTAACCAAATCAAACACTGCTGACAGGTCAAGGAACAAAAGGAGTGCAAGTTTGCCAGGGTCTTTCAAGGTTTGGATCTGGGTGGTAAGGTCAATTAGTGCAGTTTCCGTACCGTGTCTCGGTCGGAAGCCTGATTGCCTGAGCCCTAGCAGATTATTAGCTTCTAGATAAGCCTGTATTTGTAGGTAGGCTGCTCTGTCCAGTATTTTTAATAGGAACGGTACCGTCGTTATTGGTCTGTAATTAGACGGGTTGGCTGGGTCAAGCGTAGGTTTTTTGAGGAGTGGAATGACCCAAGCGTCTTTAAGATTGTCAGGAACTATTCCAGATTTGAAAGAGGCATTGATGAGATTGGTGATGAACGGCGCCAGATCGTGTGCAGCTGCTTTAACAATCGGGGCAGGGCAGGCATCACCTTGGCAGTTTGAAGGTTTTAGTTTCCTGATGATGTTTTCTACTTCCCACGTTAAAAGGGGTGAGAAGCTGAAAGGTTTACAAGTCGTCTGGAAGGTTGGAGGTATGTTAGGAAGTTGTTTGTGGTTAGGGTCCGCAGATAGTACAGATTTGTTTTGCGTTAATTTTGGATTGTAGGCGAGCTATTTTATCTAATAAGGCTTTCTGGATGTTGCTACACCATAGTGCGTCAGTAATACCTTTGTCAGTCGGGGCAATAGGGTATTCTAATTCTTTGAGTATTTTGAAAAGTTCTTTAGTATTGGATTCCGCTTGTGTTCTCCTTTTGTTATAGGAGTCTTTTTTGGCGAGGAGTATGGCTTCTTTGTAGCTAGAGGATACTAGGGTTAGTTCAGATTTGTTAGGAGCTGTGGGGTGTTTTTTCCAAAGTGCCTCAGCGGTTCTTTTGGCTTTACGTAATTCTCTTAACTGTGGCGTGAACCATGTGTTAAGGTGACGCTGTGGTTTCGGTTTCCGCAGTTTTAGCGGGGCGATGGAATCCAGAGATTTAAGTATAGCCTGGTTGTAAGTGTCCACTAGAGCTGTAGGGTCTGCATCTGAATCAATATTATTCAATATGGGGAGTAGTATAGGTAGGAGTTTGTCGGGAGTAATGTCTTTCTTGTTTCTCGTGCGGATGGCAGGGGCGATGATAGGCGCCAAATGAGTAGTGTTAGCTTTGATAGCAAAGGTTAGTTTGTGATGGTCTGACCAGATGCATGGGTCATTAGATAGGAGGTCAATAGAGCAATTGATGTGTAAGAGCCAGTCTAGAGTTCTACCTTTGATATGGGTGTATTCATGGATGATGTGCGTGTGACCCAAATCAGATAATGAATTGGCTAAGTCAAGGGCGTTAGTGTCTTTAGGATCGTTGAAACCGAGGTTAAAGTCCCCAAGTAGGATGGTTTGCGAGTTAGGTTTGGTGTTTATGGATATAAGTGATGCAATGTCCTCTGTGAAAGAGGAGATGGGTCCTGGTGGTCGATAAATGAGGTGCACAGTGGCCGTGTGGTTAGGTGAGAGGGGTAGCTTAATTGACAAGGATTCGGCAGACGGGATTTGCGCATCTTGGATGATTTTGATGTCGAAGGTATTTCTGTATATGAAGGCAAGTCTGCCTCCCTTTGTTTGAGTGGTGTTTCTGTCAGATCTTATAATGGCATAATCATTAGGTATTGCGAGGGCCAGAGATGGGCCGGATGCGGCATTAAGCCAGGTTTCAGTGACTGCGAGGACATCAAGGTTTTCATAGGTTATAAAGTCAGCAATGTCGAGAGCATGGGCAGGAAGAGACCTGGCATTCACTAGTGCTGCTTTGATGAGTTTATCTTTTTTGAGGTTTTTTCAAATGTTGACGGTGGATTATGGGCTAGATTATTGACGTCAAAGGGGGGAGCAGCATGATTATGGGCAAGATGCGAGTGTTTCATGGTGCGGGCCCTTAGTCTGGAGTTCCTGCTTAAGATACTAGGGTGGTGAGAGTACGGGGAGGTAGGAGGACTGGTTCGGATGTTCAGACTAGTATTTCTCTTCAGTGTGCTAGGGTGGAATGAGCCTGGGTGGGTGGGTGGTCTAGTTCTAGAGTTCAGTCTAGAATTTCTGATGGTGATAGTACAGGGTTGGTTAGGTATTGGTTTGGAGGCAAAGTGGCGTATCCAGAGTGCTGGATCATCCAAGTATGGATATGCAGATGTCATGGTGCTAGGCCTCAGGGAGGAGGTGGTGGGTGCCATACCTAATCTAGTGGAAGTGTATTGTTTAGAGTGTAGGTTGGGCTGACTAGACCAATAGCTACTGTAAGTATACAGTAGGTGGATGAGCGTTGATAGGTACCAATACATGATGTTTAAGGTGATACTGGTACACAGGGTGACGGGGGTGGTCTATTAGCGAACAGAGGCACAACATAAATTGATTGAATTTGATCGAGGAGTAGCTATGCAGGGCATCAGAACAAGCAACGTGGTCTGTAGGCGACCAAGTGACCAAGGCACAACAACTGTAAATGTGGTCTAGTAGGCGACCAGGCGGCACAACACAATGGTAAATGTGGTCTGATAGGCGACCAAAGGGGCACAACACAATGGTAAATGTGGTCTGATAGGCAACCAAGAGGCACAACACAATGGTAAATGTGGTCTGATGGGCGACCAAGAGGCACAACACAAAGGTAAATGTGGTCTGATAGGCGACCAAAGGGGCACAACACAATGATAAATGTGGTCTGATAGGCGACCACGAGGCACAACACAATGGTAAATGTGGTCTGCTAGGCGACCAAGAGGCACAACACAATGGTAAATGAGGTCTGATAGGCGACCAATGGGGCACAACACAATGGTAAATGTGGTCTGCTAGGCGACCAAGAGGCACAACACAATGGTAAATGTGGTCTGATAGGCGACCAAAGGGGCACAACACAATGGTAAATGTGGTCTGATAGGCGACCAAGAGGCACAACACAATGGTAAATGTGGTCTGCTAGGCGACCAAGAGGCACAACACAATGGTAAATGAGGTCTGATAGGCGACCAATGGGGCACAACACAATGGTAAATGTGGTCTGCTAGGCGACCAAGAGGCACAACACAATGTTAAATGTGGTCTGATAGGCGACCAAGAGGCACAACACAGTGGTAAATGTGGTCTGATAGGCGACCAAGAGGCGCAACACAATGGTAAATGTGGTCTGATAGGCGACCAAGAGGCACAACACAATGGTAAATGTGGTCTGATAGGCGACCAGAGGGGCACAGCACAATGGTAAGTGTGGTCTGATAGGCGACCAAAGGCACAGCTCAATAGTAAATGTGGTCTGATAGGCGACCAAAAGGCACAACACAATGGTAAATGTGGTCTGATAGGCGACCAAAAGGTACAACATAGACCTTACATGCGTGGACAGCAACGGTGTTGAGCACGCTGCACGAGCTGGGTGCACATCGTGTGATTAGACACGAGCTAGGAACACCCTAGGAACAAGTTTGCGTCTGGCTAAGATCATCCAACATGTGATAGGAGGATGTCCCATACGAGTGTAATATACAGTGAACAGAGACACAAGTGGGGCTTCGTATGAGTGCAGGAATTAGGGCACAAATCTTACCAGAGTGTTCACGTAGCTCTAGCCAGTCAAAGCCTGCTTGGCGGTGGGCGGCACGTGTGCATTGTCCTGAAAGCAGCAAAGGTTCCTCCAAGGTCGCACTATGAGGAGCGAAGCAGTGTCCCGCGCCGTGCCGCTAGGTGCGGACAGGGGCAGACAGGAGGGGCCTTTGGCTCACGGGCCTTAGGCAGCTAGGGCCGGCTTCCGCCTCCGGTCGCCAGGCGCTGTTGATATGCAGATGCAGATGAGGGTTGCTAGGCAACCATAGAGAGCGTCGGGAAGACGAACTGTGCGGCGGCCATCTTGTGGCTGGAATCTCGTCGGTTTTGCGTTGCCTCGTCGGTGGTGTAAAGCCAAGTCTATGGCCAGCGGTGCACCGTGCACTACGGGTGCAGGCACTCAGATGCTGCAAGTATGAGGACAAGCAGGATGGAAGGATGTGGAAGCGGGTCCGTGTCCCAGCTGCTCCTGCAGCATGGGAGCGGCGATGTGCCTCCGAGCACAATCAGGTGCGAGAGAAACGAGCGGGGCTCCAGCAGGGCTCCTGCCCG
The DNA here is from genome assembly GCF_040938575.1 of Ambystoma mexicanum. Taxonomy (NCBI): domain Eukaryota; kingdom Metazoa; phylum Chordata; class Amphibia; order Caudata; family Ambystomatidae; genus Ambystoma; species Ambystoma mexicanum. The sequence continues at coordinate 402,160,559 of NC_090930.1, read as the reverse complement.
AGTGTAGAGTGGGCTGAGGGGCAGACAGGACGGGCCTTTGGCTCACAGGCCTTAGGCAGCTAGGGCCGGCTTCCGCCTCCGGTCGCCAGGCGCTGTTGATATGCAGATGCAGATGAGGGTTGCTAGGCAACCATAGAGAGCGTCGGGAAGACGAACTGTGCGGCGGCCATCTTGTGGCTGGAATCTCGTTGGTTTCACGTTGCCTCGTCAGTGGTGTAAAGCCAAGTCTATGGCCAGCGGTGCACCGTGCACTACGGGTGCAGGCACTCAGATGCTGCAAGTATGAGGACAAGCAGGATGGAAGGATGTGGAAGCGGGTCCGTGTCCCAGCTGCTCCTGCAGCATGGGAGCGGCGATGTGCCTCCGAGCACAATTAGGTGCGAGAGAAACGAGCGGGGCTCCAGCAGGGCTCCTGCCCGAGTGTACAGTGGTAGTGGTACATGTGCGGGCAACAGCACCAGAGATACGTGGCATGCCGGTAGATGAAAGTGTGTTCATTGAAGGGTTGAAAACTCTAGCACGAGTAGTACCTGAGCTAAAAAGGTTAGAATCGAGGGTACCAGCAGAATTCATCTTCCACCCAATAGTACGCACAGACATTACACCGGGGTCAGTGATATCTTTGGCTTTGCACGCAGTACAGATATCCACAAAAAGATTTGCAGTAATTGGTATGGACATAGACGGGTGTGAATGGCGCACTGTGTGGTGCATCAATGCTGACATTGCCTTACGTGATTTATCAGATGAGGATCTCTTTTAAGACTCAGAAAGTGACGGAGAAATAATATTGGAAATAGCAATACCATGTGATATCTTGATACAAACGAGACAAGTGCCTGTACAGTTAATGGCTGTGGTGGGAGAACCACCTTCCTTCTTTGATGATGACATGAAATTAGTACCAAGCAACTTGTGGACTACAGGTCCCCATGATGTAGGGTTGTTGCACGGAGTTACCCCAGTCACAATACAACTAAAACCAGGAGCAATCCTGCCCTGAGTCAAATAGTACCCATTGTCCCGTGAAGCTGAGGAAGGGATAAAAGAAACGATAAGTGCCTTATTGGCCCAGGGAATTAAAGTACCCTAAAATTCCCCATGTAATACTTGCATTCACCCGATCAAAAAAGCAAAGGGAGGGGTATGGAGGAGGATCCAGGACCTACGCCCACTAAATGACGCCATACAAAAAGAGTTTCCCCTAGTCCCAAACCCTGCATCAATACTTTGCAGTATCCCAAAGGGCGCATTATATTTCACAGTAGTGGATTTGAAAAACACATTTTTCTCCATTCCCCTGGCAGAAGAGAGCAGATACTTGACAGCATTTACATTAGGGGGGGAAATATATGAGCATTGCAGGTTACCACAGGGTTACTGTGAGAGCCCCAGTATATTCAATCGTATCCTCCATGAAGACTTGGGAAATTTGACTGCTGAGAGTACAATCATTCAGTACGTAGATGACTTGCTCATATGCGCACAGAATGAGGAAGAGTGCAGGAAGGACTCAGTTACACTCCTAACACTGTTAGCCCACAAGGGGTACAAAGTGGATAGAGGGAAACTGCAATACTGCCAACAAGGAGTATTATACTTGGGCCAGCTGATATCAAAGGATGGCAAAAAGATAATGCCTGACAGAGTAGAAGCAATCACAGCAGTAAAAGAGCAAAAAAAGGTAAAAGAAATGCAGAAGTTTTTAGGAATGTGCAACTATTGCAGAGCATGGATACTAGACTACGCAGAATACACAAGACCTTTACTACAAGCACTCAAAGAGACCCAGCGGGAGAATAAAGAAATAAAATGGTCAAAAGAGATGAGTGACTCATTTGCGTCACTCAAACAACTAATTTCAAGCGCTCCAGTGCTCGCCAACCCAGACTATGAGCGCATATTTTACCTGTTTTCTCACTCCAAGGGAACACTAATGACAGCTGTTCTGACACAAAAGACATCCATGGGACACAAGCCATTGGCTTACTACAGTGGCACACTAAACACAGTTATGCAAGGACACTTTGCGTGCGAACAGTCTCTCGCTGCCGCCGCGTTCGCCATTGAGAAAAGCGCCACCATAGTAATGGGATGCTCCGTTACATTATATGTGGAACACTCCCTTTTCGCGATACTGGAAAGATCAAAAAGCACACTAACAACACAGCGAGCAACAGCGTACGAGATTATATTATCCAGCGCTAACATTCACATAGTGAGGTGTAGAACGGTAAATCCAGCAACATTCATCATAGAGCCATATACAGTAGAAGACATGAAAACACACGATTGTGCAACATACACAGGAGAAGAGGGTGAGGGCACGGTGGTAAGTGAAAATGCCCTAACAGAAGGAGAGGTATACTTTGTAGATGGATCTGCATCAATTGACATGGATACAGGTGAAAAACATGTAGGAATGGCAGTCGTGAGACTAGAGGAAGGTGAGTACGAAGTGCTAGTACAATATCGCCTACCATCACACTTTTCCGCACAAGCAGCAGAGCTTGTTGCCCTAATTGAAGCCTTACGTGCAGCGAAGGGATGCACAGTCACAATATACACAGATTCTGCATACATGACTACAACGGTACACGGTTGTCTGGCCTGGTGGCGGCGGAGAGGGTTTCACAGGGCGGATGAGACCCCAGTACAACATGCCGAGTTGTTATAGGAATTAATTGAGGCACTTGAAGAACCTACAATGGTGGCCATCGTCAAGTGCCAAGCACATACGTCCAATACAGATATTGTATCTTTGGGAAACGCTGCAGCGGACGCTGCCGCCAAGGAGGCGTCATATTTCCAAAAGGAAATTGTAGGTGAGTACATGTTGCAGCAACAAGCAAGTGAGGAATTACCAGAAGGGTACAATGCCATGCCCATATCACAAATACTAGATTTACAGGAAGAAGCAAGTAATGACGAAAAGGCATTGTGGGAAAAAAGGGGTTGCAGCCAGTCGGCAACAGATTTACTATGGCGCCAAAATAGCACAGGTAAAGTGGTGATGCCCATTAAATTGATGGAGATAGCGTTCCAGCAATTGCACTTTCCAGCACACAATGCCAAACAACACACAGCAGAAATACAGGAAGATTGGTTCATGCCAGGGCTCCAGGAACATATATCAAAGTTAGCAATGGAGTGCACAACATGTCAAATATACAATTCTGGGATGACATTACGGACACTCAGAGGGACAATTCCAAAGCCAACAGGGCCCTTCCGGGAACTACATATTGACTACGCAGACATGGGGGAAAGGTGTTATGGGGCACGCTACATGATAGTAGTTGTATGTCCATTTTCAAGATGGGTTGAGGCTGGTCCATGTGCACGTCCAGATGCTAAGTCCGCAGCAAAGTTCCTAGTGAGGGAAGTATTCCCGCGCTGGGGAATTTGCGACGTGATTCGTTCAGACAATGCCACTCATTTTGTGAATGAACTGTTCAAGGAAGTTACTGCATTATTGGGGATCAAACACAAGCTTTGCTCGATTTATCACCCTCAAAGCAATGGCGTTGTGGAGAAGATCAACGGCCTATTAAAAGGAAGATTGTCCAAACTATGCTTCTCACTCAAAAAGAACTGGGTGTATTGCTTACCCCTAGCACTATTTGAGTTGAGAAACCAGCCAAGTAAGGACCACCACTTGTCCCCTCACGAGATTGTGACGGGGAGAAGAATGCACACAGCACATTCCCCGCTGCGTAGACACTCAGACGCACAGAGAAGCGCCACGATATTAGGAGATGAGTTTACTGATTATCTGAAAAAACTGACTACGGCAGCGCGTGCTATCTCAAGACAATTGTCACGGCCATTTACAAGAGAAGAGGGAAACCAAACTGTGTCATTTGTGGAACAGGGCCCCCAAGGACAATTAATGTCAGGGGATTTTATTTATGTTAGAAGCTTTGTGCGCAGATGGAGTGCCCCAAGATTCCATGGCCCATACGAGGTAGTTTTTTGTACTCCCACAGCAGTCAAGGTTAAAGGGCTGAGGTACTGGATACATTTAACAGACGTACGAAGGGCATACAAGAATGTTCAGGAGGAAGTGGATGAGAAGGCGCAGACAACAGCAAACGATAACAAATGAAACATTGAGCGAAAAAAGTGCAACTAAAAAGAAATGTATCAGGTATATTAATATGCTAACAAAAAAAATTTGACTTACAGGTACGAGAAAGAAATAAATGAATAACATTAATGGTTGAAATGAAAAATGGGAAAAAGTGATCAGATATGAATAAGAATATGTTTCTCTCTCTCTCTCTCTCTCTCTCTCTCTCTCTCTTTCTCTCTCTTTCTTTCTCTCTCTCTCTCTCTCTCTCTCTCTCTCTCTCGTTCTCTCTGCACCCATCCCCTCCCTCTCCCTCTATCTCACATTATAATTGTATGGTGGCTACTGTACAAAATGAAAATGTTTACATGTATATACTTAATGCACTTTTATGTTTCAAATAGGAACAACCATGGCAACAAACGGGCAGCCCGCAACGGAGAGCAATAGAATAGCAAGATATAGAAATGCTATAGTAGAAAGTTGTAGATATTCGTATGAATGTGGATTGACTGTATGTATCGTATTATTTTTTGTGATACTGTTTGGTATAAGCACATATTGGTTCATAGCATTCATCTCTGTTGAGATGAATGAGGGGGGAGGGGGGAACAGAAGTAATATTGCAATTGAAAATATAACAACTGAAAATGCAAAAGAAGGTGATTTTTTGGTATGGAACGATACCAGCTTGTGTGGGGGTATAACACGAAACCTCCCAAAACAACCAACCATTGCAAGGAAAGCAGTGCTGAAATAAATGCTAGCATAAGTCCCTTGCCAAATATCTCTAACTACAATGCCCTCAGTCTAAATGACTGCAACCCTTCTGTCATATCTTGGCTTTATAATACCCCCACTACCCCACCTACACAAGTAACCACCCCTACAGCAGCCAGTACCTTACATCATAGAATAACTGAAGAGAACAAAAAGATGGCAGAAAGTTTGCATCTCTGTATGATGAATGGACAGAAGGGGATGAAGGAAAAGGGGGGTATAGAGCACACATCGCCCATGAAGCTGCAAGATATCTTAGAAGGAATAGGAGGAAAAGGGAGGTGGGAAGTAGGAAGTATGACGAGTATTATGGCCTGGGCTTAGATCAGATGGAAGACCCAAGACACCCTCACCAGACTAATAAATGGTATGCAGACATGAGCGCGACTGCTAAACAAACAACAAATGAAAGCTGCTATGTCTGCTTTCTTATCCCCCATGCCTCAGGAACACCCAAGGTGTTGCTACCAAAAGAATTGCCTCTGATAAATGCCCAATGTCTCCTTCATCTTACGCTGTGCAGAATTAAGAGCACCTTTCAGGCACACAAAATAATTTTTAGCATGCTGCAGAATGAGAAAACATGCTACCCGAAAGTGGAAGGAGTAATATGCCTGAAAGAACCATTTTTTTGTAATAAAAGGGACATTATTCACAGACAACCGATGGAAAGACGAAGAAGTTACATGCAAAGCAGAGGCACTGTGGGGAGTGTCACCGGAAAAAATGCAGTGGATCGAAAGAACATGTAAACCCATCTGGAAAGAGCACATCTCAAAGTTTACGTGGGTGACTGCCATTGAAAAACCATTCAAACTACAGAAAGAAATAACATATGAATTATGCTTCCAGGGGGAAGGAAAGACCGCAATGGGGGTAAACAAAGACTGCAACAGGACTCTCACCATCCCAGATATGAGGAAGGGGACAGCAGCACTCATGGACACCTACTGGGTGTGTGGCCGCCAGGCATACTTGCATCTCCCGCAATCATGGAGCGGCAGTTGCTCATTGGCCATACTAAATTCAGCACTAATGGTGATACCAGAGAGCCACATCAGCGGGGGCAGGAAGGGGCAAGAAGCGCCCCGTAAAAATAAGGCCCAACCGACAGAAGAACCACAGATGTATGTTTTGTCCTCTGGCAACAAGGAGGAAATGCTGTCCCGAAACAGATGATCATCTAACTACATATCCAAGGCATCTTCAGAGCTATCGGCACAGATCCCAGACAGATATCGATTGTTTAGCTCTGCAGAGACCTTCTTCGCATCACTCATTCCAAGCATCCAGGCACGGGGAAATGCTAAATGGCTCCAAATAACACGCTGGGAGCTGATCCAGTTGGCAAACGATACAGAGGAAGGTTTCAACGTGATCAAGGTAGAATTGAGAGCCCTGCGGCTAATGACAATGCAAAATAGGTATGTCCTGGACCTATTAACAGCAATGGACGGAGGTGTTTGCCGAAAAATTGGAAATGCATGCTGCACTTTCGTACCTTCTGAAGACACTGATAATGGTACATTGTCCCACGTGATCGCAGCAGTGCACAATCTAGGAGAAAGAATGAAAACGGAAGGCGTGACAGAAGAAAGCACGTAGTTGGATAACCTTTTCTCCTGGGTCCCATCATGGCTGGGATTGACTGTTAAACTACTAATGCCAACAGTAGTGTTTTTTTTTGTGTGTGCCAGATGGGCCTTCGATGCTGTGCATGCGCAGTACCAAATGGTACATTGATGATGGTGACAATGGGCAATGCTCGAGGCACAACAGTGCAAGCTATGCAGGAAGCTCAAGTGCAAACAGGTGAAGAGCCGGGGCCTAAATACCAGATAGTGCCGTTATACCGCAATGGGGATATAGTAGATAGATTATGGCACACAACAATCAGAGAGCCCCGGGAGCTGGAATGGTATGAGGAGGTGTGGGTAGACTTGGAGGGAACTAGGGATTGTATATATCTAACTTGTACCCCAGACGAATATGCTAGAAGGGGGGAAAGCCTGAGGGGGGTGTGCAGAGCTTAGATGCCAATAAAGGGCACCCCGGCGTGGGATGAGGCTGTGGCTGATGAAAAAGAATGTGAGTGGTTGGGGGAGTTACGGTATTCGTTACTTAAGTTACTTAAGTAACGAAAGGGGGGAAATGTATGGGAGGACAGGTCAAAGAGACCCCCCCTCCCCTGCAGTCCCCTCCTTGTGATGTCCATTACTCATCAGGGGCCCCCCCTGCCACCAGGGCCCAAGTGGTGGGTGGACCACTGGCCGACACATCGACTAAATATACTGTATTAGGCTAGGCCCAGGAACCATTTTGAAAACCAGAACGCCACCTTAAGACATGACTCCTTGTGCGCTGCAGCACGGCCCCCACCTTTAGAGAGTCCTCATCTACCATGTTGCCCCCGCTCCCTGGCAGATCCGCTGAAAGCCCGTTCCCACGACCAGTCGGACATGAGCTAGTGTTAGAGCAAACATTGTATCTTTCACCTTCCGCAGTGCATCGTTATCCTCAGCGTGACCTGGGCAGCGGGGCTGGCTTGGAAAATAACTGTAAATCGTCCTCGATGAAACAAAAGCCTTAACCCCACACCAAGAAACTGCTCAATACATATATACATATATGCATATATTGCATTCCAATGATATCCCTCGTGCACGACTTCCGTGTTAAAAATCTACAAACCCTGTACGAACCGAAGAATGTGTCATTGTGCGACCACATGGTCACAATACTCAAACCCACTCAGTATGCGCACACACTCAGGGCCCCTAGCCTCCTACTATGTGCTTCTCTATGGGTAATGTAAAGTGAGTGATGCCAAATGCTTATGCCATGACTACCCTGATGCTGCTAGAGTGCAAAGGAACACAAGCGCGACAGTATTGTGAGCTCATGTAAATAGGATACATAGAATGCCATCAAGTGCAAATGTACAGGTTTAATGTGTATTACTGCTGTCAACCATATTGGTCTGTTGCTCCTGCGTGCTCCACCAACCATAATGCTGCCTCACGTATCGTGTTTACAGTGTGATACTAAAACTGCCAGTATTGCAAATACTTACCCTATAGTGACTAATGGAGCTGTAGATATAGTTAACGAATTCTGAAATTAATATGTACTGATGTAAATACTATAGATGTGTAACCCCTTAGCCATTTTACATTATGCGAATCCCTTTGTTTTACAATTTGCATTTTGCAAGAAGACTATCATTGTGGGCATGTCCAAGGCCACCTCTCCTCCCTTTCCATTGAAGCCTGCCAGAGAAAGCAAGGCCCGAGCGACACCGCCTCACCTCCCCCAATTCGGCTGGAGCTGTTTCAGGCATTCATGATTCCCCGCAGATTCTCAGATGGCGACAAACAGCCACCTGAATTATTTGCAGCCCAGCAGCAAAATCCGGCCATAACCAGAGGCCAGAGGTGCCCCCTCATAGGTCCCACGACCCATCAGTTCACCCCAGATTAATGACGCTTGTAAAAGAAGATACTTAATATTGCACCAACATTGTGTAAAAGCATCCGTCATGACTTCTAACGAGACCCAAAGCCCGGACAGCTTACCCCATGCCCTGAGACCTGACCCCGTGGCCTATGATCCCTAGTCAACAGGATAACAGCAACCCTTTATTGATGTCTCGCCAAAGTACCCCACCTACTGCGCATTCTTCCTGTGTTATATTAACCTGTAGAATAACCTATTGTAAGATTTACAGGACAACTGACATCGCAGCTTTGAATGAATGGGGTGTGCCTGGCCCTTAGGTCAGAAAGCCAAGAAAGACGTCCATCAATGACACTGTCCACGCCTGACCAGACAACGCCTCCCGGATGAGCCCAGCTGACCTGCCCACCCCACGTTGGCACCCGGCGGTGTCCACCTACCACAGAGAGACACATCACGGCTGCACATATAGTTTGTCGACGCCACCCAAATGTACATGTTCCCCCTATAATGTGTAGGTGCCAAGACACCTTTTGTAAATAAAAACGCCTGTCTTTGCTATTGTCAGGCAGAGCGCTCTCGGAGTTTGCAGAGTTCTTTGCATGCCCTATTTTGACTTAGATAAAGCCTCCCTTAAGCTCACCCGCACTTGGTCCTAGCCTTATTCCCATTCGTGGGAGAGTCCATTCTTGCCTCTCATTGCGGGGAGGGTCGTGCTATCTGGGGACGCTCGCCTTCAAGATGGGCATCAATTGTGAATCAGTTTAGATGCCTTGTACCATCGAAACTACTTTCTGTTTACATGTCGGACCCAGTGTATACAATAGGTCATGACAGTATAGTAGTTGACGTACGGCACCCCCCCCTTTTCTGTTGGTCTTAACTTTAGAAGTAACCAACATTGCCTTGTCTATTTAACTGCGGCTGTTCTTATATTGTCAAATGTGACCGTAGCCTCTGACCGCCAGCTGGATGATCCACTTCAACCGGCATGACGTTCAGACTGCTTGGCTATATTAAGCTAGTATTGACTGCATTATCAGTCGTGTTTTTAGAAAAGTACTGTGTTTTTCAATTTTCTAATTAAATGGGGTTATTTAGATAATGAGCTTGAAACATGATCTAACATGTATAGTTTAAACATACAATGAAATACAAATAAAATATTCATGGTTTCTAATTTTTCTGTTTCTGTTTTTGGTATGGTTTGATCTGTGGTTCCGAATTTGGGTGCCCCTCTTCCTGTTCTATAGACGGGTTCCTCCCTAATTTGGCTTTTTTCCGCCGACACATCTTGCGTAGATTACAGGGACTCTAATTCCAACACAGAGTAATATTTTTGACGTATGAACATCTTGTGACTAGTGAACAATATTGGGTGTTCTAATCCATCGCAAACCTGGGACATGACTGCTCCTAACCCCGTAAGGGAGGCTTCTGTCTGTATTACACACTCTTTAGAAAAGTCGACTACCTTCAGGATTGAGTTCTGGCACAGAGTCTGTTTCAAGGTGTAGTAACACATCTCATACTCGTCATTCCAATGAAGTTTCTGGGGTTCGGCATTCTTTTTTTTTAAAACTCTTTTTATTGTTCAACAGTGGTCTCAACAGTTACAGCAACTTCATCCCACCAGTACATACAAGTAAACAATCAGGTAAAACACATACATATAGTGTTACATGGAAGCTTCATCCTCTGAGAGCATTTCACACAAATACATGCGGAAGGGGCCCCATATGTCCTTTGGTCGGCTTGCGCCAGGCAGAGTCAAAGCATATTGTTCCTCACATTCATTAGTATAAATCAGTTCACTGAGAAAATTGGACATGGTTGGTGGTGTAGGAGTTTTCCAAGTTTGTAGGATACATTTCTTTGCCACCGCACATGAAACATTAAATAATCTCCTAGTTTTCTCGGAGCACTTACCAATGTCTCTGAATAAGTATTTTTGGGGAGTAAGCTGTGGGGGTATCTGCGTGATTTCTGCCAACATCTCGGCCACCTCTCCCCAGAATATCAACAGCACAGGACACTCCGAGTACATATGAAAGGAGCCACCCTATGGGCTCCACACTTGGGGCATTCCCCCCCGTACTCCGGCACAAATTTTGCCATTTTAGCTGGTGTGTAGTGTAATCTATTGAGGAGTTTGAATTGGATCAGCGTAGCCCCGCATTTAATGAAACTTTTTTCGTGAGTGCACAGTATCTGTTTGATTTATCTTCCGGAATGGGCATTTGCAGGTCTGCTTCCCATTTGTCTCTGACCCGGTTTATTGTGGGGGTGTGGGTTTGTACTGCCATATATAGTTTAGAGATACCCAGCCCAGCCTTTGTGGTAATGAGTTGTGTACAAGGGTGTTGGGGGGGTTCGTCTGGAAACATCAGCCATCTTTTCTGAAATGCAGCTCTCACCCTGTAGTATTGTAGTGTTTTGAGTGGCCCACCATCCATTGCTCTCGTGAAGTCATCCTTAGTTGCAAATTTACCATTTATAAACATATCGCCCACCTTCATTTCCATATGGGATCCCAGGCCTCCTGAATACTCATATCGGAAGTCGGGGGGATACCCGGAAAGTTCCACAAGGGGAACTCTGGGTTATATAGTGTCTCCAGCTTCAATCTTTTAAATATTAAGCCCCAGGCCTGGACCGTGCAGCTGACCGGGTTATACTAGCATGGGTCTTTGTGTCGTGAATTAAATATTACTGACTTAATGTCTGCTGGGGATATAGTTTGTGTTTCTACCCAGGTGTGTGGCGCTCCATCAGACTCCTCGTACCAGTACTTAGCAAACTGTGCCTGGGCGACAGGATAGTAGAGCTCAAAGTCTGGGGCCGCTATACCCCCGGTATTATAGGGCTCTGTCATTTTCTCCCACCCAATTCTTGCCGTTTTCCCGTTCCATAAGAAGGTAACTACCAATGACCGCAGTTTGGAAAAGAAGTCTCTGCCCGGCCATATAGGTATATTTACAAACAAATACAGTAGCTTGGGAGGGCTATAATTTTGAGCAGTGCTATTCTACCATATAGGGATATGGGGAGGTGTCCCCAAATCTGTAGCTTGGTACTCAGTGTTTGTAGTGCCTGTTCATGATTGTCCGCATAAAGAGTGTGTCTGGTTCTAGATACTAACACCCCAAGGTATCTGATGTGTTGTTCTGACCATTTGAGTCCGCAAGTAGCTGTTGGGCATATTGTGGAAGGGGTGAGCGGGAATATTTCTGATTTGGTTGTGTTAATGGTGTATCCCGAGTATTCCGCAAACTCATGTATATCGGTCATAATAGGTGCTATATTTTTCTCTGGTTCGCGGACATATAGAAGTGTATCATCGGCATAGAGTGAAATTAGCTGGATGGAGCCTTTCATGTTTATTCCCTTGTCCCCATGTCTTAGTCTGACAGCCGCTGCCATGGGCTCAATGGTCAAGGCAAACAAAATGGGCGAGAAGGGACATCCCTGCCGTGTGCCCCTACCCAATTGGAACAGCTCAGAGATGGTTCTGTTAGTGCACACTCTAGCACCGGGGGCGGTGTAAAGTAGCCGCACAAATCTAATGAAGGCGGGTCCCACCCCAAATGTTTCCAACACAGTGAGGAGACCCATGAAACGGAATCGAATGCCTTCTCGGCGTCTAGGGCCACAGCGTCTGCGCTTCTGCCTGGATCTATCTGTGCCATTATACCAAATAGTCTACTGAGGTTCAACGCAGTACATCTTAGGGGCATAAAACCATTCTGATCAGGGTGAACCAATGTGGAGACCAGGCGCAGCATTCGGTTCACCAACACCTTAGCAAATATCTTAGAGTTGACATTGATAAGCGATAAGGGCCTGTATGAGGACATGTCGCTAGGTGGGCGTCGGGGCTTGGGGAGCTATAATAGCTCCTCTCATTGTCGGGGGTAGAATGTTTCCCTGTAGGGCTTCCTCCCAGGTCTCCAGCATTATGGGAACTAGTTCCTTGTAGAATTCAGCCCCTAGCCCATCGGACCCGGTGCCTTACCCGACCCTAACCCCATGATCGCCTCACTCACTTCCTCCCCAGTGATCGGCTGATCTAGAGCCATTCTGTTTTCAAGCGGGAGTTTTGGGAGTCCCAGTGTCGCCAAGTATGCCTTTATTTCCGTGGTAGTTTTCCTATCTCTGTTTGAATATAGTGATTGATAAAACTTGGCAAATTCCCCATTTATCCCCTCTTCGCTGGTTACTACCTCGCCTGCTGCTGACTGTATACTGGTAATTGAATGTGTTTGCCTCTCATGTTTGATCAGGTTAGCCAATGTTCTACCAGCCTTATTGCCCTCACCATATCTACGTGCTCTGGCAGGGGCTGCCATATATCGTATTTCTCTGGCGGCTAGATCGTCAAAGTTTTTAATGGACTTGTGTATCTCGGCCAGTGTGGCCTTATCATGTGTGCGGCTGTAAGTTTCCTCAAGGCTATTTAAGGCATTTTATACCCCCTCAAGCTCCCTTCTTACTCCCCTCAGGAGGCCAGTGGATTTCAAGATCAGTGCCCCTATAGCCCAGACCTTGAAGGTTTCCCATACCATGGAGGCCCCAGCCACCGTTCCAACATTATTAGTAAAAAAAATCTGTTATTTCCTCCCGTAGGGACTCCACAACATTTGGGTCACCAAGTATCCCACCTGGCATTCTCCATCTCCTAGCAGGCCTGGGAACGTTTCTTAGCCTGAGCTCCAGTATTACAGGGGAATGATCAGACAGTGTACGGGGCAGGATTTTGCAGCTTTGCAGTGTCTCTGATAGGCCCTGTGACACAAAGAAGTAATCTATACGTGATTCACTGTCATAGACGGATGAGTAATAGGTATATCGTCTAGCATCTGGGTGTAATGTGCACCATGCATCTATCAATGTCATTTGTGTAAGTAGTTGACCCAATGTTAGTGCCATTCTGGTTGGTATCCTCATCTTCGTGCTGGATCTATCTGTCAAGGGATCCAGGGCCATGTTGAAGTCCCCCCCCCCATATTATGGACGATGCATCGACTTTATTGAGGGTTTCGTATATATTTAAGTAAAAGAATGGGTCGTCAATGTTGGGGCCATATGTATTCACCAATGTTATTTGTTTACCGGCTATTTCCCCCCATACCAGAACATACCCTCCCAACGAGTCTGTCTTGTGTCCCGCTGCCTGGAACCCCACCGAGGGTTATACGAGAATGATAACTCCCCTGGACTGGGACGAATAGTTAGTATAATATCATGCCTTTCCCCATTTGGGCAGTATATTCAAGTTTACAGCACCCATTGCATGAGTTTCTTGTAGCATCGCAATCCGAGGGCAATGTCTAGAAACGTAATTTCCAACCTTCTGGCCTTCATCGGGTTGTTTAGTCCTCTTACATTCCAGGATAAAAGTGGTATTCTCAATCCATCTGTGACACTGCTCTTATGTGTGTCTTTACCAGCCATAGCGTCAACCAATTCCCATATTCGCATGTCGGGAACAGCAACCGCAACTGCGAGACCACTTAACCTTCAAACAAGCTCAAAACCAGAGTTACCTAGCTTCACCAAATGCGAGACAAGCTTGCAAACTTCCCACCTTTCCCCCTTCCCCCCCTCGCCCCATAGCTCAACGTAGCAAAACATTTTCTTGTGGCTTAACCCCCCCACTCGCATCATCTCCCCGAACTTGACGATGCTGCCCAAGAACACTCATAACTTGCCCGATGGGCTAACTTCAGAGCTGGTGGACCTTTCCAGAGGGACAGCTGCTGTAGCCATCTGGCCGCCCTCACTGGAGGCTTCACGGCTCGATAAACAATGAAGTTCGGTCCAGACCAACAGTGTTAGTGCTCCTCAAACAATGTTCTTGCGCGGGGATGGTGTATCTTCACCCGTCCGCTGGGTCCCTTCTCTCTTCACCTGATCTTGGTCTTGCATTTTGATCTCTCCCTCAATCGCCAGATGGAAGCGGTATGGAGGCCTCCACATATGCCATTGCTTCTGAAGGATTCTCAAAGAAGTGGGCTCTTCCACTGTATTGAATTCGCGTTTTTGCAGGGAAATTAGGGCGTATGGCACATTGCGCAACCTCAGCTGTTTCTTGACCATTTCATAGGACCTTCTCTGTTTTTGTATGTTTGCTGAGAAGTCTGGGTATATGTGTATTTTGTTTTCCTCAAATTGCAGCGATCCTTTCTCCCTAGATAGTCGGAGTATTGTGTCCCTGTCTCTATAATTTAGGAGCCGTGCCACAAAAGTGTGGGGTGGAGCGCCTGGCTTTGGAGGGGGTGCAAGAGTGCGATGAGCTCTTTCGACGAGAAAGTGGTCTGAAAGGGATTCCGACACAAGGACCGTCTTCAGCAGATGTTCTACCTGTCTTTCCATGGAGCCCTTGCCAAACGTTTCCGAGACCCCGACTGTCCGAATGTTATTTCTCCGGGATCTGGATTCCAAATCCTTGCACTTGCTTTGCGTTTTGCGCAGTTCTGTTTTGAGTTGGGCAATATCATGGCCATGTTGTGTTATCGTGTCTTCATTCGTGCTTATTCTATTCTCTGCTTCTGTAATGCGCGTACTCTCCTTTTCCACTCGCGCTTTTAGGGCTCCAATTGTCACCACTATGTCATCCAGCTTGACGTTGACAGCAAGGAATCCATTCTGAACCATCGTGGACAGGCGGTCTAAGGGATCTGTGTCTGGATGTCTGCAGCGTCCCTCCAGCCACAACGTGTGTCTGGGAGCTGGCGAAGGAGTCCATCGGGCTGTTTTTTTTCCCTCCTGCACCCTTTTTCTCAGTGCGGCCCTTGTGTCTCGGTTACCACTTTAGGGTGGACTGTGCTCTCCCACGTACAAGGGTCTAGTATATTGGTATCCAGTAATAGAGCTAGGTGGATGTTAGGGGGGGTCACCGCTGCCCCAGCTGAGAATGTGTTGCAGGTCAGATATAGACCCCAACTCGCTCCAGTGAACAGCACTCGATTGTGGACCGCTGCAAAGGGAATCCCGTGACCTCCAGCGGCCCGTTGGTGGGGGCCACAATGTGTGTCGTTGAGCCACCAGCCGGTAAGGTGCCCACCAATTCCTCTTCACCAAAGTGGTCGTGCAGTGTAGGCATACAGCTGCATCCAGCCCATGTGGCTGTATCTGTGCGGTGCTGGCAGTGTTTATGTATGACCTCCCCACTTTCAATGGGGTGCAGGGTTCATGTTACCCCTTAGGCACCAGCCACCCATCCGCTCCCCTCCGTAGTCGCAGATCAGACCTACACCCGGATGTCTTAGTAGGGCACACCCATGCAGCGTTGCGCTTACTTTGCTGGTGTCGCCTCTGTCCCGCTCCTGCCGCCAGGGTCTTCGGGTCCAATCACGGACGGGCCGCCCTGGACGGCGATGTTGGAATCCAGGATGTTCGCCGGCCGTGTGTGCAGACTGGTCTCCAGCAGGCACAGAGGGCCGCCACCAGCCCGTGTCTTGGGGCAGCCCCTTCCGCTGCCACTTCAGGATTCAGCCCGTGCAGGCGTCCGCAGCGGCTCCCAGAGCCTCTCCTTCCCAAGAGGGGCCGGCCATCGTAGGTGTTCCTTCAGGGGAGAGGGTAGAAGCGAAGTGCGCCGCCGCCAATCTGGAGCACCTTGCTTCGGACTTGTCGCCCCTCCCCCACTCGGCCTGCGCGCTGTCCCCAACACCTCGGGCCGAAGTAGAAAGCACGCGGACTCGCTGCAGTCCCCCAGCCGCTGCAGGTTTCAACACGGATTTCTTCGTCGTCCAGCAACTTCGGCGTCCCGCTTCTTCAGGGTGTGTACCATGCGCATTCAGCCACAGTATTTTGTGGTTTGCAGGTATCCGCGTTGGTTTTGGCAGGATATTTTATGAAAAGGATTTCATACGAGCCGGAGCTCTCCAACTAGGCGGCCATTTTCGATGTGCGCAACAGCGCCCCCTCGGGTTTGGCATTCTTAAGTTTATCTGTCAGCCTGGCTGTTTTGTCTGAAAATATGGGGATAAACCTACGGTAGTATCCTATTAACCCGA
Organism: Ambystoma mexicanum; assembly: GCF_040938575.1. Lineage (NCBI taxonomy): Eukaryota > Metazoa > Chordata > Amphibia > Caudata > Ambystomatidae > Ambystoma > Ambystoma mexicanum. Next base: position 402,144,233 of record NC_090930.1, on the reverse strand, counting down.
GAACAGCGCTAAGATCTCTTTTGGTCTTAGCGGTTGGTGTTTCTAAGACAGCTTTTACCTACTCAAGTTGGGTCTGTACATTCCCATTCCCTACGAAGAAACAAAGGTATTTTACGGCTGGCTGAGCCAATCTGCACTTAGATGTATTTGCAGTTAGGCCAGCCTTTCGGAGGACTTTCATGATGGTATAAAGATGAAAGAGATGGTCCTCCCAGGCCTTACTCCAAATGACAATATCGGCAATGTAAGCTCCACAGAAATCAGAGTAGGGTTGTAAAATTTGATCCATTAGATGTTGGAAAGTGGTTGGCACAGCGTGTAAGCCAAAAGGCAGGACTTTAAATTGGAATAGTCCTAGAGAGTTGAAAATGCATTTCTTTCCTTATCTGGCCCATATACTGGGACTTGCCAATACCGTTTGGTTAAATCTAGGCTAGTTAGAAAGGTGGCTGCTCCGAGTTTATCAATTAGATCATCGATGCGAGGCATGGGATATGCATTGAAGTCCGAGATGGCATTAGCTTGACGGAAGTCTATGCAGAATTTCCAGGAATGGTCAGGTTTAGTGACCAACATGATAGGAGAGGACCATGGGCTTGAAGATGGCTCAATAATATTGGCTTTCAACATTTTGTTGACTTCCTCGATCATTGCCTGTTTACGGGCTTCTGGGATTCGATACAGTTTTAAATGATCCACTTTACCTTTAGGTGTTCTAATATAATGGTACGGGCCTTTTACTCTTCCTGGTTTTTATGAGAATACATCAGAAAATGAGACCACTACGTCTTTTAAATCTTCATGTTGTTGGAAAGCTAGCTCGGAGGGATTAGGATATGATATGATATTTTATTTGTACCGCGCTCATACACAAGTGTTTCAGAGCGCGACGAGGCAAGGGAGGGGAACAAGGGAGGACAAAACAAAGATCTTACTAGGCCCAGTGACATTGAGAAAGCGCAAGTGCAGGGGAAGGGGAAGGGGGAAAGTGCATGGTAGAGGGGAGGAATGGAAAGTGCTGAGCAAGGGATACAAACAACAACTGGTAGTGCAGTCAGCAAGGTGGCAAGTGCAGGTTTAAAGCGCAGATAATGGGTGTCTGATAAGTGCTGGTAAGGGGACTGTAGGATTACAGAATACAGACCCAAGTGCAAGGGTTGCCAGGAGGCACTGCGGGTGTGTGGCTGGGTGGGCAGGGACCTGGGCCCGGAAATAAGAGGGTGCCCAGGTGCCCGGTGCCGAAGCAGAAAGATCAGTAGGGGGTAGGAAGAGCGAAGGCAGAAGCAAAGTGGAAGGTCTTGAGGTGCTTCCGGAACCGGAGATGGTTCTCCTCAAGTTTCAGAGTAGCAGGGAGGCTGTTCCAGAGGGAGGCCCCACAGCTCGTTGCTTGGAGAAGCGACTGCCCCTGAGGGAGTTGGAGGTGGAGGAGCAAAGAGCTCGAGTGGGAAGGTATTTATAGAGGGAGAGTTGAAGGTACTTTGGACTGAGGCCCCAGAAAGCCTTGTGGACAATGCAAAGGGTCTTGAATTTAATCCTTGCAGCCACTGTGAGCCAATGAAGAGATTTCAGGGCTGGAGAGGTACAATCCGAGGGCTTGAGGCCAAGGACAAGTCTCGCAGTCCTGTTCTGGATGAGTTGCAGAGGGAGTAGAGTAGAAGCAGGGAGATTTAGAAAGAGGCTGTTGCAGCCGTCCAGCCCGGAGAGAACCAGAGCTCTAGAGACAGTAAGGTTCTGGGGAAAGGAGAGGAAAGGAACATTACCTCTGAAGAGGTGCAGTTGGTAGTTTGACTTCTTAGAACGTCAGGGATGTGAGGAGAAAAGGAGAGTGTGGAGTTGAAGATGACCCCGAATTCAAAGTTATCTTTCTCTTCGGGAACCAGACAGGCTAGTACTTTGGCATGGGTGGCTGATTCCACTCTTTCAAGAGATTTACGTGATACAAATGGACCTTCTGTTTTCTGTCCGGTTGGGCTACTTTATAAGTGCAGGTTTCCATTTGTTTTACTATCTCATAAAGCCTGTGCCATTTGGAGACAAATTTGTTTTCTGAGGTGGATAAGAGGACCAGTACTCTTTCTCCTATGTAGATTGATCTAGATTGATCTTAAATTCACCTTTTTGTCATAAGCAGATATTTATTGGCTCTGGGCCTTTTCCATATGCATACAAACTAAGTCTCAAACTTGGCGCAGACCGGCGCCATCCAACACAACAAGGATGCAGCTTCGCCGCAGACTATCCTCACTGCCCCAGATCACGACGGTGGGAAGAGCAGAAGACATACAAGTAAGCAAAATGCATGCATCCCTCTCCTGTAATAATAGCTCACTGCTCCAGTGCAGCCAAGAAAAGTATCTACCTGGCCAACCGCACAAGCTTTCATGTCCCTCCCTAATGCAACCAATGAACACGAACACGGTGCAGGCAAGCATGATTGGAACTGAGACTGGCCTTGGTAGACGTACTCATTCGTGCATGCCCCATGGTGCTTTGGTCATGGGAGGTGAGGAGGTGGGATATGCGACTGCTCTGAGTGATATACTGAGTGAAACAGATTGCCTATTGTCTGCTCCACAGCTCTGCAACCTCGCATGGCATGCAACGGAGATACTGAGGAGCTTATTCGGCATTGGCAGAGAGGGCAGCGCTCGACATGAGATTAGTGAAGTCCTGGATTCTCTAACTCTAGAATTGTTGGACGAAAGACAACAGTAGCGTGGTCACATTGAATGAGGAGTCTGGAATTGCTACTGACAACGCACATGCTGCGCATACGCCACCAATCAATCTCCTCTACAATTCATTGACTAAAACCAAGTGAACAAATGAGCAGCTATTCCCACAAATGCTTAGAAACCTCCCTACAAATCTAATCAAGCTGCAAACTAAACCCTTGAGGATCCTTTTCTCAGTCCTAAATTACATACAATAGAGGCCGCGATAACTGAGCTTATGCCGCCTCAAAATATCGGACACGCGTTCCCGTGTGAACTCTTTGGTGAATCACAAGATCACCCATGTATGCAATGCTTTTGTGATGATGCGGCGAAAGAGTCTGATAAAGAAAGTCCCACTCACAAACAATGACGAAATTCTTTAGCGGTCGCTGATAAACTTCTTCGCGACTTGATGCAACTAAATCTTGAAATTAGTTGCAAAATCAGAGACTGTGCATTAAAACAACAAATAATGGATCTTCATACGTTTACCAGTGAGAGCGGTGAAAACTCTTCACAAAGTCCCAAACCCAGTACTTGTAAAGACACTAAACCTCAAAAACATAGAAGAGTGGAAGTCAGCACATCACCTACCATAAGATGTTCTCAACGTAGAACTTCTGCTGCTCAGCCAAATCTCACAAGTGTTTGAAGATTACAAATATCAGCAACCATTATAAAAGTACTAAAAAAAGTAAATCCCACTCACAAGGACCGCAAGCAAGCTTGCAAGATTCATCGTCAGACTTATCATTTATTGAGCGCGCCCATCCAAAAGTTAGAAGAACAACTACTATTGGAAACTACAGGCTCCTAAACTCAAGGTCTACCACGAAGGAAATCGCAGAGAAAGTGCTTAAAGAACTAAATTCCAACATTATGTTAGCTCTAACAATTGCTCTGACATTGTACCTAAAAATGTATGAACAAATAAATAACATTTACAAATATCAGAGCACTCTGATTGCCATGCTAATTTCAGAGTTTGCTAACATTGAAGAAGGAATGAAACTGCTTAAATTAAAAATAGCATATGAGAATGAAAGAGCTGACCAATCGCACAAACTCCTAATGGAAAACAACAGTGAAGACAAAAAACTCCTAGCAGTAAGTCACTAGAGAAGCTCTTGCTCTATTCAAACGAAATCAAACAGCCCCCAATATTGATGTAACAGGGGGGACATTTGTAAATAAACCACGGTTGATCAATCCTTACCAGAACCACAAAATGCATTGGTCAATGAAAACAGCATCAACAGAATTTTAATGCAAGAAGTAAAGGCAAAAATGTTGGTTCCCATTTCCAACAAACAATCAAGAGAACCTTCTAACATCATAATCGTTGAAGACTCACCACTAAAGCTCCTGAGGCCGAAGGAAAGAAAAGTGAGATCTCCACCAAAATAGAGGAACCCTCATCTCGACCGTCCACCTCGGCCAATGCGGAGGGACTGGTAGGTAATCTAGCCAGTGTACATGTCGCAGCATTGCCAGTCACGAGTATTCATCAAAGAAAGGGAAGTGCCATTTCCACCATAGCAGTTAAACCAGCAACTTGCCCGTCTACCTTGGCTAACGTAGAGGGATCGACAGGTAACTCAACCAGTCCACAAGATTCGGCATTACCAGAAATTAGTGCATATAATGGATTCAACTCAATCCTTCAGCCTGCCAAGCTATGCGTTGATAACCCTCACAAAAGAAAAAGACTAAAAATGAACCAAAAGGGAAATGCTGTAATTCTAATAACTCTAGGACATTTCTGAGGAACATTAAGTTCATGAATGATGAAAATGATTCAACTAATGCATCAACAAAGTTATTATCCACACAAAAACAACAGGCAAACACAAAAAGTAAAGAGGCAGCGTCAATGCCCGTCTCAATGCCAGTGACACAGATGTCACATCCATATTATTACATCTATCGATTTATGGCTCGGATGAGGAAACCCAAAGGAATCAATCTCAAAATGATCTTCATGGAACAACACTAGTGGAAGACGAAGAGGAACTGGAGCAGACACATCAGTGTGTCAGTGAGATTATCTCACAGACAGGAATTAATTGTGGATCTGATCCCGAAATCATTATCATTGCAGTACAAAAGCCAAGTTTTGGCACCCTCGAAGAAAAGAGAGCGAAAATAGAAGCTCCAAGACACCGAAAAAATGCAGCAGAGGATAATGGGCGTTTTGAACAAAAACAAGATCATGTGTATGATGGTGAAGAGCCCATAGCACTCCCATCACACCTTGATGGAGCCTCTCGACGTGGTGATGAGTGGCGAACGGTGACCAAAACTAACAACAAGGACCCTGCCGTGATGGGAAGGCAAAGAAAACAGTGAACCAGAACAGAAAATACAAAGGAAAGAGAAAAGGGGTGTACCAGCTACTCAATTATTTTGGAACGCATACTACTGACCAAAGATAGTCTGATATTGAAAAGGAAAAATGTGTTACGGTTGTTGTACCACGTGCCTTCTTTAAGGGCCACTGAGTTAGACTACATAACAATCGTCAAATTCATGGAAGAATCAAATTGTGATCGGGTATGCCTTCATATTCACTAGAGAATGATTTGCGACTTACTGCTGAGTGCTGTGTCCTCCCTCATAACTTTAGGATTTTACATCACCGAAGTAAAAACTGATACCACACTGGGACAAAGCGATAAAAATCGTAAACCTGAAGACGAATTCGAGGGCAACTATGATGAACCCAGAAATGCGAGAAGTCGGAATAAGCAGGTGACGTTTCTTTAGTTAGAAAAGGTAGAACCCTCAATCACAAAGAGGAAAAGTGTAACATGCCATGCAGACATCAAGAGCTGGGATCTATCTGAACATGTGATAAGAATAACCGTTAAGTGTAATGACAACACAAATGAAAGAAGGAATCCAAAAAATGATTTACCAATTGTAGATGACAAGTAAGAAAGCTGGAGTTGAATTAATTGATAACATTAAAAGTGTGAATTTGTGCCCAAACATAATATTGTGCGGAGATCTCAACATCGATTGCTTAACATCAAGATGAGCAAGAAAGCATAAAAGTCTGAAGGCTGTACAAAATAGCAATTTGGTAAACCATTGGCAGGAAGAAATGGAGGCAAGACATATGTCCATTCTTAACAGAAACACCAACAGTGACATGCCTCCAGGAGTCACGTGGAAGAGGAACTCACAAGACTCTATCTTGGACTATTTCTTTGTTTCTGAAAGCATAGCACAGACAATAGCTACGCTGCGTGTTATCACCGCAAGTCAGAGTGACCATAATCTTGTGGAAATAGCACTCCACGGCCAGTCAACTACTTTGCCATATTTATGGAACGCTTCTGTTTAGAACCTTTGAGAATTAGATTACGGCTAAACTCTAACAACATCAAGAGCATCGTAAAGGAATACCAAAACGGTCTAACTGGGGACAACCTCAACAAAGTAGAATACAGCCCCTATTGGACCAATATGTGGAGAGGAGAGAGGGATTGCGCAACAGTGGGTTCAAGAAAAAACATGAGTTTGATCTTGAATTCCTTAAAAGGAAATGAGAGCTTCTAAAAGAAATCAGACATATCACATACTCACAAAATGAAAACCAAATTAGTGCGAAAAAAAGACTAAACAAAACTATACCAATTGGCTCATTTCGCATAAGCACATATTAGAAAAACGCAATGCAGAAATCATGATGACTACCCTCTTATGTAAAAATTCAAGAGACTTTTGGAAGCTCATAAATAATACAAGTGCCCCGCAACAAGCCATTGTAGGTAACATGGTTTCGGAAACAAACTGGGTCAATCATTATAATGAGCTATACAAGAAAAAAAGTATTTCTGAAGCTCCAACTTTTCCACAGATAACTCATTGGAACATCTGCTTTGATAAAGATGACATGTTTAAGAACATCAAACAAATTAGCTCCTCGAGGGCTTCAGGGCCTGACGGAATCACAAATCAAATGTTGAAGGAAATCCTGTTGAGTGGGCAGAATTCTGTATGGAATTGTTCACCAAAAGGAAGGATTGTGCAATCTCGGCGTCATGGAAGACTGCGATCGTGGTTCTGATTTTTAAAAAAGGCTGTCGATCTGACCGAAAAAACTATCGCCCGATCGCGCTCCTTGATGTCGTGGGGAAGATTTATGCCTCTCAAATTCAATGACAGATGACAACATGGATCGAGTCAACACATTCTTATGATTTACGACAAACAGGCTTCCTTAAGGGCATTGGATGTGGGCTAAATCTGATAATAGTCAATCTCCTAAAAATAGAGACAATTCGACAAGGAACCAAGATCTACCTTGCCTTTATCGATTTGGCACATGCCTTTGACATCGTGGATAGGGAGCTATTATGGCAAAAACTAAAAAAGTGAAATTACCCTATTAGCTTGATCATGGCATTGAAAGAAATGCACACTGACACCAAAATAAGAATTCACCTTGATCGAGCATGCACCCTATCTGCACCGATAAAGACGTTCAGAGGAGTCAAACAGGGGTGTCCATTAGCCTCTCTTCTCTTTAACCTTTTTATCTTTGACATAGCTGAGATCTTAGGCAGTGTTCCTGTTTTCCGGCCTAAAATCAACAGGAAACATTTTGGTTGTATGCTATAGGCGGACGATTTAGTCCTCTTAGACGTCACCCCAATTTGACTTCACCGGAAACTCTTGCTGCTGGAAAAATATGTGGAAATGAATGGGTTAAACATTAATCCAACAAAATCAGAAATATTAACCCTTCTCATAAAATTTGATCGCCGCCTAACTTCCCGATGCTACTGAGAGATTACAAGTCCGGCGGCCTGGGAAGTCAAGCGCCGGTAAAATGTAAGTTCACATTCGCATAAAGTCTATGGGAGTGGGGACTCGGAAGCGCTGGCACCGTTGCTAAGTGCTTCCGTGAAGGGTCTGCTAACCGTGGCTGCTGCGCCCGGAAGGATCAGAACTGTCGGGCGCAGAGGCCACAGCATGCAAACACATAGTTTGCTGGTCCGGAAGCAAGGGTGCCGGTGAGCTTATCGGCACGCTTGTTTCCAGAACGGAAAACTTGAAATGAGGCCCATTGAGACTGTTGAGTGATAGGTTTTTTAGTGAAAGGCCGTAGTGAACCCGATTGAGGGAGGCCACTGTTGCAAGAGGGATCGGAGCCAAGCTGAGGGGTATCCCACGGGTGAAGAGCAATCGCCCAACGTGAAAGATTAGGATTGGAGCCCGAGCTGAGGGGGACCCAAGGGGCGATGAGCAATCGTCCAACATGAAAGATTACCAAAGGAACTTTTGTTTTGTTTATTGTTTATGGTTCAGCTGGCTTTCTAAGGCAAGAGACTTTGCAGGAAAGAGACTTGGCCCCAGAAGGTCCTGGCATCATTGAAAGGAACTGTAACCTTGTGCTGGCGAGAACCAGGAGTGCGCTGTGCTAAAAGGTCCTACATTGTCCCATGCTAAAAAGTGGTGAAGGGAGAACCCCGGCTATAACATCCTGACTTATCATTTGTGTCACTTCTTTCTTTTCTTGTGAACACTATCCCACACTCTTTTTGAAATTAGATGTAAGGATTGACAATTGTTTTTAAAAAAAATATAGGCACTTTTATTTGACAAGACGCCACTAGGAGGGCCTTATAATTATTTGATGGCCGTAGATTGCTCCCATCTTAGATTTAGGTTTAGATTAGGCGTTTTTCCAACTGCAAGTAACTCAGGGTGACAACAGTAAAGACAGACACAAGTGATCACAGTTCAAGGGTGTTTATTAAACTGTAATTTCAGGGTGGAAAAACGCCTAACTTAAACCTAAATTTAAGATGGGAGCAAGCGTCGACCATCAAATGAAAAATAAGGCAGTCTTTGTGGCGTCTTGTTAAAGTAAAAAGCCTATACTAAAAGAAACCTATTGCCAATTCCTTACAACTTATTACAGAAAAGAGTGTGGGATAGGGTATTCAAAATAAAGAAGGAAGTGTTCACAAATAATCAGTCAGGATGTGATTGCCTCGAGGTCTCCCTTCCCCATGTTTTTACCACAGGGCAAGGTGGGACTTTGGAGCACAACACATGCCCGAGTCTTCCCAGCACAAGCTAACAGTTCTGTATCAGCTATCAGGTTCTTCGATGGTTAAGTCTCTTTGTAATGAAAAGTCTCTTGCCTTCGAGGTCTGATGCTCTCTACCAACAACACAAAGTCCTGCTCTATGAACACTTTGGTGATGGCTTCACCCCTGGATTCCCCTCTTCTGGGCGCAGACCCCCCAGAAGTCGTATTCAACAAATTAACAAGACAGTTCCCTTCCACCCCTGGATCTCTCTCGGCTGGGCTTGCACCCCAGATGACAAGGGGGACACTTCCCTTCCCCTTGTCTTGTAATGCTTCTCACTTTCACAAATCTTAATGTCTTTTTAAACATGTATTTGGTCTTTTCCCTTGGTTGTCGGCTTCCCTCTGCCGGGTTCACTCTCGCCGATTTTTGGTTGTTAGGCAGAATCATGTCCAGTACCCTTTGGGAAACCTACACACAATTAAGACTACAAGTGTCAGTACAATTTCACCTTTGGTACAAGCCTGTACTACACAGTAATGTGGTAGCAGTGGCTGAGCAGCCATACTTATCTCAAGAGGGAAGTGAGCAGTACAAGATGTTACACAAAGGACCAACAAATACAGTGATTCAAACAAACACTTACTCAAGGTTTCTTGGTAAAAGAATATACATTTATTTACACAGTAATTTGGAAAACATTCCGCTAGTAAGAGCATCTCAATATCACAATCTAATATATTACAATACACAACCAATCAGTTCCTGAACAAGTTCAGCTCCCCTGAAGTGGGAGCAAAAAGGCACTTCAGTTACTTTAAAAAGGGGTAAAAAGACAAGGTTATAAGAATCAACAGCACAAATACTTTCATAGGCAGGGCAAAGGGTTTCAGTTCACTACAACCAGCAATTCAATTCAATAGGCCTGGGCCAAAGTCAATGGTTCAGAGTCTTGTATAGGATAGCACAGTTCTGGTAGTAAACGGTTAAGTCTTTGCCACGGATCTTAGAAGAATTTGGTCAGACGAAAAGTTAGATGTTGGTTTAGGGAAGGACAAGCCTTCAAAGTCGGCAAAGTTTCACAAACTTTCACCACGGCCAAAGAGAGTTCTGCACCGCACTTGCAGAGTACCTTGTAAGTGAAGAAAAGCTGTAGCTGAGGCAGTTGTTCCTGGCAGTTCCTGCAGATCTCGCTGTTCCTGAGCTTCAGTCATGGGGGCAAGAAGGAGGACGTCGGGAGGTTCCTGCACTGCACAGGGAAGAAGCCACAAGCTTTGCTAAACGTCAGTTTAAGGTGTGAGTGCCTTAAACACCACGAGCTGGTTTCGTTTCCACTGGCTATCTGGTTTTCAACAGCACTCTGAAGATAATTCGACCAGGTTGGGGACGCTGTCCAGGTGGCTTACGAGTTGGTTGTTCCCACCAAACTCAAGGGAAGAAGTTAACCTTGAAGGGCTTCTCTGTCGATGGAGTTTCAGGCAATTCGGACCTGCAGCAGGGCTTCACCGGTGGACCAGGAGTTGCAGCAGTCGTCTTCCTTCAGCTCGTCTTCGGTTCTTTTGTTCCAGTGGTCGACTCTGCTTCCCAAGTCCCAGAGACCTGCTTTTAAATAGTTTTCACCCATTCATTCCAGCCTGGCTGTCACTCACACAGCAGGGTGGCTGTCCTTGCCAGACATCATGCCAGAGTGCATTCAGGTCTCCTAGGAGACTAAGCACAGGGAGTTTCGGGCACCTCCCTCACATCCTGTCCACCCAGACACTCAGGCACCAGAGAAGGGCTTCAACAGTGAAGGCCGCCAACGGCCAATGAACAAAGGGGCCAAACCTGGTTTGGCACGCAGAGACAAACACAAGAAGGACCTTTCCAAAAAGAATGGCGAAAAAAGTTGACTGCAGTCTGTTTTTTCAGATATGTCTTGGGCGCCATATTGGAAAACATGGCTGACCCGATTTTTAGCTACTGGTGTTCGCGTTCGGGAAAAATCATGGTAGTTTGTTTAAAACCACTGCCACCAGCAATTTCAAGTGGGAAAGGGTAACATTTGACTGTTACATGAGTGTTTAGACTCAGGGGAAGCTAGGCAACCCCTCCAGCACTCTATAGGAAGATAGTGTGTGCTGGGTCTTTAAATTTAAAAAGACTAGTAAAGTCAATTTAACTTTACATGCTCTGTGAGACAGTAGCCAGTCCCAGAGAAGGTATTTAAACGTTGGGGAGTCTGAAAATCACCCCTGTGCCACTGCACTGAGGGTGCTGTGTGACACACAGAAAAAGATGATGCCTATGGACTTATTTTAAAACTCCATATCCAAAGAACACAAAAGTAAAACACACATCAAAATACATGGAAGAGTGGGAAAAAAGGCTCACGCACTTCCCAGGTAAAAAATCAAATCCTAGAAATCCAGCAAAGTTTGTGGGGGTCTCAAAAGGTAAGAGAAATTAGCACATTCTTGAGAATTCTCCCTAACATTGGTTGTCAACTTCACTCTGCCGGGATAACTCTTGCCGACTTTGTAACAGATTATTCACTGTAGACACCCCTTGGTCGGGTTCACTTTGTTTCACACACTATTCTGGATTGTCGGCTTCTCTCTGCCGGGCTCACTCTTGCCAACCTTTACCAACAATTCCTTACAGGACTTTTAGACTTGGCCCGTTTTCATTAGCATCCCTCTGTCGGGTTCAGTTTTGCTAATCTTCACGAACACAGTTCATGTACTAATTCTCACCATGCAGGATTAACTTTCCTTAGCTATCACAATTCTCTGTCGGTCAAGGACTTTTGTGCTGGGTGTTCTCTCAGACAGCCCTTTAAGGTGAGTAGCTATATCCTGGAGATGGATAGGGATGCATATTTTATTCATACATGAATAATCAAGATGACACAAATTGCTTGGCAAAGTTCATCTGTTTTAATGAAAAGTATCTAAAACAGGGAGTACAACGAACATCAGCAATCGCTCGATACTCTGACTCTACCTACTTCATATAAAAACTGGGCTTTTGTACCCAAAATTGGTCATCATTGACTTTTTGCCCTGCGTCATTACCAACGTCATTCTATGTGGCAAACTACAAAAACCTAACGGAGGGTGTGATTGGGTCTAAATGAAGTTCTAAGTATAAGTTCTATATCTGTATAGAGTAACGAAAGAAGGTGGTAGGATAATTAACATCAGGTGGGGCAACTAAGCCCTCCCCTTAAAATGGCCACTATGAATGTCACTAAATGTAAGACGTCCCATTGGCTACACAAGCTCTAGCACCCGCAACTATGTGGTCCCCTACAATTGGTTAGCTTTTAACCCCCGTAAGTACTTTTCCACCCACATCTAGCAGCATGCAGACTGAACAATCAGGTACGGGCGAGCTCGTCTTAGCACCAGCTTCCCAACAAATAGCATATAATCCATCATCACCTCAATGGTCCAGTGTCAATTGGTGCTCTGAAGTTGGCCTTGAGTCTGTACTGTTCTCTGAGAATTTTTAAGGAGTATGGGCACCAGCCGGCCTCCGTGCGTAGGTGTGACCATCTTGTTCGTCCAACTTCCCTCTATCACGTGACTGGACACCATGAAAATGAGCCTTTTCGTGTATTTGATTTTATTCTCCAATAGTCCTCTGACGTCTTTTGTTTTGTGTTAATTCTTTCCAATGTCAGCCAATTCCAGTTTGATAAGACCTTGGCTCTTTTGGCTCAGTAAACAGCTTTTGCTGAGATTCTTTCTGTAATTTCAATTGCTTTTCTTTATATATATATATATATATATACATATATATATATGTTGGCGCTTGCTGCGGTCTAACTATTCAAAAGCATGTGGCTAGCTTCATGATTGCTTTGCTGCTTGCGTTTTCATTGCATCTGTACACGTTTAAACTAAGTATTTTCATCAGGTCTGTGGCATAAGTTTCTTTATCTTGGTTCCAAGATGTTACTTTTCCTTGGTATTTCTTGATGGTTACGACTCATCTGCATCCTCTGGTCTGTTTATCTCTTATATATGGGTGTTAATTTGATTTGTGAGACGTCACCATTCATCTTTCCCATTTAGTTTCTCTGCTTCTTCAGTAATCTCGTTCAGCTGGCCATCATATTGTCTTGTATGCAGGTATGGTTTTCTCAATGGGTACTTTACCTCCCATATTCCCTTCGGTATATGTATTCTTATGGGTTCGGCACAGAGTCCACACTCTTCTCTTTGCTGGTTTAACTGTTCAGTATACATCATATACTTTGGTTCATATTTATCAGGTAATGTAGGCGGGGCAGTTGGAGAGGGGGTACTTGGCTCCTCCTCTACACTCCCCCCCGCCCCCGGGTGATTCATCAACCACTCTCACATCATCTTTTACATCTAGACATCCTGGTCTGAAGAAATGCTTCTTAGGGATCCATATTTTTATGACTCCCTTCAAGCATCCAGCTGATTTCACATGCTCATCCTTGGTCCATGTCATGAGCATGCACTATCCACTTGGACTGCAATAGATCCATCTTCCCACATACTTCTTATGGTCCTTCAGATACAGGAACTTTGTTCCCTCAGGTGCTTGAATACTGGCCTTCACAAAGTCTCTGATTTCTTCATCAGTCAGATCTTTAGGCTTCCATCCTGGTTCAACATCAATCATGATTTATATCCATATGGCTTTCTTTGCTGTCTTTTTGCACTGTGAGATTATTATCTCGATCACACAGAATCCAAGCATCACTAATAATAACAAGGCTCCAAGAAATGTGTACATGTCTGCCATCCACTGTGGAACCCACGAGAAGAGTGATTCAAACCAGATCTCAATGTCTTCTACCTCTTCTATCATCTGGCCATGGAGGTTCGTCAGAATGTCTATGTCCTCTATCAAGGTTCCATTCTCGTCATCATGAGAAGGTATAAATGTGCAACATGATTCTCCAATTTTTCCACAAACACCTCCATCCATAGCTGTGATCATGACCAAGAAGTATCTGTTCTGGAGAGTCATTAGTTGTACGGCTCTCAGTTCTTCTCTGATTGCATTGAATCCCTTTATGGTAGTATTAATTTTCTGCAGCAATTCCCATCTGGTGATTTGAAGCCACTTAGTATTTGCTCCAACCTGGATCCTTGGCATGAAGATCAACGTGAACACTGAAGAAGTCTGGCTGAACAGTCTGTGTTCATATGGAATAGCATCAAAGGCTTCTATTGATTTGGCAGATAAGTAGTTCTCCCTCTTCATTCGATTTATCAGCTCCACAGATCTCTTCTTCCTCAGGTGAGCATCTGCTTTCGGGAAACTGTCAAGGTTGAAATCACTTTTTGGAATCACCAACGCAGGAACATAGACATTTACTAATATGCAGATTCCTCCCCAATCTTTTGGCAGTCTGATGTAGGCCGTGGATCCACAAGTCCAATAATGATCCATGATTACTGATGTTCCATGCACCATTCCTGGCACATCGAAGATTCAACCACTGTTCTGATTCTCTCCCATTTTTCTAGTTCCATTGTTTCTGAAGCATTGTTTAGAACTCTCCAATGGTACTATCTGCAAGGGTCCTCGCCTGTCTTCGACCTATGTCAGTAGTTTAGCAAGTCTTGGCCATAATGGCTTGTAGCCATTCTACACTATATCAATGGTAGGTTGATAACAACCAATAACTACCCATGCTCTGCAGATCACTTCTCCTTTTTCCCATCCATCTGGTGACAGTACTATTCCCCAGATCTGCATTTGGCCTCTGTCCTTCCATCTGCAAGCTTCTTCTGCCGATGTTCCTGCAGTCTCTAGTTTTTTGTTCACTTCTGTTCTGATTTCTGCTCTTTTTACTCCGGGTTTTTCATATCTGATCACCTGATTCTTTGTCTTTGCATTGTTTCTTGTCTTTATATATTTTGAACATAGTCATCTTCAGCTGGATCTGTCTTTTCAGTTACCCATTTGAGAGAAGCATCACTTCCCATAAATTGACTTCTTGTTTTACAAAGTGCTATGTGTGAAAGGCAATGTGCTGTTTGGACATCAATTTCAATTGCTATGAAGATTTTCGATTTTTCCCATACTGTATGGCAGGAGTGCACATACAAAGCATTCTTCATTTGACGTCCTTCTTCCAACTTCCTTCATGTGTTTGTACCATATGTTATTTCCCAAGTGTGCTGTGCTGTCCAGGTAATCATTTAATTCATAATTATCTTCTTGGGTGCTTCTTTTGGTTCTCAAACTTTTAATGTAATTTTCTATGACTATGGCCTCATTACGAGTATGGAGGTAGCCATGCTGCTTTTAGCGGCATGGCTAGCCCCATACCGGGTACCGGGTCCGGGTCCGGGTCCAGGAAATAGGGAATTACCGGGCCATTCCAACTTTGGAGGGCCCGGTAATTCCCTTTCCTGGAACCCGGACCCGGTACATCTCCATTTCCATTTGAGCCCCAATGGGCTGAATGGGAATGGAGAGGATGCTAATAACGGGCCCATTAATGACAAGCCCGTTGTTAGCATCCTGGTCTGCTAGCGGGTCCCGCTAATGACGCCTGGTTTTACCAGACTTCCTTTGCGGGACCCGCAAGCAGACCTCGTAATGAGACGGTAGGGGGATAACGGGGCCGGCAGCTCTACTAGCGCAGTTATCCCCCTACCGCCTTCCTCGTAATGAGGCCCTATCTCTCTAAATGTATCAACATAGCTCCTTCTGGCTGGTTTGTTTACAGGGACATCCGTGAGAGTTCCTTGTGTAGAAGAAAGTTCAGCAAGTCCTTCTCTATCCATCTGCCTTTTTCTAGCAGCAGCTAATGACGGATATGAAGCTTCTGCTATAATCTCTTTGCGTGACTTTTCTTTGTGACTTGTGCTTGGGTCTCCTGTTACTGGACCACGTGTGTCTGCATGCACTATCTGGGTAGGCCTAACCTTTATTAACGCCTTACTTTGCCTGATCCGCTGACCCTGTCTCCGGCGTTTAAAAGCATTCTCTGAAACACGTGGTGTGTGTGACTGATTACTAACAACATCCATTACAAGCTCAGGTATCCTGCCCTCTTTTCTTGGGACAGGAATAACTATGTAGGGTCTAGGCTGCCTTGTAGTTACCACGCTTCTCTTTTCCTTCTGCTCAGAAAAATATACAGGCATCTTAGCTCCATGTGCTCCTATACAAAATGCAGTTCTCACTGTCAGTGAAAGCAATATGAGTATAAACACAATGCATGTATAGAATGACACAAAGGTATGTCGCCTTGCAACATTTGCTTCTTGGACAATATGTGCGCCTTTCCTCGTGGGGTAACACGACATTGCTATTGAAATTCCCCATCTCGATCATTTGATGCTAAGGAAGGAAAACCATATTTTAATGGTTCTCCATTTATAGCTTGTTTCTGGAAGCTGCTGTCTTCATTCAGCATTCGTCCTCGATCAACTATCTGCTTTCTGGATGCTAAGAACAACTTTATCTGTATATCTGGAACCAGTTTTTTCACCAATCGCGATGCAAATGTTCCTTTATTGTGAAGAAAAACAATCTGTGCAAGTCTATACAAGCTCTACTACATAGATCAGTTCCCAATTGATGCCTCAAATCTGCTTTAGTCCAGATGGCATGTTGCTTCCCTGTCAGTATGAACAAAAAGTTTGTCTTTTATTCACTTCCTTGATCTGTCCCTCGGAGGAAGGTTTCTACACCTCTCTGTGATTTCTTTCAGAATAGATACTCACTTGGATGATAATGCCCTCCAAGATTACATTCAGATTTGCAGTGTTTCTTGGATCTCTCAGAAAAGTTACCACATCTGTGTGTCTTCCAACAAGATGCAGGTATTCTTCAATTAGACGAAAGAACACCACACTGACCAGTCTCTGTGCTGCGTCGGCGGATAAGGGAATTTGTATTTTCTTCACTGTACTTGGGCAACTTCAAGAATTCTTCAGTGATTATAAGCAATCTTCTTATAATTTTCTCACTGTCAGGATCTCCAATGAAAGCTGGAATGCGGCAAGTTCTCCCCATCAGTGAAGGATAAGAACGCAACACCAACTCAAAATATGTGAGTATGTTCCTAAAAAGGTCATCACTGGCTAACGCCATAAGTAGATCCAAACAAGAACTCAGTGTGGAATGAATCGGGGTATTGTACCCTCTTTCAATTGCTGTATCCATGATCAGAGTCTGGCATACTCCTCTTCTTATCAAAGCTTTAAGTATGCCTCAGTCCAAAGTCAATAAGCTACTGTGGCTTTAAGAATGCAGATCTTCCCTTAAATCTGCAACTAAGATACACAGAGTGTTCAAATTTTTTCTTTGAACCTTTTATATATAGCTCAAAAGGGAGTGTCCAAAGCCAAGCTACAGTCCAACTAAAAAGGTTCTTTACTCTTTCCACTTGTCAGGTTATGCGTCCTTCTTCTTCGTCATAGATCTCGTCTGCACATGCTGTGGTTCTTCCCCAATGATTGTAGCTTCTTCAGAGAGGGGTGTAGGAAGAGGGGTTTCTCCAGAGTAGATTTTACGTTCCCCAGGAATATCCAAGTGTGCCTTCCCTGCAATTTGACAGCAGATGGCGTTACATCCTCAATGACAAAAGACCATTGAAACAGGGCTTGTTCCACTGTTTCCTTGCTTGGTTTCGAACTAGGACCGTATCCCTGGGGTAAAGTTGGGAAAGACGAAATTCCAGAGGTTGGGTTGCTGAAGCATCTCCTTCTGTGTTCTGTACTGCCCTACACCCTCATCTCTGCAACTGTCCTGAAATTACAGGAAAACTGGAAGTCATTCAGTTCAAATACTTTTGCAATTCCAATCCTAGAACTTCTGATGTCAGCTGAGCATCACTTCTAACTCAGGATGGAGGCATTAGGGGTGTTCTCATTTGCCTTCCTGTCACAACTTCGTGAGGCGTAAGATGGTGGTCAGAACCTGGTTGGTTCCTCAATGCACATAATGCCAGTGGTAGGCAATGCAACCACCCTTTCTTCAGAGTAAGCTTCAACTTGTCTATTCTTTCTTTTAACAGGCCATTGAGCTTCTCACAGGTCCCATTTCTTTGTGGATGATAAGCCGAATAAAACTTGTGCTATACCAAGCAACAAGCTGATCTGCTCGAAAACTGTATTAACAAAGTGAGGACCATAATCCAATCTCATTACCTCACACACTCCCCATCTAGGAACCACTTCTCGCACTAAAAAGTTGGCTGCTCAGGTAGAGTCTGGGTGTGTGCATGGACCTGCCTCTGTCCATCTTGAGAAAGGACACACTACAACAAGCAAGTATCTATATCCATTTGCATACTTGTGACATGTCGACAAAGTCGATATGCAAGTGCTGAAAAGGGCCATTGGGTCTCTGAATGACTCCCCTCACTATGTGCAGTGTATGCCCAGCCTTGAATTGTTGGCAAGCAATGCAATTTACCATAAAAAATGCAACATGTTCCATTAGGTTCGGTATGAACCAATCCTCAGCAATAGTTACAGCAAGATTCTCCCTAGTTGTATGCGCTGGGTAGTGTAGCTGTTCCAGTGCCACCCTTAATAAGGCTATAGGCATCACTGGTTTACCAGTGCTGTCTTGTCACCACAATGCTTCAGAGGGGTTTAAAGAACACACTCTTCACTTCCATAGATTCTTTTCCTCTTGAGGTGCCTCCCCTTGGAGCTCCATTATCTGTGTTTTGGACATATGATTATATCCTTCAACTACAGTCATCCTTTCATTCACATCAAAAGTCTCCACATTCATCATCCCTATATCTGTATTTGCTATACATTTAGCCTCAGTGTCTACTGCTTGATTTCCGCGTGTCGTGATAAGCTGCTAGGCGCTTGCAGTAACCTGCATTTGCAGTAACCCACTGAGCTATCTTGTGTGTATTAGAGCCTATTCGAAGCGTGGAGGAAAATGCTGACATCAACCAGGACTCTCGAACTGGGTGAGCCTGCATGCTTGCAAGGGGTTAATTGCCAAGGCCTTTTCTGAAGACATAAAACATGTAGCATTTGCAAGAGGCTCTATGCAGCCCTTGGGAGCCAGGCACAGCTTTGCTCGTCTTCGCTCTGCGAGTCAGGTGCACTGATAAGGCAAGAATGTCTGATCTTTTCAAAACACAGTGCCCGAAGCCTGGGAGCCAAGACTGGCTGTTTCCAGTCTTGTAACTTTCCAAGCAAAAAACATGTTTACTGCCGGGAAGGGAGAGCCTAGAAGCATCTCGAAGAGCTGACACGTCATGATGATTGACGTGCAGCTCCTAATAAGAGAACTATACTTGGACCAGGGAAGGGGGGACTCATCCTGGGCTGTTGGAAAGACACGCGTATCAAGAAGAACAGTGCCTGGACGACCAGCTGTGCACTATCAGGGCCGAGACTCCTAACATCACATCCCCGCTCTGGTGTAGGACTGTGGGGGCTTGGCCAGTCCTCCCCTCCTCTTCTGAGGAGTGCCGGGCACCTGTAGCGGCGAGGGTCCTGGGTGTGATCAGATCGTACCTTCATCTACATTTCATTAGGAGCGTAAGACCAAATAATTGCATATTCATCTGTGATTGATAATTGGCATTATATAGCTTGCACTTTCTATTTCCACATTATTATAAATTGCTGCTTAGTTTTCATTAGCCACTGTAGATAATAAATGCAAGCATCATATATTCTGTGTGATTGGCTTTTTTCCAGACTGAGATCATCGTGCGTCTTAAACCTTATTTGTGTGGGAAGGTAATTAGGAGTGATTTACTTTGCACAAAGGGCTGGATCCCAGGGAGGTGCGGGTACTGCTTATCACTACACCGCGCAAGATAAAATGTGTCCCTTTGTTGTGAGCTGTGCATTTAATGACTGCTATGCCCACTGGGAGTTGTAGTGCCTTAATAAGCCTGTCCAATAAGGATGCATGCCGTCCGCTCGGAGGAAGCCCCTCCTTTTCCAATGCACCAATTCTGCATGCACCGTTGATGTCACAAGTCGCTGTACACTGTTACTTCCTGGTCTGTGTGATTCTCGATCGCGAGTATCAACACCAATAATTCTACAGCTTGCACTGAATAATGAGATGGCAATCGAGTACTAACGAGCAATTAAAATTCTCCATTTGCCAGATGTTTCACCACAGCGGCACCTGTGTATCTTTCTTTGTCCATCATTTTGATCGATTCTCGAAGGCCTGTCAATGAAAACAATCTCTCTCCCTGCTAGTGCATTTTCCTTTACTCTAGGGAGCTCATCACAGAACTCTTCATAGTTCACACAATTGTGCATGGGCTCTCCTTCTGTGATTGGCTCAGCTATAAACATAGTTGGGTTCACTATCTTACATCAAACTATTTTAATCGCTGGATTTGATATGACTACCTCATAGGCAGAAGCCCTTTGAGAAGTCAACGTGCCTTTCAGTTTTTCCAAAATGGCAAATAGTGTGTGTTCAACAAATAACGTCATAGAGCATCCCATCACTATGCTTGTAGCCTTTTCTATGGCGAACGCAGCGGCTGCCAAACTTTGTGCACATGGAAAGTGACCTCTCATTACTGGGTCTAAGATCCCAGTGTAATATGAAAGGGGCTTGTACCCCAATGTGGTTCTCTGTGTGAGTGAGTACTGTTGTCATAAAGGTGCCATCTGTATGCAAAAATAAAAATAATTCCTCTGCATAATTAGGGATCCCTAGAACTGAGGCTGTGCAGATTACTTTTTTCAATTCTTCAAATCCTTCTTCCATTGCCTTGTAAGAGATGCCTTGCATACGAGCTATAGTCAAAGACCCATGCCCTGACATAATTAGTTAGTCCCAGAAAACTCTGCATCTGTTTTATCATGTGTGGCTTAGCTGTTTTTAAAATGGCCTCAGCTCTTTCAGGGGTGACCTTCTTTCCCTCATATGAAATCAATTGGCCTATGTACAACACTTCTTGTTGACAGTATTGTAACTTTTCCTTGTCAACCTTATATCCTTTGTCAGCAAGTATGATCATCAGCTGAACAGAATCACGTCTGCACTCTTCCTCTGTGGTGCTGCAAACTAAAATGTCATCTACAGATTGTAGCACAACGCTTTCTAAGGCAATATTGCTCAAGTCCATTAGGAGGACTCTGTTGAAAATTGATGGAGACTCACAGTACCCCTGGAGCAGCCTTGTGTTTTTTAATCGCACTTGTCTAACAGTAAACAATGTCAAATCTTGTGAGTCTTTGTGCAATGGGATTGAGAAAAACACATTTTTCAAGTCAATCACAGTGAAATATTGTGCATCAACAGTTATATTACATATAATTGTAGACAGGTTCAGGACTAAAGGGAACTCAGCTTCTTCAATTTGGTTTATTGGTCTCAAATCTTGTATTAAACACCACGGCCCCCCCTTACTTTTTTTCACGGGGTACACTGACGTATTACATGGTGACTCTGACATCACTAAGATACCTTGGTCCATCATGGCGGAAATCGTCTTAAAAATGCCTTCATCTGCCTCTCGAGACATGGGATATCGTCGTGCTTGAGGTAAAATTGCTCCTGGTTTTAATTTAATCTACACCTTTCCAACCCCTTTTAGTAAGCCTACGTCATAGGGACCAGTGGTCCATAATGAAACTGCCGCTTTTGCCATATAGTCATCAAAATATTCATGAAGTTTCTGTGCTAAAATCATACTCTGAGGAACTGCTCTCTTGATTGCCTTTACCCAATAAGTAATGCACATCTCGAATATAACAAAGTCATCACATAAATAATCTCCAAACAATTCTTCATCAGTGACATCAGTCAATCTGCAGCCCTCCTCGATGCCAATTATTGTGCTCCATCGTCTATCCTTATCATCATTTGCATCAAGTAAAGCCATGTTTCCTCAGACTATTGCTGCTTCTATGTATGAGGGAGAAATTCGACCCTCTTCTTCATCCATGGGTATCTGAGGCCTAAATAGAAACTCATCCAGTACTCTCATGGTTCTACTTACTAGACCTGGTAGCCATGTTAACAGAATACATATCCAATAATTAAAAACTTCGGGTTCAATCGGTATCGCCCTGCAAATGCCATGATCATTTCGCACACATTTAAAAAATGCATTCCCGGTGTTGAGCATACTATGCCTTCTTCTGTAAACTAAATGGTCATATTCAATTTTGTCATCAAATCTCATCCTGATATGTTCACAGGTGCCTGGAATAGAGCAGTGGCACCTTCATATCGCATCATCCTATAGAGACTAGTAATTCTTCTGTGAAAGGAACTTGACTCGTTCCTGTAAAACCCTGAGTATTCATCGCATTGCCAGACATTAAAAATGTGCCGTCACGGATACACAAGCACATTGCACCTGTGTCCACTAAGAACGAAAAAGCTTTGCCGCCTATATTTACGTCTATCCTCGGTTCCTCATGAGGATTTGGCATTATAGATAGGACTGAACACAGCAGGTCTCCCACTGAGCTGTCCCTCCATCAACAGTGACAACTCCTATTCTACGAGTCATTGGTAGTTCTGTGTTTGTGTTCTGTTGAAGTTGCATAGAGAATTGCTGCGATTGTCCTTGCGGTTGGTTACCTGTCATTTGCTGTGGTTGCAAGCCTTGCTGCACTCTTGGCGCTTGCTGCTGCACTGTTTGATTTTGCACAACTCCATTTCCACTCTGCTGTGAGTATGCAGATGGATTTGGCATTCCCTGTCTTGAAAACTGATCATTTTGTACCATCCCTTGACTTCTACACATACGAGCCATGTGCCCTGTCATTCCACATGTCCAACATATAGGTGGTGGTCTCCCCATCTGCCCATATTGCATATTCTGATTACCGTTTTGCATATTCTGAAAACCTCCCTGATTATTCTGCCAATTCCCTTGATTACCTTGCCAACCTCTTCCTCGATAGCCCCTTCTTCGTGGAGCATATCCACTTGTTAGGGAGAATTCTCATTCTATGGCTAATTTCCCTTACCTATAGAGTCCCCCAGCAGCTTTGCTGGATTTGAAGGGTTTGTTTTTTTCTCCTGCTAAGAGTGAGACTCTTTTTCCCACTCTTAGACATTTTTTCTATGTGTGTTCTAGGCTATTTTTGTGTTTATTGTCTATGAGGTTTCTCTTACCTCCATAGGAACCATCTTTATTCACATGTGTTACACAGCACCCTCCGTGCAGTGACACAGGGGTGTCCTAGCAACCCCCAAACCTAGACTCCATACCTTGGGACTGACTACTGTCTCCCAGGGCATGTAAAGTCCCCATTGACTTTACTAGTCAATTTTTGTGAACTAAACCAGTACAACCCATCTTACTATGGAGGTACTGGGAGGGGTTCATAGTTTTTCCCTTATGTTCATTTTCGATAGGGTACCGTACAGTCCCTCTCTCAAAAGTTTCTGGCTGGTGGCAGTGGTTACTACCGTGAATATTCGACCGCAAATATTTTCCTGTGGGATTTTCCCATTGTTCGAGGCTACATTTTCTGACAGCCTCTAATATACCGCCGGTGTATTTTAATATTAACTTTACTCTGATAGGTTTTATTTGCAAGAACTTTATTATAACTTCTTTCTCGTGTCTTTCTCTAAACTCCTAACCCAGGTCGGGGATCCTTTGTTCGTCCTTTTGGCAGGCTTCTACCAAGAAGCCCTCCTTTCGGCGCCACTGAGTCTGGGGTAGGTCCATTGTGTGGGAGGGGGAGTAGGACCCCTCGACAGGGTTGCCTCAGCAACCCATGTCGCACTCTATCCTGATAGGCTGGAGGGTCTCCCACAAAGATGACCACTCCACTGTGTGAGTGACTGCTAGGCTGTATGAATGGGGCTCTTTTTGCATAAAAGCAGGGTCCTGAGGACTGGAAGAGCAAGACGTCGCCACTGGAACTAAGAAGCCGAAGAGGAGAGAAGCCAAAGACATCTGCAATGACTAAACCACCGGTGAAGCCCTGCTGCAGCGTCTCACCACTTTTCTCCACACGACAAGAGAAGATCTTCATCTGTAAGAGCCTTCTTCCCTTGAGCTGGTGGGGCCAACCAGTTTGCCTTTCGCCTTCCTGGACCTGCCCTGGTCAAATCGCCAGTACCCTGTACTTGGAGACTGGATAGCCAGGTACCCGTCCACCCGGACCGCGATTTAAAGGAGCGTACCTTTTAATCGTCGGGCAGCACCGCGGCTGGTTTCATCCCTGGGCAGTGCAGTAACTCTAACCTTCCTCCATGACGAGAGCCTCTCTTCCTCTGCTGGATCCCCCAAACTGCAGGAACTACCAGGAACAACCACCACCGCAGGGGCCACTTCTTCATTTTAAAGGTACATTGTTCCGCCAGACCGCCCTTTCTGCGTGGTAGAGCTAAAGGTGTTTTATATCCTTTACCTACCTGTTGGGTTGGCCGCCCCTCTCTCTTAAAATTGTCTTTCACCTTCTGCATCCACCTTTTCAAAATCGTTAACCAAAGACTTGACTGCAGCTACAAGAACATTTTGCTCCTGGGTTCTTGCCCTGTACCACTGACTCTGGCACAGGCCTACTGACTCTGGCTAAATTTGTTAGAACTGCCTTCACTAGATTGCTTCTCAACTAGAACTGTGTTGGTGCACCTACTTCTCATAACCACCCCTTCCTTCCAACTGTTAAACCTTGTGAAGTGCCATTTTGCTCAGTTTTCATTTAAGTATTTGCTATACTGATGTACTGCCTTGCATAAACTGGTTCACAAACTCATGGGAAGTGTTGCTGGGGCCTATAAGAAGATATTTCTATATGACTTGTGTTTTCCCTCCCTTGTAAGAAATTGCCAGAGTGCCATTTGTGTTTGGTTTTCACTGTGCCGTTTTGCTCAGTTCTCACTCTTGCTCAAACTTGTCTACAATTTAACTAGGGAGTTGTGTATACTTTCTTTGACTGAATTTAACTTGCTGAAGAACTGTGATAAATGTGTTTTTACTAGAAGTGTATAAAATAAATATATATTCCTTTTTAATACAACGCTTTGGTCAGTGTTTCCTTGCTCCAAAGTACTGAAGGCCTATTGTGTGAACCCTGAATACTGCTCATCTCCCTCTTGAGATAAGTCTGACTGAAAAGCCACAGCTACCAACTAAATCTTTGTGGTACAGACTGATACACAAGGGGATTTATTGCTCTCACCTGTAGTCCTAATCTTCTGTAGTGCTCCCTAAGGGAACTGCACAGGATTCTACCTAACACTGGTATACAGCGGTGAGGATAAATGTATTGGATTTACATTTTAGAGGTCTGCTAGTACCTTGGTTCAAATAACCACAAGGCTAACTATCACAAAAAGTTTATTTTAAACAAAGTCAAAAATATGGAAAGTTACAGCCAGGAGACCCTCCTTACTAATACTGCTGATTATTTAAGGAATCTGTGTAGACAGAAAGGTCTCCCTGTCAAAGTTAAGAAATTAGAAATGATTGATAGACTGTTAGAGAAACAAAGTCTGGATAGTGGTGCTGTAGTGCCCACTACCCCAGCAAATGTAGCAAACATTGAGGAGGATAATGTTGAAAATGTTATTGCTGAAACAGATGAGGAGGGTAACAATCTCATCCCCTCTGGCCCTCTACCTGCTCAAAGGCCTCAACCTGTGGCTACTGGACCTTTACCAGGTCCCACATTAAGTCCTGAATTTATTTCTCTAGAAAAAATGAGACTTGAACTAGAATTCAAAAGAATTAGTGCCCAAACTGAACAGAGACATCAAGAACTAAGGCTCAAAGAAATGGAGTTCAATCATGAGCTTGAGATGAAGAAATTGTCTTTGGAAAATGCTTCTCTCCCTGAATCCTCTAGATATTCCAGTCCAATAAGACCTTGGATGCCTAAAGAGATTGTGGGTATGTATGAACCTAAGTTGGATGTATTAGATCGGCTAGCTATGTTTGAGTACAATCATGGGCTCCAGGATATCAAAGGGAATCAGTTGATCCCCTGGTTATTCTCTAGGCCCCCCTGTTGCATCTGATGTGCTAATTGAGTTGGGGGATGTGGATAGGATGGATTATGAATGTGTAAAGCTAGCTTTGATAGCTAGATTTGGGAAGCCTCCTTCCCAGTACCTTAAGAGGTCTAGGACCCTCAAAAAGCATGATAGTACCCTTTGGGCTACTTTGGTGAATGAGTGTTTGAAGTACTTAGAGGGATGGGTTAAGGGTTATAGAGTTAACACTTATGAAGGAATGAGAAATCTTGTAATGTTGGAGTCTATATATGATGCCTGCTCTCCAGAGCTCAGACAGCACTTGGCTGATTCAAAATAACTAGATTCTAAGAAGCTAGCTAAGGCTGCTGACTTGTGGGCTGCCAACAGGGCTACTCACAAGGATTCAGGGGTAACTCAGAAAAAGGATGAGGGAAAGCAGCCCAAGAAAGACAACAAAGAGAATTCAAATAATTCCAATTCCAAAGAGGCCCCCAAACCAAATTCTAAGGGTAAGCCACAAGGGAAAACTAATCAGGCAAGGGCACCTTCTGGTCCCAGACCAGAGGGAGGTCAGAACAAGCCACCACTCATAAAGAAATTTGGAAAATGTTATGTTTGTGGCTCTACTGATCATGTGAAAGGGGATCCCAGATGTAAAGGTAAACCTTCAGGGGTCCACACTGTCTCCTTAGCCTTCGCTCCAGAGGAGGAAGTACATATGGCCAGTGGAAGCTTTCAACTACTAGCTGAAGACCCCATTGGAGTCTCAGCTAGTGTATCTTTAGTATCCCTAGGGTTGTGGGAACAACAGAATTTAGATGTGTATAATTCTATCCTTCCTAATAACTCCTAACTAAAGAGTATTATAAAGACAGTGTCCTAGTCAATGGTCAGGAGACCCCTGCCATTAGAGACACTGGGGCCAGCATAACTGTGGTGGATGAATCTTTTTTCAAAGTGGAGGATGTTGCTAAGGCACCCAAACGCCTCACCAAGTTAGCTGGAGGGCCTGTGCAGATGCTTCTCCAATTACCAGCTCTCACCCAGTGCAATGAAACAATCTGAAGTACCAGGAAGGGTGCTGTTGGGCAATGATCTGAAAGACCTGGGAGTAGTGTCAAATACACCCAGACCTCCTAGTAAGAGATTACAGGAGCTTACCAGACCTGCAAGGGAGAGGACCTTGGGGGGCTGTCCTGAGCAGATGATGGAAAAAGAAATCACTCCTACTCCACTGGAGTTACTAACTGCTATTTCAAAGCAACCAGAAGCAAAGGGGAAACCCAAGGCTTCCAAGAAGAAACCAGCAGAAAGCACTCCAGTGCCGCCAACCAGGAAATCTTAGAATCTAGGATGTACTTGACTTCAAATTCGGGTTCTCTGTTAATCAGTACCGGATTTGGTGGTGTTTTGACCCGAGTTCCAGGCTGAACAGGTTTTAAGAGTGACACGTGGAATACGGGATGGATCTGCATATTTGGTGGTAAAGCTAGTTTTACTGCCACAGGATTTATAATAGCCTTGATGGTATAGGGCCCTAGATACCTGGGACGAAATGTTCGAGTTCCTCTTATGGGCACGTGCCGATACTCCAACCAGACTTCATCTCCGACTTGGTAGTCTGGGGCTTTTCTTCAGTGTTGATCAGAGAATCTTTTCTGTCTTTCTTTGGCTTGGATCAAGTGATCTGCTGCCTTTTTGAAGGTTTGAATGATGGTCGTATGTAAAGTCTTTGCCGTATGCATTTCCAAGGCCATGGGCGTATCTAATTCGGAAGTACGTGGGTGTCTTCCATATACGGTGTAGAATGGACTCTGTCCGATACTGGTGTGTAGCGAGTTGTTGTAGGCATATTCGGCTATCCACAGCACATCCTTCCAGCTTTATTCCACTTGATGTAACATGCACGTGGGTATTGCTCTAGTGTCTGATTCATCCGCTCCGTTTGGCCATCAGTTTGGGGATGGTGACTAGTGGACAGACGAATATCGATTTGGGCACTAGCACAATTCTTCCTCCAGAAGTTAGACACAAACTGACTCCCTCGGTCAGAAATCAGGACGGAGGGGAAATCATGTAATCGTACGATTTGCTCTAAAAACACCTTTGCCTGACTGGATGCGTTTGGTAGACCGTTAAGCGGAATGAAATGGGTCATTTTAGAGAATAGATCAACAACCACTAGGATGGTGTTGAACCCATGACAGGGAGGCAGATCTGTGATGAAATCGAGGGAGAGTGTGTGCCAAGGTGGAGGTGGAATATCCAGGGGTTGAAGAAGGCCCGCAGGTCTTTGTTTCTGGGATTTATTCTGTGCACAAATGCCACATGAAAGAATAAACTGCGTAATGTCCTTTTGCCAGGTCGGCCACCAATAATTTCGTTTCACCTTGGCTAGGGTCTTGGCAATTCCTGGATGTCCTTCTATCAGGGGGTCGTGATAACCAGAAATGACTTCTTCTTGAAGTGCCTTATTCGGTAGATATAAACGCCCTCTGAAATACAGTAGTTGGTTCTTTATTGTGTAATGTTCACCTTGAGTGGTCCAGTCTTGTAGAGACTCGGTGTTCATTAGGAGCCGAATTTCTTTTTGCAGTTCGTCCAGCGATAACGTTGTTGTAAGTCCTAGTAGTTTGTCAGCTGGAATAATGGCCACCGGGTCTGGGGTCGAATATGCATTCTCATCAATACCCATGAGGGATAGGGCGTTGGCTTTTCCGTTCTGGACTCCAGGTCGGTACGTGATTATGTAATCATATTCTGCGAAGAATAAAGCCCATCGGAGTTGACGGAATGATTGAGCCTTTGCCGTCTTGAGGTATTGCAGGTTGTGATGGTCGGTGATTACTGTGATGGTATGTCTGGCACCTAGGAGGTAATGCCGCCAAGCCTTAAAGGCTGCCTTGATAGCTAGGAGTTTCTTGTCTGTTATTGCATAGTTAAGTTCAGGTGTAGTAAATTTTCATGACCAAAAGGCCACGGGATGTAACTGGCCTGTTTCGGGATCCCTTTGGGAAAGAACAGCCCCCATTGCCATGCTGGAGGCATCTGTTTCCACTACATATGGGAGATCTGGGCGGGGGTGTCGTAGCACTGGGGCTGAGGTAAATCTTTTCTTGAGTTCCTGGAAGGCCATCTCAGCCTCTTCTGTCCATTGGAACAGTTTGTTGTTTTTTCGTAATGAAGAAGTGATCAGGTGCACAATCTGGCAGACACCCGGGATGAATCGGCGATAAAAGTTCGCAAAGCCGAGCATACTTTGGACACCTTTGACTGAAGACGGTGATGGCCAGCTAAGGGTGGCATCTACTTTGTGCATATCCATACGGTCGCCTCTGGGAGTGAGGACAAAACCAAGGAACTCGACTTCGGTGACATGGAAGGAGCATTTTTCAAGTTTGGCATATAGCTGGTGCTGTCGGAGTTTTGCAAGGACGGAGCAAACGTGCCTGACATGGTCCTGTTTAGAAGACGAGTACACCAAGATGTCGTCGATGTAAACTAGGACACATACGTCGATCATTTCAGTAGTACATCGTTCATGAATTACTGGAATGCCGCAGGAGCGTTGCAAAGCCCAAAGGGCATCACCTGATATTCATACAGCCCATACTTAGTATGCCAGGTATTGGTCCAGATATGATTTCAAGTGGAGATTTTCAGGTTCAGTGAGTGCATAAATTCGGCTGCATGGGATTTGTGCACCAAGTACGAGGTCAATCTGACAGTCATATGGCCTGTGAGGGGGTAAGGTATTAGCCTGTTCTTTTTGGAAAACATCTTGGAAATCGTGGTATTCGTTTGGTAGTGTACTTGTTACACCTAGTACCAACGCCTCTTTATCTTGGACTGGTGTCTCTGGGTCAGACGATGGCATTTCCACTTGGTATCACACATGAGCACACTCATTGGAGAAGGCTCATTTTTTGGCTTGCAATTCGATGTTAGGATTCTGAGCCACCAACCACGGCATCCCTAGAATCACCCGGAACTGAGGGGCCTTGATAAGGTCGAAGGCAATGGCTTCCCGATGTCCGTCTTGGCTCAGAAGGGTCAATTCTGCTGTGCGTTGAGTTACAGGACCAGAAGCTATCTCTGTGTCGTCGACAGTGGTGACCTTCTCAGTTGTCGTTTTCTGACAAAGGGGAAGCCCCATACTTGTAGCCAGGCCTTGGGTATGTAGTTACCATCGTCTCCGCTGTCTATATATGCCTCCACAGCATGCATCCGAGACGGTTGTTGGTGACTGATCAAAATCACAGGCAGGGCAAGGTGTGAGGTCTGTGGTTCTTTTCCTTTGCTCGAGAAACTGACCTCTTTGCTTCCCGGACCTGAACGTTTTATGACTCTTGCTCTCCTCCTACTTTCTCTGTAGTTCCAACGGTTCTCCTAGGGGGTTTTACCGGAAATTCTCTGAGGAAGGGACCTTATTTCCAGCAGTACAGGCATAATTGCGGTTGTCTCCTTTTGTCTCTTTTGGCCTTGGTTAATGGGCTCCGTACCCCCCCAATTTGCATGGGTTCCGAAGTGTTTTCTGATGAACGCGGAATGTTCTCCTTTGAGCGTACATACACAGTCCGTTTCTCCGCTCTGGCTCGATCTGTCCTTCGATCTTGCAGCCTGTGGTCTAGCTGCACCACTAGGTGATGAACTCTGCACAGTCTTTTGGCGGGTTTATCACCTGAGCTAGGACGTCTTTCAATTCCCCTCGTAATCTTCGATGGAATAACGTTGTTCGTTTCTCCTCAGGCCACCCAGTTTCAACGACAAATCTGTCAAAAGTGGCGATGTATGTTACCAAATCTTGGCTGCCTTGGCGGAGGGACAGAAGTTTGTTATCCAGAGCTTGGTCCTGGGTATGTCGGGCAAACAGCTTCTCCATCTCCTGTTGAAACCCCCTGAAATCCCGCAGGAGTGGGTCATCCTGGCTTGCTAACAGTATGGACCAATCCGCGGCACTGCCACTCAGATATGACAGAACAAAGGCAACCTGTTACTGATCGTTAGGAAAGGCTCCGGGTCTACAAAGGAAATGGAGGTGGCACTGGTTCATGAATACTGCATATTTCCTTGGGTCCCCATTAAAACGTATCGGTGGGGCCAAAGGAACTGCCCCAGGGAGGACCACCTGCACTGGATTGACAGATGTGGCTGGAACCGCCGGAATACTTCCTGGCAACAGAGCCTGCCCAGCCTGTGTTTGGAGCAATTGTCTGGCTAATTCATCGGTGCGGTCCTTGGTGACAATCAACTCCCTCCTAAGGGTGTTGGTTTCTTGCCAGGCGGAGTTCACCTCGGCCCGTAATTCTCCCAGTAACTGGACTAGTTGGTCAGTCTCTGATGTTTCCATGACGCCCAGGTGGATGTTTTTAATTGAGGCTTTGCATTCTGTTACGCTCACCAGGTTTCCACGGGGGCGCCACACGATACTGGATGGAGGTCTAAGCGCTATCCCAGACCCCTCTCTGCTTGGTTATGTGCCAGACGTTGGGTAGCACCTATAACAGGAGAAAGGAGGGTTAAGGTACTGGTTCTGTGATGGGTGGACTCCCACCTCCCTCTGGTCTAAATCTCCTCCCTTGGGGTTATTGCTAACCTTAGATTTTTGTGTGTTGAACTCTCTGTTCTTCGTCTCTGTGCAGGGGCGCATGGTTGGTGCAGGCGTTCCGTGGACCTAGTTGCTTCACTGGTCCGTGTGCCCTTAGGTCAGGTCCAGACCGGCTGTGACTCCGACTCTGCTTGCTGTCTTCCAGGTGAGTTATAATGTCTTTTCCGTCTTTATTCTGTCTCTTTCTTTCCCTCCGTTTTCTCTGTCTTCTCGGCGTCTTGCTCCACTACGCTGTTCCCTAACAATGTCTCTTTTTGTTTTCACAGGGATGGTTGTGATCTCGGAGTTGCTGCGCCAATGGCGAAGACCACAGTGAGTTATTGATGCGCGGAGCGCTGCACTGTTTATTGGTGTTAATTGCTAACCTGTGTTCTCTTCCCTTCTTTTTACAGGTTGCGGTGATGTTCCGAAGTGATGAGCGATCGAAGCGCTGCTTGCCCAGGTAAGTGCTTTGTTAATGCTGACCTTGTTCCTTCTCCCTTGCAGGTTGCTGTGAAACCCGGAGATGGCGAGGTAAGAGAAGCACAGGGTGCTGCCAGGACTCACTGCTTGCCCAGGTAAGAATTGTTATTAATGCTGTCCTTGTTTCTTTACCTTTGCAGGTTGCGGCAAACTCCGGGGATGGGTGAGGTAAGCAAAGCGCAGGATGGATTCAAGACCGGTTACTTCACAGGTAAGTGCTCTTGCTCGCTAATGCTGTTCTTGTTCTTCCAGGTTATTAATGGAATCCAGATCTAGGGGCTTTAGGATCGGGCTGCCGGAGAAGCAGATGAGCAGGAGCTGGACACGGTGAGCATTACGCTGCAGGAGTGCAGAATAATGCGTAGCATGTTCTGCTGTTTGGGTGTGGTTTAAATAGCCCAGGTAAAGTAGTTCCAGGCCAAGTAGTTCCAGGCCCTGCCACCCCCAAAACACTAGACCGCTTAACTTGGTTCTAAAGAAATGAGCTGTGTAATAGGCCTCCATGTTGGATTAAGGTCCAAAACTGGTATTGCTTCATTTTTTTTAAAATTAATTGTTTATGGTCTACAATTTCTGTCTGACCGACATGAAAAGGAAACCTTTACAATTTCTTTTAGTAAAAGGAAAAAGGGAACATGTTCCAGAAGAGATGGTAAGTGAAGAAGCAAGAGAGAAAAAACAAATAGATGCGAGTGGAAATTCTTGTTGTCCCTCAACAGCTAAAGTAAACAATTTTCTTACCCCTCGTTGAGAGGGGAAGAAAACAATAGTTTTTGTTCCTCTATAACAAGTGTAGGGACTGTAGAAGATTCACCACTGCCACTGTTAGATGGTTCTCGTGACCTGCTATTATTCTGTGCCAGGTGTTTTCCGATGTCAGCCATTCAGGTCTTTCTACAAATCTTCCTCATTTTTTTAATCGCAAGCCCCAAGTTCCCTTACACTCTATGAGCAGATGTTTTAGAGTTTGGTTTCCTGGGGTTGCACAATTTTTGAAGTAGATCACTGATTTTTTATCCAGTCTGATGTTACCATCTCTTGCTTTATTTTCAATGGATTTTCCGTCAGGGTTTCCATATTTGACTCAGTTCTTGATATTATCACTTTTATTTTCTTTTCCAGGGTTTGCAGTTCAGATCTTGATTTCTTATGATGCTCGTTTGTGTCTTCATACAAAGAGCCTTTTTTAGGTGTTATAATTTCTCTATAGAAGGATGTTAACTTCCAATCAGCCATGCAATTTAGAGATTTTAAACCCAGTTCAAAACGTAATTGTCCTCCTGATGCACCCCATGGCAAATTTAGGGCTTTCTTCCAGATTCTTCCTTCTATTTTGTCCCAATTAAAGTTCCATAATTGTGGCTTAGCTTCTATTCCGTATAGCAGAATTGGAACTATTTTGCTCAGGTAGTATTTTACCATTGGAACGATTGAGAATTTACAGAATCTGGTCTTAATTTTGATCAGGTGGGGGATTAGAGCTTGGGCTTTGGAGGTGATATCTCTCCCTACTTTATATATTGCGGGGTTATCATAGATCATGTACCCCAAGTATTTAAGATCTTCAACTTGGGGAATTCTTTGACCATCCAGAGTCCAATTTTTGTATAGTATCTTTTTCCTCAGATGTTGGAGTACTAAGATCCTTGATTTTTTAGGATTTATTATCAGCCCATTCTCCTCTGCGTATTTACCCAGGCCGTCTAACAGTCCTTGCAACCCGATGGCTGTTCTGTCAAGCAGAATAATGTTGTCCGCATAGGCTAGCCAGTATATTTGTCTGCCATTTATGACTGGGCTTGCCAGTGCGAGCGGGCCCAAATGTTCTCCTATATCTGCTAGGAACAGATTAAAGAAAGTGGGGGCTCCCAAACAACCCTGTCTAACCCCTCTTTCCACAGTAACTGCCTCTGAAAGATGGCCGTTGTTATCTAGCCATACTCTTACACTTGTTCCCCTGTGCAGTTCCATTCGCATTGATAGTAGTGGTTCTGGTATTCCCTTTTTTCTGAGTTTGTGCCATAATCTGGTTCTATCGATCTGGTCAAAAGCCTTAGATAGGTCTATCCAGGCTCCATATAGGGGTGTTTCTCCTTTGGCCCTTGTTGTTTCACTAAAGATGTTTAAGAGGGCTCCATTTAGGGCTGTTGATAGACCTTTTCTAAAGCCTGTTTGGCATCTGGATAGTATCCCCTCTTGTTCTGTCCAGCTCGAGAGCTCATTCAATAGCAGTCTCATAACTATTTTACTATCTATGTCTACGAGGGCGATGGGTCTATAATTGTATGGATTTGCCCTATCGCCCTCCTTAAAGAATGGTATGACTAAGGCCGTTTTCCACAATGGAGGACATTTCTTTTGTTTCAAAATCTCCCTTAAGAGATTTTACAATAGCCTGGCCCACAGCCTCGGGTTTTCCCTTAGTACTTGATAGGTGAGGCCGTTTGGCCCTGCTGCTCTTGACAAGGAGGCCTTCGCTATTATTTCCACAATTTCCTTCTCCTCGATTTGTAGTTCCCAGCCTTTGTCCAGGGGCAGGCAGGGTTGTTCTTTTAGTATCTTTACAAAGCTTTTGGTAAGGTGTTCCATCCAGGATCGCTCTGGAACCAGATTGCACAATGTGCTGCTGGAGTTTGGTTCTAGTTCTCTTAACAGTGACCAGAAGCTTCTTGATGGCGTGGATGAGACTAGTTTTAGCATCTTCTTCAATTGCTGAGAGTATGCTTCACAGTTGAGTTTTTGCCTTTTCAGGTCTCCAATGGTTTTTCTCAAATCTCTTTTCCTTTGTCTCATTTTTTCATCAAAACTGTGGAGATGTATGTGTTTCCTACTGTTTGATGGCCCTTTTGGGGGGAGGATTGACCATAAAGTCTCCACAAATTTATCTGGGTTGCTTATCTCTTGGGCTGTCTGTTCTGGCATGTTTTCTAGTTTTTTAATTGAGGTTTCTCCCACCTTGACCATATTTTCTTAGTCTTACTTTGCCTTTTATTCACGTTAATTCTTGCTTATGAATAGAGTTTGCCGTTTTTTGAGTCGTACTTGATTGATAGTTCCAATCTCGAGTGATCGCTTCCTCCTTCATTTTTTATTATTAGCATTGATTTCCGGGAAAAAAGTTTTTCGCTGACAAATATATAATCCAGTGTCGACGCTGAATTTCCTCTTTGCCAGGTCGTACAAGGCTCTTCGTGTCCTTGATTTGCAGTATTCATCATTTCAAGGTCCCAGGCCTTGGTGAATTCTAACCAGTATCTTCCTTTATTTGATAGGGTTTGTTTGCCAAGAGCCCCATTGATTCTCTTGCAATATATGCATTCTACATTGAAATCACCTACTAGCATGATTTCCACTTCTTGCCATTTTGTCTTAATCAACCCTATTAATTCTGCTAATTTATCTTGAAAGGGACGGATTTTAATGATTGCCGGGTTCCAATACATGTTTATCACGATCAGGGCAATGTCTTCTGGATTTTCAGAGGCATGGATTTTGCAGGCCAGGATTCCACTTTCGTCTTTCCATATTTGTGTAGCACGTTTAAATGTGCTGTTTTTTATGGCCCTTATTAACCCTCCCGCCGGCCTCCCTTTTGCTTTCTGGCTTGCTGGTAGGCAGAAGGTTGAAAATCCCTCTATTTCCATTGGATTCACTAGCCATGTTTCATGAAAAGCCAGTATGTCCATTTCCTCCAGAAGATAGTTTTTCACTTCTTTTGCCCTGAACGTGCTGGAGCCTCTTGTATTCCAGCTGACCATATTCAGTTCTTCCTGCCTAAAGGTTCTGAGTTCCTATGCCCATATTTTTCAATACTTGCGTCAGTATATCGGGTAGGGCCGCCAATGTTTTTTCTTGAAGTGATGTTCCCTTCTTAGATATTCCTTCTTCTCCATTTGCGTCCTTTGAGCCCCTCCCTTCATTCCGGGCTATGTCCTTCTGTTGTTCTTGTTTGTTCGTCTAAAGCTCAGTTGATTTAGGATCGGAGGTGTAGATGGTTAGCCCTTCTTGTTCTAATTCTTTATTAGCATTTAGAATTGCAGCACAGGCTTTTGTTGAATTCAGTCCTATTTCTACTAGGAACGAATTTGCCCGATCTGGGAATTTCACATACTCTAGGTCTTCTGTGGAAAATAGGTAGAGATTTCAAGATTTCAATTTTTTTTAGCTATAGATAGTATCACCATTCTACTAAGGGATTTGGTCTTTGCTCGCTTTGACTCCATTTTTAGCCAAAATTTAGGAATTTCTAATCCTGTAGGGGAATCCTTTTGAGTGTCTGCGCTGCTGCATCCCAATTCATTTTTCTCTTCCACCCTTTGTTTTGTGGGTTCTTTTTCTCTCTCTCTAGCTTCTCTTGTTTCTGGTTCTGGTATAGTTTGGAATTTTCCATGTCCCAGGTTCATCACCACTTCGATATAGGAGTCTTTTGCATTTGAATTTAGCATTTTTGGTGAAATTACTTTCTTTTTTCGTTTGGTAAAAATTGGAGCCAATTTCACATTTTTTTTAGCATGGATCTCAGTGGGCTTGATTTGATTCTCAGCTTGTGAGCCTGCATTTACACCCGTTAATTTTGATGTGTTTGGGGCGTCTTGCCCTGTGCTTTCCTTTCCCTTCTGTCTTTGTGGTAAATTTCCCAAATTGTCTTCCAATGCATTTTGCCACTTTTTTGGGACATTTTCCAGAGGTATTTTACCCATTTTCGGGGGAGTGTTGTTCCCAGTTTCACGTGTATTTTCTTCCATTACCTTCCCCCTTTTTTTGCTGTTTTTATTTCGTAACTTTTTTCTTGTTTTTTTGTCAAGCGGGGGAAATTTTCCTCCTCCATGTTTTTCTTTTTTTGTTGTTTTTTTTTTGCATTCCTTCGTCTCCTAGAGTTTTGGTTATTTGCCTCAGTCCAGCTTGTAATTGAGTAGTCTCTAGGATCCTCTTGGGCTTCCTTTTGCATGTTTTTGGGTTCCTCTTCTATTTGATCTTGTTCTTCCACCAATTGGGCTGTCTTTAAAATATCTTCTAATGTTGATTCTGATAGGGGGGTGTCTTCCTGGGCGTCAAGATGTTGGATTTCAACCTGGATTCCTATTTCTTTTTGTATTGGTTTCTCATTCCAGTTCCACATAGCCTTCAGCATCTGGTCTCTGCTTGATTCTTGTGCCTTCCCGGGATCTTTCAACACAGTGCGGAGAAGAGCTGTTTCTTTTCGGTGGTTTAGGGAGACTTTTTTTTATCTCTTCCAATGATGGAATTATTGTGGTGTTTATCACATTGCTGAGGCCAACCATTGATGCTTCACATCTTGCTACTTCCAAAACTACTTCCAAAACTATGCCTGCTTGGGATTGGATCTCCCCTTTTAGTAATTCAAAAACTGACACCAATG
Source organism: Ambystoma mexicanum (assembly GCF_040938575.1). Taxonomy (NCBI): domain Eukaryota; kingdom Metazoa; phylum Chordata; class Amphibia; order Caudata; family Ambystomatidae; genus Ambystoma; species Ambystoma mexicanum. Next base: position 402,107,123 of record NC_090930.1, on the reverse strand, counting down.
AGTTTAGAACATAGTTAAGGGCACTCAAGGTTGCCCCGCTTGTGGGGAGACTTGGCTCACACTTTTTCCCTCTTCTGCAGATTCGTTGTTATGGGTCTCCGTTGGGGGGTTTCTATTGTTTGTATCGTTGCTTTCCCTCTCAACTTCCCTCTCAGTTTCCTTCTCACTTTCAACACTTTCTTTTTTTGTTATTTGTTGTTCATCCCCTGATTTTTTCCTCATCTCATCCTCTTCAATTTGCTGCATTGGGTCATTTATTGGGTATTCCACCAGTTCATCCAAGCTTCTACTTCTCCTTTTTTCAAAATACTCTTATTTTTTTCTGTATATTTCTGGTGGTAACTATGTATTGCAGCCCTTTTTTCCAATGGTTTCTACAGTCTGACTGACTTACATTTTCAATTCTCTCCTCTTCTGCTCTTGGATTAGGGGTATGTATTTGGGCCTCCACTTAGTGCTGGTTATTCATTGTGGGTTCCTGCTCGCTCTTATCTGCAGGTGATCCTACAGTAGTGGAGTATGCCTCTGGCTCCAAATAGAAGCCATCCCACTCAGGTACTTTGGTTAAACCCAGATGTGCTGTACTCCTTAATTTCATTCTAAGGTCAGACGTTGCCGGTAGTTGTGATTTTAAGAATCATATGTTGTTGTTTATCTGTTTTTACACTTTAATTTATTTGACTTTTACCTAAAACTGTCCCGGAATGATAGAGATCTTCCTTTTCCTCCGTTCGAGCCGGTTTGTAAGGGTAGAGGGTGATCTTGTAATCGGGGGATATAAACCCCCTACCAATCGAAGGTGGAGCGCCACACGCCAAAGCTGCCAAACAGCCTAACAGCACCAGCCCTTCTGCCACCAGGGCTTACGCCGCAAGGGTGACAGTGCGGTGCTTTTAAAGATGCCGGCAATGTCACGTGCTACAGTCACGTGATGCTCAGCAGCTCCGCCTCCCTCAATGCAGAAAGAGCCCGACGCTCTCAATGCTGCTGGAGGGGGAAGCTAGCAGGCGGGTGCAGGCACAGCTCAGTGAGGTAAGATGATCCTGATGCTCCGTCTGAGATCGCACCAAAGTATTGCTTTATTCTTGATAATGAGCCTGGCGCCAAAGGCGCCATGACTGACTCCATGTATGTTTCTGATGGAGTTTTAAGGCCCTTGGGGCCAGTGTGAAGAGCTTTAGCCCCACTGCTGCCAGGGGCTGTTATACCTGAGGGGGTCAGGGGCATGGATCGTGACAGGAGTGCACATATGAAGCAATCCTCCTTTAAAGTTCTTCTTCCAAATTCCTTCATGTGTTGATACCATATGTTATTTCTCAAGTGAGCTGTGCTGTCCAGGTAATGATTTAATTCATAATTATCTTCCTGGGTGCTTGTTTTAGGCCTCATTCTTTTCATGTGAGCTTCTATGATCATATCGTGAAGTGTACCAGCATAGCCTCTTCCAGCTGGCATAATTACAGGAACATCTATCAATGCTCCCTGTGTAGGAGAGGTTTCAGCAAGTTTCATCCTCTCAACATACAATTTAGGCATGAAAATGTCTTGCAAGATCTCCATGTGTGACTGTCTTTTGGGGATTATCTTTGGGTCATTTAATACAGGACCAGGTGTATTTGCATGTATTACTTGTATGGGATCACCATCTAACAACCTCTTGTCCTGTCTGTCTTGTCAAGTCCGTCTTTTCCGTCCAAAAAGAGTTTCTAGGACGCTTTTTGTATGTGAATGAATACTAATGGCACTTATCTCAGGCACAGGCAATTTGTCATCTTTCTTTGGGACAGGGGAATGACTACATAGTGTCTGGGCTGCTTAGTAGTTGCCACGTTTACATTTTCCTTCTGCTCAGGAACATGCACAGGAGTCTTAACTCCATTTGCACCAATGTAGTAAGATGTGCGTACTGTCAGTGAGAGCAGTATGATTATGAACACAATACAAGCATAAATAACACAGAGGTATGTTACTTTACAACATCTACTTCATGGACATCGTGGACGTCTCTCTGCATCCGGCATTATTATATTACTGTTGATGCTACCCATCTTTATTGCCTAAGGACGGCAGAACTCAAACTTTAATGCTGCAACATTATGTACTGCTTCTGGGATCTGCTGTCTTGACTTCAGCACTTCGTCCTAGCTGATCGAGGATAAGAATTTCAACGATCTCCTTGCATCAGTCTTTTATCGGATGAAGTGAAAATGTCTCCTCAGCAAGAAAGAAAACGACTTCCCAACTGTTCTCTAGACGTTCTTCTCCCGAAAGTCTCCTTTTATAATGTTCTCATCTACTTCAAGTGTCTAGATAAGTTAAATGACAAATATCAGCTCCCAGTTTACACCTCGAATCTGCCTCAGCCCAGACGACATGATGAATTTCTTTCAGCATGAAACAAGAGTCTTACTTTATCAGCAACCTCTCGATCTGCCCCTCGAAGGAAAGTTTCACACCGACCTCAGAGTTTGCTCAGAATATATGCTCAATTGGATTATAATACCTTCCAAGATCACATTCAAGTGTGCAGTGTTTCTCGGATCCCTTAGAAAGGTGAGCACATCCGTACGTCTTCCAACAAGATGCTGGTACTCTTCAATTAGATGAAAGAACACCGCACTGACTAGTCTATGAGTGGCATCAGTTGATAGGGGCATTTGTGCTTTCCTCACTGTACTCGAGTAACTGCAAAATTTGTTCAGTGATAGCTATAAGCAAACTTCTCATAACTGGGCCATTCTTAGGATCGCGCAAGAAAGCTGGAATGCGAGTAGTGCTCCCCACAATCAAAGGAAATCCACGCAATACAAACTCAAAATAAGCAAGAATGAGCCGAGAAAGGTCATCATTGGGTAACACCATAGGCAAATCCAAACCGAACACAGGACGCTTTGGGCACTTTACACGGATTGTGCTTTTGGACTCATTTGCAAAACAAACTGCCTTTCCCACAAGGTGAATACACAGCGGTGACCTTTAATAGTTATACCATCTCGCTAGGAATATATACTAAACGTTGTAATTTTTCACTGTTTAGGCTGTTTGTGTGTATTTGGAGGCAGAACCTACTTAAACTGGGACACGCACGCACCGCGCACGCGCACCCTAGCAAGTCCCCTCAAGTCCCGCTTTGCCGCTTAGCCGCAGAGTTGCAGCTTTGGGGCTATGGGACTTTGATTTTTTTTTTTAACGCTTTGTTTGGTGTTTGGTGTTATATAGGGTTGACTGCCCCTTTGGTATTTATTTACTTTATCCTATTTCATGTCATTTTGTTAACTTAATTGTTGTTGCTTGGCTGTATCATTTAAACTACCTTTGTAGAAATCTATTTCTACCAATTGCACCTTCATTATGAGTATGTTACCATACACCCTTAAATCTAATATGCCTAACTCAGTTACACAAATAGGCCCCCCTTTGTGTGCAGACTCGAGTAAATCTAAAGACAATCTAAAAAGAGTGTCATCATGCACCTCAATTACATTAACTCCGCAAGCTAAATCTCGCTTAAAAATCCCATCTGCGAGTAAGGATATTAGACAATTTTGCCCTCCTTTGAAGAACACGCCACAAGACACCATGATTCCAACACCTCAGAATGGTCATCTTTCTGAAGCAGGCGTGTTTCTTCCCCCAGTTGAAACTGGCTCTCCTAAGACTGCCCTACAGAATCATGAAGAAATTCAAATTCCTCCAAAACTTATGGCTCAGGATCCCATTCATTCGTTAGTACAACTTGAACCGTTTGAGGCTCCAGCAAAGAATTATGAGGATCCCCAAATCCGCAAGGAGCTTCCGGTATCTGACAATACCATGCTACAAACGCTCAAGCTTTCTGAACAAGACAAACAACCACAACTTCAATTAGATCAAATAGAAGACATTTCAGATGCCGAAGAAAATGAAGATGTGTTTTCAGAAGTTTCGATTCATACCGTTACTCGAGGAAAGAGTTTGTCTCCGCGATTCGCAGCAATAGATCACTGTCAGCGCTGCTCAATGGACTCTTCTATTTCCATGGCAGCTTCAAATATTCTGCCAATGCCGAGACATCGAGCCTCCTCGAGAGAAAAAGCTGTAACCTCAGCAAATTCTGGACTACTGAAAATTATGTTGGTGGCAGTAAATTCCACCATTCAAAGTTTATTTAAACTCTTTGAAACCCTTGAACTAAAAATCAATTTACAATCGGAAAAGATTGATCAAATTACCACATGGATTCAAAAACATCCGCATCAGAGAGAGCTGTCCCTGCAGGAGAATACACCTGCAAATGACGTGTCTAGGGGTGTAGAAATTATGACAATACCTGTAACGGTCCCGTCAAATCTTCCTGCCTGTGAACACATCATTTGTCCGATTGAATTGGATGCTCCGATAACAGCGGACCTGAACTCCTCATGGATAAGTGTGGACAATAATTCTAAAATAACTAACCAACTGTCTAACAAAGTAACCTATGACATTTTCACTAAACGCCCTCGTCCCAAAGGTAAAGCAAGACATGTTATTACCAAACCCTTTCAATTAAGCAAGGGAATAATTAAAGTTAACAATCCTCCACCTCGTACTCCGATGCTCGATTTAACAAAACCCACGAAGAGTCCTGGCTGTTACACTTCGGGCTTCCCTGCGGTCTTCCCTGCAGAATACGACTTCTTTTCAAGCTCCTCTGTGGACCAGATGCAGGTTGCCATGGCACCTGTGCAAACTAAGACGGACTCCCTGTCAGCTGACACGTCCTGTACGTGGAAGACGTACGGCAAGACACGCCGCCATACGGCTTTAAAACCACCGTCTTTCAAGGGGCTCGTTGCTGCTAATTAGCGTTAGTGTCTCCTCCACACGAATTCCTTATCTGCTTTCCTGGTTTTGATCCTTGCCTGACTTCTGGATTGGTTTGCCTCCTCCTTTATTCCTGTCGTGCTCGTCTGGCTTTTGACTCAGAACGTTATTAGATTCGGCTTCCTGCTGTGTCTTGCGGTACTACATTCCAGTTAGCTGCTTCTCAGCGCGGAACCACAAAGCCTTCCTCGCAGAGGACTTGCCAGCAATTTGGAACTTTCTACGCTTACTGTGGATGCGTGTGTGCTCAGGTACATACTTATCATTGACAAATCCCGTCTGTGCTATTATTTCTCTCCACGACCCTGTTTGGATATTTGTCTTTTGTTGGATTCTGGGACATTGAGTGACTATATTGTGAACTTGTCTTCAAGTGCATATGAACGCTCTGCTGAAACTGAACCAACCCGGCACTAGTGCAACCCTCGTGCCGTTCGGGGCTATTTCCCTATACTAACATTCCTGTTTGTTATTTTCTCCTTTCGCTGTTTCATGGACTACTTTCCTCAAGATCTCCTTATTCAGGTTAGTTATTATTGGTTCGATATTTAGGTGGATTGATACTTTAGGAAGGCTCTTTAGATTATCCCACTCATTGTGTTTATTCATATCTTTGTAGATCCACCCCGGGGAAGCTCCACTCCAATACTTACCTAGGTAGTTTCCCGTAGAATACAACTGTTCTGATTACTTGGTTAATTTCAACACTGTTATTGGTATTGGCGGTGTGTGCTCTCCCCGCTCTTTTATTCAATTGACACCTCTGTCTGTCCCAACTGAAACAGCAGAGAGGTACATTGTAGAAAAGAGCCCCTCTTTGAGGAAGCCTGAGTCTTGTACTCATGGGAGCTGGGATGGAAGGCTGAATATCGATTCTTGTACCACCAAAATCTCCAAGGGCACTCCTCCACATCTTCGGTCTATTTCGGAGTGGTGAGTAACAGAATTAGCAGCCACGAACAATGTCCACGGAGGCCAAGGATGCTTTGACTCAAATCGTGCAAATGGTCACAGATCTACGAACCGACTTGACCAATGCACAAGAGGCACTGCGCCAACGTATGGACGCCATTCAGGCCTTGGTTACCACGCCAGTGACACAGAAGGCCGGTGCTGGTGCTACAGCGTCAGGATCAGGGTTTCCACCTCTGCAGCAGGAATCAAACCCTATCATGCTTACAACCCAGTTCCCTCTAGCTCATCCTGAATGCTTCCTAGGCGATCCTAAACAATACCGAACCTTGATCAACCAATGCAAACTGCATTTTTTGTGCCGTCCCGCCTCATTTCCAACTTCTACTACTAAAGCAGCTTTTGTTTTGTCACATTTAGGAGGCACTGCAGCCGCATGGGCTAACCCATTGTTAGAATCCAACAGTCATGTTCTCTACAATTGTGATGCCCTTCTTGCTATGATGAGTAAAGTATTTGATACACGTTATACTACTCAAGCTACTGACCTGGAACTCTTAAAGCATCGACAAGGGAACAACTCCGTATTGGTCTATTTGGCCTGGTTCAATCAGTTGGTAGCAGAAACTGACTGGCCCGAAGAAAAGAAAACTGCAGTCTTCTATCAAGGCCTTTCAGATGAGTTCATCCTCTCCACTGTTCCTGTAGTCCCCACGGCATTTGGAGAACTGCTAGATTTAGTCCTTCAGATTGATGCCCGTAAATCTGAAAGATGTGGCGAAAAGAAACCTGCTTTGTTCAGCACGGTTCCAGCAGAGGCCTCGTCCTCTTCACTTCCTGCGCCAGAACCTATGCAGATTGGTGTGGTTAGGGGACCACTCACCCCTGTTCAACGAGAATATCGTAGATCACACAATCTCTGCATGTAATGTGGGGCCTCTGACCATTTATTGCCTGAATGTCCCAAAAAACCCAAAAGAAAGGCGGGAAATGCCAAATCCCGACAGTAGACGGAGTCCCTATGTCGGGAAGTTCGCCTTTGGACTCTACATTAGAGAACCCGAGCCATCTAGTTCGCCTACCTGTTACATTTTCCCTGAATCATGGTATTTCATTCCAGACAACAACCGTGATTGTTTCAGGAGCAACGGGTAACTATGTTGATCAATGTTTTGCCTCTATGTCAGGAATACCACTGGTTCGCAAAGCTATACCTGAAACAGTGAATGCAGTGGACGGTTCAATCCTTGTATCTGGAATGGTAACTCACCAGTCGGTTCCATTACAGATGAATACCATTGAAGGCCATACTGAAGAGATATCATTCAATATCATCAAAGCGCCGGCCTACAGAGTCATTCTGGGAATTCCATGGCTGAAGCTTCATAACCCTGCCATCGATTGGTCGACATCTCAGATTAAGTTCCCTTCCAATATATGCAATACCCGATGCACTACACTACTTGGAATTACCCAGGATAGTCCGGTCAGGGCACTGGTTTCTCCTACTATGCATATTGGAGCCATTTCTAACAACGTAGTCTCTATGGTACCTTCTCAATATGCGGACTACGCAGTTGTTTTCAACAAAGGAATGGCGGAGACACTACCTCCACATAGAGTCTATGATTGCCCAATAGAACTAATACCGGGAGTAAAAATAACATCCGGCAGGGTGTATTCACTCACTCTCAAAGAAGATGAAGTACTTAAAGATTACATAGACAAGGCCTTGGCCATGGGATTCATTCGTCCATCTAAATCACCAATTGCATCACCACTTTTCTTTGTTCCTAAGAAGGAAGGGGATTTATGTCCCTGTATTGATTATCATGCTTTGAATGCAGCTACCATAAAAAAACAGTACCCTCTTCCTCTGATCTCTGTCCTCCTTGATCAGTTGGGATCTTCCAAGGTATTTACTAAGCTCGATCTCAGAGGAGCTTATAATCTGGTCCGTATGAGAGAGGGGGACGAATGGAAGACCGCTTTTAAAACACGTTACGGTCTATTTGAATACCTTGTCATGCCCTTTGGGTTATGTAATGCCCCGGCCACCTTTCAGGCATTCATGAACGATTTGTTTTATGACATCATTGACCAGTTTGTTGTTGTCTACCTGGATGACATTTGGATCTATTCACAAAAGCAGGAAGACACGAAATACATGTCAAAACAGTGCTCCAATGTCTGAGAGACCACAAATTGTTTGTAAAAGCCGAAAAGTGCAGATTTCACACCTCAGAGGTGGAATTTTTGGGGTATGACCTCACTAATAACGGGGTGCGCATGAGTCAGTCCAAAATTAGAGCTATCCTGGAATGGCCTGTGCCCAATTCAGTCAAATTTTTACAATCATTCCTGGGATTTGCCAATTTCTATAGACGCTTCATCAATGGCTTTTCTGAAATCTCTGCACCTCTTACCTCTCTGACAAGTGGCAAGGTACCATTTGTATGGTCTTCAGACGCTCAGAAGGCTTTTGATCAATTAAAGTCTGCCTTCACTTCCGCCCCTGTCCTCAAACATCCCGATCCTGATCTTCCTTTTTTTGTTGAGGCTGACGCTTCGGGTTCTGCTCTTGGGGCGGTGTTGTCACAAACCTGTCCTCATTCGGGCGAGATTCATCCTGTTGCCTACTTCTCTCGTAAATTGACATCTTACGAAAGGAACTATTCCATCACGGAACGCAAACTCTTAGCCATCAGAGACGCATTCTTGGAATGGAGACATCACCCTCTGCGGGCCAAACACCTTGTAACGGTATACTTGGATCACCGCAGTCTGTTAGCCTTCAAATCTATGAATGCCTTACAGCTAGACACGTGTGGTGGCATTTATTCTTTTCACAATATCAATTTGTTATCAGATACCGTCCTGCTAAAGCTCAAGTTTTGGCTGATACTCTCTCTCGCCTCCATGCTGGTGGCCAGTCCCAACAGGTCGAAGCACTTCCTCTCCTACCGAACAAAGTTGTTTGTGGGTGTTCGGTTCAGCCCTCTTTGCGTTCAATCATCCTTGATTGGGTCTCAACCCATCCAAAAGAAATCACTGACTTCAACCTAGAAGTAATTCAGGGTATGCCATTTATCCAAGGGCGCGTCTATATACCCTCAGGTCAAGCTAGAACCTTAGCTCTCCAGTGGTCCCACAATTCTTTGATTGCAGCACATCCAGGAAGTCAAAAAACTCTTGAAGCCTTATGGCATTGGGCTTGGTGGCCTTCCATGGCTCGTGATGTAAAGGACTACATTTTGACTTGTTCCATATGCACTCAATGTAAAACCTCTAGAGCCAAACCTGTAGGCTTATTACAACCTCTTCCTGTTCCGTACAAACCTTGGCAGATGGTGTCATTGGATTTCATTGTGGAACTCCCTGACGTTCAGGGTCATGACAACATTTGGGTGATTGTTGATTACTTCACAAAATATGCACTGTTCATACCTTGTTCCAGCTTGCCTTCGGCTCCGGAATTGGCGAGACTGTTCATGACGAATGTGTTTCGTTTCTTTGGCTTACCCTCGGTTATTGTTTCCGACCGTGGTACACAATTTACTTTGCGATTCTGGAAGGCTCTTACAGCTTCTCTGGGTATCGAGGACAAGTACTCCTCGGCATACCATCCTCAGACGGATGGGCAGACTGAGAGAACTAACGCTACTATCGAACAGTATCTACGCTGTTTATGCCTTCATTTCCAACAGTCTTGGTTTACTTCTTTGCCTTACGCGGTGTTTGCATATAACAACTCTATGCATACATCAACAGGGGTTTCTCCCTTTTTTGCCCTGTATGGTGGTCATCCTAGGGCACTCCCACTTGATCCGGTATTGCCGGCTGTCAATCCAGTAGCAAGAGACTGTGTGAGAGATCTCAATAAGATTCATCGGGATGGTCGCTGTCATTTGCTCCGAGCTGAAGACCGTGCCAAGAAATATGCGATGTGCATCGATCCGCTGCACCAGTCTATCGGAGTGGCATGAAGGTGTGGTTGTCGTCCCGTAATTTACGAATTGCGGGCAAACGCTCGATTTTGCCTAAATACGTGGGACCCTATGCCATTACTGATGTTATAAATCCTGTGGCGGTCAAGCTCTCCCTGCCGCGCTCATGGCGGATTCATCCAGTTTTTCACGTCTCCCTGATCAAGCCTTTCATCCAGGGGACTCGTCTGCCTACACGTCCCTCGCCGATCTTGGTGGATGGAGAGGAGGAGTATGAGGTTTCACGCATCCTGGACTGCAGGGTGTCTAGGGGTACGTTGTTCTACCTTGTGGATCAGAAAGGTTGTGGGCCTGAGGACCGTACCTGGGAGCCTCTGTCCAACTTACATTGTCCGGAGCTTCTGAGGAGTTTCCATTCCACCAGGGGGTTGCCGGAGTCTTTGTGGGAGGATGCTGTTACACTTCGGCTTCCCTGCGGTCTTCTCTGCAGAATACGACTTCTTTTCAAGCTCCTCTGTGGACCAGATACAGGTTGCCATGGCGCCTGTACAAACTACGACGGACTCCGTGTCAGCTGACACGTCCTGTACGTGGAAGACGTACGGCAAGACACAGCCCCATACGGCTTTAAAACCACCGTCTTTCAAGGGGCTCGTTGCTGCTAATTAGCGTTACAAGCTACAGCGGTTACGTCCGTTACTACTTCGTGTTTCCTCCACACGAATTCCTTATCTGCTTTCCTGGTTTTGACCCTTGCCTGACTTCTGGATTGGTTTGCCTCCTCCTTTATTTCTGTCGTGCTCGTCTGGCTTTTGACTCAGAACGTTATTGGATTCGGCTTCCTGCTGTGTCTTGCGGTACTACATTCCAGTTAGCCGCTTCTCAGCGCGCAACCACAAAGCCTTCCTCGCAGAGGACTTGTTGTCAGCAATTTGGAACTTTCTACGCTTACTCTGGATGCGTGTGTGCTCAGGTACATACTTATCATTGACAAATCCTGTCTCTGCTATTATTTCTCTCCACGACCCTGTTTGGATATTTGTCTTTTGTTGGATTCTGGGATATTGAGTGACTATATTGTGAACTTGTCTTCAAGTGCATATGAACGCTCTGCTGAAACTGCACCAACCCGGCACTAGTGCGACCCTCGTGCCGTTTGGGGCTATTTCCCTATACTAACATTCATGTTTGTTATTTTCTCCTTTTGTTGTTTCATGGACTACTTTCCTCAAGATCTCCTTATTCAGGTTAGTTATTATTGGTTCGATATTTAGGTGGATTGATACTTTAGGAAGGCTCTTTAGATTATCCCACTCATTGTGTTTATTCATATCTTTTGCAGATCCACCCTGGGGAAGCTCCACTCCAATACTTACCTAGGTAGTTTCCCGTAGAACACAACTGTTCTGATTACTTGGTTAATTTCAACACTGTCTAATATCTTTGTATTCCTTTGCAGCATTGGTATTGGCGGTGTGTGTTCTCCCCGCTCTTTTATTCAATTGACACCTCTGTCTGTCCCAACTGAAACAGCAGAGAGGTACATTGTAGAAAAGAGCCCCTCTTTGAGGAAGCCTGAGTCTTGTACTCAGGGGAACTGGGATGGAAGGCTGAATATCGATTCTTCTACCACCATCATCTCCAAGGGCACTCCTCCACATCTTGGGTCTATTTCGGAGTGGTGAGTAACACTGACAAACAATCGGGCCGAAGCGAAACATTGTTTGAAAAGCAAACTCTCCCTAACCAAATGCAAATACAGCCTCAATTACCAACGAGTCACTCTCCTTTAAATCAACTTATTACTGTACTTGAGGCTGATATTCCAGATCATCACATCAAACCAAATATACAAAGATCTTGCGAGGATTCCATACATATACCAAATTCTGCTTCTTCGCTGGCTCTAACAGAACAAGCGGCCGCTATAAAAAACAACCAGTACCAGATTGATGAAATTAAAACTGCTGTGGACACATACCTTCTTCAAAGCTCAAATGAGCTTAAGGCGATAGTTCAGATAAAAGAAAAAGAACCCCACGCTTTGACTATCAATTCCCAAGTATCAGATGCCAGCGATGTTCAGCATCAATTAAATCCACAGGGAATCAGGGAACAAGTAAGTCAATTCAGCTCCACGAAGTCTGCTCCATTGTCATCAAGAGGAATAATCCCTGTCCATATGAATAATGAACAGAATGAGACCATTAAGGCAGCGATTGAAACCTACTTTGCACAACATTTCCAGGCGTTGAAGCCCCTTGCTCAATCAAAAGAAATACAACAAAGAGTTACATCTTCTAATAACAGTCATCCTTTTGAAGACTCCGGAGCACGACAAAAGACAATAAGGCGAAAAACCCTTCACATAAAAATCAATCCATAACTGAAGGTCCCTTCACCAAACATCAGAAGATAGATGCTAAAAAAATGCTTTTGCCAAGTATCATACGTTGATATTGAAATGTCGTGCGTCCCCTTATCAACAATATGACTCATCAAGAGCAAGTGTTCTTAACATCTTTAATGACGTTTGTGAATTAGAAGATATTACGTCAGCGGACATTGATCAAGTAGAATTAATTTGCGATGTGAACTTATCCATAGTTTTGTTATGGATGAAATCCGGTCTACTGTTGAATACATTATGGCAAGCATGGATGGAACTCTTCAGAATGGGTTTTCTGCTGGCCCAAGATCCTGAAAGGAAGAAGTGTGAAACATCGAGTGAAACACAAGTAAGCACGAAACTCTGCATCAATTAATGCCAGTGTGCGTATTGCACCTTAGAACAACAAATTCCTACAGGACAGCTACCTTTAGCTCAAGCATAACCATCATTGCAGCAAAAAGTGTCCAAAGAAAAACCAAGTTCTCTTACACTGGTAAGCTGGAATACGAGGGGAAATAGCCATCTACAATCAGAACAGAATAACAACCTCACTGAGGCAGATATAGTAGCCCTTCAGGAAACCTGGATGTCTGTCCCTCCGATATGGGACAATCACGAGATAACTATTATTCCAGCTTTATCAGCGCAAAAGGGCCATCCTACAGCTGTTCTCTTAGTAGCCATTAAATCCAGCTCAGGACTAAAACTACAACATTTGACATGTCCGAATAATTATATCCAACTTGTCAAAATCACAGTTGATTCTCAGGATCTGGCATTAATTAATTTATACAGAAACCCAGCAGCAATATCCGATGGCCTTTTCTATAAAGACTTGTCTGAGTTATTTGAATTGATCGCAAAAACGAAAGGAATAACATCAATCATATTAGCTGGAGATCTTAATCTCGATTCTATTAAAACCACCAATGGGAAGAAAACCCAAGAGATTAATAAATGGAATAGCTTTATGACGCATCTAGTTATGAGAATGGCCAATGGATCACTTCCTGGTGATATTCCATCGCATGTGACATGGCAGAGAGGAGCCTCGTCAAGTATCATTGATTATATATATCTATCAGAGGCACAATTTATGCTGTCAACAAGTTTTAAGATAATAACACAATCGATGAGTGATCATCACATGTTAATGTTAATCTGGCCCAGGAATAATCATGACGATCGGCGAGAACGACAATGTATGTCACAAGCCCTAAGCATTAATAACGCTAAATCTCGCTTCAAGTGGACCCCGAAGAACTTGACATCGCTAAATGAGACACTGAAGGTACAGGATGGATTAAATCATACGAATTCTTATGTTGATGTCTTGTCACAATACAAAATCCTGTATTTTCCTACAAGAAGAACACATAACCATACATTCGATCCTCATATGCAACAGGCAAAAAAAGAACATCGAAAAGCTTTGAGAATAACTATGAAACTCCCATTGATTGAGAGGATCAAAGCATGTAAAGCGATAAAATCACGCAATAGAAATTGGGCCAGATCTCATAAAGGTAAATTGTATCAACAAGATGGCGAAGCTTTCCTGATAGCCACATCGAATAAAAATGCCTCACAAATCTGGCAATTACTAAATGCAAACTCGAACAATAAACAACTTCAGTCTCAATTAAATGGAGTCTCTGAAAGCCAATGGATAACACACTTTACAGCGTTGTATGCTGACAAGTCTTTTGAATCATTCCATTATAAACGTCAATCTGTATCACCTTGGATCCCAGAATGTTCAGAGACCATAGTAGAAGAATTAATACTGAAGTCATCGTCATCACGAGCTGCTGGACCCAATGGCATTACCAACTACATGCTAAAACAGCACTCTAAACATTGGGCTATCATTTTAAACAATATCTTTCAGCGCATTCTTAGATCTCAGAAAATCCCAGACTCATTGCACACTTCTTTAATAGTCCCGATCTTTAAAAAGGGCGATCGAGGAACACCGTCAAATTATAATTCGATAGCTCTTTTGGACTCCCCTGGTAAAATCTTTAACCGCCTAGTCCTAAGGGACTTTAATAGATGGACACAGTCGAGTAACTGTCGTGATCAAAATCAGACAGGCTTTATTGCTGGCCTTGGGACTGCAGTCAATTTAATGATACTCAACGCTTTAAAAGAACAAGTGCAAAACACAAAAACATCCTTGTTCTTTGCATTTATTGATTTAAATGCTGCTTTTGATTCAGTCTCTAGAGTGAAGCTAATTGAAAAATTGATCAAAGCACAATGTCCTCAAAATCTGATCGACATCATTTTCACCCTACATTCTTCAACTTCTATACAGGTTCGACTGACTATTATGGGTCTGCTGTCTGCGGTAATAGGAACATCAAGAGGGCTGAATCAGGGGTGTATTCTAGCTTCAGCCCTCTTTAATTTCTTTATTCAAAATGTTAGAGATATCTTTCTGTCCATAGCTTCAGATTCACCCAAAATCAATTCAATTGTTATACAAGCATTATGGTATGCTGACGATCTTGTTCTTGTATCAAAGACCCCGACAGGACTTCAAAAGTTAATATCTGCACTTGTCATTTACTTTGATGAGAATGAGTTGTCAATTAATGTAAATAAATTGCAGATAGTAGCATTTACCCCTAAATTAAATCATAGAAATAAATTGGTTTGGAGGGTTAAGGACCTCACATTAGATATTGTACCTAACTACAAATACCTGGGTTTACAATTTGAAGGTAATTCCTCTGCTATACTACATCTACAGAGATTGCAAAATAAATTTACTTCAGCCATATCTCAAACTAAATTAATTCTCCATAAATATGGCAAATTCACTATCAACCCAGTGCTACATTTTTGGCAACAAAAAGTATCGCCTGTGTTATTATATTGGTTGGAGGCAAGAGCTATTACCACCACTAACTGTTTGAATAAATTAGAAGCCACATTTTGGAAACAAATTTTAAATGTACCACAATCCACCCCTGGCCCATGTTTGAGATATGAGCTAGGTTTTAAATCTTTAAGTGCAAAATATCACTGGCAATTATGTGCTTTACTTCGCAAATGTCTTGTCAATACTAATGAAGAGTCAATTCTTGCTACATTATCTTCTTATTTGTTTACATCGAATCATCTATTTATCCAGAAATTGACTAAATATGTTTACCAAATTATGGTTGTGGCAGATGTCAATCTTGAAACACTCATAATGAATCCTGTTAGAGCAGAAAAGAAAATCTTTCTCCATGATTGGATTGAGACTCGATCATTATGTTTACAATATAAGCACTTTAACAGCAAATGCTATGTTGACAAGAAAATGGTGATTGTTGAAGCCTATTTATCGAAATCTCCATCTCCACAAATACGTATGGCAATGGTAAGAATGCGACTTAATTTGTGGCCCACTCGTGATATCTTGGCTCAACGTAGACAAATCTGTATGTCGGAGAATTTTTGTAGATTTTGTAGTGATCTAATACAAAAAGAAACTCTCGAACACCTATTCATAGAATGTGTAGCTTTGATTCCTTTGAGAAATAAATTATACGAGAAGCACATAGCTGTAGTTGCAAATGTGAAGCCGGACCTTCGTTGGGCTTTTCTACTTAATGCTGCTAATATGAGTATAAATATAGCCTCAGTGAATTTTCTCACTGCTCTTCATTTGAATGATCAATAATGCCAGCAACGACTGCTAATGAAATGTTACAGAATGCCATAGATTATTGTAAATTCCCTTTTTAAGCAGAGACTTCTATGTTTAAGGAATCGAAGATGAACTGTGTAGTTAACTTATTATTGTTTCTAAATGTATTCCCAAAAAGTCCTGATTGCTATGCAAATAATTTAGAATTTTTCTTTTTGTAATTAATTATAGTTTAAAAAAAATGTGTTTTATGATAAATTGAAAAAAGTTGATTAATTTCAGCTAAATTAAAAAAGAAACTCAGTGTGAAATGATTCAGGGTAGTGCACCCTCTTCCAATTGTTGTAACCACCATCAGAATCTGGCATACTTCTCTTCTTATCAAGGCTTAAGCATGCCACAGTCCGAAGTTTTTCACAAGCTTCTCTGTGGCTCAAGAACAAAGAGTCTTTCCTCAACCCTGTAATGACTGCACAGAGTATTCGAAAACAAGCCACAGTCCAATTAACTCTTTCACTTTAATTGACAGCTTCTGCGTCCTTCTTCCTCGTATTAGATCTCGTCTGCACGTGCTGCGGTTCTTCCCTGATGCTTGTACTTGCTTCCAGTAGGGGTGCAGGCAGAGGAGTTTCTCCAGCAAAGACCTTGACCTCGCCTAAGAAAGTCCAAGCACGCCTGCCCTGCACTTTGACAGCAGACAGCGTGACGTCGGTAGAACCCTGAACTGGCTTGCAAGTCAGGACATCGGAGGCGGCTGAAGCCCTAGGCTACGGTGCGGCTTGACATTCCAGGGATGTTTCCAGGACCATAGCAGGTCCCTTACTCTAACTCCTCCCTCCTCCTTCCAGTACGACGGGTGCCGGAGCCACCGGGATGGGAATCTGTTAGCTTCCCCGTCTACGATTCCGACTCTGGACATTGAGTCCTCCTTTCACCTATCGTCACCGAGGCACGTGGTGCCTATACATCGCCCGGCGACCTTGGGGTGGCTACCGGGGGAAGATTATCGAGGAGCTGGCCCGCGTTTACACTACGTGGTCTAGAGCCAAAGGGGTAATATTTTATAAGGATCTTTTTTTCTTCATCCAAACGCCTCTACGCATTTAAGCTGCACGTACCAACCAATTGTGTCAGTCGTGAGGTGCGGCTTTAATTTTGTTAGTCCATTTTTATATGGAGGACATAATCATGCCTGACTTTCCAAGCTGTTTGCCTGACCATACGGTTGTGAGTAAATCTACACCGGAGGCAATGGAGACTCTTTCTTGGCCTGGCCAGGGCTCCCTAGCAGCAGCAGGGCCCAGCTCCCCAGAAGCACACGAAGAAGACAGAGGGTGTACAGAGTTACTTCCCTCTCGGGCAAGGAGCCTATCGTACATAACTCTACCACCAGGAATTTCAATCTGGAACGGGTTGCCTACCCCCCACTTTTGAAATTACAGCACCATCCACCCCAGAGCGGCCAGTCGGCAAGGGCCTGATAGACCCTGCGGAGGGAGCCTTGTCACCAGCAGTGACTACCCTAATAGGAGGGATAAAGGAATATTCCATGAATACCTCGGATCCTATAACACCTTCACCCTTAATTGCAACTAAGGGCCCTGAGAATTCATCTATCCAAGCAGACACTACCACTACACAATTTTCATATCAAAAAGAAAGTATTCAGACAGAACTCCAACAGTGTTATAAACTACAGAATCGTTGTGCTCTTGTGGCTACTCTAAATGAGTTTGCAGCAGACATATGCCCGCATAAAGGCAGTACGGCAACACAAACTGAAACAAAACTTCCCTTAGTAGAGTAGAAACAGCCAAGAAATCGGAACATGGCTGCCAAACCAACACACTAGCAGCGAGTCATGAACAAGCCACCCAAACTAACCTTATCAATGCTTCCCTGCAATCACCAGTCAGGACACCGACGAGCATTAAGGAACAGACCAATCACTCTAGGCCTGCTGATAAGGAGCTACTCGAGGACATAGCCACAGTATTATTACCACCGGATTATAACCAGGACAAAAACTGTGAATTACAAGCTCCTGAAAACAATCCTGCTCCCAAGCAAGCTGTGAAGCGGAATGTGCTATCAAAGAAACTGCTAATGCCTTGTAGCAAGGACCCCAGTACACATGCGATTATCATGGACCATCGTAACTTTGTTATCTCCAATATCCCAAAAGTTATTGCAAAAGAGTCCAGAGAAACTTTAAGAAATAAAGTCATAGCATGGCTGTGCCAACGCACAGGATCAGGCTCTGTTAGATTGTCGGATCTTAAGGTCATTCATCGCATCGATTTGAGCGACTGGTGTTCCATGCCAAACAGAGATTGTGTCATAGAACGGTGCGGGTTCAGCTCACTCCCCCGCTACCTCAGTCTGTGTAATTATTTCCCGAAAGGGGACACTAACTGTATTTTACTTCTCTAGTGTATAACGATTAAGCTACATGCCAGTCTCATATTGTCTATGGTCATAATTTGGGCTTGCTTCTCTGCTCAGATAAGGGGTGCATACTGGTTTTTAGGTTGCATTCTTCTTATGTTTTATGTTTTATGTTACTCGTTGTTTGTATCACTGTTTGTTATGTTTCACGCCATCCTGCCTATGGGTCTATTGTGCGCTATATAAATAAAATAAAGTAATGTAAAAGTAAAGTCTTCCACAATGAACGGACCGTTGAAGCGGGGTTCGTCCCACTTCTTCCTTGTGTGGTTGCGGATTAGGACCGCATCTCTGGGGAAAAGTTTAGGAAGACAAATTTATTTAGATGTACTTGTTGAAGCATCTCCTTCTGTGTTCTGTACTGCAGCTGCCCTGAAATGACAGAGATACTTGAAGTCATGCAATTCAAATAGTCACACAATTCCATTCCTAGCAAATCTGCAGCTGGCAGAGCATCACTTCTAACTTTGGATGGAGGCATTAGGGGGTTCTCATCCGTCTCCTGGTCACTATCTCGTTGGGGGTGAGATGGTGGTCAGAACCCGGTTGGTTCCTTAAAGCATATAATGCCAGTGGTAGGCAATGCAACCACCCTTTCTTCAAGGTAAGCTTCAATTTGGCTATTCTTTCTTTAAGCAAACCATTGAGCCTCCTACATATCCCATTTCCTTGTGGATGATACGCCAAAGAAAACTTGTGTTTTATACCAAGCAATAAGCTGATCTGTTCAAATGTTTGATTCACAAAATGTGGGCCATTTTCTGACCTCATTACGTCACATACTCCCCATCTAGGAAATACTTCCTGCACTAAGAATTTTGCTGCACAGGTGGAATCTGTGTGTGCGCAGGGACCTGCTTCAATACACCTTGAAAAGGGACACACCACTCCAATCAGGTATCTATATCCATTACATATTTGTATCATGTCGACATAGTCGATATGCAAATGCTGAAAAGGGCCATTAGGTCTCGAAATAACCTCCCTAACCGTCCGCAGTGTTTGCCCAGCTGTACATTTTTGACATATAAGACAATTCACTACATAAAATGCAACATGCACTAATAGATTTGGTACAAACCAATCCTCAGCAATAGTTGCAGCAAGATTCTCCCTCGTTGTGTGCGCAGGGTGGTGTAGCTTTTCCAGTGCCACCCTTATTAAGGCCACAGGCATCACCGGTTTACCAGTACTGTCTTGTCGCCACAGTGTTTCAGATGGGTTTAGAGAACACCCTCTTCGCGTCCACAAATTATTTTGCTCTTGAGGTGCTTCCCCCTGGACCTCTACCAACTGCATTTTTGACAGGTTTTTATAACTTTCAGATGCAGTCATTATAACAACAATTTTTTCATTCACATTCGGAGTCTCAACATTCATCATCTCTTTATCTGTATTTACTACGCGCTTGGCCTTGACATCTGATGCTTGATTTCCACATGAGATAAATTCTGCCCTTTTGTGTGAGCTGTGCACTTGACGACTGTGATGCTTACTGGGAGTTGTAATATCTTAATAAGCCTGTACAATAAGGCGGCGTGCTGCACTCGGGTGCCGTCCGCTCAGAGGTACCCCCTCCTTTTCCAACAAGCTAACCCTGCGTGCACCATTGATGTTACATAGGCAGAGTCACTGTACACTGTTACTTCCTGGTCTGCGTGATCCTCAAGCACGAGTATCAACGCCAATAATTCTGCAGCCTGTGCTGAATAAGGAGACAGCAATCGAGTACTTTTAAGTACCCAAAATTCCCCACTAGCTGTGTGTTTTATCACAGTGGCACCTGTATACCTCCGTCCATCATTTTGATCGATCCTTCACGAACCGTCAATGAAAACAATCTCTGTTCCTGCTAATGCATTCTCTTTTATTCTAGGGATTTAATCATAGAACTCTTCATGTTTGCGCAATAATATACAGGCTCTCCTTCTGTCATTGGCTCAGCTACAAACATGGCAGGATTCACTATTTTACATCCAACTTTTTTATTCGCTGGATTAGAAATAACTACCTCATAGGCAGAAGCCCTTTGAGAAGTCAACATGCCTTTTGGTTTCTCTAAAATGGGAAATAGTGTATGCTCAACGAATAATGTCATGGAACATCCCATCACTATGCTTACAGCCTTCTCTATGGCGAACGCGGCAGCAGCTGAAGACTGTTCGCACGGAAAGTGACCTCTCATTACTGGGTCTAAGATTCCACTGTAATATGCAAGGGGCTTCTACCCCAACGTGGTTCTATGCATGAGTACTGCTGTCATAACAGTGCCATCTATATGCAAGAACAAAAATAATTCCTCAGCATAATTGGGAATCCCTAAAACTGGAGCTGTGCAAATTGCTTTTTTCAATTCGACAAACCCTTCTTCCATTTCCTCAGTCCACGCGATTTCTTCCTGCATTGCTTGTGATTTCTTTAGAGCCTGCAATAAAGGCTTTATGTAATCCCAAAAACCTCTGCATATGTTTTATCGTGTGTGGCCTTGCAGTTTTCAAAATAGCCTCAGCTCTTTCAGGGGTAACCTTTTTTCCTCATGTGAAATCAATTGGCCTATGTACAGCACTTCTTGTTGACAATATTGTAACTTTTCTTTGTCAACTTCATATCCTTTGTCAGTGAGTATAATCATCAGCTGTACAGAATCACATCTGCACTCTTCCTCTGAGGTGCTGCATACTAAAATGTCATCTACGTATTGCAACACAACACTTTCTAAATCAATATTGCTTAAGTCCATCTGAAGGAATCTTTTAAAAATCAATGGGAACTCACAATACCCTTGTGGTAATCTTGTGCTTTTTTAACTTAGTCTGTCTGAACGTGAATGACGTCAGATCCTGTGAGTCTTTGTGCAATGGGATTGAGAAAAACACATTTTTTAAGTCAATCACTGTGAAATATTGTGCTCCAACAGGTACATTATATAGGATTGTAGCCGGGTTAGGAACTAGAGGGAACTCAGCCTCTACAATCTGGTTTATCGGACTAAGATCTTGAATTAGTCTCCAGGACCCCTCCTTAGATTTTTTGATAGGGTAAACTGTGGTATTACATGGTGACTCTGACATCACTAAGACGCCCTGATCCATCATGGCGGAAATCGTCTTAAAAATCCCTTTGTCTGCCTCTCGAGACATGGATACTGTTGTGCTCGAGGTAAAATTGCTTCTGGTTTCATTGTAATCTTCACTTCTCCAATCCCCTTTAATAGGCCTACGTCATAGGGGCCGGTGGTCCATAATGAAGCTGGCACTTTCGCCATGTCTTCATTGAAATATTCAGGACGCTTTTGTGCTTTCATCATCTTCTGAGGAACTTCTATTTTAATTGCTCTCACCCAGTAAGCGATTTCTATGTTATATATCACTTTGTCATCAGATGAATGATCTCCAAACAGATCTTCATCAGTGACGTCAGTCAATCTGTAACCCTCCCCGATGGCGATTACTGCGCACCATCGTTTGCCTTCATCATCATTTCCATCAAGCAACGCCATTTCTCCTCGCACCATGGCTGCTTGTAGCTTTAAGGGCAAGACTCATCCCTCCTCTTCAAGCATAGGTATTCATGGTCTGAACAAAAATTCATCGGGTGTTCTTATTGCTTTGCTTTGCCTACTAGGCCTGGTAGCCATGACAACAGAATGCATACTCCATAATGAAAAACCTGTGGTTCTAATGGTATTGCTCTCACAGCTATTTGTCCTGCAAAAGCCATAATAATTTCACACACATTTAAATAATGCATTCCTGATGTTGAACACACTATGCCTTCATCAGTAAATGAAATTGTCAAATTCAACTTTGTCATTAAATCTCATCTCAATATATTAACGCGCACCAGGGCAAGTACCAGCAAGTACCTGCTTTGCCTGTGCATGCTGTTCGGCTGGTTGTGTCATCCTGTATCCTTTGGTGAAGCCTCTTACACAACTTCAATTGCCTGAAGCTTTCAATCCTTTCTACTCTGCTGTGGAGGTGAAAACGACTTCCTTTTTAATAAGAAGAGACTTAATACGTATATATAGATACTGATATTTACTATCTTTTCCCTTACTAGAACAAGCCACGCCCCCTTTTGCGCCAATGCCTATTTTACCGGGAGCGCCCACGCAACAGGGCAAGTACCAGCAAGTACCTGCTTTGCTGCTTCGCCGCGGTGCAGCGGCAGCAGTCGGTGGGTACTGCTGCAACTTTGGCCCTGGCTTGGTCTCCCGTTGTGCTATACTTGGTTCTGACTGATTATTGATGTTGCAAGGCTTATACACCTTAAAATCAAACATGCCTGACAACCTACACACTCGCACTGTAAATAACAAGTGGAAACTTGAAAACCAGCACGCCGCAGCAGAAACTTGAAACCAGCACGCTATGGCGGAAAATTGCACAGTTAGTGGAAAAGAAATTGATAAATCGGAAGAAATTAGACTAGCTATAGAAAAGTATATGATAGCAAATAAGATACAAATACCCCCTGCATGCCATCTACAATGTCAACACAAGACCGAAAATGACAGAGGTCCTGATGTAAATGGAAATGAAACAAACATGATTACTCAGCTAACAGGTATACCCCAAACTGAATACTTACCTTCTGAATTTAGAAACAACACATCTAATCTCAATAAAACAACAAAAAAACATTAAAGATTGCCGCTATTCAATATATATACGGTGCAGAGCTGCACCCTTTCCCACCTACGTACTAAATCGAGCAAGTATATTAGAAATCTTTTCTGATATTCCGTCACTAGAGGACATTAGCTCTGTCAACATTAATCAAGTTGAATTTGTCGAAGAGAGAAATAAAGCCTTATCCAAAATATGGCTCTGTTCCAGAGTAATATTGAACACTATATTGATGGCTAAACAGGAGATGTTTGCACTTGGTTTCAAACGCTTTTCAAATCAAACACCAATGAGAAATATGTATAATAACTTAATTACTACAAATATTGATATCAGTCGACCACAAGAGAAAACAGTAGTTCCGAATCCTTGCAACAACCTAGAACAATCTATGGCTAAAACCAACTGTATATGCTGTAAAACCAATCCATAACTGGCGAATGATCAAAATACGAAAGAAATCCTCATAGCTAGCTGGAACACAAGAGGCTTTAACCACTTACTTAACAACCGGGAGAGTCCACTAGGAAAGTATGATATAGTCATTCTACAGGAGACTTGGCTAATTATTATCCCTGTGTGGGATGACTATTGAACCCTACCAAAAGTGCTTTGAAAGGTAGCTTGGTGTCAGGCCTCATGATTGCTGTGAAAAGGAGCTCAGGAAGTATAGTGGAGCCTTGGTTGACACATAGGGGGTAATTTAAAGAATTCAGCACAGAAGTGGCACATGCGAGTGGCGCACAGAGGGAGTGTGCACCAGTCTGCGCTAGCCGTGTGCGCCAAAACCCATTTTGACGCACAGCGTATTCATGGATACTAACATCCATAACCAGTGGTGGCGCAGCAACCCTGCAGCAGCGCCAGTTACGCCCCTAAACCACCCTGTGCGCCACAAACATTGCACAAATCCCGTACATGGCGCTAACGCCAGTCGACCAGCATACAGCCCCCAACCACGAAAATGCGCTAAAAACGCCACACAGCCCTCACGCGCCAGCAAAATTACGTGTAAAACTCCCCGCGTACCCCTCGGAATACGCATACATCGCTCACGCCAGCGAAATCACATGTAAAACTCCCCGCACACCCCTCGGAATATGCGTACCATGCTCGTGCCAGCAAAATCACGTGTAAAACTCCCCTTGCACCCCTCGGAATACACGTACCCCGTTCGCGCCAGCAAAATCGTGTGTAAAACTCCCTGTGCACCCTTCGGAATATGCGTACCCCACTCGCACCAGGTAAATTGCGTGGAAAAAGTCCCCCCTGTGGTGTGGGCTGCCTGTGAGGCATACCCAGGGGTGATGGGCTGCCTGCGGGGCATGCCCAGGGATGATGGGCTGCCTGCGGACCATGGGGAGGGTGGATGGGATGCATGCGTGTATTCCGGGGGTGCGCGTGGATTACTAGACACGATTGGCCTGGTGCGAGTAGGGTACGCGTATTCCGGGGGTGTGCGTGGATTACTACACGAAATTGGCCTGGTGCGAGCGGGGTACGCATATTCAGGGGGTGCGCGTGGATTACTACACGAAATTGGCCGGGCGCGAGCGGGATACGCATATTACGTGGGTGTGCATGGATTACTAGACGCGAGGGGCCTGGCGCAAGCAGGGTATGCGTATTCCAGGGGTGCGCGTGGATTTCTACATTCGATTGGCCTGGCACAAGCGGGGTATGCGTATTCCGGGGGTGTGTGTGGATTTCTACACGCGATTGGCCTTGCCCAAGCGGAGTAAGCGTATTCCGGGGACTACTACACGCGATTGGCCTTGCGTGAGCGGGTTAAGCGTATTCCAGGGTGTGCGGGGAGTACTACACGCGATTTGGCAGTGTGGGCCCGCCCGGGTGTGCCCCTCCCCATGCCCGCATGCAGCCCACACCACAGGGGACCACCCCACACACCTAGGCATGCCCCGCAAGCAGCCCATCCACGCTCCCCATGGCCCACAGGCAGCCCATCTACCCTGCCCAAGCCCTGCCGGCAGCCCGTCACCCCTGGGTATGCCCCGCAGGCAGCCCATCACCTCTGCCCATGCCTCACAGGCAGTCTACATGGCACCAAGCACTTGGGAGCCCTGACACATGTCCCCCACCCCACCCCCATTGACGGGCACCTGCCAGCAGGCCCTGAATCATGTCCCCCCCACCCACCCACCATTGACGGGCACCTGCCAGCAGGCCCTGAGTCATGTCCCCCACACTTACCCCCCATTGACGGGCACCTGCCAGCAGGCCCGACACATGGCCCACCAAACACCATGTCATAGCAAAACAGACCCATGGTCCTAATGCCAACCCAAATCCCCCTGACCCCCCAGTACAAGCACTCAACCATACACTGCACCCACTCCCAAATTACCCATGCCATGAGAGTCTGAAAAGAACCAGCATGGGCATGAATAAATGTACAACAGAGCCACACAGTGGCAACACATGACTGAGGCAATGCTCATAGAGACATGCACAAAACCAATGAGAGTACACAACACCAACAATGAAGATAACAACAACAATGAAGATATATGAAATGCATTAAAAAACATAATAAATGACATAATGAAAATCACACATTCAAATGAAGAAATAATGAAAGCAATACCAAAAATAAAGTTAAATCCAATGAAAAACATAAATCCACGACATGAAAACTGAAAAGTGATCCATCGCCAAAGTCCACATAAAGTCAATAAAAACCAAAAGCACAAAAAACCATTTCTCCATGGGATGATGAAATAACAAAAGTATGTACAAGTCTAGTACTATTTACACTGAAATTTAGAAGGGTCCATGATCCCAAAACAAAAGGAAACTTACCAAAACACCTATAAAATAAACAACTATATACAAAAAGTGGAGCAAAGTCCGTGAACTCCAAATAAAAATATAACACAAATGAAACCCAAGCCTAAATAACTATATACAAAGGCGGCGGGCTAGTCTGATGGCTCACTTTTTGATGTTCCGTGCCAGGGCATCATCGAACTCCATGTTGATGTTCCAGAGGCTGGCCTCTTCCCTAGCCTCAAGGTCTTGCAGGAATGCAGCCATCGCCTCCTCCAACTCCCTGCAAGTTCCCTCGAGGCACTCAGCCCGTCTCAATGCCCTGTGCATGGAGTTCTCCACCCTGACTATTGTGAGCCGTGCCCTCTCCACCCGCCGCCGCTCTGCACCTATCTGCTGGCCCAACCGCTGCCACACGGAAGACACTCCTAATCCAGGATCCTCCTGCCCTCTGGCCGATGCCTGCCCCGATGATGTTGATGGCTCAGAGGCCACATGCCTCCTATGCCGAGCCTGCCCCAGCCGCCTTTCTGCTGCCTGCCGCCACCATGACTGCCTCCAGGTAGATGGCAACACCCGGGGCCGTCATGCAGGTGCCCTGCTTGAATGTGCCTGCACATTGTCCGTTGCCAGGGGTCCAGTTGCTGGGGTCACCACCTGTGCTGGAGCTCTGACTCTCGACTGTGGCAGGGATGGGATCTCCACCAGCCTGGCAGTGTTGGTTGGGACAGGTCCACAGGGGGCCCTGGTGGCATCTGGGACGGAAGACAGCACGGAGAACGACTGGCGTATAGTGTGCACAGAGGAGGAGAGGGCCGCAAGACAGACGACACATGGAGGAAACCCCCGACCACGAGCCCTCTCAACTGGGCCACGTTGGCACACGTCTCTTCATGACGACGTGTGTGGTCCCCCCAGGAAGCATGCATGTCATCACGAATTACACGTGTGCGTAACGCGACAACAATGAGGACGGACTCAATCCTGTCACGGGTCCCCACGTCTGCAGGTAGAGGAGTGCCAGATGATGTGGACCTCCCCCTTACCTGGAGACGGGACTGGGATGGGGCATCCCTGCTGGTGCATGGTGATGCAGTCACAGTGTCAGACCTGTACTGCCTCCTGCCCCTGCCCATGGACTGAACCACTTGCACCAATGGTACCACCCCCACCAGGCCCTCCTCCTCCGTACACACCACCAACCTGGATGGCTCTGCACCGTCTTCCGTCATCACAAGACCCTGTGGGGGCTCACCCGCCCCTTATGCTGCAGCCATAGTGGCGGGCACGGCACCAGTCCCCTCGCTCCCAGATCATGGAATTTCCTGGGAGGGGGACTGGGCCTTGCATTGCAGGCCGGTGGATGTATCCCTGCCGCTTTCCTCCACAGCGCCGTCTCTGCCCTCTTCTTCACTCGCCACT
Organism: Ambystoma mexicanum; assembly: GCF_040938575.1. Taxonomy (NCBI): domain Eukaryota; kingdom Metazoa; phylum Chordata; class Amphibia; order Caudata; family Ambystomatidae; genus Ambystoma; species Ambystoma mexicanum. The sequence continues at coordinate 402,080,093 of NC_090930.1, read as the reverse complement.
GTGTAAAGGGAGACATAGAACACAAGCATCAGGGTACTGTACAATAGTCCCCTAGACACAAAGCAATAGCACATGACTGGCACTGTCAAACGTCACTTCCATCATGTCCGTCCACAACGCATGGGTCAGTGCAGACAACACACATGCAGAAACAGGCATGACACATGCAACAAACAATTGCATCCATGTCCAAGGCACTGTAGAAACATCCAACGGTGGGTTGAAATGCACATGCATCATGGGACATGCTGCTCACATGCACACACTTCACCAGAGAGTCATGCATCTGGCCTCGTATACCCCCAGACACAGTGGATGACTAGGCTGTATCAGTGAATCAACACATCGTCACGGGCATGTGTCATGCATCCATGGCGTTTACCAGTCATTCACACACTACTCAGACACACGGACATGTACACCATGCATGTCCATGACAGCAGCACCCATCTCTCACACCCCAAACATGTCCAAGTACAGAGACAGGCATGCATACATGTGTGCATTCCGCATGCTGCTCCGCATGATGCATTGTAACACATACACCATCCATGTGGTTCACACCTGACTGGACTCACATGCAGCACCATCATGTCCCTGCACACACACATCCATACATGACCCGTGTCACACATACAGCCAAGTAGCTAACTACCACCACACTGCAACATGCACTGTTTCACACGGCAATGATGGGCACTTACCGCTCGACTCCAGACGGGCCTGCATCCTGAGGATCTGGTGGTGAAGCACTGGGCGAATGCGCTCCAGGACCCTCATCTGCTGGGTGGTAAGCTGGCCCCACTGCATCCGCTACGTCTAAGAGGCGCCGGGCCTTCTTGAGGGTCCTGGACTTGTAGTCCTCCCAGAGCTTCTGGACGTGTTTGATGTTGCGGGATGCCACCTCCCCTGCGTTAATGGCACCCACTATGTCCGTCCAGATCCTCCTGCGTCCTTCCTTGTCGGCGTGCGATGGTGAGAAGAGGGCATCATAATGCCCCAGGACTTGCTCCACCAGGATGCCAACTTCATTGGCAGTGAAGTTGGCAGCCCTCTGCCTCTCTGCTGGGGGGTTGCCACTGGTGCCGGATGGTGTTGTTCAGACATGGCAAGCCCTGAGGCAGGTGTGGGTGATCAACTGGGTCCTGGGGCTGGGTTGTGGAGAGATGGAATACCAGTCTGGAGTCTTCTGTTCCAGCAGGGGTGGTCACAGCAACTGGACCCCTGCAGATGGCTGATGTGCAGGCACCAAATGGCAGGGCACTGTTGGCAGCAGGCAGGTAGCAGATGGCTTGTAGGAGGCTCCCCGGGGCTCTGGGGGCAGGTAAATGGCCTTCTGGGCAGGAGCGTGGTCTTCCGTGTCTTGTCGCTTGGCCAGCTTGATGCAGAGTGAATTGGCACGTGAAAAAACAGCATGTCGGCGTGTAATTCGAGGAAAGGGCCTTAGCGTGTAAGCACGTAAGTGACTTTACGCGTGCAGGCGTTTCCTTCTGCACGTGTAAATGGTCCACGCGGGTCTTCACCGCGTTGTACGTGCTTTCACTGGAGACCGACACGTGTGTTTTTCCTACTTTGGGGTTCACACGTGATTACTCCACACTGGTTACAGTGCCTACACGTATTTCTTTCCCACGCAGGCGGTGAGTCGCGCACACTATTGCATGCTATTTTTCCCACTGCGGGCGCCCCTGTTTGTCGCATACCCCATTTATTGACGTCATAGTAGCCCGTGTGTTAATCGCGTATGATTTCTTGTGTTCCTGGGTGCCACAGCATACTGCGTGAGTTTTTTTACATGCACATGGGCTACAGGGGTTGCGTGTGCGTTTTTCCTGTATTTTTGGGGTGCCTGAGCATTGCGTGAACTTCATTTATCCCCAGGGTCCACAGGTAGCCTTGCAGGAGCACAGGGGTGCGTCTATCATCACGTACCCTGCCCTCTTCACCTCTATTGACCAGGGTAATTGTTCAGTGCAGCTCCCATTGGCATTAGTACATTCGTGGTTATGAGGCCACCAAAGGTTAAGGGGGCTCAGCTGGATGTCCTGCCAGTGTTGGGAGTGACCAGGCACGTGGCCGGGGTGACCAGGGAGTACGTGGAGTCCAGGGTGGCCATGGTGGCCGTAGAGCGGGAAGAGGCAGGGGTACACCACAGGGGCAGGATGTCCAGCCACGTGCTGGTGCAGCCATGCCACCACCCCCTGCCGCTCCAGGTGATGCTGCTGTTGCATCCGACCCTGGCACCCTTGTGACCCGAGCGTAAGTACCATGTGCTGACACGAGCCCACTGGTAGTGGTAGCTGCAGGTGCAGCTGTGGTGACCGCTACACGCCCTGCACCCGCCAGGGTAACTCGTAATATGGTGGTATGGTATGGACGTGCCAGTGACGTACCGGAACCGTCTATGGCATACCGCCATACTCACGTTGACCCCCTTTGTATGTGCGGGAGATTTTTGCCAAGTGAGTTCATCAGCTTCCATGTCAGGTGTGAATGTCTCATGCCTGTTTACATTTCTCACGTTGCACTTCATGACGATAGTCTCATGTGTTGTGCATTTGGTTGGCTGTTCAGCTGTTGCATGCCATGGCATGGCATGGAGGACAGGGGTCATGGGTGTTGGGTGTTGGGAGGGTTTGGGTGACATACCCGTGATTTACATGGCCTGTTTTACAGGGGGGTGGTGGGATATGCACCTTGCATGTGTTCCTTTTGGTCACACCAGATTGGTCATGTTTAAGTAGCTAGGGATGCACACAATGTAGCACTTCCGTGAAAACATTCTCAGGGTGGTAAGGTTGTGACAGGTGACTGTCTCTTTGTCATCATCGATTGTCACCTGGGATGTGCAGGCCTGTGTGCACTCCGCAGGTGTGGGAGTTTAGGTGAAAAATGTGGCCACTAGCTGGGTCCGGGCTGCCTCGCCACATACCCTTTCCCCTCCCATGAGCAGCGCCTGTGCATGTGGTTGGGGATGTGGGGGCACCACCATGTCCACCGGTACGCCCCGCCTTGTTACCACGTTGTGCATGGCACATGCATGTATCTGGGCATGTATATGTGCCTGCGGACAGAGGGGCCCGCAGTGATGATTGCCAACACATGGTGTAGGCAACATGACTGTGTCGGCTGTGAGACCCCCCCCACTATGACATTTGTCCGCTGAAATGACGCAGTGGCCTAAAAATGCAGTACATTGAGCACCTTCTACAAGGGGCTCAATTCTTGGGAGCACAGGGTGGGTGATGTTCATCCTCCCACTCAGTGACCAGGTCTAGGATGATATGAGGTGGATACCAATACCTGCCATAGGCCTGGTCATCAGGCATCCCAAAAAGGCTGGTTCTGGTCAAAGAAATGCAGGCCTGGCTATTCTCCTCCTCCTGCGGTGTCCCATGATCACTGCTGCGAGGAATGGTAGCTGTATATGCTTGTTTGTTGTTTGCACGCACTTTTAGGCTGCGCCGGGGTGCTTCCGCCTGCTTTCGTGTGGAGGACGTATTTGTGCATGTGCGTGTGTTTTGACTTGCGCAGGTTTTTCCTATTCGATTCCACGAATACGTGTTGTTCACTTGCATGTGGGTGTTGCGTGTGTTTCCCAGCGGTACTTCCCACGTTACGCCTACATTTTCACACGTTGTTCCCCATTCCCCATGTTCCGCCCACTTTTTAAGTGTGTGCACGAGAAGTTGTGCGCTTTCCCCGTTCCTGTCGCAGTGACGTGTAAGGTTAGCGCGGATTTGGTGCACATCCCAGGAAAAACATGCGCAGGGCCTTCCATCAATCGCACGCGTGCAATTCGCACGCGTGCGCTAGCTTTTTCACGCTTGCGCCAGCTTGCCCCACAAATTTCAGCGAACATTTATTCCATGAATTACTCTCCAAATCTTTACATGCAATTGGTAAAAATCAAGACTGAACGAGCATACATAGCAGTAATAAATATTTATTGGAACCCGGTAGGCCTAACTGAAGATATTTTTATGAGAGAAATTACGGCACTCTTAGATCTGATAAGTTTGCTGTCCAAATATCTTACATTATATTAGCGGGTGACTTGAATTTGCATTGCTCAGACAAACTAGCCTCCCAAAGAGACTGGAGAGTAATGAGGTGGAATAAATGAATGGCTTCAAGGAATATGATTATGGTCAATGGGGTGCTAGAAGGTGACATACCACCAAAGAAAACATGAAAGAGGGGGATTTTGCGAGCTTGAATAGATTACGTGTATGTAGATCCGATACTATTCCTTCAAACTAGAGAATTTCATGTTTTAGACACAGATGGAAGCTATCATAACATACTAGTTTTGAAATGTTTGATGGCTGTAAAAAGAAATAGCCCTGAAATAAAATTTGGAGGCAATTTAAATGTAAATAATAGTGGTAATAGATTCCGATGGACTGACAACTCCTTAGAGAAGTTACATGTCACATTACTAGATAGTTGTGACAAGTCGTCTTGTAATGTTGACATGATGAACTTTGAATTTAAAGATCTACTTCAGTTGTACCGAGATACCAAGAATACAATGAGCACTAGGAAATTTAAACCTAACCATGTCTTTGACACTCAAGTCAAAGAAAGGAAGGCTCTTTATCTATATGAAAATAAATCCATGTCTCTACCTCTTGAGATTAGATGGAGTACCATAAAATCTATTAAGACCAAATATTGAAATTGGATCCTAGAAGAAATTCCATATTGTTTCAAAATGATGGTGAACTGATGTTAAGAACAATTCTGAACAAAACCTCGGCTCAAATATGGGCCTTGATTAACCATACTACTATGGACTTGCAGCTGACTGTCCAAATTAACGGCGTTAGTGAGTGCAAATGGATAGCAAATTTGTCGGATCTATATGCAGAACCAGAAAATACATTAGTGATACAAACTTTTGCAAAAAATGAAAGCTTTACTTTACAATAGTCATTTAGGGACATTCTGTATTATATTAACAAGGCCAGTCGCTCGAGAGCCCCTGGACCTGATGGTTTATCAAACTTATTGTTTAAACAATATCTCGAAGCTTAGGGCGATCAGCAAGATCCCACTAATTATATAGGTTGATCGCTCTTCTAGATGCTGCTGGAAAAAATGTTGCTCGCATAATGTTAGATGAGTTTAATGCATGGACTAAGATGACAAGCACACGTGATCATTTCCAGACCGGGTTTGTAGCTGGGATGGGAACAGCAATAAACATCACTTCCATCAATGCAATAAAAGCTTAATGTACCTCCCAGCAACGACCACTCTACCTAGCTTTTGTAGATTTTGGACCGGCTTTTGATTCGATCGATAGGAATTTGTTACAAAAATAATTATGTGAACACTATTGCCCCCCATCATTACTGATTTTAATGGATTTATTTCTCTCAAATACTTCTATGCAAGTAAGAATGACCCTAGAAGGACTTCTAACAGCTTCCTTTCCAACCTTCCATGGATTAAAGCAGGGATGCATATTGGCAGCTATTCTTTTTAACTTTTTTATCCTGGATATGAAGGAAATATTTTTATCAATTTTATCTGATGCCCCGAAACCTGGTTTTAGAAAAATTCTGTATTTATTAGATGCGGACGATCTTGTGCTTCTCTCTAAAACACAAATGGGCCTACAGAAACAGCTGAACGGTTTGAGCCGGTTTGCAAGAGATAATAATATGACAATAAATTTGGAAAAACTCTGTTCATGGAATGCATACCCCCGAGTGCCAGGAGGAAAAAAAATTATCTTTTCACAGTTTTTTGCAAGGAAACAAATTACGGGTTATTGATCAGTATAAGTATCTAGGGGTCACTATAAATAACACATTAAATTACAAACCATATCTGATGAACATTGATTGTAAACTGGCCACTGTAAGTTCTCAAGCAAAAATATTATTGTATACATTTGGTAACTTTAACTGCAATTACGCCATGACACATTACAGCCAAAAAGCATTACCAATTTTATTATATGGAGCTGAAACTAAATCAGTAAGAGACCAATTATTTTGGGATAAGATCCAAGGCAAGTTCTGGAGAAATGTTTTCAATCTGCCAAAATGTGTTCCTGTGATGTTAATCCGGTATTATTTGGGTGCGCTCTCTATGTACGTAATAAACATATGGAAATTGTGGTCTCTATTTAGAAAATGTTTGCTTGCAGAAAATCATAATAATCTTTTATATATTTTTGCAAACTACCTTTTAACATCAAAAAATGCCTTTCCATTGAAATTGAGAAATCAAGTCCTGGACACGCTGGCAGATGCAGATGTTTCCTTATGACTACTAATAGAGTACCCTGTACGAGCACAAGTTCAATTATATCAACATGATTGGATACTCACTGAAAATAGATGTATGTCATACAAAGACTTTGATATATCTGTAGTTGGTCATAAAAAATATCGCCACAAGGCTGTGTCCTTAAGGAAATACCCTTCGCCATACTTTAGAAATCAGTATATGCGATTTTGGTAAAATATATGGCCTACAAGAGACATTCTAGCTTGCCGAGGCATCATTTCTAAAGTTGAAATGGTCTGCCGCTTTTGTACAAATGATTTAGAAATGGCATCTTTAAAACATCTACTAGTAGCCTATCCAGTCTTGATCCACCAAAGGCATAGATATTTTTGACATTTGCTATCAGAATGTATAATCATAAAGATTGATGATTTGTGGAGACTTATATTTTGTACGGATGCAATATCAATTAGAATAGCTACAGTTGAGTTCTTGGAGTCTTTGGATCTAACACAAATGAATGATTAAGGAAATGTGTAGAATCTATACGAAAGCTTTAGAGTCCTATTGCCATTGTAACTTATTTATCTATTTTATTCAATTTTATCGATTTGTGATAGCTCTGGAGATCATCCATTGCTGTTTTATACACTGTAAAATAATGAATTTACTGTTATGTGAGATGTCTCTCTGTTGATATATTATAAATAATATGTAAAATGTCTAAAACTGAAAGGTTGTTGATTCAGCCAAAACAATTATATATATATATATATTCAGTGAAAAAACTTTGTTAAAGGGACGTTATGGTTAAGTTGCGCTACTAAAAACCTATGAAATTCAGTGAAAAAAACTTTGTTAAAGGGACGTTATGGTTAAGTTGCGCTACTAAAAACCTATGAAATTCAGTGAAAAAACTTTGTTAAAGGGACGTTATGGTTCCAAGTAAAACCGAAAAACCCTTGAAATTCGCCAGTTATTGTAAGCTAAGCAACCATATCTCGCGCCACCACCGTGCACTGCTAAGACTAACACCCAGGACATCAAAGATGACATCACAAATGTCATTGATGACATCACTGATGACATCACATGTCTGGCTCACACTTTTTTCTTTTGCTGACATATCTAGGCCACATGGTTTTCTTCAGTAACAGTCAGAAACTAAAAAAAATATTTTATTTGTAGATGTATCCTTCAAGTAGGTTCTTATAGTAATTCCCTTAGAGTCCAGTCACATCATATGAAACATAAACATACGGGAAGACACAAGCTTGAAAGACAGCAATCCTTTTTGTGCATAAAGATAATCACTATACTTATGAGCACTTTCTGATAGTTCTGTTTTTTTATGGCTGTACTTTCCCTGTATATGGTCATATTTGTATACATTGTACTCACACTACTTTCCTTAGGGTCCAATCACATCAAGTGATACATATACATAGGGTAAATAGCAGCTTTGAAACAGAGCAATCATTTATTTGCATGAAACTAATCAGTTAAGTTATGAATTGTTTCTGCTACTACTTTTGCTTTTTTGCTAACTTCACTTTCCCTGTATATACCCGTATTGGTATGTGTTCTTGTGTCTTTGTGTTTTGTCTATAGTAATGCAATTATGTAATACATGGGTTTTATTAGCTACTTATTACATATTTCACAGTATACAAAAATCTGTTAAGAAAACAATTATCATTTCATTATTCAACATATTAACATTACGAATATCATACCTTCATCTTGTACGCTGCACACAATGTTATGTTTCTGTAGGAGTAGCTTAGTATACTAGATAGAACCCCATAATAGGATGCTATTTATATCAATGCATCGTTCAATGCACTTATTAGGGTATATTTCTTGCAATGATTCTTGACACTTTTTTCGCAACATAATAAGAATCCCTTCTACACATATTTCATGAGAAGTACATACACGTGTGATGTCATCAGTGATGTCATCAATGACATTTGTGATGTCATCTTTGATGTCCTGGGTGTTAGTCTTAGCAGTGCACGGTGGTGGCGCGAGTTATGGTTGCTTAGCTTACCATAACTGGCGAATTTCAAGGGTTTTTTGGTTTTACTTGGAACCATAACGTCCCTTTAACAAAGTTTTTTCACTGAATTTCATAGGTTTTTAGTAGCGCAACTTAACCATAACGTCCCTTTAACAAAGTTTTTTTCACTGAATTTCATAGGTTTTTAGTAGCGCAACTTAACCATAACGTCCCTTTAACAAAGTTTTTTTCACTGAATTTCATAGTTTTTTAGTAGCACAACTTAACAGTAATGACTTTGACTTTATATACATGTCATATGGAACTGACTAGATCTCTTCTTATGAACTTGATGTCCGCGAACTTATTTAATGTTCGCGGACATGTTCGGAGAACAGTACCACTACCTAAAAACTGTGGGGGGGGGGGGTGTTGGGGTATGTTTGATTGTTATATCATAATATAGGAACATTTAACAAATTCAAAAAGCAGCACACAAACACATTATATATAGTAATACATAAGAAATGTAACCCATATATGTAACACACTAACCATTCATTTAAATCCAATATGTTCTGAAATGGAATATACCACAAGAAGATAAATTGGCTTCCAACATAATTACCTCACAGATACAACAGAACTGAGAACAAGACCAGACCCACTGAATGCATAGGACTTATCTTACCAGAAATAGTAAGTGTACTTCATTTTACTCATATATTTATAAACTTTCTGTATTAGATTAAAAAATATATTATCTTTTTTTTTTTCCTCACAGAAATGTCTAGTACTCTGGAATGGCTAGAGGACAATTTCCCACATGAAGAAATGTCACAAGATAGTGAAACTAATGGTAAACACTTTATAATATAAACCATTTATTTATTATTTTTTTTATATACATTTAACATATATATTATTTTTTTGTACAGAGCATACCAAAATAGAAAACACTTCAGAAAACCCTGTTATGGATAACAGTCTTCACAATATAGAAGAAAAAATCGATGTATTGTTTGATAATTTTAATAATTTAAAAACTTTTGTAGAAAATCATTTCAAACCAAAAACCTCGTACCATTGCCCCACATGTACTTGTCCCTCCTCACCATATCCCAGTCTATTATCCCCAAACCCTCTCCATAATCCAAAACGTTTTGATGAGACTTCCATCCCTTCTTCACCTAATACCAATCATGTTGAAACCCCAAATTCTCCTGTTTTTGTTTCTGTTTCTGCCTCACCTTCTCTGTCATAAATTATTAATATATGTTAAATAAAGTTTAATTTTTATATTGTATTGTGAATAGTTTCTGTTTTTTTTTTAAAACAATAAAAGTGTCAGCGGACAGTGCGAGCGTTCTGAAATGTTCGTACATAAACGAAAATGGAGGTGTCCTGAAGAACACCACACCTGTTTGTACTGTTTGCTAGCAAGTTGAAACTGTTCTAAGAACACACGTGGTGTCCTGAAATATTCGTAAAGAAACAAAAATTAAAGTGTTCTAAAGAACAGTATATCTGTCCGTAATGTTCGCTATCAACTTAAAAATGTCCTAAGAACACAATTGGTGTCTTGAAATGTTCGTAAATAAACGAAAATGATGTGTCCTGAACAACAGTACAACTGTTCGTAGTGTTCGCTAGCAACATGAAACTGTACTAAGAACACACGCGGTGTCCTGAATTGTTTGTAAACAAACAAAAATGAAAGTGTCCTAAAGAACACTATACCTGTCCGGTACTGTTCGCTAGCAAGTTCAAACTGTTCTAAGAACGCTATTGGTGTCCTGAAATGTTCGTACGTAAACGAAAATGGAGGTGTCCTGAAGAACACTATACCTGTTCGTAGTGTTCGCTACCCAATTGAAACTGTTCTAAGAACACAATTGGTCTCCTGAAATGTTCGTACATAAACGAAATTACACGTGTCCTGAAAAACACTATATCTGTCCTTACTGTTCGCTACCAAGTTTAAACTGTTCTAAGAACACACGCGGTGTTCTGAAATGTTCGTTTTACGTGTGACGCACTTTTAATTACTTCAGAACCCGAACAGTGTCCGTAGGACATCAATGCGCATGCGCTAACCAATCTCCGTGCACTTGGTGTCCTGCGGACAGGCGCTTCCTTCGCGGACTAGTTCGCGAACGGATCATATGACCGCGCCCACGCTCATCGTGTGTCCTGAAATGCGGACACTGTTCGTGTCCCCGAACAATTTAAAAGTACATTTTCAGTTAATCCATAATATTTTTCAATGAAATCTCACCATGGCACAAGTCCCACATAGCAATCTTGAGTTTCTATATACCTTTTGAAACTTTCCGATCCTTTTTTTGTGTTCGATCTGTCCACGGACAGTGCGCATGTCCGCGAACCGCACACAAGCACCCCTATAAAAGACCACACCCAAGAGCTTATTCCCATTGTGTTTCTGGCTATTCTTCAGAACACAGTGATTTTTGCTGCCACCTGCAGACTACACCATCATCGAGATGGCATCCTTGGCTGCTGAACTGCTACTTGGTGCTGCACCTGCTTCAGCACCACCCCCACCCCCTCCACCACCACCACCTCCCCAAGGGCCTGAAGAGGGGAACAGGAGTGAGGATGCGGAGGAGGAAGAAGAGGATGATGAGAATGAGGTAGAGGAAAACCCTACTACCCGCACTAGGCGTGAGTCTTGGGTGTGGCGGTTATTTACCATTCATGGTAATGTTCCTAAGGCTCATGCGAACCGTGTTACCTGCAATGAGTGCAAAATGATACTCAGTCGCGGGAAGCACGGTAAGTACAGCTTTGGGACGACTACTATGAAGCGACACCTGAGGTCATTTTACTCTGGGGCTATTCGCAGGGCTGTACCTTGCGAAGAACGTAGCAGGTTGATTTCCTCTACTTCATCCTCTGTTTCTGATCCTGTCACCACAAGGACCACCTCTGTGGGGCAGCGTCTTCCTCAAGCTGCCTCACAGGCCATACAGAATGCTGATGACCCTTACCTTTCGAGGGTCACAGTTGTATGTATGTACTGTGACACAGTACTCTGCAGGGGGGGCGACTTTGGAGTGCTTTTGAGACTATCGTTTCAGAGCACGAGAAGACCTGCTCACTACCCAAATAAAACCCACTCTACATCTTCCTCTCTCAGCTCACCCTTTCTTATCCCTGTGGTTGGTGTCCACCCCTTTACCCTCCTTTACCCTCCTCTCCTAGTGTGTCGTGTCTGAAAAACCAAAAAAAATACAAAATTACAAAAATCAAAAAAATATAAGGCTCTTTTCAGAGCCGCCTTTCCCAGTTAAAAAATAGAAGTGAAAATAAATGAAGCAGGGCTCTTTGTATTTTTTAGAAGTCCGCGGACAGTTTGCGAACATTAAAAAAATTGGGTTGCTACTCCATCACAAACATTGTAATTTTCTCTGGAAAGAAGTGGTGGCTCTGAAAAGAGCCTTTGGATGGTGTTTGTAAGTCAAAAATTGTAAATGCTTAACATCTACTTCAAAATCGTTGTTGTATTTCCAAAAAAGGTCGCAATGCATTTTGTACATTTCTCAGAAAAATCTGATTGCCAGCATAAGTAAGATGGACTCCATCTCTGCGAAAAATGTATGTACTACAAAACATAATATTTTCATTGTGAAAAGAAGACATGCCAAAATCTCTTAGAAAGGCACAAACAGCCTTATTAACATTGCGCCTTGCTTTTTCCATTTGTGGACCAAATGAAGAAGAACGAAGCCACATTTGCCTCTGCGCAATCCGTGAAAATATCACTTGAGATTTAGGAAACATGTCCATAACCTTCCTAAGTCCTTCTTTCATAGCAAATTGCAAAAAAATTCCAGTCACATGTCCTAAACTGTTCCCTCCACAATGAATTACAATTATGTCTGGATGTTGCTCTGTCTCCAAAGTAGCACAGAGAGGTAGCAAGTCCAACCACTTCATTCCACGTACTCCATGCCAGTGTACTTCCACATGTGGGAATCCAAGAACTACAGCTTCACCACAGCTTTCTGCATGCACCTTCAACCAATGTATCCATGAATCTCCTAAAATCCAAACAATCTGTTTTCTGAAACACACAGCCATAGCTATCTTTTGTTCTCTCAGCAAAAAGAGTATCTGAGAAAATCTCTCCTGGCACAACACACCCACCAAACTTTCCTGACCAATCCTTTTCAGTGCTTATTCTCATTTGCATGACTTCTGAACCCAAAAATCCCCGGATGTAACTCCCGATGTCCGCGAACTACTGCCATGTCCGCGGACATATCGTAACATGAACAGCCCTTCTACCATTTCCACTACACTCTCTCTGCCATTCCCTCATTGGATGTACCTCAAAAATCACATGACCATGCACCAATCACATTCAAGACCTCTACATCTAACTGCATCATCATAGATCAGCACTGCAAATGTACTCTGAATCTCTCTGAGTACAAGTGTCATATCATTGGCAAGCAGCATCTACCAGAAATACTGTACAAGTCTTCAAGATTTCTACTTGCAGCTCCATGCATATCCATATGCATGAACACAAACTTCAGGTATGCATATTTTCTGTATAGTAGATGAACACATTTTCAAACAGACTTTTACCTTGTAAAATCTGTAAAATGAATTTACTGTACTTTTTTCAATTTCCTAAAATCAACTATCACTTATAAACCTTTATACTATTTACTTTCTTTATACACACACACTCAAATCATGTTAAACTAACATTTTTTAAATGAAATATATAGACTACATATATTCAAACAAAATTGCATGCAAACACAATCTATGTTTAAACCTTTATAAAAATACTTATACAATTTCATATTTTTTGTTTTTATTTATTTATTTACTTAATTACTTTAAATTAGACATGACATTGAGGCGCTATTACCTAGAACAGTTTACTTACAGAAATAGTGGTATTCACTAATATATTATACATTTCATAAGACATAGTAAAGATATTTTTTCTTTGCTACAGTTAGTCATTCAATACAATTTGTTAATGTTTCTTATGTAAATAAATTAGTTTAATGGTTTTAAAGAAGGCACTGAGGATTTCAATTAAAATAATCAATGTCTAAATTAAAAACAGTGCTACATACAAACAAAATTACTAATTTGTTTCTTTTACAATTGCAGTGAAGACCATTCTCCAGAAAAGAAGCAGCCGAATTTGAAGAACAAAGAAGAACTAAGAATTAACCTGTTCATTAAGAACATATCATATGTACTGAACTGATGCAATGTATCTTATGTAAATAAATTAGTTTAATGGTTTTAAAGAAGGCACTGAGGATTTCAATTAAAAAAATCAATATCTAAATTAAAAACAGTGCTATATACAAACAAAGTTACTAATTTGAAGCTTTTACAATTGCAGTGAAGACCAGTTTCCTGAAAAGAAGCAGCCGAATTCGAAGAAGAAAGAAAAACTAAGAAGTTACCTGTTAATTTAAAAAAAAGTAAGTAAAATATCACCATAATATTTGTATTATTAATCAAATATACTATAACGTTAATACGAGCTATTTCGGTTTCTAAAAATAGAGATTTTGTACCATTTTGTCCAAAAATGTCCATGTCTTGAACAGCGATTTACAGCCAGAATGGCCCACAAATTTCTATTTTTGGACACACAAATTACCCAACTGAACCACTACAATGTTCATATTATAGAACAAACAACTGTTTTAATTGTATACATTAGATTTACTATTTGTACTTTTCCACACCACTAGCTTACTTTTTTTTTGTCATCTGAACCCCAGTTTAGTAAAACATACATTCAAGAATACCTATCCCTACTAGTTTTAGTTCCCAATGCACAATCACACACCATTACATACATCTTTATCATCTTACTCAAATACTCATGCACACAGCACACATACATTCCAGAACACCCAAACCCATATCTTCTTTATTTTTTTCAACAGACCCTAAAGAATGCCTACCAAAAGTCAAGTCTGTAGAAAACAACGCAAAAGTAGAGAAAATGAAAATAAAGGTGTCCAACATAAGCATCCATCTCCAGCAGAATTTGTAAAAAAAGTTGAAACAAAACAGCTAATACAATCATTTAGTGAAACACAAGAAGTTTCAAGTACACCAACTTCGCTTCCTCTATGAAAATGTAAAACAAACCAAAAAACAATTAACAGAAAATCAGCTATCAGTACAGATAAAACTACTTCTTCAAATTTTAATATAGTGCAAAGTAAGCATACCAAGAAAAGTAATTTAGCCAAAATATACCGTCACAAAGTCCTTCAAAATCTTATAAAAACAGGAGAGAAATCAGGTTCAAAGCTTAAAACCTATCGTAGGAAATTAATCTTAGAAGCATTGATGGACAGTGCAATTCTTCTCAAAAGAAATGTATTTATTTTACTGTTAAACAAAATGAAACCACTAACAAAATGAATAACTAAATTACAAAAAAGACTTCTCAATAAGCGAAATATCAACAGAAAGAACTTCTTAAGTATCAGCGGAGGTGAATGGAATCACACTACAAGCACAGAACCATATTTTAATGAAGAAGCGTACAAACAAAAGCAAACGAATACAATTGCCATACATAGGAGTGGTCGAGGTTATGAAAAAGTGAATAATACCATAATGGAACAAGAACTACTTCTTACAAAAATATGCCCTGAAAACTTAGAATTACCCCTCCATTCAACTGAATCAGAACGTCTAGTGTACAAATGGCCATGTACGTCAATGTGTAACATTCCCAAACAATGTTTCAAATCTTTACGCCAATTCTTCAGTAAATATGTAAAAAGCAAAGACAAAATCAAAATTAAATTACTGCAAAATATAGATACCTGTCCAGTGCACAAGTACACAGGACTACAAGGACATTCATTGGCCTGCATTACAGGACCTACTTGTAAAACCACTTTCCATGATATCAAAAGGATATCAACACATCATTCAACTATAAGAAATCTAGTCTATAAACTGCACTATGCTAAAAGTCCTGCTTTAGCACTAGCAAAGTTAAATAACACCCTTCTACATGGTACAGCAAAAGACCTACTTGAAGAAATTCACTATATCCAGAAAAAATATTTTGGAAGTGAAAGCCATTTACAGAATGAAATAGCTTTAAACCAATTAAGCAACAATTCTACACATGGCAACCTTTTGCTAAACACATACAAAAAAGAAATACTAACATTTAAAAGTACATCAGCTGAAGTACCAAACCATGTATGTGTATGTTGCCGTAGAATTTTTTATAAAAGTAACACAAAAACTGTGGATCTATCATACAAAATAGAAGACAATGAAGATTCTAAATGGTTTGAATTAGCTCTCTACCTTGTAGCAGAAAACAAATATGAAATAACTGAGCCCTTAATACTTTGCAGTTATTGCACTACAAAACTTGACAACAACCAAACTCCTTCACGTTCTATCACAAATAATTTAGAATTATACCCAGTACCAAAACCTCTACAACAACTTAATTTATATGAGAGCATCATAATTCAAACAGTACACCCATTTCAAGCAATAATACGCCTTCAACCAAAAACAGCAAAATTACCTCCCTCTGAATTGGTAAAAGGCATTTGTGGAAAAGTAGTTTATTTACCATTAAATCTAAAAGAAAATGTGCATACTCTAGGAGTGCAACGTCCAATGCAGCAATCTTTAATTATATTAGTAAATGGAGTACCTACAAAAGACAAAAAAATATGGCAACAGCTGGTAGATTTATATAAAGTTAGACAAGCCTTCCAATATCTTAAAGATAATAATGAATATTACAAAGAAATTAATATTGAAGAAAACTTGAAAGATACAACTGAAATAATTCAAGAAACACAAGAAGCTGGTCAATTTGAGCTACTAGATCCTGCTACAATATCAAATACTTTAGACCATTATACAATTCATCCTTTGCACTGTAATGACACCATACAAGATGTACTGGAAACTTACCAAATGCGTCAAACAAAAGGATCACCAATCAGTATATGGGAAAAAAGTATAGAAGCACATGCTTTTCCTCTACTCTTTCCTACTGGCAAAGGAGGAAGGTATGATGATAGACCTATTCAAATATCAGCTTCAGAATACCGCTCATTACGGATGTATTCTGAAGATCCCAGATTTAAACAAAATGTGGAATACATATTCCACCTACTCTTTGAAAGTGAACTAGCAACTTTATGTTACGGAGTTGCACACATATTAAAATCAGGATCACACTTTCAAAATATGACAGCTACACAATTATTAGAGAAAGTGCAACAAAAGGATGATGTTTTACAATCAAATATTACAAATCTATTAGCAAATATGCGTGGTACTAAAGAGTACTGGTTTCGACGTCATGGAGATGTACGTTGTATGATCAGAAACCTTGGCCCACCCACTTGGTTTGTTACATTAAGTTGTGCAGAATATGCATGGGAAGATTTACATGATTTCCTACGCATATCAAATAAAAACAAAACAAACATAGATATTCTAACACCTGGAGAACTTTGTTCTTTGGATCCTGTTAATGTTTCAAGATATTTTCACCATCGCTTCATTGCTATGCTACATTTTATTTGTAATAAAACTGTTCCTCCCCTTGGAGAAGTGCAACACTTCTTTTGGAGAAAAGAATACCAAGCCAGAGGAGCACCACATATCCACATGATTTTGTGGATTAAAGCTGCTCCTAAATTTGGTCAAGACAGTGATGCCACTGTTTTACAGTTTATTGAAAAATATGTCACTTGTGAAATTCCATCAGAAGCCACAAATAGTGATCTTCATGCACAAATTTTACAATTTCAAAGACACAAATGTGGAAAATATTGTTGTCGCAAATACAAAAACAAAGGCAAATACTACACCAAATGCCGATTTGGTTTCCCTAGACCAGTTACAAATACAGGTCAAGTAAACAACCTCATGTCTTCAGTTAGACATAGTGTTAAAGGTAAGTCACCTAAAAATACATATTACATAAAAAGAAAAGAAGAAGAAAAATATATCAATGATTATAATGCAATCATTGCCCACTTATGGAATGCAAACATAGATGTGCAGTACATTGCAGACAATTCTACTGCAATTGCACGATATGTCACAGCATACTTAACTAAAGCAGAAAAGACAGAGCTCCAAGACCTCTGGAATGACCTGTCATCAGATAAAACAGTATCTCAGAAATTATACAGCTTGGGCATAAAAATGCTCACCCATAGAGAATGTGGATTTTATGAAGCAGCTGATCGTTTAACTGGTACTTCATTGTATGGTAAATCTGAAAATATAGTATGGCTAAGTCTTGGTCCAGCTAAATCTAGAAAAAGAGTTCTAAAATCATATGAAGATATAGAAACAATAGCCAAACATGATCCCAACAGCCAAGACATTTTAAAAAACAATTTATTGGACACATACTACCCAAACAGAAGTAATACTTTGGAAAACATGTGTCTATACCAAATAGCCCAAAACTACACATACAAAAATAAACCTGATGAAAAAAAGGTAAATATAGAGTGACAGACTGTGAAGGCAGCTTAGTTAAACTCACTAAACCAAATTTAATTAATCATATCAAATTGTCATTGAAGACTCCTCAACATAAAGAAGGATATTACATGTCCCTGCTACAACTCTTCAACCCATGGAGAAAAGAAGAACAATTACTAGATAACTATGACTCATATGAGGATGCTTTCAAAGCAAATGAAAGCACTATAACTGATGTAAACTTTACACAGTACAAAACAATGTTGCACAACATGAAGAAGAACTCCAAGCCCAACTAGATAAGGATACACCTGACAGTAGTCAACCTTCTGTAACAGGAAGCCAAGAACCACTGGGAGAACCACTAATAACAAATGAGGCAGAATTAGCTATGATAGAAGTAGAAAACACCATGTGTCAGTATGAAGATAAGGACGACTTAACTATACTACAATCAAAACTAAACAATGAGCAACGTAGCATTTTTAAAGAAGTAACAAAACAAATTGCACATGGTGTAAAACATGAAAATAATGAATGTTCCTGCCATAATTATAAACCTATACTACTGTATGTCGGTGGTGAAGCTGGTTCTGGCAAAAACATTCCTAATCAAAA
This sequence comes from Ambystoma mexicanum, assembly GCF_040938575.1. Lineage (NCBI taxonomy): Eukaryota > Metazoa > Chordata > Amphibia > Caudata > Ambystomatidae > Ambystoma > Ambystoma mexicanum. Next base: position 402,061,711 of record NC_090930.1, on the reverse strand, counting down.
TCATTAGTAAGCTCCTTCAACAATTGACAAACAACAAACTGTCAGCTGTTGCCACTGCCCCCACAGGTTTAGCTGCCTACAACATAGGTGGTGTTACATTACACCGATTACTACTATTACCAGTAGAACACCAGAACAAATTAGACTATTACAAACTTTCTGCAGAAGCTGCAATGGAATTACGCAGAGTATTGAAACAAATGAAAATGCTACTAATAGATGAAGTGAGCATGGTCTCCAACCTGATGTTAGCTTTGATTCACCTCAGATTACAAGAAGTACTCAAAACAGACTATGAAGAGCTCTTTGCAGGAAAACACATTATTGTTTTTGGAGATCTGCTTCAATTAACACCAGTAAAAGGTGAACCTATTTTTAAAACATTAGGGCACAAACTCTGCCGTAAAACTGTTGGCAGCATTGGAAATGTCAACCTTTGGCAACATTTCCAATACAGAGAATTAACAGAAAACATGCGCCAATCTGCAGATCTAACTTATGCCAACATTTTAAAAAGTTTGAGAGTTGGTATACTTTCTAAAGAAGCAGAAGCAACATTGAAAACCCGGCACATTAATGCACTTTATGGCGATAATGCATGTGCTACAGATGTTATGGAACAATTAGCCCACCAAAATGTCAATTGTATGGCCTTAATGCCAACTCTTGCAAGCTGTCTCAAATTCAATGAAATAATGTTAAGTAAAGAAATGCAACCAATAATGGAAATTAGCGCCACAGACAAACTAGATGTACATGGTATGTACATGGTATGACACTACCCATGTGTGACCAAGCCACAACAAGACTAAATAATTTAGAAAAATCAATCTCAAACACAGCAGGCTTAGAAAAGATGTTAAAATTATCCTTAAATTGCAGAGTAATGCTTAAACGTAACCTTGACGTGGACCAAGGACTAGTTAATGGAGCACTGGGTACAGTTGTTGACTTTCAAACATACCCACGTGACAACAAAATTCAGTTTGTCAATATACTCTTTGGCAAAATTTCAGAAGTAAAACGGATAGGACGCTCAACAGCTAGATTCCTTCTCTTCAAAGATATGTATGTACGCAGAGAACAATTTTCTCTAACTCTTGCATACGCAGTCACGATTCATAAATCACAAGGTCTTACCCTAGACAAAGCAATGATAGATATTGGTAACACAGTCTTTAAAGAAGGCATGAGCTACGTAGCACTATCACGCTTACGTACACTTGACGGTCTATTTCTAATCAACTTTGATGCAAGTAAAATAAACGCTGATATTCCTTGCATTTTAGAATATAATAGTCTTCGCTCACCATACACTCCCCATCTAAACACATATTCTGTTCCACAAAAACTAAAACGTTGTAAAAGAAAACTAAATCAAACAGAAATGCAACAGGACGTCACTGCAAATCCTCCAAAGAGAGTAAAAGAAACTAATACTTCATCAAGTACCACAAACAAAAAAGAATCAATTAGAGAAAGTAAACCAGGTACTTCTATAAAGAAGGAAGACAAACTCCAAAAAAAGCAGTTAGATACAGAACTACCTGGACCATTTAAATTCTCAAATATAGTTGATGTAAGTTGCTATGCAAATGTAGCAATGAATATTCTATTTCAATTACCACCAATTGTTGACAACATTTACTTACACTTTAGAGACCCATTGTGTATGCAAATGTTAGTACTTCATAGAAACGCAAAAAACAATCCTGACAACAAATATAGTGTTTATGGAATAAGACAAGAATTGGACTACTGTGCTGGAATGTTGAAATTCACTATAAACTCACAGGAAGATCCACAAGAATTTTTAATGTACTTACTACAAGTACTGGAAAACAAAAATATACCTATAAAGGAAATCTTCCAGATTTCATACATGTGCAAACATACATGCACTCTGTGCAACAATGTGACACAAGAAGAAATTCCCAATGAACGCTTCATATATATATCAATACCAAATTGTGAATCCATTCCATTTCAGCAACTTGTACAAAATGCAAACCATGGTAGATTATGCTCTACCTGCAATTCAGATAATCGCTCCACGTTAGTAATACAAACACATAGTAAATACGTAATACTAATGCTTCTACGTTACAATGCAGATGGTACCAAAAACAACTGCAAGCTGACTGGATTCACACATAGTCAAATATCACTTGGTAAGAAAACCTTCACAACAATAGGTATAATCTACCACGCAGGAGCCACAACCAATTCAGGGCACTACACGGCATATATAAAAAAGAAATGTGGATGGTTTGAATGTAATGATAGTACCATTACTCTAAAGCAGAGATTACCAGCAAATCTTACAAACGCTTATTTGATGTTCTTAAAACCAAAATTTGATAAATAAACTGTATTTAAAACTTTAAGTAAATTTGTGTTAAAAAAATATAAACTGTTAGAATACTCCAAAAGCTATCTAACTGCTCAAAGATTCTACAACAACTAATCAGATAAATGAATACCACTCTATTAGGCCAAATAATACACAGTTAGAATACCCCAATTGGTATCTAACTGTCCCAAAATGTAACAATATCCAAATAGATAAATCAAAACCACTAAAATATATTAAAAAAATAGACAGTTAGAATACGCCAATTGGTATCTAACTGCTCCAAAATTTTATAATATCAAAACAAATGAAGAATCTGTTACTGCTCCAAAAAAAATACAACAAAGCAAAGTATAAAGCATTAGCCAGAAACAACAAGTGAACACTGAAAACAAACAAACAAATAAACTGTAGCATAACAGAAAAAGGTTTTTTTTTTTAATCCAACATGGATTTTTTTTTCTCCCACAGACCCAATGATTTTAGCAACAAATACAGAAACTGAGCAAATTGCACAGTACTTCAGATAATTGCAATTCAGATAATCGCTCCACGTTAGTAATACAAACACATAGTAAATACGTAATACTAATGCTTCTACGTTACAATGCAGATGGTACCAAAAACAACTGCAAGCTGACTGGATTCACACATAGTCAAATATCACTTGGTAAGAAAACCTTCACAACAATAGGTATAATCTACCACGCAGGAGCCACAACCAATTCAGGGCACTACACGGCATATATAAAAAAGAAATGTGGATGGTTTGAATGTAATGATAGTACCATTACTCTAAAGCAGAGATTACCAGCAAATCTTACAAACGCTTATTTGATGTTCTTAAAACCAAAATTTGATAAATAAACTGTATTTAAAACTTTAAGTAAATTTGTGTTAAAAAAATATAAACTGTTAGAATACTCCAAAAGCTATCTAACTGCTCAAAGATTCTACAACAACTAATCAGATAAATGAATACCACTAAATTAGACCAAAAAATACACAGTTAGAATACGCCAATTGGTATCTAACTGTCCCAAAATTATAAATTTGTGTTAAAATAATATAAACTGTTACAATACTCCAAAAGCTATCTAACAGCTCAAAGATTCTACAACAACTAATCAGATAAATGAATACCACTAAATTAGGCCAAATAATACACAGTTAGAATACCCCAATTGGTATCTAACTGTCCCAAAATGTAACAATATCCAAATAGATAAATCAAAACCACTAAAATATATTAAAAAAATAGACAGTTAGAATACGCCAATTGGTATCTAACTGCTCCAAAATTTTATAATATCAAAACAAATGAAGAATCTGTTACTGCTCCAAAAAAAATACAACAAAGCAAAGTATAAAGCATTAGCCAGAAACAACAAGTGAACACTGAAAACAAACAAACAAATAAACTGTAGCATAACAGAAAAAGTTTTTTTTTTTTAATCCAACTTGGATTTTTTTTTCTCCCACAGACCCAATGATTTTAGCAACAAATACAGAAACTGAGCAAATTGCACAGTACTCTGATTTGTACTCTACTAAATATGAGGGTCGAAAAAAAATAAAAGTATATTGCTTATACAATGTAATAAGTCATTACAAAATACTAATACTAACATGCTATTTTCTTTTATCACAGAAATGAAGAAGAAAAACATGGACTCCCATTACTAGACCAAACAGTAAGTATACAATAATAAGGACAACCATTGCAGCATATCACATCCATAGTATCTAATACCTTTGTTCCTTATACATTTGTTTTTCACCCAAAGTTATAAGCAAATATGAATGTGATATGCTGCGGTGGTTGTTGCCAGGGCATACAGTCTTGGGTGCATGGCTAAACGGCCATGCACCCAAGACTTTATGCCCTGGCAACAACCACCGCAGCATATCACATCCATAGAGTCAAACATTTCAACTATGATCTATGGGAAACTTTTAATGTCCGCGAACAATGTGAGTGTTCTTAGAACACTTTGAACTTGCCAGCGAACAATACGGACACCGTTTTCAGGACACCCCCTACGAACATTTCAGAACAACGCAATAGTTCTTAGAACACTTTCAACTTAACAACGAACAATACGGGCAGCGTCCTAAGGACACCCCCTACGAACATTCCAGGACACCGGGAGTGTTCTCAAAAACGTCTTCAGAACACCCCCATTTTGTTTATTTGCGAACATTTCAGGACACCGCAGGTGTTCTTAGAACACATTCAACTTGACAGAGAACAATACGGACAGCGTCCTCAGGACACCCCTTACGAACACTCCCCGGACACCGCGAGTGTTCTTAGAAGCATCTTCAGAACACAACCATCTTGTTTATTTGCGAACATTTCAGGACACCGCGAGTGTTCTTAGGACACATTCTACTTGACAGAGAACAATACAGACAGCGTCCTCAGGACACCCCCTACAAACATTCCAGGACACCAGGAGTGTTCTTAGAAGCTTCTTCAGAACACCACCATCTTGTTTATTTGCGAACATTTCAGGACACCGCGAGTGTTCTTAGGACACATTCAACTTGACAGAGAACAATACGGACAGCGTCCTCAGGACATCCCCTACAAACACTCCCCGGACACCGCAAGTGTTCTTAGAAGCATCTTCAGAACACCCCATTTTGTTTATTTGCGAACATTTCAGGACACCGCGGGTGTTCTTAGAACACATTCAACTTGACAGAGAACAATACGGACAGCGTCCTCAGGACACCCCCTGCGAACATTCCAGGACACCGGGAGTGTTCTTAGAAGCGTCTTCAGAACACCAACATCTTGTTTATTTGCGAACATTTCAGGACACAGTGAGTGTTCTTAGGACACATTCAACTTGACAGAGAACAATACGGACAGCGTCCTCAGGATACCCCCTACGAACACTCCCCGGACACCGCGAGTGTTCTTAGAAGCGTCTTCAGAACACCCCCATTTTGTTTATTTGCGAACATTTCAGGACACCGCGGGTGTTCTTAGAACACATTCAACTTGACAGAGAACAATACGGACAGCGTCCTCAGGACACCCCCTACGAACATTTTTTCGACACCGGGAGTGTTCTCAAAAACGTCTTCAGAACACCCCCATTTTGTTTATTTGCGAACATTTCAGAACACCGCGGGTGTTCTTAGAACATATTCAACTTGACAGAGAACAATACGGACAGCGTCCTCAGGACACCCCCTACGAACACTCCCCGGACACCGCAAGTGTTCTTAGAACAGTTTCACTTTGCAAAACGGACACATATTGAGTCCTTAGAACACCCCCCAGTCAGTTTATTTAGAACATTTCAGAACACCCATGATGTCCGCAAACAAATCGAACACAAAAAGAACGTCTAACACATAAAAAACACAACTTTCATCCTATCTCATACACTCCTACCCTCCCCAAACACTCCTACACACCAACACACTCTACTAAATACACATTTTGAACAAAGTTTCACTGCGCTGTCCGCGGACGTCCGCGAATCCAAGATGGCGGGCGCTACCGAAAAATCTGACGCACTTCACGCTCCACGCCGTCCAATCAGCGAACACGTTGCATGTCCGTGAACATCACGCAAGACGATTGGCCAATCAGGACACTGTCCGCGGAGCGAACAGGGAAGTGTGTCCGCGAACCGAACACAGATATCACTAATTTTTTTTGACCTACTTTTTGGTCATTTTAAAAAAAAACTACTGGACGGATTTTCACCAAATTTGCAAAAGCACGCTTTCGGGACCAAGCTGTTGCTCCTGGTCCGAATTTGGTGGAAATCCGTCCAGCGGTTTGGGCTGTAGGCGCGAGCAAAAACATTTTCCCATTCAGTCTATGGGAAAAAAAAAGTTTTGGGACCCCCCCTATAACTTTGCCCCCCCTGGATGGATCCTCACCAAACTTTGCAAAAAAAGTATATGGCCCACTCTGAATATTTTTGCACAGTTTGTTGAGTGTTCGTGCAGGGGGGAGGGGGGGTCAAAGTTATAGTGGGGTCCCAAAACTTTTTTTTTTCCCATAGACTGAATGGGAACAAATTATTGCTCGCGCCTACAGCCCAAACCGCTGAACGGATTTTCACCAAATTTGGACCACGAGCAGCAGCTTGGTCCCGAAAGCGTGCTTTTGCAAATTTGGTGAAAATCCATCCAGTAGTTTTTTTTAAATTACCAAAAAGTAGGTAAAAAAAAATATCTGTGTTCGGTCCGCGGACACACTTCCCTGTTCGCTCCGCGGACAGTGTGCTGATTGGCCAAGCGGCTTACGTCATGTCCGGGGACATGCGCGTGTTCGCTGATTGGACTGTGTGAAGCATGAAGTGTGTCAGATTTTCGGTAGCGCCCGCCATCTTGGATTTGCGGACGTCCACGGAGAGCGCAGTGAAAGTTTGTTCAAAATGTGTATTTAGTATGTTGGTGTGTAGGAGTGTTTGGGGAGGATGGGAGGGTATGAGATAGGTTAAATGTTGTGCTTTTTTATGTGGTAGACGTTCTTTTTGTGTTCGACTTGTCTGCGGACATCATGGGTGTTCTGAAATGTTCTAAATAAACTGAATGGGGGGTGTTCTGAGGACTCAATATGTGTCCGTTTTGTTCGCAAGCAAGCTGAAACTGTTCTAAGAACACTCACGGTGTCCTGAAATGTTCGCAAATAAACAGAATGGGGGTGTTCTGAGAACGCTGTCCGTATTGTTCTGTGGCAAGCTGAATGTGTTCTAAGAACACTCGCGGTGTCCTGAAATGTTCACAAATAAACAAAAAGGGGGTGTTATGAGGACGCTGTCGGTATTGTTCGTTGTCAAGTGGAAAGTGTTCTAAGAACTCTAGCGTTGTCCTGAAATGTTCGAAGGGGGTGTCCTGAAGACGCTGTCCGTATTGTTCGTTGTCAAGTTGAAAATGTTCTAAGAACTCTCGCGGTGTCCTGAAATGTTCGTAAACAAACAAAATGGGGGTGTTCTGAGGACGCTGTCCGTATTATTCGTTGTCAAGTTGAAAGTGTTCTAAGAACACACGCGGTGTCCGTATTGTTCTTTGTCAAGTTGAATGTGTTCTAAGAACACTCACAGTGTCCTAAAATGTTCGTAAATAAACAAAATGGGGGTGTTCTGAGGACGCTGTCTGTATTGTTCTTTGTCAAGTTGAATGTGTTCTAAGAACACTTGTGGTGTCCTGAAATGTTCGCAAATAAATCAAATGGTGGTGTTCTGAGGACGCTGTCCGTATTGTTCGTTGTCAAGTTGAATGTGTTCTAAGAACACTCGTGGTGTCCTGAAATGTTCGTAGGGGGTGTCCTGAAGACGCTGTCCGTATTGTTCGATGGCAAGTTGAATGTGTTCTAAGAACACTCGCGGTGTCCTGAAATGTTCGCAAATAAATTAAATGGGGGTGTTCTGAGGACGGTGTCCGTATTGTCCGTTATCAAGTTGAAAGTGTTCTAAGAACTCTCGCGGTGTCCTGAAATGTCCGTAGGGGGGGTCCTGAAGACGCTGTCCGTATTGTTCGCTGGCAAGATGAAAGTGTTCTAAGAACACTGGTAATGTCCGCAGACATTAAAAGTTTCCATAGGCCATATTTGAAATGTTTGACTCTATGGGTGTGATATGCAGCGGTGGTTGTGGCCAGGGTATAGAGTTTTGGGTGCATGACCATTTGGTCAAGCACCCAACACTCTATGCCCTGGCCACAACCACCGCAGCATATCACACTTATAGTTGCTTATAACTTTGGGTCAAAAACAAATTTATAAGGAACAAAGTTATAAGATATTATGGTGTGATATGCTGCGATGGTTATGGCCATGGCATAGAGTGTATAATATACTTACTGTTTGGTTTAGTAACTGGAGTACTTGTATTTCTTGTTAATTTCTGTGATAAAAGAAAATAGCATGTTAGTATTAGTATTTTGTAATGACTTATTACATTGTATAATCAACTTTTTTTTTTTGGACCCTCATATTTAGTAGATTACAAACCAGAGTACTGTGCAATTTGCTCAGTTTCTGTGTTCGTTGCTAAAATCATTGGGTCTGTGGGAGAAAAAGAAATCCATGTTGGATAAAAAAAAAAACCCTTTTTCTGTTATGCTACAGTTTATTTGTTTGTTTGTTTTCAGTGTTCACTTGTTGCTTCTGGCTAATGCTTTATACATTGAGTAGTTGCATTTTTTGGAGCACTGACATATTATTTATTTGTTTGGATATTATGAAATTTTGGAGCAGTTAGATACCAATAGGTGTATTCTAACTGTTTATTTATTGATATATTTTAGTGGTATTGATTTATCTGTTTGGATATTGTTAAATTTTGGGACAGTTAGATACCAATTGGCGTATTCTAACTGTCTATTTTTTGCTCTAATTTAGTGGTATTCATTTATCTGATTAGTTGTTGTACAATCTTTGGGCAGTTAGATAGCTTTTGGAATATTCTAACAGTTTATATTGTTTTACTACAAGTTTACTGAAGGTTTAAGTACAGTTTAGTTATCAAATTTTGGTTGTAAGAAAATTAAATAAGCGTTTTTAAGATTTGCTGGTAATCTCTGCTTTAGAGTAATGGTACTATCATTACATTCAAACCATCCACATTTCTTTTTTATATATGCAGTGTAGTGCCCTGAATTGGTTGTGGCTCCTGCGTGGTAGATTATACCTATTGTTGAGAAGGTTTTCTTACCAAGTGATATTTGACCATGTGTGAATCCAGTCAGCTTGCAGTTGTTTTTGTTACCATCTGCATTGTAACGTAGAAGCATTAGTATTACGTATTTACTATGCGTTTGTATTACTAACGTGGAATGATTATCTGAATTGCAGGTAGAACATAATCTACCATGGTTTGCATTTTGTACAAGTTGCTGAAATGGAATGGATTCACAATTAGGTATTGATATATATATGAAGCGTTCATTGGGGATTTCTTCTTATGTCACATTGTTGCAGAGAGTGCATGTATGTTTCCATATGTATGAAATCTGGAAGATTTCATTTATAGGTATGTTTTTGTTTTCCAGTACTTGTAGTAAGTACATTAGAAATTCTTGTGGCTCTTCCTGTGAGTTTATAGTAAATTTCACCATTCCAGCACAGTAGTCCAATCGTTGTCTTATTCCATAAACACTATACGTGTTGTTAGGATTGTTTGCTGCATTTCTGTGAAGTACTAATATTTGCATACACAATGGGTCTGTACTGTGTAAGTAAATGTTGTCAACAATTGGTGGCAATTGAAATAGAATATTCATTGCTACATTTGCGTAGCAACTTACACCAACTATATTTGAGAGTTTAAATGGACCAGGTAGTTCTGTATCTGACTGCTTTTTTTGGAGTTTGTCTTCCTTCTTTGAAGAAGTACCTGGCTTACTTTCCCTGATTGATTCTTTTTTGCTTGTGGTACTTGATGAAGTATTACTTTCTTTTACTCTCTTTGGAGGATTTGCAGTGACATCCTGTTGCATTTCTGTTTGATTTATTTTACTTTTATAACGTTTTACTTTTTGTGGAACAGAATATGTGTTTAGATGGGGGGTCTATAGTGAGCGAAGTCTATTGTATTCTAAAATGCCAGGAATATCAGCGTTTATTTTACTTGCATCAAAGTTGATTAGAAATAGACCGTCAAGTGTACGTAAGCGTGATAGTGCTACATAGCTGTGTTACCAATATCTATCATTGCTTTGTCTAGGGTAAGACCTTGTGATTTATGAATCGTGACTGCGTATGCAAGAGTTAGAGAAAATTGTTCTCTGCGTACATACATGTCTTTGAAGAGAAGGAATCGAGCTGTTGAGCGGCCTATCCTTTTTACTTCTGAAAGTTTGTCAAAGAGTATATTGAAAAAACTGAATTTTGTTGTCACGTGGGTATGTTTGAAAGCCAACAACTGTACCCATTGCTCCATTAACTAGTCCTTGGTCCACGTCAAGGTTACGTTTAAGCATTACTCTGCAATTTAAGGATAATTTTAATATCTTTTCTAAGCCTGCTGTGTTTGAGATTGATTTTTCTAAACTGTTTAGTCTTGTTGTGGCTTGGTCACACATGGGTAGTGTCATACCATGTACATCTAGTTTGTCTGTGGCACTAATTTCCATTATTGGTTGCATTTCTTTACTTAACATTATTTCATTGAATTTGAAACAGCTTGCAAGAGTTGGCATTAAGGCCATACAATTGACATTTTCGTGGGCTAATTGTTCCATAACATCTGTAGCACATGCATTATCGCCATAAAGTGCATTAATTTGCCGGGTTTTCAATATTGCTTCTGCTTCTTTAGAAAGTATCCCAACTCTGATACTTTTTAAGATGTTGGCATAAGTGAGATCTGCAGATTGCCGCATGTTTTCTGTTAATTCTCTGTATTGGAAATGTTGCCAAAGGTTGACATTTCCAATGCTGCCAACAGTTTTACGGCAGAGTTTGTGTCCTAATGTTTTAAAAATAGGCTCCCCTTTTACTGGTGTCAATTGAAGAAGATCTCTGAAAACAATAATGTGTTTTCCTGCAAAGAGCTCTTCATAGTTTGTTTTGAGTACTTCTTGTAATCTGAGGTGAAACAAAGCCAACATTAGGTTGGAGACCATGCTCACTTCATCTATTAGTAGCATTTTCATTTGTTTCAATACTCTGCGTAGTTCCATTGCAGCTTCTGCAGAAAGTTTGTAATAGTCTATATTGTTCTGGTGTTCTACTGGCAATAGTACTAATCGGTGTAAAGTGACACCACCTATGTTGTAGGCAGCTAAATCTGTGGGGGCAGTGACAACAGCTGACAGTTTGTTGTTTGTCAATTGTTGAAGGAACTTACTGATGATTTTGATTAGGAATGTTTTGCCAGAACCAGCTTCACCATTTACGTACAGTAGTATAGGTTTATAATTATAGCAGGAACATTCTTTATTTTCATGTTGTACACCATGTGCAATTTGTTTTGTTACTTCTTGAAAAATGCTACGTTGTTCATTGTTCAGTTTTGATTGTAGTATAGTTAAGTCTTCTTTATCTTCATACTGACACATGGTGTTTTCTACTTCTATCATAGCTAATTCTGCCTCATTTATTATTAGTGGTTCTCCCAGTGGTTCTTGGCTTCCTGTTACAGAAGGTTGACTACTGTCAGGAGTGTCCTTATCTAGTTGGGCCTGGAGTTCTTCTTCGTGTTGCTGTTCATTGTGCAACATTGTTTTGTATTGTGTAAAGTTTACATCAGTTATAGTGCTTTCATTTGCTTTGAAAGCATCTTCATTTGAGTCATAGTAATCTAGTATTTCTTCTTCTTTTCTTCATGGTTTAAAGAGTTGTAGCAGGGACATGTAATATACTTCTTTATGTTGAGGAGTCTTTAATGACAATTTGATATGATTAATTAAATTTGGTTTAGTAACTAAGCTGCCTTCACAGTTGGTCACTCTGTATTTACCTTTTTTTCATCAGGTTTTATATTATTTTTGTATGTGTAATTTTGGGCTATGTGGTATAGACACATGGTTTCCAAAGTATTACTTCTGTTTGGGTAGTATGTGTCCAATAAATTGTTTTTTTTAAATGTCTTGGCTGTTGGGAACACGTTTGGGTATTGTTTCTATATCTTCGTATGATTTTAGAACTCTTTTTCTAGATTTAGCTGGACCAAGACTTAGCCATACTATATTTTCAGATTTACCATACAATGCAGTACCAGTTAAACGATCAGCTGCTTCATATGATCCACATTCTCTATGGGAGAGCATTTTTATGCCCAAGCTGTATAATTTCTGAGACACTGTTTTATCTGATGACAGGTCATTCCAGAGGTCTTGGAGCTCTGTCTTTTCTGCTTTGGTTAAGTATCCTGTGACATATCGTGCAACTGCAGTAGAATTGTCTGCAATGTACTGCACATCTATGTTTGCATTCCATAAGTGGGCAATGATTGCATTATAATCATTGATATATTTTTCTTCTTCTTTTCTTTTTATGTAATATGTATTTTTAATTGACTTACCTTTAACACTATGTCTAACTGAAGACATGAGGTTGTTCACTTGACCTGTATTTCTAACTGGTCTAGGGAAACCAAATTGGCATTTGGTGTAGTATTTTCCTTTGTTTTTGTATTTGCGACAACAATATTTTCCACATTTGTGTCTTTGAAATTGTAAAATTTGTACATGAAGGTCACTATTTGTGGCTTCTGATGGAATTTCACAAGTGACATATTTTTCAATAAACTGTAAAACAGTGGCATCACTGTCTTGACCAAATTTAGGAGCATCTTTAATCCATAAAGGCATGTGGATATGTGGTGCTTCTCTGGGTTGGTATTATTTTCTCCAAAAGAAGTGTTGCACTTCTCCAAGGGGAGGAACAGTTTTATTACAAATAAAATGTAGCATAGCAATGAAGCGATGGTGAAAATATCTTGAAACATTAACAGGATCCAAAGAGCAAAGTTCTCCAGGTGTTAGTATATCTATGTTTGTTTTGTTTTTGTTTGATATGCGTAGGAAATCATGTAAATCTTTCCATGCATATTCTGCACAACTTAATGTAACAAACCAAGTGGGTGGGCCAAGGTTTCTAATCATACAACGTACATCTCCATGACGTCGAAACCAGTACTCTTTAGTACCACGCTTATTTGCTAATAGATTTGTAATATTTGATTGTAAAACCTCATCCTTTTGTTGACTTTTTGTAATAATTGTGTAGTTGTCATATTTTGAAAGTGTGATCCTGATTTTAATATGTGTGCAATTCCGTAATATAAAGTTGCTAGTTCACTTTCAAAGAGTAGGTGGAATATGTATTCCACATTTTGTCTAAATCTGCGATCTTCAGAATACATCCGTAATGAGCGGTATTCTGATGCGGATATTTGAATAGGTCTATCATCGTACCTTCCTCTTTTGCCAGTAGGAAAGAGTAGAGGAAAAGCACGTGCTTCTATACTTTTTTCCCATATGCTGATTGGTGATCCATTTGTTTGACGCATTTGGTACGTTTGCAGTGCATTTTCTATGGTGTCATTAGAGTGAAAATGATGAATTGTATAATGGTCTAAAGTATTTGATATTGTAGCAGGATCTAGGAGCTCAAATTGACCAGTTTCTTGTGTTTCCTGAATTATTTCAGTTGTATCCTTCAAGTTTTCTTCAATATTAATTTCTTTGTAATATTCATTATTCTCTTTAAGATATTACAAGGCTTGTCTAACTTTATGTAAATCTACCAGCTGTTGCCATATTTTTTTGTCTTTTGTAGGTACTCCATTTACTAAGATAATTAAAGATTGCTGCATTGGACGTTGCACTCCTAGAATATGCACATTTTCTTTTAGATCTAATGGTAAATAAACTACTTTTCCACGAATGCCTTTTACCAATTCAGAGGGAGGTAATTTTGCTGTTTTTGGTTGAAGGCGTATTATTGCTTGAAATGGGTGCACTGTTTGAATTATGATGCTCTCATATAAATTAAGTTGTTGTATGGGTTTTGGTAGTGGGTATAATTCTAAATTATTTGTGATAGCACATGAAGGAGTTTGGTTGTTGTCAAGTTTTGTAGTGCAGTAACTGCAAAGTATTAAGGGGTCAGTTATTTCGTATTTGTTTTCTGCTACAAGGTAGAGAGCTAATTCAAACCATTTAGAATCTTCATTGTCTTCTATTTTGTATGATAGGTCTACAGTTTTTGTTTTACTTTTATAAAAAGTTCTGCGGCAACATACACACACATGATTTGGAAATTAAGCTGATGTACTTTTAAATTTTATTATTTCTTTTTTGTATGTGTTTAGTAAAAGGTTGCCATGTGTAGAATTGTTGCTAATTTGGTTTAAAGCTATTTGATTCTGTAAGTGGCTTTCACTTCCAAAATATTTTTTCTGGATATAGTCAATTTCTTCAAGTAGGTCTTTTGCTAAACCATGTAGAAGAATGATATTTAAATTTGCTAGTGCTAAAGCAGGACTTTTAGCATAGTACAGTTTATAGACTAGATTCCTTATAGTTGAATGATGTGTTGATATCCTTTTGATATCATGGAAGGTGGTTTTACAAGTAGGTCCTGTAATGCAGGCCAATGAATGTCCTTGTAGTCCTGTGTATTTGCGCACTGGACAGGTATCCATATTTTGCAGTAGTTTAATTTTGAATTTGTCTTTGCTTTTTACATATTGATTGAGGAATTGGCGTAAAGACTTGAAAAATTGTTTGGGAATGTTACACATTGACGTGCATGGCCATTTGTACACTAGATGTTCTGATTCAGTTGAATGGAGGGGTAATTCTAAGTTTTCAGGGCATATTTTTGTAAGGAGTACTTCTTGTTCCATTATGGTATTATTCACTTTTTCATAACCTCGACCACTGCTATGTATGGCAATTGTATTTGTTTGCTTTTGTTTGTACGCTTCTTCATTAAAGTATGGTTCTGTGCTCTTAGTGTGATTCCATTCACCTCCGCATATACTTAAGAAGTTCTTTCTGTTGATATTTCGTTTATTGAGAAGTCTTTTTTGTAATTTAGTTATTAGTTTTGTTAGTGGTTTCATTTTGTTTAACACTAAAATAAATAACTTACATTTGAGAAGCATTGCACTGTCTATCAACGCTTCTAATATTAATTTCCTACGATAGGTTTTAAGGGTTGAACCTGGTTTCTCTCCTGTTTTTATAAGATTTTGAAGGACTCTGTGATGGAACATTTTGGCTAAAATACTTTTCTTGGTATGCTTACTTTGAACTTTATCAAGATTTATAGAAGCAGTTTTATCTGTACTGATAGCTGATTTTTTGTTAATTGTTTTCTGGTTTGTTTTACATTTTGATAGAGGAGGCAAAGTTTTTCCACTTGAAACTTCTTTTGTTTCACTAAATGACTGTATTAGCTGTTTTGTTTCAACTTCTTTTACAAATTCCGCTAGATATGGATGCTTATGTTGGACACTTTTATTTTCATTTGCTCTACTTCTGCGTTGCTTTCTACGGACTTGACGTTTGGTAGGCATTCTTTAGGGTCTGTTGAAAAAAATAAAGAAGGTATGGGTTGGAGTGTTCTGCAATGTATGTGTGCTGTGTGCATGAGTGTTTGAGTAAGATGATAAAGATGTATGTAATTGTGTGTGATTGTGCATTGGGAACTACAACCAGTAGGGATGGGTATTCTTGAATTTATATGCTACTAAACTGGGGTTCAGATGACAGAAAAAGGTATGCTAGTGGTGTGGAGAAGTACAAATAGTAAATCTAATGTATACAATTAAAACAGTTGTTTTTTCTATAATATCCAAATTTTAGCGGTTGAGTTGGGTAATTTGTGTGTCCAAAAATAGGAATTTGTGGGCCATTCTTCCTGTAAATCGCTGTTTAAGACATGGGGATTTTTGGACAAAATGGTGCACAATCTCTATTTTTAGGCACAGAAATAGCATGAATTAACTTTACAGTGTGTTTCAGTAATAATACAAATATTATTGTGATATTCTACTTACTTTTTTTTAAAAATGAACAGGTTAATTCTTAGTTCTTCTTTGTTCTTCAAATTCGGCTGCTTCTTTTCCGGAGAATGGTCTTCACTGCAATTGTAAAAGAAACAAATTAGTAATTTTGTTTGTATGTAGCACTGTTTTTAATTTAGACATTGATTATTTTAAATGAAATCCTCAGTGCCTTCCTCAAAACCATTAAAACTATCTTATTTACATAAGATACGTAGCACAAGTTCATTACACATGATATGTTCTTAATGAACAAATTGTATTGTAATGACTAACTTTAGCAAACAAAATATCTTTACTATGTTTGTGAAATTCATAATGTACCACTGAATACCACTATTTCTGTAACTAAGGTCTTCCAGGTAATAGTGTCTCAATGTCATGCTTAAATTAAAGTAATTGAATAAATAAAGAAATAAAACAAAAATATTAAGTCAGTTTGAAAATGTGTTCATGTATTGTACAGAAAATATGCATACCTGTAGTTTGTGTTCATGCATTTGAATATGCATGGAGCTGCAAGTAGAAATCTTGGAGACTTGTACAGTATTTCTTGTAGATGGTGCTTGCCAATGATATGACACTTGTACTCAGAGAGATTCACAGTACATTTGCAGTGCTCATTTATGATGATGCAGTTAGATGTAGAGGTCTTGAATCTGGTTGGTGGATGGCCATGTGGCTTCTTAGCTACATCCAATGAGGGAATGGCACAGAAAGTGAAGTGGAAATGGTCGAAGGGCTGTTCATGTTACGATATGTCCGCGTACATGGCGGTAGTCCCTGACATCGGGTGTTACATCCGGGGATTTTTGGGTTCAGAAGTCATGCACATGAGAATGAGCACTGAAAGGGATTGGTCAGGAAAGTTTAGTGGGTGTGTTGTGCCAGGAGAGTTTCTCAAATACTCTTTTTGCTGAGAGAACAACAGATAGCTATGGCTGTGTGTTTCAGAAAACAGATTGTTTGGATTTTGGGAGATTCATGGATACATTGGTTGAAGGTTCGTGTAGAAAGCTGTGGAGTAGCTGTAGATCTTGGATTCCCACATGTGGAAGTACACTGGCATGGAGTACGTGGAATGAAGTGGTTGGACTTGCTACCTCTTTGTGCTAGCTTGGAGACAGAGCAACATCCTGACATAACTGTAATTCATTGTGGAGGGAACAGTTTAGGACATGTGTCTGGAATTTCTTTGCAATGTTCTATGAAAGAAGGACTTGGGAAGGTCATGGACATGTTCCCTAATTCTCAAGTGATATTTTCACGGATTGCACAGAGACAAATGTGGCTTCGTTCTTCTTCATTTGGTCCACAAATGGAAAAAGCAAGGCGCAATGTTAATAATGCTGTTTGTGCCTTTCTAAGAGATTTTGGCATGTCCTCTTTTCACAATGAAAATATTATGTTCGTAGCACATACATTTTTCGCAGAGATGGAGTCCATCTTACATATGCTGGCAATCAGATTTTTTTGAGAAATATACAAAATGCATTACAACCTTTTTTAGAATTACAGCATCCATTTAGAAGTAGGTGTTAAATATTTATAATTTTTGACATACAAACACCTCCCAAAGGCTCTTTTCAGAGCCACCACTTCCTACCAGAGAAAATTGCAATGGTTTTGATAGGGTAGCAACCCAATTTTTTAGATGTCCTCGGACTTCTAAAAAATACAAAGGGCCCTGCTTCATTTATTTTCACTTCTATTTTTTAACTGTGAAAGGCGGCTCTGAAAAGAGCCTTATTTTTTTTAATTTTTATAATTTTGTATTTTTTTTGGTTTTTATACACGACACACTAGGAGAGGAGGGTAAAGGAGGGTAAAGGGGGGACACCAACCACAGGGATAAGAAAGGGTGAGCTGAGAGAGGAAGATGTAGAGTGGGTTTTATTTGGGTAGTGAGCAGGTCTTCTCATGCTCTGAGATGATAGTCTCAAAAGCACTGCGAAGTCGCTCCCCCCTGCAGAGTACTGTGTCACAGTACATACATACAACTGTGACCCTCGAAAGGTAAGGGTCATCAGAATTCTGTATGGCCTGTGAGGCAGCTTGAGGAAGACGCTGTCCCACAGTGGTGGTCCTTGTGGTGACAGGATCAGAAACAGAGGATGAAGTAGAGGAAATCAACCTACTATGTTCTTTGCAAGGTACAACCTTGCGAATAGCCCCAGAGTGAAATGACCTCAGGTGTCGCTTCATGGTAGTGGTCCCAAAGCTGTACGAACCGTGCCTCCCGCGACTGAGTATCATTTTGCACTCATTGCAGGAGACACTGTTCGCACGAGCCTTAGGACCATTCCCATGAATGGTAGACAACCACCACACCCAAGACTCACGCCTAGTGCAGGTAGTAGGGATTTACTCTACCTCATTCTCCTCATCCCCTTCTTCCTCCTCTGCATCCTCACTCCTGTTCCCATCTTCAGGCCCTTGGGGAGGTGGTGGTGGTGGTGGAGGGGGTGGGGGTGGTGCTGAGGCAGACACAGCACCAGGTGGCAGCAGGGAGCCACAGAAGCCATTAGGTTGAAGATGGAAATCTGCAGGTTGCAACAAAAATCTCTGTGCTCTGTAGAATAGCTAGAAACACAATGAGAATAAGCTCTAGGGCGTGGTCTTTTATAGGGGTGCTTGTGCGCGGTCCGCGGACATGCGCGCTATCCGCGGACAGATCGAACACAAAAAAAGGTTCAAAAGGTTTCAAAAAGTATGTATAAACTTATGATTAGTAGAAAGAGAAGAGTCATAAGCTACCTCTGTTTTCACCGAGTATGGGAGGTAGGCAAAGAGGTGCAGGGAGCTAGTTTTACCGAATGCTAGCTATAGAGAATCACAAAGAAAAAGTTTTCATATAAAATGTATTTATTCATAGATTTGTACACACATCTAAAAACCATAGGTTCATAAAGAAAAGGTAGAACCTAGTGAGGATTCATTTAAGCCAAAGTAGGCTTAGCACAGAATGTAAGCTGTTTCAAACATCACAGTTTAAATGGGTGAGGGTTAGTAACAGATTGTGCCAGAGATTCAATACTACTTAAAAAATAGTAGCATTCATTGTCGACACAAAATTATGTTTCCAGTCCGGGATGTAGTCAGCCTTCACATGGAAGTAGAGGTGTTTGTTTTGGTGAAGGGTCCGGACTTTCATCAGGACGTGGTTCAGAAAGGGGGGTGCCTGGATGGAGAGATAATGTTTTTTAGAAAACATTTGTTGGAAAAGTGTTGAGTGACCTAAAAGAAACCTGCGTTATCAGGGCCTACCTTGGAATATCAGCGGTTAAACTGGTAAGTAATATGTAGAGCCTGCGTTGTTGTCGAGGCCGGGGCTGTAGCTTGGGTCTACAGGAGAAATTTGGTAACAATTAGTTACCTTAAATTGAGTTTGTTCAATATTTATATAGATTAATAAGAGGGTGGCATACCTTAGTTGTAGATATGCTCAGGTCCGGGAGTGGGCCTGGAGTAACGGATTGAAAGAAGGCCCCTAGCCCACCCCTCTTCTTGTTGAACTTATAATTAGCATGTGGGAATTGTGCTAAGGTGAATTCTTATTGGAAAATATTGTGGATTACTTGAAAATGTACTTTTAAATTGTTCGGGGACAAGAACAGTGTCTGCATTCAGAACACGCGATCAGCGTGGGCACGGTCACATGGTCCCTTCGCGAACATCTTCGCGAAGGAAGCGGCTGTCTGCAGGACACCAAATGCACGGGCATTGGTTTGCGCATCCGCGTTGATGTTCTACGGACACTGTTCGGGTCCTGAAGTAATTAAAAGTGCATCAGATGTCAAACAAACAGTTACGGACAGGCGTTTGTTCTTAGAACAGTGTCAACTTGCTTGGGAACAATACGGACAGAAATAGCGTCCCCAGAACACCTCCATCTTTGTTTCTTTACGAACATTTCAGGACACCGCGTGTGTTCTTAGAACAGTTTCAACTTGCTAACGAACAGTACCGACAGCTATAGTGTTCCTCAGGACACCTCCATTTTCGTTTATTTACGAACATTTCAGAACACCAATTGTGTTCTTAGAACAGTTTCAACTTGCTAACGAACAGTACGGACATGTATAGTGTTCTTCAGGACACCTCCATTTTCATTTATTTACGAACATTTCAGAACACCAATTGTGTTCTTAGAACAGTTTCAACTTGCTAACGAACAGTACGGACAGGTATAGTGTTCTTCAGGACAGCTCCATTTTCGTTTATTTACGAACATTTCAGAACACCCGCGCTGTCCGCGGACACCTACATTGTTTGTTTTTTTTAAACGGAAACTAATTACAACTCAATATAAAAATGTAACTTTATTTAACATATATTAATAATTTATGACAGAGAAGGTGAGGCAGAAACGGAAACAAAAACAGGAGAATTAGGGGTTTCAACATGATTGGTATAAGGTGAAGAAGGGATGGAAGTCTCATCAAAACGTTTTGGGTTATGGAGAGGGTTTGGGGATAATTGACTGGGATATGGTGAGGGGGGACAAGTACATGTGGGGCAATGGTATGACATTTTTGTTTTAAAATGATCTTCAAGAAACGTTTTCAAATTATTAAAATTGGTCAACAATAAATCAATTTTTTCTTTTATGCTGTCAAGCGTGTTTTCCATAACAGCTTCTTCAGAGGTATTTTCTATTTTGGTATGCTCTTTAAAAAATATATATATATTAAATGTATATAAAATAATAATTAAATGGTTTATATTGTAAAGTGTGTACCATTAGCTTCACTATTTTCTGACATTTCGTCATGTGGGAAGTGCTCCTCTAGCCATTCCAGAGTACTAGACATTTCTGTGAGAAAAAAAAAGATATTATATTTTTTTTTTATCTAATACAGAAAGTTTATAAAAATATAAGAGTAAAATGAGGTACACTTACTATTTCAGGTAAAATATGTTCTAAGTACTGTGTAGGTCTGGTGTTGTTCTTAGTTCTGTAGTGTCTGTGAAGTAATTATGTTGGAAGCCAATTTATCTTCTTCTGGTATATTCCATTTTAGAACATATTGTATTTAAATGAATGGTTAGTGACATTTGTGATGTCATCTTTGATGTCCTGGGTGTTAGTCTTAGCAGTGCACGGTGGTGGCGCGAGTTATGGTTGCTTAGCTTACCATAACTGGCGAATTTCAAGGGTTTTTCGGTTTTACTTGGAACCATAACGTCCCTTTAGCAACGTTTTTTTCACTGAATTTCATAGGTTTTTAGTAGCGCAACTTAATCATAACGTGCCTTTAACAAAGTTTTTTCACTGAATTTCGTAGGTTTTTAGTAGCGCAACTTAACCATACGTCCCTTTTAAGTTTTTTCACTGAATATATATATATATATATTAACAGGAGGTGTTTGCCTTGAATATAGCAGTGGCACCTTCATGCCACATTCTCCTATAGAGAATGGTAATTCTTCAGTGAAAGGAACTCTACTTGTAGCTCATGTGAACCCCTGAGTATTCATGGCATTGCCAGACATTGAACATTTTCACTCTCGTATACATGAGCGTGTTGCACCCGTGTCTACTAAAAATGAAAAACCTTTGCCTCCTATATGATGATATGATATGATATGGCATTTATAACATGCCTATACACAAGTGTTTCAAGGCGCAACAAGGCAAGGGAGGACAGACAGCGATCCTACTAGGCCAGGTGTCATTCAGATCGCGCAAGTGCGTGGGAATGGGACAGGGAAAGTGCAGTACATGGAAATAGATAATAACAATAAATAAAGTAACCGCCAACATGTGGCAAGTGCAAGGGTAAGTGCAGACATCAGGTGTCAAGGGCTGGTGGGGGGACTGTAGGGATACAGAAACAGTCCCAAGTGCGGAGGTTATTTGAAAAACAGGTTCCATTTAATGGCGACATTGAGTCCTTGTTTGACTGACTTCAAGCGATAAATCCATTGTTGTTCCAACTTGCGCAGTGATAGGTCTCTATCACCTCCTCTAAAAGGATTTTTAGCAATTTGTAAAACGAACCAAAACATGTCGTTGTGTGTGTGCTTTTCCTTTTGGAAATGTGCTACCATTGGTTTATCTGGGATTCCGTTCTTGATACATGAGGGGTGTTCACAGATACACTGTCGTACCTCTCGTTTGCTCTTGCCGATGTAGAGTAGTTTGCATGGGCATTGAATGGCATAGACTGTCCATTTACTTTTGCAGTTTGAAAATGTATTGAAAGTCCAAGTTTTGCCATTTAATTCAATAGATTTCATATCTTTGGTTAAACAACAAACAGAGCAGGATCCGCATTTGTGATGGCCTTTGACCGGTGGTAGGTTCCACAGGGTGGTCTGGCTTTCGGTGGATTTAGTGGGTTCCGTGTAGGTGTTAACTAATCTGTCTTTCAAATTTTTGCTTCTTTTGAAGGCAAAGCGAGGCTTGGGTGGTTTAAAAGTTTCTGTGTGTAGAATACTCCAGTGACTTAGGATGTTTTTCTTGATTTGGTTGCTCAAGGGAGAGAAGGTAGTGACGCAAGTCATTTTGTCTTTGCACAAGTCACGCAGTGTTGGAGAGAGACATGATTCTCTGCTTCTGTTTCTGGCTCTTTTTCTTGCTTTGCGGATGATATGGCTCGAGTATCCTCTTTCTTTGAGCCGTACGGAAAGGTCTTTGCTGGTTGCGTCGTAGTCATCTCAGGTAGTGCAATTTCGCCTGAGGCGTAGAAACCGGCCAAAGGGAAGGTTGTCTTTAAGTGTTGCCGGAAGAAAACTGCGAAACTCGAGGAGAGTGTGCTTGGCTGAAGATTTACGATATAAAGTGGTGGCCAAAGTGTTGGTAGAGGTTTTGTATACAGTCAAATCTAGAAACGGTATGGAGACTTTATCTGATTGTATGGTGAACTTTATGCAGATGTCTTTGCTATTAAGCCATGTGAAGAACTGTTGTAGTTCGGCTTTGTTTCCTTTCCACGTCATGAGTACATCGTAGATGTAGCGTACCCAGAAATCTATCTGGTCTTTGAAAGGGTTATCTGTGCTGTAGATAGATTTAGCTTCAAACGAGTCCATAAAGAGGTTAACTATATCCGGTGCAAAAGTTGCTTCCATTGAGGTACCGTGACATTGTTGGAAAAAAGTTTTTTCGAAAATAAAGTAGTTCTCAGTTAGGGCGATCCGGATACATTCTAGTAGAAAGGCAGTTGATGGTTCCATGTTGGTTCTTAGGTTAAGGTAGGTGGCTAAAACATCAATGCATTCACGTTGGGGAATATTCATGTACAGTGATTCGACGTCAAGAGTGACCAAAAAGTCATCGTGACCCACAGACAGTGTGTCTAGTTTTTTCATTGTGGATGTGGTGTCTTGTACATACGAACGCATTTGTCCAATGAATGGTTGCAGGATAAAATCAATATAAATAGATAAAGGCTCTAGGATCGACCCTATGCCGGCCACTATGGGTCGGCCGGGTGGGTTTATTGCATTTTTGTGGATCTTTGGTAATAAATAGAAAGCTGGCAAAATAGGGTGGCGGTTTATCAGAAATAGTTTCTCATCATCGTTGATCCAGCCTTCTTGCCAAGCGTGACACATCAGACTTTCGATTTCAGTGAGAAGTCTTGTTGTTGGGCCAGAAGGTATCTGTCGGTAGAACTTAGCATTGCTGAGGTGTATCTGAACTTCCTTATTGTAGAGTGTTTTTGCCCAAAGAACTATTCCTCCGCCTTTGTCCGCGGGTTTGATGAGGAAATCGAGGTTGTTTTCCAGATTGTTGAGAGCCAGGCGTTCATTTTTTTTCAAGTTGTCCGGGTATCTGATGTTTTTGTCGAACAGTTGGCTTGTTTCTAGAAGGATTCGGTTATCGTATGCCAAAATTTCTGGGCACACCATGTGTGATAGCGGTGTGAAGGTGGAAGGGGGTCTTAGTCCTGTAGAGGGAGGTGGGTCTTTTTCTGGTTTATCCTTGAAAAAGTATTTGAGCCTGATTGTACGGAAACATTTTCGGAGTTCTACCTCAGTTTGAAATCTGTTCGCGGGAGTAGTGGGGATGAAACTTAAGCCTTTACTTAAAACGCTGATTTCGTCGTGGGTGAGTATATGCTCACTCAAATTGAAAATGGGTATTACCGAGTTTGGTTCCCTGGCGGCATCCATTGGCGCGTTCTCATTGGATGTTGTTGGTATTGTCTTGGTCGTCCTGGTTGTCCCCGCCCTTGAAAAACCTGTTGTTGGTTTGAGGTGGATGCTCCGGAGTTGGTAGAACCTGTGTCACTGTTAGATCCACTACTGTTCGAACTGTTCGAGAAGGTGACAAACTTCCTTTGTGGTCTTCAGGGGTTGCGTTTGTTTTGTTGAATGTTCTGATTGGCTTGGTTGTAAAAACCTGGTACGAGGTACGGATATGTTCTTTCTTCTTTGTAATTTTTAACGTTGTTTTGTAATTTCCACATTTTTTTGTCAATAGTGAGTTTTTCAAACTTTTTGATTTCCTCTTCTATCTTTTCAAGATGGGTTTTTATATCCGGAATGACGTTTTAAGTTTTGATTTTCTGTTCAAGAACTTGAAGTTCTTCTG
Organism: Ambystoma mexicanum; assembly: GCF_040938575.1. NCBI lineage: Eukaryota > Metazoa > Chordata > Amphibia > Caudata > Ambystomatidae > Ambystoma > Ambystoma mexicanum. The sequence continues at coordinate 402,037,317 of NC_090930.1, read as the reverse complement.
CTTGGCTTTTAGTTTCTTCCTCTGCGGTTTCTATGACCAGGATTATCCAATCTCTAGAGCATTTATATCCCACTCCACTAAATTTTGTCATGAATCTAGGATTGTCAAGGAACACTCGTGGAATATTTCTGATTTGTAGCCCTTCCGGGATTATTCCTGCTTTGAGTGGCCATGAGACTCTGTTCTCACAAGTTTTTTTTCTCTGGCAAATAGAATGTCCAGGTCATTGGTAGATGGGTTTTGAACCGGTGTGGCTGTTGGTGTTTTATTTCCCAGCAGCAAAGGTGTACCTAGTAGTTTTTTTAATGTATCATCTGTAAAAACGGTGATATAAACATTTTCCATTTAATGAAATGGAGGGTTTTTTAAGCCCAACAACCAAAGGGTTGTCCAAATAGCAAGAAGAGGGGTGGGGTAGGGGCCTTCTTTTTTGTTAAAGGGGGGCTTGACTCAAAAAGGCATCATATAGTAGAAAGTGAAGTCATAAGCTACCTCTGTTTTAACTGTGTATGGGAGGTAGGCAAAGAGGTGCAGGGAGCTAGTTTTACCGAATGCTAGCTATAGAGAATCACAAAGAAAAAGTTTTCATATAAAATGTATTTATTCATAGATTTGTACACACATCTAAAAACCATAGGTTCATAAAGAAAAGGTAGAACCTAGTGAGGATTCATTTAAGCCAAAGTAGGCTTAGGACAGAATGTAAGCTGTTTCAAACATCACAGTTTAAATGGGTGAGGGTTAGTAACAGATTGTGCCAGAGATTCAATACTACTTAAAAAATAGTAGCATTCATTGTCGACACAAAATTATGTTTCCAGTCCGGGATGTAGTCAGCCTTCACATGGAAGTAGAGGTGTTTGTTTTGGTGAAGGGTCCGGACTTTCATCAGGACGTGGTTCAGAAAGGGGGGTGCCTGGATGGAGAGATAATGTTTTTTAGAAAACATTTGTTGGAAAAGTGTTGAGTGACCTAAAAGAAACCTGCGTTATCAGGGCCTACCTTGGAATATCAGCGGTTAAATTGGTAAGTAATATGTAGAGCCTGCGTTGTTGTCGAGGCCGGGGCTGTAGCTTGGGTCTACAGGAGAAATTTGGTAACAATTAGTTACCTTAAATTGAGTTTGTTCAATATTTATATAGATTAATAAGAGGGTGGCATACCTTAGTTGTAGATATGCTCAGGTCCGGGAGTGGGCCTGGAGTAACGGATTGAAAGAAGGCCCCTAGCCCACCCCTCTTCTTGATAAACTTATAATTAGTATGTGGGACTTGTGCTAAGGTGAATTCTTATTGGAAAATATTGTGGATTACTTGAAAATGTACTTTTAAATTGTTCGGGGACAAGAACAGTGTCTGCATTCAGAACACGCGATCAGCGTGGGCACGGTCACATGGTCCCTTCGCGAACATCTTCGCGAAGGAAGCGGCTGTCTGCAGGACACCAAATGCACGGGCATTGGTTTGCGCATCCGCGTTGATGTTCTACGGACACTGTTCGGGTCCTGAAGTATTTAAAAGTGCATCAGATGTCAAACAAACAGTTACGGACAGGCGTTTGTTCTTAGAACAGTGTCAACTTGCTTGGGAACAATACGGACAGAAATAGCGTCCCCAGAACACCTCCATCTTTGTTTCTTTACGAACATTTCAGGACACCGTGTGTGTTCTTAGAACAGTTTCAACTTGCTAACGAACAGTACCGACAGGTATAGTGTTCCTCAGGACACCTCCATTTTCGTTTATTTACGAACATTTCAGAACACCAATTGTGTTCTTAGAACAGTTTCAACTTGCTAACGAACAGTACGGACATGTATAGTGTTCTTCAGGACACCTCCATTTTCATTTATTTACGAACATTTCAGAACACCAATTGTGTTCTTAGAACAGTTTCCACTTGCTAACGAACAGTACGGACAGGTATAGTGTTCTTCAGGACAGCTCCATTTTCGTTTATTTACGAACATTTCAGAACACCCGCGCTGTCCGCGGACACCTACATTGTTTGTTTTTTTTAAACGGAAATTAATTACAACTCAATATAAAAATGTAACTTTATTTAACATATATTAATAATTTATGACAGAGAAGGGGAGGCAGAAACGGAAACAAAAACAGGAGAATTAGGGGTTTCAACATGATTGGTATAAGGTGAAGAAGGGATGGAAGTCTCATCAAAACGTTTTGGGTTATGGAGAGGGTTTGGGGATAATTGACTGGGATATGGTGAGGGGGGACAAGTACATGTGGGGCAATGGTATGACATTTTTGTTTTAAAATGATCTTCAAGAAAAGTTTTCAAATTATTAAAATTGGTCAACAATAAATCCATTTTTTCTTTTATGCTGTCAAGCGTGTTTTCCATAACAGCTTCTTCAGAGGTATTTTCTATTTTGGTATGCTCTTTAAAAAATATATATATTTTAAATGTATATAAAATAATAATTAAATGGTTTATATTGTAAAGTGTGTACCATTAGCTTCACTATTTTCTGACATTTCGTCATGTGGGAAGTGCTCCTCTAGCCATTCCAGAGTACTAGACATTTCTGTGAGAAAAAAAAAGATATTATATTTTTTTTTTATCTAATACAGAAAGTTTATAAAAATATAAGAGTAAAATGAGGTACACTTACTATTTCAGGTAAAATATGTTCTAAGTACTGTGTAGGTCTGGTGTTGTTCTTAGTTCTGTAGTGTCTGTGAGGTAATTATGTTGGAAGCCAATTTATCTTCTTCTGGTATATTCCATTTTAGAACATATTGTATTTAAATGAATGGTTAGTGTGTTACATATATGGGTTACATTTCTTATGTATTACTACATATAATGTGTATGTGTGTTGCTTTTTGAATTTGTTAAATGTTCCTATGTTATGATATAACAATCAAACATACCCCCCCCCCGAGTTTTTAGGTAGTGGTACTGTTCTCCGAACATGTCCGCGGACATTAAAAGAGTTCGCGGACATCAAGTTCAGTAGAAGAGGTTCAGTATGTTCCATATTACATGTACATAAAGTCAAAGTTATTATTGTTAAGTTGCGCTACTAAAACCTATGAAATTCAGTGAAAAAACTTTGTTAAAGGGACGTTATGGTTAAGTTGCGCTACTAAAAACCTATGAAATTCAGTGAAAAAACTTTGTTAAAGGGACGTTATGGTTAAGTTGCGCTACTAAAAACCTATGAAATTCAGTGAAAAAACTTTGTTAAAGGGACGTTATTATTAAGTTGCGCTACTGAAAACCTATGAAATCCAGTGAAAAAAACGTTGTTAAAGGGACGTTATGGTTCCAAGTAAAACCGAAAAACCCTTGAAATTCACCAGTTATGCTAAGCTAAGCAACCATAACTTGTGCCACCACCGTGCACTGCTAAGACTAACACCCAGGACATCAAAGATGACATCACAAATGTCATTGATGACATCACTGATGACATCACATGTGCATTTACCTTTCATGAAAAGTCTGTACAAGGGTTTATTATTGTAATGTTAATTTAAAAAAGTGTCAATGATCATTGGAATAAATATCAAGGGCTAATTAGTCCAACCAGTATAATAAGGTGCTTATGTAGAAACATAGGCATTGTGTGCAGCATACATGATGGAGGTGCAATATTCATAAGCTTGCCATGTTGAATAGAGAAATGATAACTGTTTTCTTATTAGACTTTCGCATACTGTGAAACATGTGATAAGTAGATAATAAAACCCACTTACTACATAATTGCATTATTATAGACAAAACACAAAGAGACAACAGCACATACAAATATGAGTATATACAAGGAAATTGAAGTAAGAAAAAAACAGCAGTAGTAGCAAACAGTGTTCATAACCTAACTGATTACCTGTATGCAGAAAAATGATTGCTCTTTTTCAAAGCTGCTACTTACTCTATATATATATATCACATGATGTGCCTGGACTCTAAGGAAAGTAGTGTGAATACAAGATATAAAAATAGGAGCATATACAGGGAAAGTACAGTAATAAAAAAACAACAGAACTATCAGAAAGTGCTGACAACTCTACTGATTATTTTAATGCACAGAAAAGATTGCTGTCTTTCTAGCTTATGTTTTCCCCTATGTGTATGTTTCATATGATATGACTGGATCCTAAGTGAATTATTGTAAAAACATACTTGAAGTATAAGTCTACAAATATACTACCTTTTCCACTTTTAATTCCTGACTGTTACTGAAGAAAACCATGTGGACTAGATATGTCAGTAAAGGAAAAAAGGGGGAGCCAGACATGGGATGTCATCAGTGATGACATCAATGACATTTGTGATGTCATCTTTGATGTCCTGGGCGTTAGTCTTAGCAGTGCACGGTGGTGGCGCGAGTTATGGTTGCTTAGCTTACCATAACTGGCGAATTTCAAGGGTTTTTCGGTTTTACTTGGAACCATAACGTCCCTTTAGCAACGTTTTTTTCACTGAATTTCATAGGTTTTTAGTAGCGCAACGTAATCATAACGTGCCTTTAACAAAGTTTTTTCACTGAATTTCGTAGGTTTTTAGTAGCGCAACTTAACCATACGTCCCTTTTAAGTTTTTTAACTGAATATATATATATATATATATTAACAGGAGGTGTTTGCCTTGAATATAGCAGTGGCACCTTCATGCCACATTCTCCTATAGAGAATGGTAATTCTTCAGTGAAAGGAACTCTACTTGTAGCTCATGTGAACCCCTGAGTATTCATGGCATTGCCAGACATTGAACATTTTCACCATCGTATACATGAGCGTGTTGCACCCGTGTCTACTAAAAATGAAAAACCTTTGCCTCCTATATGATGATATGATATGATATGGCATTTATAACATGCCTATACACAAGTGTTTCAAGGCGCAACAAGGCAAGGGAGGACAGACATCGATCCTACTAGGCCAGGTGTCATTCAGATCGCGCAAGTGCGTGGGAATGGGACAGGGAAAGTGCAGTACATGGAAATAGATAATAACAATAAATAAAGTAACCGCCAACATGTGGCAAGTGCAAGGGTAAGTGCAGACATCAGGTGTCAAGGGCTGGTGGGGGGACTGTAGGGATACAGAAACAGTCCCAAGTGCGGGGGTTGCCAGGCGGGCAGTGCAGGTGTGTGACGATGGTGGGGGAGGGACCTGGGTCCGAGATCAGAGGGTGACCAGGTTGCCAGTGCGGTTCCGGTTACAGCCGGGAGGTCAGCAGAGGAGAGGAGGGGAAAAGGCAGAAGCAAAGAGAAAGGTTTTGAGGAGCTTCCGGAACCGGAGATGGTTCTCATCAAGTTTAAGGGAGGCAGGGAGGCTGTTCCAGAGGGAGGCACCGGCCGAAGAAAGAGATACCACCAACTCGTTGCTTGGAGAAGCGACTGACCCTGAGGGAGTTGGAGGCGGATGAGCGAAGAGAGTGAGAAGTAAGATATTTAGGAATCTAGACTGACGTCTACCCTCGGTTTTACATGAGGATTCGGTGTCACAGATAGTATTGAACACATCAGGTCACCCAGTGAGCTGTCCTATTGCGGGTATAGTCTTATTCCATTAATCGTAAAAGATTCCCTCCATCGACAGTGACACCCCCTATTCTAGGAGTTATTAACTGTCCTGTGCTTGTATTTTGTTGAAGCTGCATAGGTGACTGCTGCAACTGCCCTTGTGGCGGATTAACTGCTATCTGCTGTGTCTGCAAGCCTTGCGGCACTCTCGGTGCTTGCTGCTGCATTGTTTGATTCTGAGCAAATCCATCTCCATTTTGCTGCGGATATGCAGGCGGATTTGACATCCCCCTTTTGAAAATTGGATTGGCTATTTTGCCCTAGCCCTTGACTTCTACACTTGCGAGCAAAGTGCCCTGTCATTCCACAAGTCCAACATATAGGCAGAGGTCTCCCAGCCTGCCCATTTTGCATATTTTTGCATATTTTGATTACCATCCTGCATATTCTGAAACCCACCTTGGTTATTCTGAAAGCTTCCCTGATTATTCCCTGATTATTCTGCCAATTCCCTTGATTACCTTGCCAACCTCGTCCTCAAAATGCACTTCCCCTTGGAGCAAATCCACTATTGCTTTGATCGAACTGCCTTTGATTATTCACCTGCGGCATGTTCACTGTTTGCTGTGAATTCGATCAGTGATGTCATCAATGACATTTGTGATGTGATCTTTGATGTCCTGGGTGTTAGTCTTAGCAGTGTACGGTGGTGGCGCGAGTTATGGTTGCTTAGCTGACCATAACTGGTAAATTTCAGGGGTTTTCGGTTTTACTTGGAACCATAATGTCCCTTTAACAAAGTTTTTTATTAAATTTCACAGGTTTTTAGTAGCGCAATTTAACTATAATGTCCCTTTAACAAAGGTTTTTACTGAATTTCACAGGTTTTTAGTAGCGCAACTTAACCATAACGTCCCTTTAACAAAGTTTTTTTTACTGAATTTCATAGGTTTTTAGTAGCGCAACTTAACCATAACATTCCTTTAACAAAGGTTTTTTTACTGAATATACACTTTCATCGTGTGAATTTGGGAGATGTTTACTAGAATTCCCTAACTTAATATACATGTAACATAGAACATACTGAACCGCCCCGCTAATGATTTTTGAAGGCCCCGGACTGTGCGTATGGCCGCGGACAGGCGCGGATGACATCAACACTACCCAAACACTCAGGAGGTATCAGAAATTGTTCTATCATACCATATAAAAACTGCACACGTTTAAAAAGCAGCACATAAACACATTATAAGTAATAATAAATAAGCAGCGGAACCTACACGTCTAACACATCAACCATCCATTTAAATACCATATGTAATGAAATGGATTATACCATAACAAAAAAGATATGCCTCCAACATAATTACCTCACAGAAACTGCAGAGGTAGGAGCGACAGTAGACAAACACAACACAACAAATACAAATTACCAGAAACTAGTAAGTAAACTTCATTTTTCTTCTATATCTGTATACTTTTTGTATGAGGTACAGAACAATTAATGTATTTGTGTTTGTGGCTCGAGGAGAATTTTCCGCGTGATGAAATGTCGGAAGATAGCGATAATAATGGTACACACTTCTCTGCATAAGGAAATTAATAGTCAGTACTTGTACTTAACATATATATATTTATTTTTAACAGACCATGCAAAAATTGAAGAAATTCCACCAAAAGATACATTGCAAGAGACCTTGCAACGCATAGAAAAGAAAGTGGATATGCTGTAAGATAATTTCAATAGTTACATTTTAATTTGTGGAGGACCGCGTCAAAGAAAAAATTAGAAACCACTGTACTACCTGTACCTGTCCCCCCTCTCCATGTCCCAGTGAACCATCCCCAAACCCTCACCAACAACATAAACTTTTCGATTAAACTTCCATCCCTTCATCCTCTCAAAACCATCCTCTGCAAACCCCTAATTCCCCCATATTTGTTTCAGTTTCTGCTTCCCCCTCTCTTTCTTAATTGCTGTATATGTGTATAATAAAAAAATGTTATGTTAGTTTTAATGACATTTTTTGTGTCTAATTAAAAATAAAACAGTTAAAATGGCAACGGACAGCGCGCCTGTCCGGCCTGTCCGTAATTAACGAAATATGGATGTCCTAAGGACAGTACACCTCCCGATAACATTCACAACCAAGATGTAATTGTTCTTAGAACACACCAGCTGTCCGGGATGTCCGTAAATGTACAAAAAGGGGGTGTCCTAGGACACTATACCTCTCTGTACCGTCCGCAACCAAGATGGAACTGTTCTTAGAACACAGCAGCTATCCTGGATGTCCGAAAATGGACAAAATGGGGGTGTCCTAAGGACACTGTACCTGTCCGTACTGTTCGCAACCAAGATGCAACTGTTTGTAGAACATGCATGGTGTACGGGATGTTCGTATTGAATCAAAATGGAGGTGTCCAAAGGACACTGTACCTGGCCGTACACTGTGCACACCATTTATGCACATGCACACCATACCTGTGAATCCTGCGAACATCCGTCCGAGCGCCTGTCCGTAACTGTCAGTCTCACTTGTGTCGCACTTTTAATTAGTTTCAGGACCCGGACACTGTCCGTAGAACACCCGCGCGCATGTCCACAACCGTTCCTGTGCATTTGGTGTCCTGCGGACACCCATTCTCTTTGCGGTCGTGTTCACTACATCATCATGTGACCACACCCATGCTGAGCGTGTGTCCTAATTTGCGCACTTTGTCCGCTTCCCCATCATTTTAAAATAACTTATGCAGACAATCCAAATTATTGTACAGTAAAAAATAACCATTTCACATGTCCCAGACAATGGCCCTAGCTTTCCACATATTTTTGGGAAATTTTTGAATGCTTTTGAGTGATCAATATGGTCACTAGGCGCACCCCTCCACCCCTATAAAAGGCCACACCCCAGAGCTCATCTTCATTGTACTTCTGGCTATTGGAGATTCACTTTTGCTGCCTTTAGTGCTCTAGCGGAGATTACCTTACCAACCATAATGGCATCCATGGCTGCTGGTGCTACATCAGCCTCACCCCCAAACCCTCCACCACCACCACCTTCCCAAGGGCTTGCAGAGGGGAATATGCAGGAGGATGTAGAGAACGAGGATGAAGACAATGAGGTTGAGGAACTCCCTAATACCAGCACTCGCCGGGAGTTGTGGGTGTGGCGGTTGTTTACCGTTCATGGTAACGTACCGAAAGCACGTGCGAACAAGGTCACCTGTAACCAGTGCAATTTGGTGCTGAGTCATGGGAGACGTGGTTCGTACAGCTTTGGTACGACATCCATGAAGTGACACCTAACTTCGTTCCACGGTGCGGACATTCACAAGGTTGTAGCATGTAAAGAACGTAGTAGGTTGAGTTCCTCCGCAGCATCCTCCATTTCCGATCCTCTCACCACAAGAGACACTCCTGTGGGATTGATTGATATTTTATTTCTATTGCACTCATACACAAGTGTTTCAGAGCACGACAAGGCAAGGGAGGGGTACAGGGGAGAACAAAACAGCGATCTTACTAGGCCCAGTGACATTGAGAACGTGCAAGTGCATGGGAGAGTGAAGGGGCCCCTGAGGGACCCTCGAATATGGAAACAAGGCAAAGTCACCACACACAAATAGATACGCCAAACACAAGGTTCCGTTCCCAAAATCTAGGGTTTATTGCAATACAAAATAGTCCCAATTGGCCAAGTGGTCTCACGCCCCGCGACGTGTGTCTACATAGACCTCAGGGGACGCAAGCACCCGAGCGACGTACATCAGTTACATATATACAAAAGGAGCACCTTACAATCAGCAATGACACAGTATGACACATTTGATTCCGCCCCCAATTCATTTCCCTTTGAATTAGAGGCGATGATTGACCAGTGTGACAAATATGACACCTTAGACCACCATATTTAATAACAGGTTGCAATCTCCAGTTTTACAGACATCATTATTTGTTTGCGAGAACACAGCATTTCTGTTTCTCATAGGCAAGCTGTGCATAGGAGACTGGTGCATACCAGGCCTCCCAATCTCTAAGTTTCGATTCTCGCTCTGGAGGTCAGCCCGCTCTCCAGGGCCTCACTGGGCTTAGGAAGGGGGGCTGTAAAGAAGAACATAATTCAACTCTTTAAATGCTAGTTTCGTACATTGCTATTCTTTCAAGAGACTCACTGGCATTCATGTACTGATTAAATGCCTTGCTCCCTGTTTTCAAGGATATATGAGGGAGGGAATCGGGCATTTCTGTCTGGCTCTCCAGTGTAATGTTTCAACATGTTTTTGTAGCCTTGGACCATTGAAGCGAAATAATATCTACAGCAAAACAGTTTTATATGAGGCAACGTTAAAGAGAACAGAGAGAAAACAAAATGGCGATTCTAGTCATCTTAAAATGGCCGCACTCTAGCTGGGCCAATAGCTACGTAATAACTAATGAGCATGTATTCTTAACACTTTAAATGAGGCGGTTGGTCCTCGGCCAACCAATTATCATGCATTTCCTTCCACTCAGGGATGTCTAGATTTTCTGGACTGACAAACCCTCCTCTTGGCCGTATGCCAAACGCCTCATCTGTACATTATGTTTCACTTTTTGTTCCATTTCCCATAATCTAGGCTGCATAGAGAGGCATAGCATGCAGAAATCAATAGCCGTCTTTCTATGTATTACGTTAAATTCGCTGTCAGCTTTGGTGCAGAAGGGGGCATTCATTGATTCCGACATTCTTCTCTCGTCCTTCTTCCATTGTATTCGTCGCAAATATCTTTTGTTCTTGTGCTTCTCCGGATGTTGAAACAGTTCAATTAATGTTTACAATCTTTTATGTCAGTTGCTACCTTCCTTGGTTGCTTTTTCATTTCTGCAAGGCCTCCGTGCATTTGCACATTGCTCTAGAGTTTCAGAGCAGCGACCTTTGTGCCACGTGCGCCCCGCTTGTTCGCTTGGGTTCCTGACACATGGACTCAACACTGAGGAGTTGCGTTTCGTGAGCTGTCTGACTTGCACAACTCTTACGCCACCCTCCTCTAGGCCTCCGGTTTCCACTTCATCCGAAAATAGGAAACAGAGGCAACAAAGAGATGAAAATGTGATCACTCCTTCTTTCTGCTGCGCAGGTTGTACCGATTTGCTCCTGGTACCGTGTGATCAATGAACAGTGCGGATGCACTTCCGGTTTCAAGCTCCGAGTCAGCCTGGGGCACAGTGGCAGATGATGATGGGTGCCCGGGCGACAATGCAGGCTGTGGCACAACAGTAGATGGTGGGCGCCACAGATGTATGCGTTTTGTGTCAGCCAGCAGAGATGCAGAGTCTGCTGGACAACGTTGAAGCGCTCTTTGCCCTTACACTTTTATGGCAATCTCATCAGGCTTTGTTTCAGGATTAGGCAGCTTTCGTGGTGGAGGACTGGCAATGGCATTTTTTGTTTCCGGAACCATTGCTGTCTCTTTCTTGTCTTTGTCTCGATCAGTTGACGTGTCGAATGGTGATGGCACTTTTTTGGCATGCGTAGCATGAATCCACGCCTTCTGTCCATCCATGCGTAGTGCTGTCTGCGTGGTTAACAATACTTGATACGGCCCACGCCACCTGGGTGCTAATGATGTTTTCTGTTCGAAGTTCTTTATTAGCACCCAGGTTCCTGGCTCCAATGCATGTCCTGGGCCAGTATATCGTACCGGTAATGCCTCCTGCACCTGCTGATGAATCAAACATAGTTTTTTTTACTAACAAATTACAATAAATGCTGAGTACAGGGTATTCAACCTCATTCATTTTCCTTGGCTGAGGTGCGCACCATACATTCGCCGGTCTCCCCATTATGATCTCATAAGCGGAAAGCCCAGTTCTGGCCTGCACTGACTTTCGCATGCATAGTAACGCTATTGGCAATGCATCTACCCAACTCAATTTGCTGCCCGCACAGATCTTACTGATCTTGGACTTCAGAATTCCGTTATGGCGTTCAATAAGACCAGCTGAACTCGGATGTCTTGAACTGTGGAACCTCTTATCGATCTGCAATCCTGCACAAATCTGTAATATCACTGCAGCCACAAAGTGCGGACCATTGTCTGACCATATGACACGGGGCAGACCAAAGCGAGAGAAATACTCTTTTAGCATTACTTTCGCCGTGCTCATCTTTCAAAGGATACACTTCCACCAATTTGCTAAATGTACATATGATCACTAGAACGTACTTCAAATTTTGGCACATTTCCATTTCTATAAAGTCAAAGTGAATCAGTTCGAATGGCATAGAGGGAGGTCCGAAACTTCCAGTTGGAGTCACTGTTCCTTTTCCCACATGTGCTGTAAGCACGTAATGCAATTTTGGACCAACCTCTCGGCATTCTTTTTTATCAGGGGATTTTCCCAAACTGTGGCTAAATGTTGGACTGTTTTCTTTGCACAGATGTGTGTGGGACTGTGAGCCATTGTAACCATTGCGTTTACATACGCATTTGGCAACATCCAATTCCCGCTTTTCTTGTCCACCCAACATCCCTCCAAATCCAATTCTGCAGAGCCCTTGGCCCATCCCTGTATTTCGTCGGCGGTAGCTTCCGTCTGCATTTCTTTAACCATCACAATTCCATTCTCTATCATACACGGCACTTCCTCCGATTGTACTGTCAACATTTTTGTATTCAGATCAGTGGCAGTCTGTTTCGCAATTCTGTCTGCAAATGCGTTTCCTTTACCCACGTTACATGTCACTTTTTTATGTGCCTCGCATTTCATTATTGCCACGTGTTTTGGACACGTAAGTGCAGACAGTAATCGCACAATCAAAGGGCCATGTTGGATTCTAGCCCCATGGGATGTTAAGAACCCTCTCTCGGCATATAATCGGCCAAAGTTATGGACTACGCCAAAGGCGTACTGGCTATCAGTATAAATATTTACAGTCAAGTTCTCTGAAATTTCACAAGCTCTTGTTAGGGCAATTATCTCTGCTGCTTGGGCGGAGTTATAAGGAATTCTATTACTCTCCACAACGCTTTTTAATGTGGTGACAGCGTATGCGGCAGTTGATGTGCCGTCAGGTAATTTAAAACAGGAGCCGTCACAAAACAGTTCCCCTTCTGGTTCTCTTAGGGGTCTATCACTCAAATCAATTCTCCCTTTTGTTTCTTCCTCAGTAACCATTAAACAATCATGGGGAGGCAATTCAGTCCCACCAATTTTCCCTTCGGGCATTGGCATTAATTCTGCTGGATTCAAAGCGCTACACCTCATAATTTGGATGTGGGGCGCAAACAATATGATTTCATATCTAGTCAATCTAGCAGAGGTGAGGTATTGCGTCTGCGCTCTATTGAGTAGAACATCTATGGCATGTGGCACCATCAAAATTAAGGTGTGCCCCAATACCATCCATTCTGTTTGTTTCACCGATGCAGCAGCCGCAGCAAAACAGCTCTCAAACATCGTGGTAGTGCGCGCGCTACAGGGTCCAGCGCAGAAGAAAAATAGCCGCACGGCCTATTTCTTCCACCTTGTTCCTGTATTAAGACAGACAACGCGCATCCTTCGTTCTCATGCACAAATAGCCTAAAAACCTTTTCATAATTCGGTGTGCCCAAAACTGGAGCAGAACTCAAAATGGTTTTTAACGAATTAAATGCTTTCTGACATTCTTCATTCCACTGCAAAGGCACCACATCATCCTTCTTTGTTTGTTCCACCATTGGTTTCACAATCAAAGCGAAATTCATAATCCACTGGCGACAATATGAAGCCATGCCTATTATAGCTCTCACACCTTTCTGTGTTGTTGGAATAGGCATACCAGAAATGCTTTATTCTTTCTGCCGTTAATCTTCTCCCTTACTTTGATAGTAAGTAACCCAAATAAGCTACTTCTTTCTGACAGTACTGGAATTTCCTTAGGCTTGCTTTATGGCCATGCTCAGCTAGATGGGTTAATAGTAAAATAGTACCTTTTTTACATATCTCTTCTGTGTCAGCGGCGATTAATAAATCGTCAATGTATTGTAACAATACACAGTCCGCTGGTAATTCTAACATGTTCAGCTGTTCCTTCAATGCTCTACTGTATATGCTCGGACTTTCAGTATAACCTTGTGGCACGCGTGTAAATGTGAATGATCGTCCTCCTAAAATGAAAGCGAATAAATACCTGCTTTCTTTGTGTACTGGAATGCTGAAAAAGGCGTTTTTTAAGTCTACTACACTAAAATATTCTGCTGATGCAGGGATCATTGTCAAGATCGTAGTGACGTCTGGGACTAACAGGAATTGGGGATCTACCACTTTGTTCAGTCCACGAAGATCAATAATAAAACGGTACGGTACCTCATTACCCCCTTTCTTATATACTGGAAGAATGGGGCTGTTACACACACTGGGCCTCATTACGACCCTGACGTTGGACCATGGTGCTATTAGCACCATGGTCCATGCTGGATAACGCCATGGTGGATGGCGGAATTACCGCCCCATTACAAGGTTGGCGGGGCGGTAATTCCCCATTCACCATGGCCCCTTCCACATTCCCATTTTCGGCCCATAGGGAACAATGGGAATGGGGAAGGCACTAATTACGGCACCGTAAATTACGGTGCCGTAATTAGCACCAAGGTCGCTTAGCGCTTTGGACTTTAACGCCTGCAAAAAGCAGGCGTTAAAGTGTGAATCTGGCGTTAAGGGTTTAACAGCAAAGCAGCCTTTTACGGCGCCGTTAACCCCTTAACACCAGGGTTGTAATGAGGCCCACTGCCTGTAATCTCTTCAATCACTCCCAATTTTACCAAATCAATCACAATACTTTTCAATCCTTTTTCTCCTTCCGCTGAAATTTTATACTGCGGAATACGTGGAAGCGTTATTCCTTATTTCAATGTAATTTTTATTGGCTCTATTTTCAAACATCCCACATCATTGTCATTCACGGCCCAAATGTAAGTTGGCACTGTACTCAATTCCCCTTTTAAAGGTTCCGTCATAAATTCAGAAGTCGGCATATTCTGGGGAAAAATCGTCAAAAATACCCCATCTGGTGTACAATGAATAACTGCACTTAGTTTTTCAGTAAGTTTAATCCTAAAAGATTTTCTCCACAATGCTCTGTCAAAAGGAATGGACAATGTTCAGTAAAAGGCCCTATTGTCACTGCTACTGGTTTAGACTCGAGTTTATTACTGGGGTATCTGCAAACCCTACTGAAATATTTTGTCGCCCTCACAGAGGTATGCCTGGAACCAAGTGATGATCTATCGAACACTTCGGTGTCCCCGTATCTACGAGGAATTTATGCTCTTCATTCCCGATTTTCATCTCTACGTAGGGTCCTTTCTGATTCACGGGAATAGACACTGGTTCCGACCCCTGTCCTGGGCTGTCCTATTGGGATACAATACATCATCCGACGTGTAATCACCACTGTTGTTACAGTATGCACCTGTCTGTGTGTCAAAAATGTTCCCCCCTCTCCCTCTATTTCCCATTTGTGCACCCTGCTGATTTTGACTCTGATTTTGATTCGTAGCCTGGCCTTGATTTTGTGCTCCATTCCCTTGATCATTCTGATGCTGCTGCATATTATTTCTGTTATGACCATTTCTTCCCCCGTGGCCTCTATGAGGCCTTCTCTGACCATAACCGCCTCTATTTTGTAAGTGCGGGCATTGTGCCCGCCAGTGTCCTTCCTCCCTGCAATTTGCACATTGGTTTAATCCCAAAGGCCCTCCATATGTATTCGAATTTCCCCTGTTCTGTGTATTTCCCCTTCCCCTGTTGTGTCCTGATACCTGCTGAAGTGATACCCGCGTTTTCAAGTTTGCTCTATCCTTTTGCTTCTCTTTCCTTTTCAGTATTTACCCTGTTTTCATAATATTGAGCCATGTGTAATACTTCTCCTAGCGTTTTTGTTATTATCAAATTTTGAATTGGAAGTATTAATCCCCTTACATATTTATCCACAAATAACCTTTTACCTGCTTCTGTACTCACATCCTGTCCACTAAAATCTGTAAATACTTCTTCAAATCTGTTAAAATAATCTGTGGCCACCTCATCTTTTCCTTGCACACATGCTGTCATCTTGTCCCATTGAATTCTTTTCTCCGGGACCAATTATTTTAACTTATGTATTATTTGTGCGGGTAGTGCTAACATATTCGCCCCTGGCTCTGCACCCACCGCTTTATTTCTATCCTCCAGTATTAAATTCGCCCACGTGGCGCCATAGGCCGTCTCATCATCCACCTTTCTTATTTGTTTCCATATCTCTGCTGGCAAAATCATGGGGAATATTAAATCTATATCACTCATTGTGAGCACCGCTGATTTCAATGAAGACTCTACTTCTTTATAAAAACCCGATGGATTTTTTCGTATGTCAGGGATTGTCTGTTTTATATTATTCACTTCCTGTCTAGAGAAGGGAACATGCACAAATTGAGCTGCGTAATGCGCTGGGATTACCACAGCCGGCGTATCGCCTACTGCAGGAGTCTCTACCTTCGGTACAAAAGTAGGGGGCACTTCTCTCATGGGGAAGGCCTCACTCACTAATCCTCCCCCTTCCCTCTTTTGTAACAATATTCCCAGGTCGAGGATTAAGGCTGTTTCTCCTGTCCCCCGTTCCATCGCTCTCTTATACACCGCCAATACTTCAGGGGGGCTCACCTTTTTCTCGTTTCTATCTTTAGCTGTCAAATATTCTAACATTGTTTGTAACGCTCTCCTCTTCATTGCTAAAGTGTATTCATCAAATATTCCATGTATTTCCATTATGGGAATACTGGGATCTGAAATCCATTTTTGTGCCTCCCGCATGCACGCATTCTGCTCCGCACTAGTTTGCGCTGCTGGCGACGAGAATCGCTGATGTCTACCCCTCTCAATATTCTTTCTCCTATTCCCCGGTGTGGCCAACACTTCAGAATATTCTTCATCCAGTTCATTCTTTATCTCAAACAGTCGCTTCACATGCTCTTCTATCTCCTCATTCCTTCCTCTACAACGGGCTAATGCATTCAAATCCAACAGTCGTTGCGGTGGTAACTTTCCAATTAACTTTTTCCATTGTCTTGACAAATATTCCCCCGTGCCTTCCAACAATACCTGTATTTCATTGTTCCTTCTGAAGTCATACAGCGACACTAGCGTGGATGCCTCATCATTGTCGTCTATATACATTTCCGCCTGTTCTTGCAGCTTGTGCTTTCTCTCCTTGCTGATCGCGCTGCGAGTTACTCTCATACATTCATTCTGCTCGATTCCACTCATGAGAGGGGCAGTCGGAACAGTGGCACCTTTTTTTGATCGGAAGGTGGGGAGGGGGCAGTGAGAGTGGGATATGTCTGTTGGGGTTGTGGTAGTTGCAAAACACTCGGGGCTGGCTGGCTAGTGGACAGTGCAATGTCTGATTCAGCCTGTGGCTGTGCTGGCGTTGGGAGGGGATGAGCAACGGGAGGGGTTTGAGCGACAGCTACTGACGTATTCTGTTTGGTTCCACTCCTCGGACCCTGCTTTGTTTCAGTCAAAATTGTGTTTATTAATTCGTCTGACGTGTGTAGCTCTTTTTGAGGATATATTTTTTCTGTGTTTAATTCATCGCACCGTCTTGCCTTTCGCAAGCTATTACTCCACTCCTCCTCCTCCTTCTCCTCAGCTTTCTCCGTCTTTGACTTATGCCTGCGCGCATGATTCTCTCTACTTTTAAATCTGAGCATTGCTTCCCTCCTCCAGTCCCTAAGGATGTCTAGTGCCCCAGGGCGTGCTCTTTTACTTATCAACACCTTTTCCAGGTTATCTATACGTCCCATCTCAAAACTGCCATGGCTCGGCCACTGAAGGTCTGCCTGTTTTCTGGTTTGCTTATGCCAAGTCTCACACAACATTATCGCTCCCATACCATACTTTATGTACATCTCATAATCCGGCGTTCCTCCCAGAGGTGCTTTCTGGCCAGTTTCCAAAGATTGTTCACCGCAGTGGAAAAATCCCGCTAAGGTAGACAATACCCCAGGCATGTTTTAA
This sequence comes from Ambystoma mexicanum, assembly GCF_040938575.1. Taxonomy (NCBI): domain Eukaryota; kingdom Metazoa; phylum Chordata; class Amphibia; order Caudata; family Ambystomatidae; genus Ambystoma; species Ambystoma mexicanum. Next base: position 402,019,795 of record NC_090930.1, on the reverse strand, counting down.
CCTTACCCTTGGCTACTCTGGGTGTTTGATTTTGCAAAATCAACTCTCAACCAATATCAGGATTACTTACGAATCGGGGCACGACTCACCTGATCAAACAATTTGTCTTCTTCAAGACATAATTCGTCCGTATACTGACGCAACCAATGACGTTGTGTCTGCGTATCTTGGCTCTGCCTCGTTTTCGGAACCCTCGCCTCCTTGTTCGCTGGCCAGGGGCGTCGATCATGGATCTGCGGTGCGCAGATCTGCAAAGGAGTCTCTCATCGCTTTCGCAGGGGCACCCCGTACACCTCTGGATCACGGCTCGATCGCTCCTGTCCTCGCCGTTCTTGTCGCCTTCCTTATGTCACAACATACACGATGGAACAAGTGGGGGAGGGTCCCTATTCGGGCGCCATCTTGAAGGAGCCCCTGAGGGACCCTCGAATGTGGAAACAAGGCAAAGTCACCACACACGAATAGATACGCCAAACACGAGGTTCCGTTCCCAAAATCTGAGGTTTATTGCAATACAAAATAGTCCCAATTGGCCAAGTGGTCTCACGCCCCGCAACGTGTGTCTAAACAGACCTCAGGGGACGCAAGCACCCGAGCGATGTACATCAGTTACATATATACATAAGGAGCACCTTACAATCAGCAATGACACATTATGACACATTTGATGCTGCCCCCAATTCATTTCCCTTTGAAATGGAGGCGATGATTGACCAGTCTGACAAATATGACACCTTAGACCATCATATTTAGTAACAGGTTGCAATCTCCAGTTTTACAGACATCATTCTTTGTTTGCGAGAACACAGCATTTCTGTTTCTCATAGGAAAGCTGTGCGTAGGAGACTGGCGCATACCAGGCCTCCCAATCTCTAAGTTTTGATTCTCGCTCTGGAGGTCAGCCCGCTCTCCAGGGCCTCAATGGGCTTAGGAAGGGGGGCAATAAAGAAGAACATAATTCAACTCTTTAAATGCTAGTTTCGTACATTGCTATTCTTTCAAGAGACTCACTGGCATTCATGTACTGATTAAATGCCTTGCTCCCTGTCTTCAAGGATGTATGAGGGAGGGAATCAGGCATTTCTGTCTGGCTCTCCAGTGTAATGTTTCAACATGTTTTCGTAGCCTTCGACCATTGAAGCGAAATAATATCTACAGCAAAGCAGTTTTACATGAGGCAAAGAGGCAACATTAAAGAGAACAGAGAGAAAACAAAATGGCGATTCTAGTCATCTTAAAATGGCCGCACTCTAGCTGGGCCAATAGCTACGTAATAACTAATGAGTATGTATTCTTAACACTTTAAATGAGGCGGTTGGTACTCGGCCAACCAATTATCATGAATTTCCTTCCACCCAGGGATGTCTAGATTTTCTGAACTGACAAGAGGGGGGAGGGGAAAAGTGCATGGAAGGGGGGAGAGGTGGAAAGTGTGAAGCAGAGGAGAAACAGATAAATAACAATAAATAAATAATAAAGGCAACAACCAGTGCTAATGCAGCCAGCAATTTGCAAGTGCTAGGTTTAAGGCAGCAGACAGGGTAGGTCTAATAAGTGCAGGAAGAAAAAGGGGGGGCTGTGTGGGTACAGATACAGACCTCAGTGCAAGGGGTGGCCTGGAGGCAGTGCGGGAGGGTGGCAGGATGAGCAGGTACCTGGGCCCAAAAGACAGAGGGTGGCCAGGTGCAGGGTGCCAAGAGAGAACAGATCAGCAGGGGAGAGGGGGAACGAAGGCAGAAGAAAATAGGAAGGTCTTGAGGTGCTTCCGGAACCGGAGATGGTTCTCCTCAAGTTTTAGAGTGGCAGGGAGGCTGTTCCAGAGGGGGGCCCCACCCGAAGACAAAGATCTACCCCCAGCTCGTTTCTTAGAAAAACGACTGACCCTGAGTGAGTTGGAGGTAGAGGAGCGAAGAGCTCGAGAGGGGAGGTATTTGCGGAGGGATAGCTGAAGGTATTTTGGACCCAGGCCCCAGAAAGCCTTGTGGACAATGCAGAGGGTTTTGAATTTAATCCTTGCATCCACTGGGAGCCAGTGGAGAGATTTCAGAGCTGGAGAGATACGATCCCAGGGCTTGAGGCCAAGGACAAGTCTCGCAGTCCTGTTCTGGATTAGTTGCAGAGGGTGGAGAGTAGAGGCAGGTAGATTTAGAAAGAGGCTGTTACAGTAGTCCAAGCTAGAGAGAACCAGAGCTTGAGATACCATGAGCTTCTGGGGGAAGGAGAGGAAAGGCAGAGTACCTCTGAGGAGGTGCAGTCGGAAATTTGACTTTTTAGAGACCTCAGAGATGTGGGCGGAGAAGGAAAGGGTGGAGTCAAAGATGACCCCGAGGTTCTTAGCCTCACAGGTGGGGGTAGGAGGAGGGCCAAGGGAGGCCGGCCAGAGAGTGAGGGGAAAGGATGGTGAAGGTGCGCCGATGAGGAGGATCTCCGTCTTGCTGGCATTCAGACAAAGATCATTGGCGGCATACCAATCTTGAATGGTAGTTAGGCAATCAGAGATGAGAGAGGGAGAGGAGGTGGCAGAGGGCAGCTTGAAAATGAGTTGAGTGTCGTCAGAGTAGCACTGGAAATTTGAGCAGAAAATGGCAATGCAGTGGGCGAGAGTTGCCATGTCGAAGGCAGAAGAGAGATCGAGGAGGATGAGGACAGATGGAATGTTAGAGTCAAGGTTGGTGAGCAGATCTTCACGGATGTTTAGGAGAGCAGTTTCCATGCTTCTAGCAGCTCTGAAGCCAGACTGGTGGTCATGGAGACAGCCAACAGAATTGGAATGAAGGTTAAGCTGAGAGATGGCCAACTTTTCCAGGAGTTTGCCAAGAAAGGGAGTAATGGAAATTGGGCGATAGTTAGCTGGACAAGAAGGATCAGCTGTGGGTTTCGTGAGAAGAGGATGCACAAAGGTGTGCTTCAGAGGGGAGGGGAAGGATCCAGAGGCAAAGGAGTGGTTGCAAAAATCAGCAAGGGCCGGAGCGAGGGTGTCAATGTGGTCCTTGATGGTTTTAGAGGAACAGGGATGAACCTGTTTTGAAGAGGCTTTCATAGATCGGACTTGTCTAGCAACCTCGTCAGGGGTGAAAAGAGGAAAGGACGAGAAGGATGATGGGAGGGTGGCTAAAGTAGGGTCAGCAAGCACAGATGGAGAGGGAAGAGGAGGAGTGTGGGTGGAGAGGGTGGACAGGATGTCCTGGGTTTTTTAAATGAAGTGAGAGGCAAGGGCATTGCAAAGAGCCTGGGAGGCAACAGGAGGGGTAGAGACTGCAGCAGGGTTGTACAGCTCCTGGTAGATTTTAAAGAGTTCGGCCGAGTTGTTAGATGCCGCAGAGACACGAGCTTGAATGTGGACTCTCTTCTTGGTGAGGACAGAGAGTCGGTATTGCCTTTGTAGCAGGCGACAGGCCACTTTGTCAGAGGATGAACAGGAAGTCCTCCATTTCCTCTCAGCTGCCCTACACTTACGTTTAAGTGTAGCTAGGTCAGAGTCATACCAGGAATTGCACTTGGCTTTGGACTTCAAACGGATCCTCATGACAGGGGCAAGAGCATCAAGCGTATCAGAAATTGAAGAGTAGAGCAGAGACAGGGCTGTATCAGGATGAGAGACAGCCAAAGGTGGAGGGGCGTAGAGAAAGTGGCGGCAAAACCCTCAACTGACACACGCTTCATGGGCCGGATGTCCGAGAAGGTAGGTGGCAGTGTTGGGGTAGGCTTGGCTTGGGGGGAAGAGAGGGAGAGATGAGATGAGAGGAGAGAGTGATCGCTCCAGGAGAGAGGAGTGGTCAGAGGGATGGAGAGGGGGAGGTCAGAAGAGATCAAGACATTGTGTGTTTGCCCTGCAGAGTGAGTCGGGCCAGAGGGGAGGATGGACAGGGAGAGGGAGTCGCAGAGGTCACGGAAGAGTACAGAGGAGGAGCAAGGAGAGTCTAAATGTATATTTCGGTCACCGAGGAGGAGGAGTGGAGTGGTAGAGGCCAGGAGGGAGCAGGAGAGGTCTTCCCACTCAGAGAGAAATGAGGTGATTTGACCAGGAGGCCGGTAGATGGTAACCACAGTAAGAGAATGGGGAGGCGAGAGAGAAAGCCTACAGACAAGGCATTCAAAAGAGAAGTAGGTCTGAGTGGGAATGATAGAGGCAGGAATCCACTCAGGAAAGATCACGGCTACCCAGCCACCGGACCGGGAGGATCTGGGTGCTGAGAGGATCTTGTAGCCATCAGGGAGGAGAGTGTCAAAGCTCGTGACTGAGTTGGCCGTGAACCATGTCTCAGTAAGACCAAGGACATCAAGGTCTAGTTCTTCAAGGAGGTGGCAGATGTCAGAGGAGTGTTTGACGGCAGAGTGATAGTTGAGAGTGGCAATATGAGGAAGGTTGCCGGCCTTAAAGACCTTCCGGGGAGGGGTACAGATCAGAGGTACGCCCTGTGGAGGAGAAAGAGCCCTCGGAGGGGCAGAGGAGGAGGAGGAGAGCGAGGGCAAGGTAGCCAAGGGGGGAGAGGAGGGGACAGCAGGTGATGAAAGGAAATTGATGAGGCGAGGGAAGCGCCTATCAAAGAGGAGGATATTGGCCTGAGGGCCTTGGACCATGACAGTGCCATTTAGGTAGACATTAATGATGACTTTAGAGGAGTCGAAGGAAGCCATGAGAACTTCCCAGCGAGTGCCACCATTAATGGGAGAGGAGGAGATAGGGCAGAGCACAGATACCATATGAGGAGTCCATAGATCTGGCGAAGGAACGACAAAGAAGATGTCAGTAAGGTTCTGTCTGGCGGAAGCATTGGAGTAGGTGTTGGCGATAGGAAGACCAGGATTAGAGGCCAAGATATCCTTTTTGAACTTCTTCCTACCAGACTTAGTGAGAAGGGAAGGATAGTCAATGGAGAAGCAGTTGGAGAAGATAGGAGAAACAGAAAGCGCCATTGGGGTGGAAGTAAGGAGAGGATGGAGATACTGGGGGGGCTAAGGCAGGTAGGTGTGAGACAAAAGAGAGTGCTGAGGTCACTGGGCTGGCAAGTTACAGAGAAGAAACAGTATACAAGCAAAATACAGAGAATTCTGCGATGGGCAGCAAGATATGACTTTGTAGCACAAAGCAAAAACAGCAAGATTTGACTTTTTAGCACAAAGCAAAAACAGCAAGATTTGACTTTTTAGCACCAAGCAAAAACAGCAAGATTTGACTTTTTAGCACCAAGCAAAAACAGCAAGATTTGACTTTTTAGCACAACGCAAAAACAGCAAGATTTGACTTTTTAGCACCAAGCAAAAACAGCAAGATTTGACTTTTTAGCACAACGCAAAAACAGCAAGATTTGATTTTTTAGCACCAATCAAAAACAGCAAGATTTGACTTTTTAGCACAAAGCAAAAACAGCAAGATTTGACTTTTTAGCACCAAGCAAAAACAGCAAGATTTGACTTTTTAGCACCAAGCAATAACAGCAAGATTTGACTTTTTAGCACCAAGCAAAAACAGCAAGATTTGACTTTTTAGTACAAAGCAAAAACAGCAAGATTTGACTTTTTCAATCTTGGAATCAGATGTCAGCAAAGGGTTTTAGGAAGCACTGCGCAGCAGGATGACAACATGGGAGCAACAAGCAGAAAGAACAGTGATAAGCAAAGGCAGTAGAAGTGAGTCCATAAGGAGGGAACTAACCCATAGTTCTGGAGGTGGCAAAGTCAAGGCAGTCCGGATTTGTTAGAAGAGTGAGGTGGCAGCATCATTGTGGTTAAGGGGCAGGGAGGACCCCAATTAGCTTTCTGGAAGCAGACAGGGAGCAGACAGGGGCCTTGGAAGTGGGCCTTGGAAGTGGGCCTTGGAAGTGGGCCTTTGCTGAGAGGGCCGGCTGAAGCCTGCCGGTCCCTGATTGGATGGATGAAAACACTCAGCAACCAATGGGAGTGCAGAACAGGGAGAGGTGATTCAGCACAGCCTGCCTACACAACAAAGAAAACCACGGCGGCCATCTTTGGAGGGCCAAAAACAGTCAAATAAGCAGCAATAGTAGGAAAAAACTAGTGCTTTCCAAATAGCAACGCAGCTCCAGGTATTAAAAAGCTCAAAAAATGGCTGCACGATGAAAATGCCAAATAAAACAGTCCTTTCCAACAATACTATGCAAATGTCCTCTATTTTTCCTTTTCTTCTTTTTTTTCCAAATTTCGATTTTTCAGGTTCAATAATTCCCCAGGAGGTGCAGTAATGCACAGAAAGTGCACCTACCTAATGGAATGGTCAGCAGCCAGGCACAAACTCCAGATGTGCAGGAGAGCAACAGATGGCCAGGAGGGTGGAAACAGGACTTCACTCCCAGTGAGAAGCAGATGAAAGAAACCAGTTCCAGCCAGTGGGCCTTGATGAGAGGGCCGGCTGAAGCCTGCCGGTCCCTGATTGGATGGAAGAAAACACTCAGCAACCAATGGGAGTGCAGCACAGGGAGAGGTGATTCAGCACAGCCTGCCTACACAACAAAGAAAACCACGGTGGCCATCTTGGGAGGGCTAAAAACAGTCAAATAAGCAGCAATAGTAGGAAAAAACTAGTGCTTTCAAAATAGCAACACAGCTCCAGGTATTAAAAAGCTCAGAAAATGGCTGCACGATGAAAATGCCAAATAAAACAGTCCTTTCCAACAATATTATGCAAATTTCCTCTATTTTTTTTCTTCTTTTTTTCAAATTTCGATTTTTCAGGTTCAATAATTCCCCAGGAGGTGCAGTAATGCACAGAAAGTGCACCTACCAAATGGAATGGTCAGCAGCCAGGCACAAACTCCACATGTGCAGGAGAACAACAGATGGCCAGGAGGGTGGAAACAGGACCTCACTCCCAGTGAGAAGCAGATGAAAGAAACCAGTTCCAGCCAGTGGGCCTTGCTGAGAGGGCCGGCTGAAGCCTGCCAGTCCCTGATTGGATGGAAGAAAACACTCAGCAACCAATGGGAGTGCAGCACAGGGAGAGGTGTTTCAGCACCCCCTGCCTACACAACAAAGAAAACCACGGTGGCCATCTTGGGAGGGCCAAAAACAGTTAAATAAGCAGCAATAGTAGGAAAAAACAAGAGCTTTCAAAATAGCAACACAGCTCCAGGTATTAAAAAGCTCAAAAAATGGCTGCACGATGAAAATGCCAAATAAAACAGTCCTTTCCAACAATATTATGCAAATTTCCTCTATTTTTCTTTTTCTTCTTTTTTTTCCAAATTTCGATTTTTCAGGTTCAATAATTCCCCAGGAGATGCAGTAATGCACAGAAAGTGCACCTACCTAATGGAATGGTCAGCAGCCAGGCACAAACTCCACATGTGCAGGAGAACAACAGATGGCCAGGAGGGTGGAAACAGAACCTCACTCCCAGTGAGAAGCAGATGAAAGAAACCAGTTCCAGCCAGTGGGCCTTTCTGAGAGGGCCGGCTGAAGCCTGGCGGTCCCTGATTGGATGGAAGAAAACACTCAGCAACCAATGGGAGTGCAGCACAGGGAGAGGTGATTCAGCACAGCCTGCCTACACAACAAAGAAAACCACGGTGGCCATTTGGGAGGGCCAAAAACAGTCAAATAAGCAGCAATAGTAGGAAAAAACTAGTGCTTTCAAAATAGCAACACAGCTCCAGGTATTAAAAAGCTCAAAGAAAATGGCTGCACGATGAAAATGCCAAATAAAACAGTCATTTCCAACAATATTATGCAAATTTCCTCTATTTTTCTTTTTCTTCTTTTTTTCAAATTTCGATTTTTCAGGTTCAATAATTCCCCAGGAGGTGCAGTAATGCACAGAAAGTGCACCTACCTAATGGAATGGTCAGCAGTCAGGCACAAACTCCACATGTGCAGGAGAACAACAGATGGCCAGGAGGGTGGAAATAGGACCTCACTCCCAGTGAGAAGCAGATGAAGAAAAGAGTGCATCCCTCCAGCTGCTTCACAGGTCATTCGTGATGCTGTTGACCCTTACCTTTCGAGGGTCACAATATTGTGTATGTACTGCGATGCAGTACTCTGCAGGGGGCAGAGTCTTCGAAAGTGCTTTCGAAACTATGGTCATGGAGCACCAGAAGAGCTGCTACCTACCTAAATAAGGCCCACCCTACATCTTCCTCTCTCCACCTGTCCTTTCTAATCCCTGTTGTTGGTGTCCCTTCCTTACCCTCATTTTCCCTCCTCTCCTAGTGTGTTGGGTGTAGAAAAAGCCAAAAAAATATATAAAACAACAAATAGTTAAAATCAAAAAGGCTCTTTTCAGAGCCACCTTTCTCAGTTTAAAAATAGAACTATCAAGCAAACGGTGCAGGCCCCTGCACATTTTTTTAAAAGTCTGCGGATCGTCCTAGGACAGATAAAATGTTGGGGTGCAACCCTAGTAAAACCTTAGACCATCATATTTAGTAACAGGTTGCAATCTCCAGTTTTACAGACATCATTCTTTGTTTGCGAGAACACAGCGTTTCTGTTTCTCATAGGCAAGCTGTGCGTAGGAGACTGGCGCATACCAGGCCTCCCAATCTCTAAGTTTTGATTCTCGCTCTGGAGGTCAGCTCGCTCTCCAGGGCCTCACTGAGCTTAGGAAGGGGGGCCGTAAAGAAGAACATAATTCAACTCTTTAAATGCTAGTTTCGTACATTGCTATTCTTTCAAGAGACTCACTGGCATTCATGTACTGATTAAATGCCTTGCTCCCTGTCTTCAAGGATATATGAGGGAGGGAATCGGGCATTTCTGTCTGGCTCTCCAGTGTAATGTTTCAACATGTTTTCGTAGCCTTGGACCATTGAAGCAAAATAATATCTACAGCAAAGCAGTTTTACATGAGGCAAAGAGGCAACGTTAAAGAGAACAGAGAGAAAACAAAATGGCGATTCTAGTCATCTTAAAATGGCCGCACTCTAACTGGGCCAATAGCTACGTAATAACTAATGAGCATGTATTCTTAACACTTTAAATGAGGCGGTTGGTACTCGGCCAACCAATTATCATGCATTTCCTTCCACCCAGGGATGTCTAGATTTTCTGGACTGACAAGATGGGGGAGGGGAAAAGTGCATGGAAGGGGGGAGAGGTGGAAAGTGTGAAGCAGAGGAGAAACAGATAAATAACAATAAATAAATAATAAAGGCAACAAACAGTGCTAATGCAGCCAGCAATTTTCAAGTGCTAGATTTAAGGCAGCAGACAAGGTAGGTCTGATAAGTGCAGGAAGAAAAAGGGGGGCTTTATGGGTACAGATACAGACCTCAGTGCAAGGGGTGGCCCCGAGGGAGTGCGGGAGGGTGGCAGGATGAGCAGGTACCTGGGCCCAAAAGAGAGAGGCTGGCCAGGTGCACGGTGCCAAGAGAGAACCGATCAGCAGGGGAGAGGGGGAACGAAGGTAGAAGAAAAGAGGAAGGTCTTGAGGTGCTTCCAGAACCGGAGATGGTTCTCCTCAAGTTTTAGAGTGGCAGGGAGGCTTTTCCAGAGGGGGGCCCCAGCGAAAGACAGAGATCTACCCCCAGCTCATTTCTTAGAAAAACGACTGACCCTGAGTGAGTTGGAGGTAGAGGAGCGAAGAGCTGGAGAGGGGAGGTATTTGCGGAGGGATAGCTGAAGGTATTTTGGACCCAGGCCCCAGAAAGCCTTGTGGACAATGCAGAGGGTTTTGAATGTAATCCTTGCAACCACTAGGAGCCAGTAGAGAGATTTCAGAGCTGGAGAGATACGATCCCAGGGCTTGAGGCCAAGGACAAGTCTCGCAGTCCTGTTCTGGATTAGTTGCAGAGGGCGTAGGTAGATTTAGAAAGAGGCTGTTACAATAGTCCAAGCTAGAGAGAACCAGAGCTTCAGATACCATGAGCTTCTGGGGAAGGAGAGGAAAGGCAGAGTACCTCTGAGGAGGTGCAGTCGGAATTTTGACTTTTTAGAGACCTCAGAGATGTGGGCGGAGAAGGAAAGGGTGGAGTCAAAGATGACCCCGTGGTTCTTAGCCTCGCAGGTGGGGGTAGGAGGAGGGCCAAGGGAGGCCGGCCAGAGAGTGAGGGGAAAGGATGGTGAAGGTGTGCCGATGAGGAGGATCTCCGTCTTGCTGGCATTCAGACAAAGATTATTGGCGGCACACCAATCTTGAATGGCAGTTAGGCAATGAGAGATGAGAGAGGGAGAGGAGGTGGCAGAGGGCAGCTTGAAAATGAGTTGAGTGTCATCAGCGTAGCACTGGAAATTTGAGCAGAAAATGGCAATGCAGTGGGCGAGAATTGCCGTGTCGAAGGTAGAAGAGAGGTCGAGGAGGATGAGGACAGATGGAATGTTAGAGTCAAGGTTGGTGAGCAGATCTTCACGGATGTTTAGGAGAGCAGTTTCCATGCTTCTGGCAGCTCTGAAGCCTGACTGGTGGTCATGGAGACAGCCAACAGAATTGGAATGAAGGTTAAGCTGAGAGATGGCCAACTTTTCCAGGAGTTTGCCAAGAAAGGGAGTAATGGAAATTGGGCGATAGTTAGCTGGACAAGAAGGATCAGCTGTGGGCTTCTTGAGAAGAGGATGCACAAAGGAGTGCTTCAGAGGGGAGGGGAAGGATCCATAGGCAAAGGAGCGGTTGCAGAAATCAGCAACGGCCGGAGCGAGGGTGTCAATGTGGTCCTTGATGGTTTTAGAGGAACAGGGATGAACCTGTTTTGAAGAGGCTTTCATAGATTGGACTTGTCTAGCAACCTCGTCAGGGGTGAAAAGAGGAAAGGACGAGAAGGATGGTGGGAGGGTGGCTAAAGGAGGGTCAGCAAGCACAGATGGAGAGGGAAGAGGAGGAGTGTGGGTGGAGAGGGTGGACAGGATGTCCTGGGTTTTTGAAATGAAGTGAGAGGCAAGGGCATTGCAAAGAGCCTGGGAGGCAACAGGAGGGGTAGAGACTGCAGAAGGGTTGGCCAGCTCCTTGAAGATTTTAAAGAGTTCGGCCACGTTGTTAGATGCCACAGAGACACGAGCTTCAATTTAGACTCTCTTCTTGGTGAGGACAGCGAGCCGGTATTGCCTTTGTAGCAGGCAAAAGGGCCAGTTTATCAGAGGATGAACAGGAAGTCCTCCATTTCCTCTCAGCTGCCCTACACTTACGTTTAAGTGTAGCTAGGTCAGAGTCATACCAGGAATTGCACTTGGCTTTGGACTTCAAATGGATCTTCATGACAGGGGCAAGAGCATCAAGCGTATCAGAAATTGAAGAGTAGAGCAGAGACAGGGCTGCATCAGGATGAGAGACAGCCAAAGGTGGAGGGGCGTAGAGAAAGTGGCGGCAAAACCCTCAACTGACACACGCTTCATGGGCCGGATGTCCGAGAAGGTAGGTGGCAGTGTTGGGGTAGGCTTGGCTTGGGGGGAAGAGAGGGAGAGAGGAGGAAGTGATCGCTCCAGGAGAGAGGAGTGGTCAGAGGGATGGAGAGGGGGAGGTCAGAGGAGATCAAGACATTCGAGTGTTTGCCCTGCAGAGTGAGTCGGGCCAGAGGGGAGGATGGACAGGGAGAGGGAGTCGCAGTGGTCACGGAAGAGTACAGAGGAGGAGCAAGGTGAGTCTAAATGTATATTTAGGTCACCGAGTAGGAGGAGTTGAGTGGTAGAGGCCAGGAGGGAGGAGGAGAGGTCTGCCCACTCAGAGAGAAATAAGGTGATTTGACCAGGAGGCCGGTAGATGGTAACCACAGTAAGAGAATGGGTAGGCGAGAGAGGAAGCCTACAGACAAGGGATTCAAAAGAGAAGTAGGTCTGAGTGGGAATGATAGAGGCAGGAATCCACTCAGGAAAGATCAGGACTACCCCCCCACCGGACCGGGAGGATCAGGGTGCTGAGAGGATCTTGTAGCCATCAGGGAGGAGAGTGTCAAAGCTTGTGACTGAGCTGGCCGTGAACCATGTCTCAGTAAGACCAAGGACATCAAGGTCTAGTTCTTCAAGGAGGTGGCAGATGTCAGAGGAGTGTTTGACGGCAGAGCGAGAGTTGAGAGTGGCAATATGAGGAAGGTTGCCGGCCTTAAAGACCTTGCGGGGAGGGGTACAGATCAGAGGTACGCCCTGTGGAGGAGAAAGAGCCCTCGAAGGGGCAGAGGAGGAGGAGGAGGGCAAGGTAGCCAAGGGGGGAGAGGAGGGACAGCAGGAGATGAAAGGAAATTGATGAGGCGAGGGAAGCGCCTATCAAAGAGGAGGATATTGGCCTGAGGGCCTTGGACCATGACAGTGCCATTTAGGTAGACATTAATGATGACATTAGAGGAGTCGAAGGAAGCCATGAGAACTTCCCTGCGAGTGCCACCATTAATGGGAGAGGAGGAGATAGGGCAGAGCACAGAGACCATATGAGGAGTCCATAGTTCTGGCGAAGGAACGACAAAGAGGATGTCGGTAAGGTTCTGTCTGGCGGAAGCATTGGAGTAGGTGTCGGTGATAGGAAGACCAGGATTAGAGGCCAAGATATCCTTTTTGAACTTCTTCCTACCAGACTTAGTGAGAAGGGAAGGATAGTCAATGGAGAAGCAGTTGGAGAAGATAGGAGAAACAGAAAGTGCCATTTGGGTGGAAGTAAGGAGAGGATGGAGATACTGGGGGGCTAAGGCAGGTAGGTGTGATACAAAAGAGAGTGCTGAGGTCACTGGGCTGGCAAGTTACAGAGAAGAAACAGTATACAAGCAAAATACAGAGAATTTCGCAATGGGCGGCAAGATATGACTTTGTAGCACAAAGCAAAAACAGCAAGATTTGACTTTGTAGCATAGAGCAAAAACAGCAAGATTTGACTTTTTAGCACAAAGCAAAAACAGCAAGATTTGACTTTTTAGCACAAAGCAAAAACAGCAAGATTTGACTTTTTAACACAAAACAAAAACAGCAAGATTTGATTTTTTACCACCAAGCAAAAACAGCAAGATTTGACTTTTTAGCACAAAGCAAAAAGAGCAAGATTTGAGTTTTTAGCACCAAGCAAAAACAGCAAGATTTGACTTTTTAGTACAAAGCAAAAACAGCAAACTTTGACTTTTTCAATCTTTGAATCAGATGTCAGCAAAGGGTTTTAGGAAGCACTGCGCAGCAGGATGACAACATGGGAGCAACAAGCAGAAAGAACAGTGATAGTCAAAGGCAGTAGAAGTGAGTCCATAAGGAGGGAACTAACCCATAGTTCTGGAGGTGGCAAAGTCAAGGTAGTCCGGATTTCTTAGAGGAGTGAGGTGGCAGCATCATTGTTGTTAAGGTGCAGAGAGGACTCCAATTAGCGTTCCGGAGGCGGACAGGGAGCAGACAGGGGCCTTGGAAGTGGGCCTTGGAAGTGGGCCTTTGCTGAGAGGGCCGGCTGAAGCCTGCCGGTCCCTGATTGGATGGAAGAAAACACTCAGCAACCAATGGGAGTGCAGCACAGGGAGAGGTGATTCAGCACAGCCTGTCTACACAACAAAGAAAACCACGGCGGCCATCTTGGAAGGGCCAAAAACAGTCAAATAAGCAGCAATAGTAGGAAAAAACTAGTGCTTTCCAAATAGCAACGCAGCTCCAGGTATTAAAAAGCTCAAAAAATGGCTGCACGATGAAAATTCCAAATAAAATTGTCCTTTCCAACAATGTTATGCAAATTTCCTCTATTTTAATTTTTCTTCTTTTTTTCAAATTTCGATTTTTCAGGTTCAATAATTCCCCAGGAGGTGCAGTAATGCACAGAAAGTGCACCTATCTAATGGAATGGTCAGCAGCCAGGCACAAACTCCACATGTGCAGGAGAACAACAGATGGCCAGCAGGGTGGAAACAGGACCTCACTCCCAGTGAGAAGCAGATGAAAGAAACCAGTTCCAGCCAGTGGGCCTTGCTGAGAGGGCCGGCTGAAGCCTGCCGGTCCCTGATTGGATGGAAGAAAACACTCAGCAAGCAATGGGAGTGCAGCACAGGGAGAGGTGATTCAGCACAGCCTGCCTACACAACAAAGAAAACCATGGTGGCCATCTTGGGAGGGCCAATAACAGTCAAATAAGCAGCAATAGTAGGAAAAAACGAGAGCTTTCAAAATAGCAACACAGCTCCAGGTATTAAAAAGCTCAAAAAATGGCTTCACGATGAAAATGCCAAATAAAACAGTCCTTTCCAACAATATTATGCAAATTTCCTCTATTTTTCTTTTTCTTCATTTTTTCAAATTTCGATTTTTCAGGTTCAATAATTCCCCAGGAGTGCAGTAATGCACAGAAAGTGCACCTACGTAATGGAATGGTCAGCAGCCAGGCACAAACTCCACATGTGCAGGAGAACAACAGATGGCCAGGAGGGTGGAAACAGGACCTCACTCCCAGTGAGAAGCAGATGAAAGAAAAGAGCGCATTCCTCCAGCTCCTTCACAGGTTATTCGCGATGCTGTTGACCCTTACCTTTCGAGGGTCACAATATTGTGTATGTACTGCGATGCTGTACTCTGCAGGGGGCAGAGTCTTCGAAAGTGCTTTTGAAACTACGGTCATGGAGCACCAGAAGAGCTGCTACCTACCTAAATAAGGCCCACCCTACATCTTCCTCTCTCCACCTGTCCTTTCTTATCCCTGTGGTTGGTGTCCCTTCCTCACCCTCACTTCCCCTCCTCTCCTAGTGTGTTGGGTGTAGAAAAAGCCAAAAAATATATAAAACAACAAAAAGTTAAAATCAAAAAGGCTCTTTTCAGAGCCGCCTTTCTCAGTTTAAAAATAGAACTATCAATTAAATGGTGCAGGCCCCTGCGCATTTTTTTAAAAGTCTGTGGACAGTCCTAGGACAGATAAAATGTTGGGGTGCAACCCTAGTAAAACCAATGCACTTTTCTCTGTGAGTAAGTGGTGGCTCTGGAAAGAGCCTTTTGGTGGTGTTTTGTGTGTTTGAAAAACTTGGATTCGTCAACATGTAATGCAAAATAGATGACTATACTTCCAGAAAAGGTCGCAATGCATTTTGTACATTTCGAATAAAAATCTGATTGCCAGCATATGTAAGATGGACTCCATCTCTGCGAAAAGTTAATGTGCTACGAAACATAATATTTTCATTGTGGAAAGAGGACATGCCAACATCTCTTAGAAAGGCACAAACAGCCTTATTGACATTGAGCCTCGCTTTCTCCATTTGTGGACCAAATGAAGAAGAACGCAACCACGTTTGTCTTTGCGCAATACGAGAGAAATTACTTGGCAATTTGGAAACATGTCGATGACCTTCTCAAGTCCTTCCTTCATTGCAAATTGCAAAGAAAATCCAGACACATATCCTAAACTGTTCCCTCCACAATGAATTATAATTATGTCAGGATGACGCTCTGTCTGTAAAGTAGCACAGAGAGGTACCAAGTCAAGCCACTTCATTCCACACACTCCATGCCAGCACACTTCCACATGAGGGAATCCAAGATCTGCAGATATACCACAATGCTCTGCATGCACATTCAACCAATGTATCCATGAATCTCCCAAAATCCAGATAATCTGTTTTCGAGCACACACTACCATAGCTGTCTGTTCTCCTCTGAGGAAAGAGACGTCCTCACTAAATCACCTACTAAACTTACTTACCAATCCCTAGCTCCGCTCATTCTCATTTGCATGTCTCTCCACCCCAGAACCCCTGTATGTAATACGCGCTGTCCGCAGACTAACGCCATGTCCGCGGACAAGTAGAAGATCTGAGCGTGGCAAATGTACATTTAAATAGTGTTCCCCATTTCCCCTTTAAGGTGGGCTCTGAAAAGAGCTTTTTTTTTGTTTTTTTGCAGATGCCTGACAGACACCTGTTATTTTGTATTTTTTGGAGGTTTTATCTTCTTAGTTTACTCCTAAAACCTTCACATAACCTGTTCCAAAGCAACCCTTACATTCCAAAAGAACATGGCAGTTCCCAAAAAAGATGAAGAAACACCATCTGCTTCAAAATAAGCTGCATTACTCGAAACAATGTTCTCGTGGCTACAGAAAAACATACTAGCTCTTAGCATGAAAGCATGCATGCCTCGATTGATTGCACACCTAGCAATGCTTTGATCAGGACAAAAACAGAACTGTTGTCCCATTTTGCTCTAGGAAGTAATCCAGAAAAAATTACTTTCGCATTTGGAAGGATGTTGATTACTGCTTGAACGAACTGTTCCAAATCTCCCAACAAAGTAGGGGAACTCACGTAGCCCAAATGGAAAGCACCATAGTACAAAACTACCACATGGGGACTGTTCATCCTACGCATATCTCTGCAAACTTGGAGAAATGCCTCTACATTGCAGTCAGTCACACCACCTCCACTCCTCTAACATCGAAATTGTTTGCCACATGCCTGCATTGAGAATAGTGCTGTAAACCATGGACAAACATATCTCTGAGCACCAACACCCTGACTGTCTCTACCTCTGCCATCTTCACTACACACACTCTCTTTCTACACAAATCAACAACGTCAACATCTGATTGGCTGATCCCTAAAGTCCCCTTTCCATGCTGGATTTTCTGTAAAGCCCTGTATGTGGCACGCCCTACCCACGGACAGGCGCATTGTCCTTGCGGCACGCAACTCTTAGCCAGCCCTTCTACCCTTTCCACATCACTCACAAATCCATTCCCTCATTGGACACAGCTAAACAGTCACACAAACATCCATCAATCACATCCAAGACCTCTACATCTAACTCCATCATCAGAGTTCCACACTTCAAATATACTGTTGATCACTCTGAATAAAAGTCTCATATCATTGGAAAGCACCTACTACAAAAACTACTGTGCAAGTCTCAAAGATTTCTACTTACAGCTCCATGCATATCCACATGCATGATTACAAAGTACTGGTATGCATATTTTATTCAGAGTACATGTACAACACTTATGGTTCCATATAAACAAAGTAATGCCACTAAATCTGCTTAGCCAATACATACATGCCAACGCTCCCGCTTTAAGCACGAGACTCCCGATTTTTCATTGAAAAATCGCACTACTTTTTACTATCTCCTGCATAACCTATACATACATGCCAACCCCACCCGATTTACGCACGAAACTCGATTTTTCATTAAAAAATGTCACAATTTTTTACTGTCTCCCGCCTTAATTAATGCTAATCCCAATGCGATCGTATGAGAAAAATAAATGTTCCCGATTGCTGTGATGAAATCTCCCTCTCAGGTGCTCCCGATTGTTTGCATGTCTAGTTATAATGTGAAATTAGTCACATTTTTCCCATCTACTATAATGAACTTTCACTTCCAAACCTCTCTGCTATCTACCACACAGCTGCAAAAAAAACAAGGGAATTTCATGAACTTAAAATTCTACTAATTTGCGAAGCAGGTTGAACTAACATACTGCAAATAACATATAAAGGTTGCACATAGTCAAATGAAATGAATGCATACACTATGTTCAGATATCAACCGAGAATACTACCACGAAAACATAAAAATCAACATGTACATTAACAGCAGTGCTATAAACACACAAAATTACTAACTTCTTCCTTTTACAATTGCAGTGAAGACCACTCTCCTGAAAATCAACAGCATCTAAACTACAAACAACATATCTGAAGAAACCTGCTCATTCAACAAAAAAAAGTAAGTAAAAAAGTAAGTACAATACTACCTTTATATTCTTACTGTTCCTCAAAGAGGCTAATTGTGCACCAAAAAAAACATCGATTTCTGAACCATTCTGCCCACAAATCCCCATTTATTAAACAGAGATTAGCCGGCAGAATGGCACACAAATCCCCATTTTTTTGGAACACAAATAACATACTCAACCCCTAGAATGTTAGTACTACAAAACAAAGAACTGTTTTAATTTTATACCATTACCTTTACTATTAATGCTTCTCCTCACCACTAGCTCACTTTCTACTCTCATCTGAACCACAGTGTAGTAACATACAAACAGAAAAATAGCCTTCCCTACTCATTGTAACTGCCCAATGCACATTCACACACCACCACAAACATCTTCCCCATCAAACTCATACACGCATGCACACAGCACACATACATTGTAAAACAGACCAACCCATACCTTCTTTTTTTTTCAACGGACCCCAAAGAATGCCTACCAAAAAGCAAGTCTGTAGAAAGCAACGCAGAAATAGAGCAAATGAAAATAAAAGTGTCCAAAATAAGCATCCATCGCTACCACAGTATGTACAAAACGTTCAAACAAAATAGCTAATGCAGTCATTTAGCAAAACAAAAGAAGCTTCAACTACAGAAACTTTGCCTCTATCAAAATGTGAAACGAAACAGAAAATGCTTAACAAGAATTCCGCTACCACTACTCCTAACACTGCTCCTATAAATCCTCATACACTAGCAACTAACTATACTAAAAAAAGTATTTTAGCAAAAATGTTCCGACACAGAGTCCTTCAGAATCTAATAAGAACAGGAGCGTAATCATCCACAACCCTTAAAATCTACCGTAGAAAATGAATCCTAGAAGTTCTCATAGACAGTGCAATCCTTCTCAAAAGGAAGTTATTTAAGTCTAAACAAGATGAAACCAAACTAAGTACTACACTACAAAAAAACTTCTCAATAAACGGAATGTCAACAAAAATAACTTCTTATATATATGTGGAGGTGAATGGAGTCACACCACGACCACAGAACCATATTGTAATGAAGAAGCATACAAACAAAACCAAACAAACACAATTGCCATCCATAGCAGTGGATGAGGGTTTGAAAACATTAATAATACCATCATGGAACAAGAAACACTGCTTACAAAAATATTCCCAGAAAACTCAGAATTACCTCTCCATTCGACTGAACCAGAACGTCCAGTATGCAAATGGCTGTGCACGTCAATGTGTAACATTCCCAACAAATCTTTCAAATCTTTACGCCAGTTCCTCAATCAGTATGTGAAAGGTAAAGACAAAATCAAAATGAAAGTGCTGCAAAATATGGATACCTGTCCAGTGCGCAAATACACAGGACTACAATGACATTCATTAGCCTGCATTTCAGGACCTATTTGCAAAAGCACCTTCCATGATAACAAAATAATATCAACACATCATTCAACTGTAAGAAATCTAGTGTATAAACTGTACTATGCTAAAAGTCCTGCTTTAGAAATAGCCAATTTAAATAACACTCTTCAGCATGGTACACCCAAATACCTACAAGAAGAAATCGACCGTATCCAGAGAAAATATTTTGGAAGTGAAATCCACTTACGAAATGCAATAGCTTTAGAACAGACTAGCAACAATTCTGCACATGGCAACCTTCTATTACACACATACAAAAAGAAATACTAAAATTTAAAAGTACATCCGCTGAAGTACCAAACCATGTGTGTGTGTGTTGCCGCAGATCTTTTTACAAAAGTAACACGAAAACTATGGATGTAACATACAAAATAGAAGACAATGAAGATTCCAAATGGTTTGAATTAGCTCTCTACCTTTTAGCAGAAAACCAATACGAAATAAGTGAACCCTTAATATTTTGCAGTTACAGCACTACAAAACTTGACAACAACCAAACTCCTTCACGTGCTAACACAAATAACTTGGAATTATTCCCACTACAAAACCCCTGCAACAACTCAATTTGTATGAGAGCATCATAATTCAAACAGTGCACCCATTTCAAGCAATAATACGCCTTCAACCAAAAACAGCAAAATTACCTCCCTCTCTATTGGTGAAAGGCATTCGTGGCAAAGTAGTTTATTTACCATTACATCTGACAGAAAATGTGCACAACGTCCAATAGAGCAATCTTTAATTGTCTTAGTAAATGTTGTACCAACAAAAGACAAAAAAAATTGGCAACAACTCGTGGACTTACATAAACTTAGACACGCCTTGCAGTATCTGAAAGACAAAAATTAATACTACAAAGAAAAAAATATTGAAGAAAGCTTAAGGGAAACAACTGAAATAATTCAAGAGTCATCAGAAACTGGACAATTTGAACTTCTGGATCCTGCTGCAGTATCCAATGTTTTGGACCATTATACAATTCATCCATTGCACTCTAATGACTGCATAGATGATGCACTAGAAACTTACCAAATGAAACAAACCAAAGGTTCACCAATGAGCATATGGGAAAAAATATAGAAGCACATGCTTTTCCTCTACTATTTCCTACTGGCAAAGGAGGAAGATACGATGATAGACCCACTCAGATAACAGCATCAGAATACCGCTCATTATGAATGTATTCTGAAGATCCCAGATTTAGACAAAAAATGTGGAATACATATTCCACCTACTCTTTGAAAGTGAACTAGCAACCCTATGTTACGGAGTTGCACACATATTGAAATCGGGAACCCACTTTCAAAATATGTTAGCTACGCAATTAATACAAAAAGTGCAAGAAAAAGATGAGGTTTTACAATCAAGCATAACAAATCTGTTTGCAAACATGCATGGTACGAATGAATACTGGTTCTGACATCACGGATATGTACGTTGTATGATCAGAAACCTTGGACCACCCACTTGGTTTGTTACATTAAGTTGTGCAGAATATGCATGGGAAGATTTACGTGATTCCCTACGCATATCAAACAAAAACAAAACCAACATAGATATACTAACACTTGGAGAACTTTGCTCTTTGGATCCTGTTAATGTTTCAAGATATTTCCACCATCGTTTCACCGCTATGCTACACTTTATTTGTAATAAAACTGTTCCTCCCCTCGGAGAAGTGCAACACTTCTTTTGGAGAAAAGAATACCAAGCCAGAGGAGCACCACATATCCACATGCTTTTATGGATTAAAGGTGCACCTAAATTTGGTCAGGACAGTGATGCCACTGTTTTGCAGTTCATCCAAAAATATGTCACTTGTGAAATCCCTTCACAAACGAGACATAGTGACCTTCATGGACAAATTGTACAATTTCAAAGACACAAATGTGGCAAATATTGTCGTCGCAAATACAAAAACAAAGGGATATACTACACCAAATTCTGCTTTGGTTTCCCTAGACCAGTTACAGAAACAGGTGAAGTGAACAACTTTATGTCTTCAATTAGACATAGTGTTAAAGGTAAATCACCTAAGAACACGTATTACATAAAAAGAACAGAGGAATCAAAATATATCAATGATTACAATGCAATCATTGCCCTCTTATGGAATGCAAAATAGATGTGCAGTACTTTGCAGACAATTCCACTGCAGTTGCACGACATTTTACAGCCTACTTAACAAAAGGAGAAAAACAGAGCTTCAAGACCTCTGGAATGACCTATCATCAGACAAAACACTGTCTCAGAAATTGTACAGCCGAGGCATAAAAATGCTCTCTCATAGAGAATGTGGCACCTATTGAGCTTCAGATTGTTTAACCGGTACTGATTTGTGTGAAAAATCTGAAAATATAGTATGGCTAAGTCTTGGTCCTGCTAAATCTAGAAAACACAAGAGTTCTCAAACCATATGAGGACATAGAAACAATAGCCAAAAATGATCCCAACAGCCAAGACATTTTGAAAAACAATTTACTAGACACATACTACCCGAACAGGAGTACCACTTTGGAAACCATGTGTCTATACCACATAGCCCAAAACATTGCATACAAAAATAATATAAAACCCGATGAAAACAAAGGTAGATATGGAGTGACAGATTGTGAAGGCAGCTTAGTGAAACTTACCAAACAAAGCTTAATTAATCATGTCAAATTGTCATTAAAAACTCCTCAACAGTAAGAACTATATTACATGTCCCTGCTACAACGTTTTAAACCATGGAGAAAAGAAGAAGAGATACTAGATAACTGTGACTTCTATGAAGACGCTTTCAAAGCAAATGAAAGCACTATCAGTGATGCAGTGATGTGAACTTTACACAGTACAAAAGAATGTTGCACAATGAACAGCAACACGAAGAAGAACTCTAGGCCCAACCAGATAAGGACACTTCCGACAGTAGTCAACCTTCTGCAACAGGAAAACAAGAACCACTGTGACAGCCACTAATAGCAAATGAGGCAGAATTAGCTATGACAGAAGTAGAAAACACCATGTGTCACTATGAAGAAGATACAGAAGACTTAACTGTACTACAATCAAAACTTAACAAAGACCAGCGCACCATTTCTGAAGAAGTAACAAAAGAAATTGCACATGGTGTACAACACGGAAATAAAGAATGTACCTGCCAAAATTACAAACCTACACTGCTATACGTCAGTGGTGAAGCTGGTTCAGGCAAAACATTAATCAAAATCATCAGCAAGTTCCTTCAACAATTGACAAACAACAGACTGTCAGCTGTTGTAACTGCCCACAAAGGTTTAGCTGCCTACAACATAGGCGGTGTCACTTTATACCGATTACTACTCCTTCCAGTAGAACACTGAAACAAATTAGACTATTACAAACTTTCTACGGAAGCTGCAATGGAACTACGCAGAGTATTAAAACAAATGAAAATGCTACTAATAGATGAAGTGAGCATGGTCTCCAACCTAATCTTGCCTTTGATTCACCTCAGATTGCAAGAAGTACTTAAAACAAACTACGAAGAACTCTTTGGAGGAAAACACATTATTGTTTTCGGAGATCTTCTGCAATTGACACCAGTGAAAGGTGAACCTATTTTTAAAACCTTAGGAAACAAAATCTGCCGTAAAACTGTTTGCAGCATAGGAAATGTCAACCTTTGGCAACATTTCCAATACAGAGAATCAACAGAAAACATGCGTCAATCTGCAGGCCTCACTTACGCCAACATTTTAAAAAGTATTGGAATTGGTGTACTATCTCAAGAAGAACAAGCAATATTGAAAACCCGGCACATCCATGCACTTTATGGCGATAACGCATGTGCTACTGATGTTATGGAACAATTAGCGCACAAACATGTCAATTGTATGGCCTTAATGCCAACTCTTGCAAGCTGTTCTAAATTCAATGAAACAATGTTAAAAAAAAGAAATGCAACCAATAATTGAAATTTGCTCCACAGACAAACTGGACGTACATGGTATGACACTACCCATGTGTGAGCAAGCCAAAACAAGAGTAAATACCTTAGAAAATTCAATCTCCAAACCAGCTGGGTTGGAAAAAATATTAAAATTATCCTTAAATTGTAGAGTAATGCTTAAACGTAACCTTGATGTGGAGCAAGGACTAGTTAATGGAGCACTGGGTACAGTTGGTGGCTTTCAAACATACACACGTGACAACAACATTCAGTTTGTCAATATTCTCTTTGACAAACTTTCAGAAGTAAAAAAGATAGGGCCGCTCAACAGCTCGATTCCTTCTCTTCAAAGACATGTATGTATGTAGAAAACAATTTTCTCTAACTCTTGCATATGCAGTCACCATTCATAAATCCCAAGATCTTACCCTAGGCAAAGCATTGATAGATATTGGGAACACCGTCTTTAAAGAAGGCATGAGTTACATAGCACTATCAGGCTTATGTACATTTGACGTTATATTTCTAATCAACTTTAATGCAAGTAAAGTAAACACTGATATTCCTTGCATTTTAGAATACAATAGACTACGTTTACTGTACACCCCCCCATCTGAAATCATATCCTGTACCACAAAAAGGAAAACGTTGTAAAAGAAAACTAATTCAAACAGAAATGCAACAGGATGTGACTGCAAATCCTTCAAAGAGAGTAAAAGAAGCTAATACTTCATCAATTACCTCAACCAAAGAAGAACCTATTAGTGAAAGTAACACAGGTACTTCTTCAAAGAAGAAACACAAACTCCGAAAAAATGACTCGGACACAGGACTATCTGGTCCATTCAAATTTTCAAATGTAACTGCTGTAAATTGCTACGCAAATGTAGCAATGAATATTCTATTTCAATTGCCACCAATTGTTAACAACATTTACTTACACAGTACAGACCAATTGTGTTTGCAAATGTTAGTCCTTCATAGAAACGCAACTCTATACGTGTGATCTATGGCTGTGATATGGTGCGGTGGTTGTGGCCAGGGCCTAGAGTCTTGGGTGTATAGCCTGCGGCCATGCACCCAAGACTCTAGGTCCTATCCACAACCATCGCAGCATATAAAACCCATGGTAGCTTATAACTTCACTGCTTATAACTTTAGTCTTGGGTGCATGGCCTGCAGCCATGCACCCAAGACTCTAGATCGTGGACACAACCACCGCGCCAGATCACACCCATGCTGACTCATAACTTCAGTGCTTATAACTTCGGTCTTGGGTGCATGGCCTTCGGCCATACACCCAAGACTTAGGTCCTGGCCAAAACCACTGCAACATATCACACCCATTGTGGCTTATAACTTTAGTACTTAGAATTTTGTTCTTGTGTGCATGGCCTTTGGCCATGCACCCAAGACTCTAGGCCCTGCCCACAACCACCTGATAGATACTCGATTCTATTGGTGTATCTATGGGTGTGATATGCTGCGGTGGTTGTGGCCAGGGCCTTGAGTCTTGGGTATATGGCCTACGGCCTACGGCTTGCGGCCATGCACACAAGACTCTAGGCCCTGGCCACAACCACTGCAGCATATCACAACCATGGTGGCTTATAACTCATTGTCACACCCATTGAATGAAACATTTTAACTGCGGCATATACTCAATTTGCACCCAAGATTCTAGGCCCTGCCCACAACCACCTCATAGATATTCGATTCTATGGGTGTGATGTATGGGTGTGATATGCTGAGGTGGTTGTGGGCAGGACATAGAGTCTTGGGTGTTGTTAGGCAGAATCCTGTGCAGTGCCCTTAGGGAACACTACACACAATTAAGACTACAGGTGATGATACAAGTTTTTCCTTTGGTACAAGCCCGTACTACTATGTCATAGTGGTAGCAGTGGCGGAGCAGCCAGGCTTATCTCAAGAGTATATGAGCAGTAGCAGAGATTACACAAAGGGACCACAATTACTGTGACTCAAGCAAACACTGACTCAAAGTTTCAGGTAGAAAAATATAAGTACATTTATTTTTAAACCATTCGTTATAAACACAATACTTCTATGAAACTTCAATAAAAACCACACGTTGAATATACTACAACTAACCAATTCACTTTGTACAGTAAGTCTCAAGATAAGTACCCTGTGTTTGAATGAACCAGTGTTAGGCACAAAACACGTTACCGCGGATACGATTGCAATCACTTTTTGACAGTTCGGTCTACTAAACAAACGCGTATACATGACATGAAATGCTACCGGGGCAAAAACACACTTAGTACCTGAGATACCCAGAGGGAGTTGGAGGCAAAAATCACAGGCAATATTTTGGTTAGGCAGGCAGAATCAAGAAACACTCAGAGACAGGAGTTCAAAAGTCAAAGGGCCGGAGCCAGGGTCGAAAGACACCGGGACCAGTTGCCGAAGATCACACGGTCAGACAGTTCACGATTCAACGCAGCAAAAAGTACTTCGATATTGTCAATGTTTGGAAGCAAAAGTTATAAGAAGGAGGTAAGACAAGGGCAAGCCTTGAAAACGAAGAAAAGGGATTCACCCAGTTTCCTCAACAGAACAAAGTACCTTGTTCCAATGGTGCAGCTGGTGCAATGGCAGTTGTTCCTGTTGGTTTCCCGCAGACCCACGATTCCTGGAGCTTCGTTGAGAAGGAAGGACGTCTGAAGGGGGTCTGCACCACTCAGGGATGAGGCCAGCAGGAGCGACACAGAATAAAAAGTGCGCTCCTTAAAAACAGGTTAGGCTCTTCAGGTGGCTATCCGGACCACTACAGCAGTGTGCAGCGATTTCGACCACGGAAGATGATCCTCTGGCTGAAGAAGATGAGCTGGTTATCCCCACCAAGCTCAAGGGAAGAAGACTCTGGACTGGATTTTCTCTGAGTCGTTGAAGGGCAGATAGCTCACGACTGCAGCAGGGCTTCACCGGGACGGGGTAGTTGCAGCAGCCTTCGTTCTCTCCGCTTCTCTTCGGTTCCTTGTAGTTCCAGTGGCGACTCTCTGACTTATAGCCCAAGAGACCGGCCTTTTATGCGAAAACCCCCCCATTCACGCAGCCTAGCTGTCAATCACCCAGCAGGGGGGTTGTCCAGCCCGGACAACTACCCTGGCCAATCATGACAAAGTGCGACTTGGGTTTCCTAGGATACCTTGTGCAGGGGGTGACTACACCCCTCCCTCACATTCAGCCCACCTAGTCACCCCGCCAAAAGTCAGTGAACAAAGAAGGCAAACCTGGTTTGCCGCGCAAAGTAAAACACAAGAAGGACTTTAACAAAAAGAAATGGTGAATAAACCCAACCGGAGCCAAAAGAAAGATGATTTGGTCAAGGGGGTTTATGTTCGAGGCTAATAAATAGCCAAGAACAGTACCACGTTTATCTAATATAATCGCGGTAGAAAATTTAGCGTAGATACCACTGCCACTAGCCAAGTCTAAATGTTAAAAGAGCTAAACAATGCTCTAGGAGGTACAGATGAAAAGGGATACGAGTTAACCCTTTCCAGTACTCCATGGACGATGGGGTGTATTGGATCTGTGGTAGATTGACTAAGTAAAGTTAATGGTAACTTTACCCTTTTCTGGGGGACAGTAGTCGCCTCAGAAATGGAGTCGAGGGAAGTCTCAAAGACAACCCTGTGCCACGGCACTGAAGGTGCTGTGTGACACACACAAAGAAGGGGGCTACTGAAGTGGTGTACTTCAGAGTCCACACTCACAAAAACCGATGGAAACACATAGCAAAACACAGATAAGAGTGGGAGAAAAGCTCTCACTCTTACCATGTGGAAAAAAATAAACTCCAGAAGTCCAGCAAAGCTGCTGGGGGACTCACTAGGTGAGGGAAATGAGCAATAAATGAGAATTCTCCCTAACAGGTGTATGGCTTACGGCCTGCGGCCATGCACCCAAAACTCTACGTCCTGCCCACAACCACCGCAGCATATCACACCCATGGTGGCTTATAACTTCAGTGCTTATAACGTAAAAAATATAACATCCGAACAATGTGACGCACATCACACCTAACACATACTATCCTTAGGACACCCCCTCATTTTCAGTAATTACGAACATCCCGGACAGCGCGGGCATGGCGAATACATCAGTAGCACCTGCCGCCTAAACAAATACAGTATTTTCAAAAAAAGCGGCGACCATGTACCCAAGAGTCTCGGCAGTGGCCACAACCACCGCAGCATATCACACCCATGGTGGCTTATAGCTCAGTATCACATCCATAGAATCTAATATTTTTACTGCGGCATATACTCAATTTTAATGTCCGCTGACACCACGCGTGTCCTTAGAACAGTTTCAACTTGCCTGCGCACAGCACGGGCGGAAATACTATCCTTAGGACACCCCTCATTTTCAGTAATTATGAACATCCCGGAGAGCGTGGGCATGGTGAATAGATCAGTGGCACCTGCCGCCTAAACAAATACAGTATTTCACCCATCTCTTACTCCCTAAACCTCCCCAAGCACTCTGACACACCAAAACACTCCCCAAAACTGCATTTCGCCTCTGTTCGCCACCTCGCTGTCTGCGGATCCAAGATGGCGGGCACATCCGAACAATCTGACGCACATCACGCCTCACTCCAACCAATTGGCGGACACGCGAGTGGACATAGATATCACTAATTTTTTGAGACCTACTTTTTGGTCTTTTAAATGAAAACTACTGGACGGATTGTCACCAAATTTACAAAAGCACACTTTTGGGACCAAGCCCCTGCCGCAAATTTGGTGAAAATCCGTCCAGTGGTTTGGGCTGTAGGCATGCGCACAGTTTTCCCCCCATTCAGTCTATGGGAAAAAAATACATTTTGGGACCCCCCCTATAACTTTCCCCCCCTGACCCAAACATCACCAAACTTTTCAAAAAAATTCAGAGTGGCCCATATACTTTTTTTGCAAAGTTTGGTGAGGATTCGTCCAGGGGGAGCAAAGTTATAAACCGTCCAAAAAGTGCTCTTCGTATGGAAATAGCAACTTAACCATAACTACACAGCCACTAACGTGGCTGTGTAATATGTATATATATTGGCGCTTGCCGCAATTTATTCACTATAAAGTTAGCCTCATGATTAATTCATCTACTTGCATTACTCTTGCATCTGTACACGTATAAACTAGCTTAATATATTAATCTGTTTCTATGGCATAAGCTTCTTCACCTTGATCCCAAGATGTCACTTATCCTTGGTACTTTCTTGAGGCCTTATAGAATATCTGCATTCTCTGGTCTCTGCATCTCTTCTGTAAACGTCAGCTTGATTCTGTGTGATGTCACCATTCGTCTTTGCATTTATCTGCTCTGCTTCTTCAGGAATCTCATTCAAATGTCCATCATATTTTCTCATATGCAGGTACGGTTTTCTCAATGGGTACCTTGCCTCCAGATCTTCTTAGGTATTGGTACTTTCACTGGTACTGCACATACTCAGCTCTTTGTTTGTTCAACCGCTCCGTGTATGTCTCATACTCTGGTTTCCAACAGACAGGTAATATGGACGGGGCAGTTGGAGTAGGGGTATTTGGCTCCTCCTCTACAAACTGATTTGCTTTCTTTCTCCACAGAGACCAGCATCTCTCCCCTGCTTGGTAATCAGTGGAGGAGGGTCTCACGTACCGGGCACATCTGTTGCAATACACGTTGGCTATTGTTCGCAGACTTATAGTTCCCTCTGCAGAGGTTTCACGGGTCTTGGTCCAAAAGGGCAAGGTCAACTCTCTCCTCGTCACCCTCTCGGTCTGCGCCGTCTTTCTCCTCCTCTTGAACTGCTGTGCTGAGTTAGCTCTAGCGTCGAGCAGTCAGCCTTGTTCGTACTGTGCTTTTGTGCTCCACCTTTTATCCCTGTGGGGAAAGGAAAGGGCCGTCAGGTGTGTATTATTTTGGTCAATTGCCTGACTTGGACATGTCACGTAAACAGTTCTAGAAGTAGTCTGTTGTTTTCGTGCTGTGCAGAGGTATTCATGTCAGAAAGGTGCGGAGTTAGAGTGTTTGAGTATCCTACAGGGTATAAAGAGGTAGAGGTGTTGTATGGGATTATAGCTTTCGTCCTAGGGGGATAGGTGATTTCAGAGGGGTAGTGTTTTGTTTGAGCAGAGTGAGAGTGTGGGAAATAACAATCAGGGGGACTAGAAGGAGAATGACTGGGAGTATTAGGGTGGTTTCTGAACATACAGGGGTTCAGGATCCTAGGAGGAGGAGATTTATATATGGAGGGTTTGATGGATGTGGGTGCAAGAGATGCAGTCTGAGGAAGGGAGGCAGAGATGGTACAAACTACAAAGGCCTTATGGACTCTGGCCTTCTCATATTCCTCTTCGGTATAATTTCCCCACAGCATAAATCCGGACTCCTGCATCCAGGTGATCCTCTCTCGCTCGCCCGCCCCTAAAGTTTGGGCCTGAGGGCATCAGCCCTTTCCTGGCCACCTGAATAAGGGATTCTTGAGGTCTGTTCGGGAGAAGACTTTCAGGTTTCTCACACAAGCAATTTATAAAGTTTAATAAACACCCTTGAACTGTGACAATTGTTTCTGTCTTTACTGTTGCTACCATGGGTTCCTTACATATGGTGTCAGAGTGGTATGTGACTCAATTGCAACTAATTGGGAAACCCTACAATTTCAAAAACGTAGTCAGAGACCTTTTAGCGCTTCAAATGCCACCAAGGAATCAATAGGGTTTGATATCTGTAGCAGTAGGGAAGCTATTATCCCCCCTGGGAAAAGAGGAATGATTCCTTGAAACTTGGTTTTGAGGTCCCCTCTGGGGTGCTATATAAGATTGGCCCCAAAATCTGGCCTAGTGTGGAAGTACGGGATAGACGTCTTAGCAGGCGTTATCGACCCCAACTTCCAGGAGATATAAAGTTTCTCTTACAGAATCATGGTGAGATCCCTTTTGAAGTACATCGTGGAGATCAAATTGCCCAAGGAATTTTGGAAAGAGCTGTATTTCCTCAGTTTAAAGAAAGTGAACCAGATAAAAGAGAAAGAGGTAACTTAGGCTTTAGGGAGGCTGATAAATCTCTTAACATTGACGAAAGGATGGGAGAAGATCCCACCATCTATCCTAGCCTTCACCCAGTGAAATTATCCAGCTCTCGCTGAAGCTTTTCTACGAGTAATTCCGGAAGGGGAAGGCTTAGAAAAGGGAAGCCCCTTTTTCTTCTTAAAATAAGGATTGCTTAATAGAAGAGAGACATCTGCAGAAGGTTTAGTACAAACACAGTTGGTAATTCCCAAGAGCCACGTAAAGGTTGTGCTGGAGATCGTGAAAAAGACTAAATCGGAGATTGGAGGGTGGTTTTATGGACCCAAACAATGCCTCCTTTTTTTAAAAAAATGTTTGGATGGTCCTATGTCGTTTTTGATATACACTTGATTATCGAGATCTCAAAAGCCTTTGTACAGCTTAAAGAACAATCATTTTGTTATATATTTCAACTGTATGGGATCATCCAGAAAATTATTATCTCTACACCTTTTGCAAATATAAAAAATATATTTAATTATTTGTTATAAAACATATTCTTACATGAGTACAATTCATTTGTTTACCTCGTTTATGTGGTTACATGAATTATTGCTTTGTAGTGCATTTGCAATGGATTTGTTCTCGGTTTCTTATTAAAACAGAAAATTCCTATTCAGCAGAAAAATAAATGTATCCAGTTGTTAAGACTGTTCTGTTTCAACTTCATTCATACTAACACTATTTTTCACATTCATACCTATCTATCCAACATGTTTCATTCCTCTTCTCACTTTTCTAAAACAATTATTCGGGAAATTCATCATTGCATAATCTCAGTCCCACTTACTCAATTTTTTTTCCACTTTCTTTCTGTAACCTATAATGTTGGTTTTACTGATTCTGCATTTGTTTAGTGAAACTGTATTTCGATTTATCAGCAAATCTTCTGCTTCTGGACTCAATAATCAATGTTGCGTTTACCTGCAATGACAATATTTCACGTTTTAATTTCACTGTTCTTTTCAGGTACAATTTAATTGTACCATTAGTTACTTTTAATTTAGTTAGGAGAGATTATTTCTCTTTTTTTTAAAAAATTTGGCTCGTGTTGAACTGCATCGTAACTTACTTGTACCAGCTAATGTCGGCAAGGTTTAATCCGAATGCTGCAGCTTCTTATTGTTTCCTTAGTTTTATTCATTCGCTCTCTTTATCTCTGGCACTATAGATTAAGTCCACTCTTCACAGTCATCTTTTCTGCTCACTGGTGGGCAACAGAAAAAAGAATGGTGGACCATTAAAAGTGTAATATGTATGTTTATGTGGTGTTTATTTAACATATTGCCCGCATTATTTGGACATAAGAGTCACCATTATTACGCGGCCAATGTCTTTAGAGCTAGTCTGAGGTTTCTTATTCTGAACTTTTTTTCATTTGCTGCACATTTATCAGTTACGTCGGATTCTCAACAGTATCTATGATTAGAGACAGCAAATGATTGGTTTGTTAAACCCATATGTCTCCTTTACCCTTGTCTCGAAATGCTTGTCTCTTTGAGAGGTCTAAATTCGGCTAGATATTTTGCTTACCTCACTGTTTGTGCTTGTTCCTCGGTCAATCTTTGTTACCGCACTATGGATCCTCAATGTTCCATACTGTTGCTATAGTGACCGCATTTTTCTTTCACGTTCTGAGGTACTTTCCTCTAAATTGCATGTCATCTGTTTCTGTCGTGTTGCCATGGCGTGACAATGGAAACACATTTTGCTAATGCTGTTCACTGTCTCCGTTCGGCGAAGTTAAAATACCCCTGGGCATAGTCAGCACTCATGCTCTTTTTCGGATTTATATAAAATAAAAACGCTTAATCTCCTGTTCCATCATTTATTACTTGCTTTTTTTGCTTCCTCCTTACTCCTTTGGCAAACAGAGATTCTTTACTTTTTTCTGGACATTCGTTACTCCATCATCTCATTTAGTCCTCTGTCTATACTGTTGGTTAGGAAGATCAATTCTTTTTCTTTTTGTATTCATCTTCTTTTGTCTGAATTTGTATCATTTCCTTGTTTTATTTGGTAGATTGTTGTCCATTTCAAGTCTTCAGATTTGTGTATCAATTCACGAAAGTGGCTCACTAAAGGTGCTGTATGTATTCTGTTTTTTATACAGCTCTTGTGTTCTGTGACTCGCGTTTTTTATTTTATTTCAGTTTACCCTATGTATATTTTGCCACACGGGCACGAAATGGCATACACTACCATTTTTTAATTTCAATTTGTTAGTGTTTGTTGTTTCCATGGTCTTTCGATGCCTATATCTACTTCTTTACTTTTGCTGGTTTGACTACAGCAAGTGCAGTTACCACATGGATTATGCCCTTTTGGGCATTTTAATCCCCAACTTTCCTTTAGGGTTGGCTGTCTTTGTTTGAACCTTGATGTTATTTTGCATTATTTGATCTTTGATACTCTTGCTTCTTTTGAAGGCAATTAAAGTTCTTTTCAAAAGATGTTAACCTTTCTCCATTATTTTCCAGTTTTTGTGAATTATCTTTTTGATCTGATTAGAGAGGTTGCTATAGGTGTTGGCGAACACTAAGTTTGCTTCATTTTCATTCCTTTTTTCTTTGTGTGGTCTAACAGAGCTTCACGATTATTATGGTTAGCTTGTTTCATCGCCTTTGTCGTTAACTTAGATGGATATCCCCTCTCATTTAGTCTTGGGAGGATAGCTCAGGGGCAACATGCTCGCCTTGGAAGCAAGACGACACGGAGCAACACAGGTTTGATCCCCTGGTCCGTGCTTAGAAGCTTAGAAGCTGCTGGGTTTTAAGCACATTATAAATAACCTATCATATCATATCATGCAGTTTTTCTCTTAGTTTAGTTGCCTCTTGTTTGTAATCCTCTCGATTTGTCCTGTTCCTCTTGATTAGATTGTGTCATGGGTGGAAACTTGTTAATGACTCCAATCAAACATTCCCACTAAGTCAGTGCCTTGTCTGGGATTGCTCAAGGGAAGCCCTTATTTATATATTTTTATGACAAGTTATAATCTGGATGATGAACCCTTGTATAACGCCCCTCTCCTAGAATCCCCCTCACCCCACTTAGCCAAGAAGTATGTTTGTTTTGCAAATTAAAAGATTTATTGAAAATTTAACAACATATATATCACACTTTTATAATAAATTAATATTTGATATCACACTTGAGAATATGATGTTGATCAACAATGGATAATCTTACACTAGCACACTTATTTTAGTACTTAAGAGTTGGTATGGAAAGAACAAGGTAGATGGGAATGCTTTATGGTTTCAAGGAGATGCAAAGATGAATAAAAGGCAGTACAGAAATAAACTTGATATGATTTCAGCAAAAGATAATATGATTACTTTTTCTCTGACAATTCACTACCACCCTATGCAATGTAAGGAGATGGAAGTAACACACACAGTCTTCAGGAATACAATCACAGTACAATCCGAATTCAGTCCCCCCCTAGCAAGCTTAGAGAAACAGGGATGATTTTTAACACAGGCAAAGTACTTTAAAGGTGGTATGCAAAGAAGGCAAAAATATGCTAACAATGATTTTAATTCCCTATAAGAGATTCAGGGTGGGTGATAGCTACTTTAAATTAGTTCAGGATCACTTTAGCAATGCTCTATGAATGATTGTCAGGTTGCAAACGAATTTCAGCAAAGGAAAGCAAGAAGCTGCTATTTTGACAAGTGAAGAAATTTGAGCCAAATTTCAAATCGCTGCACTTTTTCCGAGTGCGTCGAGTGCGTCGAGTGCGATTACGGAAAAAGTATAATGAATGGGTTCTGGGTTCGTTGGAAAGCTTAGGATCTTAGCTTTAAAATGAAAGTTAAAACTCGCTCCTAGCACAAACGGTTCAAGGGATACGGACGATTTCGTGAAGGTAGTTTTTCAGAAATGAAATAATGATTCAAAATGGCAAATGACACATTTACAGGCTTAAAATCGGAGAAGGGACACACGATTCTATGATGCAGTTTTGGACAGGTTAAATGTTTTGAATCAGATTATTTTAAGCTAAGAGATGGGTTCTGCACAGTTCTAGCTGGGTACTCACACCATAAATTTGAAAGGAATGGCCTTGTCACGGATCTGGTCAACAAGTTTAGCTGCGGTCCTCTCTGCTCAGCGGGTCAATCAGGCACCGGTTCTGTTCCCAGCGGTCTGGTCTGTGTCTGGTCTGCAGTTCTGGATACAGCGGATTCTTAGCAAGCAGCAAACTGCACAGCCCGGCGGTTGAATAGTTTGCAAAAGATTTTGAGGCCTGCTGAAGAGTTCAGCTCTTTGGAGTTTTTGTTCTGGAGTTAGTCTGGATCTCTGGAGTTCTGGGTTCTGGATCCATCAGCGTGCTGCGCAGGAATTCAGTTGAAGGTTTGAAAATGAATGTCCCTGTCTGGCTTCCAGTGGCTCTTTTTATGTCTTTTGAAAATGGGTGTGGATGCTAACTTTCTGCGCCCACCCCACTCATGATTTGATAGGTCAAGGATTTCTCTTTGACCTGATTTGAGAAGGGAGCAGTGAGTACAGGTGTCATCTTTATGGCATACAGAAAGAACACTCCCCTTTGCTTTTACCTTAGAATATCATTTTCATAACTAAACACATTTCCCAGATACACAAGTGGTTGACATTACATATACACATCATATATCACATAAGGTAGTTTCTGTTCCAACTCTGATGTTTCTACGAGCTTGGATTAAGAAATGACAACATTCTGCACTTTTTGGTTGGTTTACCAATATTGGACTTTTACCAAAAATGACATTGATGTACACCGCCTTTCTACACATATTCCAGTAGATTTTCATTTTTCTAGCGTGAACCTCGTGTCTGGAGTTTTGCCTCAGAACATGGTACAGAGTTCTAACACCTCTTAAAATGTGCACAGAAAAATCACAAGAATAATGATGTTAATTATATAATTTTGACAAATCCATACTATGAATTATCCATCTTTTTAAAATTATGCTCTGGCCCAGAGGGGTGTGGTTTCCCAAAGCACATGGTGGAATTTAAGGTTTGTCCACTTTCTCCAACTCAAGTTGCTCACGGTGGCACTGCCCCTCCCCGTTTCTCTCAAGAGGAAGCCATTTACGACCCCCCCTAATTTAACATTTGCCTGAGCCAAGGAAGGCTCATTGTTCAGTTTCCTGCAGTCCCCAGCTGCTCGTCCCCTAATCCAATCAGGGAGGTGTGATATCATTTTGGTGGGGGTAGCAGAATGCAGCCAGGCATGGGAAGAGTGGCTGAGCAAGTTTCAACTCCTGTCGGGGGTAGTTGCCGGGCAGAATTCACTCTCTTCAAGCCAGGCTTCAGCCAAATGTCACTTTTGTTCCCAGTTTTTCTTCATCCAAATCAAACTTACAATTTTTACACATGCAGCTAGAATGCTGATTCTAAGTTCAAAACTATGACATTTAACAGTTGCAAACTATGTGACACTCAACAGTAGGTCACTCATTTATTTTAAACATTTAGATTTTAGTGTCTTTCAGTCCAATTTCACTTCAGCTGCTGACATCCACAGCTCAGCCAGTTTTGTTATAAACATTGTTTTGGGCTCTTCATCTTTCCAGATTTTGTATGCACACAAGAATACAGTCTGCCAAATGTCTGCTGGTGTTCAGTGAGATTTTTGAATATCTTGCAATGTTTAAAATAGGCATTTTTAGCTTGCATTTCAGAGAAACAAAGGTGATTTCAAAGCGCTTTTTGAGCCAACTTGCACTGCTGTTTTTCCTTTGGCACACATTTCACTCATGGCACTCCTGGCCCATCACGCTCGCACTGGTCGGCGGCAGGTCAGGGGAACATTTTGGTGTGCGACAAAACTGCACGGTTTTCCTGGATTCTGGCGCAATGTGGGCTTTTTCGGCCATCTTGGATTTTCTAAGCCCACAGCACCAAATGTTGCAGCATAATAGTCCAAACATGGGTCAGGACACCCAACAAGCCCCCCCACCCGACTGCGCTTTGATTTCGAGTTGAGGGGGAGTCGGATGCAAAGGATGTTTTGATCCACACGCTGGGATGTCCGCATCATCTTCTTCCGATCCCGCAGATGACAAAGTTCAGCATCTTTTCCTCCATCAGGGTGGATCGATCGGTTCTCCTCGCCGGTCCTGATGGGAGTATTGGGCGGTACCCGGGCCCCTTGGACCTTTGCTCCCGGTCCCCAGGTCGTCTTCCGTGATCAGTCTCCAGGTTTCTTTCTCCTAGGATGACAAAGCAAAGCGGCAATACCTATTCGTAGACATTTCTCCCCCACTATTGATATAGTGGGGCAGCATATACATTTTATAAATCAAAAGACATGAACATGTACATTTTTTTTTTTAAATCAGGAGACAATTTGCTATCAAGAAGCATAGAATTTTATAGGCTATATGTGGAATATTTTAGGGTTGGAACTGAATTACTCTGGGTCGGCCCCCTCTGGTATAGCAGAGGACTCCTCCAGTTGCTGCAGAGTGTGCCTGGGATGGCAACACTTTAGCTGATTGATGTGGACCCACTTGTCTTCCCCCTCTGCCAAACTGCCTTTGGGGAGGCGGATCTTGTATGCAACTGGGGAGATCTTGTCTATAATTTCAAAGGGTCCCTTCCATGTAGGCAAAAATGTTCACTGTTTGGCCTCGTTCATTTGGAAATTGTATAGATAGACCCAGTCCCCCACCTTATATTCCTTCCTGGTGGTTTTCAAATCATAGTAAGTTTTCATGCTATCAGCTGATCTTCCTAGATTCCGCTGAGCATAGGCAAAAGCATGTTGGAGGTGTTTCCTCAAATTCTCCACATACTCATGAGTTGTGGAGGCATTGATCAACGTCTGCTCTTGGGTCCTGTCGAGCAAATGCTGGGGAAGCACCATCTTGCGTCCAGCCATCAACTCAAATGGTGACATTTTGGTTGCAGATGAAGGGGTAGATCTGATGGCCATTAGGACCAGAGGTAATCGGATATCCCAACTTGGCTGAGAATCTGCCACAAACTTTTTTAATATGCTCACAATGGTTCTGTTGTATCTCTCTACTGCACCAGAAGAGGCTGGCCGGTAAGCAATACGTAGCTTCCTTTTGACCCCCAGTATCTCCCACATCTTTGTCATTACCTCGCTGGTGAAATGGCTACCTCTGTCTGACTCAATCCTTCCAGGTAGACCAAAACGGGAAAAGATGTGGTTAATTATCAGGGCAACTGCTGTTTCTGCCTTGCAGTTTGGGGCTGGGAGACATTCCACCCACTTGGTAAACAAGCATGTGACCGTCAACATGTACTTGTTTCCCCTAGACGAGCGAATCACAGGGCTACAGTGTCATCCCCCTCTTTTGGAGAGGCGCACGGTGTGTGAGGGATGATGGCTGAAATTGTGCACACACCAGACACCCCTTCAAGCATTGGTTGAGGTCCTGCCCCATGTGTGGCTAGTACGCAACCTCTCTTAAGATCTCAAGTGTTGTATGAAACCCCCTATGACCGGCAGTGGCTGCATCATGGGCGTGACTTAACATCAGGCTTCGGAATGAGGTAGGGACCACCCACTGATCATGGCCAGCTTGGGATTTCCTTACCAACAAACCGTCTTGGATTCGGAACATTTTTGGACATTTCATCAACACTCTAAGGTCCTCCTTCCCAATGTAATCGGTATCCGTCAGGGGAAAGTTCTCAGGGTCCTCAATGTGTTGGTAAAACTTACCAATTGTTGGATCCCCCTTCTGAGCTGTAATTAAATCAGCATCAGTGGTCTCCTTACTCAATTGTGCAGTTGAAAGATTGTTGTGAGCATTTGTCTGGGACCTAGTGATAGCAGTGACCTGGATTTCCCCCAACAGGGACTCTATTTCTATTAGATCCCCTTGGATGGCCCCGGTTTTGGCCAGCTGATCAGCTAAGTAATTTCCAGTTTTGTCTGGTCCCTCTACTTTGGAATGACCCTTGATCTTCTTCCAGTAGATGGTCATCCCATTCAAGGTGACCAGATCATCAATATTTTGGATTAACTTCCCATGTTTCAAGGGTTTGTTATTAGCACATAACATGCCTCTGGTTTTCCAATTAACCAGGTGCTCCACGAACCCGTTCTGTACATAATCCGAATCTGTGATTATGACCAGTTCGTGGAGTTGATGTTGGACAGCAGTGAGGATGGCCTGATGCACAGCCATCAACTCTGCCACCTGACTACTTCGGGGACCAATTTTGTACCCAGCGGAGGGTTCTGGAGACTCATTCACCCATGCATTCCCTATGCCGGCCACCAGTTCTTTCTCCCCGTTGTTGTCAACATGGTAAGAGCATCCATCCACATAGACAATGGGTATTCCTTCACACTTGTCTTCTTCAAAGACTTTGTGTGGGGACTTGAGGTATGCCTCCGTGTTGTCCTTGGTTTTTAGACTTTCGTCCTCGAGACAGTTTTCTCTGGCACAATCATGCAAGTCAGCCAGACCTTGCGCGAGGGGACTCTTCTTGTTTTGGCCATACCTGACCTCCACAGGAAACCCTTGCATTGACAAAATCCAGTAAGTAATTTGGGAATTACTCACATTTCCGGCCCGGATTCTGTCACTTTGGAGATATTGCAGAGGCTGGTGTGGAGTCTCCACTATGATGTGTTCCCCCTGGATGAACGGGCGGTAATTCTTCAATGCCCACACCGTTGCCAAGAGTGCCTTCTGACAATCGTTGAATTTTTCCTCCACAGAGGATAAAGTTTTGCTCGCATAGGAGATTACTTTATTGACCTTGTCATGCTTTTGGTATAATACTGCCGTCAAGCACGTATTAGAGAACCCTGTCTCCAGGAAGAACTCCTTGTTTCTGACAGGGTAAGCTAGGCAAGGTGCTTGTGAGAGGCTTCTTTTGAGTTGTCTTACTGCCTCGGATTGTTCTGGACCCCATTCCCACTTGACCCCCCCTTCAAGAGATGAATCAGGGGTCTGGTGATCTCTGCGTAGCCCTCAATGAACTTTCTGCTGTAATTAATCAGTCCAAGGAGGCTCCCTAGTTCCCGCAGAGTTGTGGGGTCTTTCAGTTTCTGAAGTGCTTCCACTTTCTTTTCCTGGGGACAGACACCCTGAGGAGTAATCTCATGCCCCAAGAAATTAACACGGGTTCTACACCACTGTGCTTTCTGAAAGGAAAGTTTGGCTCCGGCGGCCCTCAACTGTGTCAGAACATAACGGATCTCCGCTATATGTTCCTCCACAGATGAACTTTTGATGAGGGTTTCATCTACATAAGCCAGGTTACCCCTCGCACCCAGGTCGGGCATGGCCTTATGTAGGAAAATGTTGAATTCATTGCCGGAGTTGAGGTATCCGAAGGGAGTTCGGGTCCATGTGTACTGCTGGCCCCCAAAGGTAAAAGCCAGTTTGTATTGGTCCTCCCTACTGACAGGTACGGTCCAGTATCCATTGGTCAGGTCTATTGCAGTGAATACCTGTGACCCCTGAATCTGGGCCAGCCCTTGGTCAATGTAGGGCAGAGGCCATCTGGAAGTATGGACCTGTTTGTTGAACTCCCTAAGGTCAGCGCAGAGTCTCCACTGGCCGTTTGGCTTCAATATTCCCAGGACCGGATTATTGAAGGTGCTGTGTACTGGACGGATTATCCCCCGGGACTCAAGGTTCTTAATTATTTCAGTAAGGGACTCCATGGATGCGAGAGGCAAACGATATTGCTTCACAAACACTGGAGTCATGCCAGGGTCCGTGGGAATTGTTGTTGTGTGGATGTCGGTGCGACCACAGTCATATGAGTCTACTGCAAAGAGATCTTGGAAATCCAAGAAAACTTGTTTCAACTTTTGCTTCTGTTCCAGAGTCACGCAGGCATCAGCTAGGTTGACTCTCTCTTCCACCATCTGCCTGAAGCCTGGAAAGACTTCTGGTTTCGCTATCTCAGTGGCCTCCTCCAGCTGGGTGGAGAAGACCCTGGTCAGAGTGCTGATTTGGACTGGTGGCTTCAGGTGGGAAAGGCAGCCCTCATGGACTTGGAAAATCACCTCATCCCTCCTGAAGTCAAAAGTCACATCTTCCTTACCATAAGGGCAGGAAGTGTACACCAGGAAGTTCCCCCCATGCTGGGTAAAGATCCTGTCTGGTGTTGTATTGTCATCACTGTCACTGGTCACTGTCAAAACAGTCC
This sequence comes from Ambystoma mexicanum, assembly GCF_040938575.1. NCBI lineage: Eukaryota > Metazoa > Chordata > Amphibia > Caudata > Ambystomatidae > Ambystoma > Ambystoma mexicanum. The sequence goes on along the minus strand of NC_090930.1, from coordinate 401,979,677 downwards.
TTGGGGATTGGTCCTAACAGTTAATTTCCTAAATCAATGGAGAAATGTCGGTCATCAACCGCCATTCCAATAATGGTGCCTGCGGCTAGAGTAATACTCTTTAAGTCGCTGTTATCCACCTCTATTGGAATGGTGTCATGTTCTATGTTGACTAATGGTGTTGGGTTTACCCCCAACCCTTGCTGTTGGAGAGAAGCATTTAGATGAATAAAAGCATCAGGGTTTTTCAATTTTTGTCCTCTTTTAACTTTCACTTCCAGGGAGAATTGTCGGGTCCTTTCTGGGATGGTGACTTCCTCTTTAACCTGAATTTCAACTGCATAAGGTAGCAATTGAGCTGACCTAAATGCTTTTTCTAGATCACCAAAGCCCATGGGATTATCCGCTAATCGGGACCAAGCTTTGAAGTTAATTAGGTCCAAACTAATGGCAAAGCGATTGAGAATATCACTGCCTAAGTAAAAGGCGGCAGTGACGTCTCGTACGACCCAACAATTATGGACTATGCTCTTGTTGCCAATGGAGATTTTGAGTATACACCTGCTTGGCAGGAGATGTTTGGAATTGGGTGTTTCCAGATCCATTTCCCATTTGTCTATCAGTTTGAATGCAGGAACGGCTGGATCTTTTGGGAGTGGGCGGAACATGGCTTCGCTGATGAAGCTCTTACCGTTGTTCACACACACTCGGGCGAGAACAGAGTCCTTCCCATCATTTAAATGAACAGGGATGAACAACTGCTCTCCAATTTGCTGAATATCAGCCAGGCTCTGAGCTGATTTCACATCTTTCTGGACTATCGGAGTGGGAGTTTCTGATTGTGGATTGGTAAAGAATTTCAGAGTATTTCCTTCCATTGTGGAATACCACCTTAAACTGGAGGGAAGGTTGATTTTCAGAAATAGAAAGGACCCCCCATAACCAGTCTGTTGTCCTACTGATATTACCGTCACGTCTGGAATTTGGTTGTTCTGGAAGTGAAATTCTACTTGGTCAGATTTGTGTTCAACCATGTGGCAGGTGCCGTTTAAGCTAACATGGTTGGCACTCTGTTTTAGTTTTATTGGTCGGCTAGTCTGGGTCCAGAGGACCCTGTTTACGCAATCTATTAGGGGTGACAACCTTCTTAGGAGGTAATTCTCTAGTAAACAAGGGGTGCCCTCTGGAGTCACTACTATGACCGGGTGTTTCACCCTGTGTCGGCAAATTTTGATGTCCAAATCCGCAGTCCCCTCAACGGGAATTTCCTTCCCGTCAAAGTTCTGGAGTTGTCCAGGAAGAGAGGTGAGAGGAATACAGTAATTCTCCCCCCTTCCTGCATTTAGTTCATCAAAGGCCCTTTTGGACAGAAGGGTAGCTTGGGATCCAGTGTCCACCAGTGCCAAAATTGTACCCTGTCCCTGTACCTGTACCGAGACATAGTATCTTCCCTCCTTCTCCTCAAGGGGGCACAGATAATGCACATTTTTGGACAACTGGTGGGCTAATTTTCTGGTTTTGGACATTGCGAGAGAAGAGATTTGGGCAGAATTCTGTGGAGAGTCATGGGGATCTGCAAGAAAAAGTTGGCAACTTGAAAGAGGATATTCAAGTTCCACTGGTTCCGGTCCTGGGACACCCCCCCCCCTTTTTAGAGGCAGTCACCAGAATGGGTTTGAACCCGGGGATTTTGATGCTGTTGGTTCTGGGATAGGATGATGGCCGGCGACAGCTCAATCCCCACATCTACCCAGTCTATTGATGCGGTTTTGGGTTCCCCTGGTTCCGGTTCTGGGCCACCCTCCCCTTTTTGGAGGCAGTCACCAGGATGGGTTTGAACCAGGGGTTTTCAGTCCTGTTGGTTCTGGGGTAGGATGATGGGCGGCGACAGCTCAATCCCCACATCTACCCAGTCTATTGATGCGGTTTTGGTTTCCCGTGGTTCCGGTTCTGGGCCACCCCCCCCCTTTTGGAGGCAGTCACCAGGATGGGTTTGAACCAGGGGTTTTCAGTCCTGTTGGTTCTGGGATAGAATGATGGGCGGTGACAGCTTAATCCCCACATCTACCCAGTCTAGGTTGGAATCACTTGGGACCCATTTTTCCTTGGGAGGAGTTCCCCCATCTCTGAAGGAGAATATCCTTTTCCCAGGATCCTATGAGGATCCCTCTCCCTCAAATTGGAAGACCTGTACCTCCTCCACAAAATGGGTCTGTTTGGGTCCTTTGTTTCTCCTACCTCCTCTCTGCTCCTTGGGTGGCAGACTTCCAGGGGTAGGAGGTTTTGTTTCCGGTTCCTGGTTTTCCAGGGGCTGTTTACAAGTTGGGAAAGAAACTTCCTCCAGGGCTTTACACCCCCCTTCCCCTTGTGCCTCCTCCCTGGGAACCGGTGGGTTATCAGGGTGCTGCCTCTGTCATTGTTCTGGAGCACCAGGCCCAGAGTTTGGGGCATTCTGGGGTGGCATGCTCATCTGAGGGTTCTGTTGAGCCCTCAGTATGTGACCCAGATCCCGTGCCATATTTGATACGGGGTTCTGTTTTCTCCCCTGGGCTGATCCCGGGAAGGGTAGCTATCCCTTCTCTGGTAGTGCCCCGGGTTGGGAAGATTTGGGTACCCCTCCACCCTTGGCCTCCCCTCTCCCGGATTAGGTTGTCTGGGTTCAGGGAAGTGGGGAAAGAAGGATGGATGATTTTGGGGCTGGAAGTTGGGTGGATACCTGGGGAACAAGTTCTGCCCAGGATTTGGTGAATTTCTGCCCTCCTGGGGGAAGTGCGGAGGGAAGTTCCCTGGGTTGGGTGCTTGGTTGGATCCCCCCCTTGGGCCGGAGGAGTCCACACATAACCCAGGATTGGACTGTTTCCCTTATAGCGGGGATTTACATAGTCAGGGGGGCGAGGGACCCCATTTGTGGGACTACCTCCTCGACTCCCTGTCTGCGACTGGCCCGAGGGCCTTCTGGGCTTAGAATTATTTGGTGCCGGCAGGTTTTTAGGTCCCCCCATCTCCAAATCTAAAACGGGGGCAACCTTAACCTCTGCCACCTTGGCAGCAGCAGGGGTGCTGTTGGTTTTGGGGTTTTTGGGCTGATTCTTATTTTCCACCGGTTTCTGCACCTCATAGATGCGGGTGGTTTGCTCAATGACCCAGTCTAAAGATCTTTTCTTGTGAAAGTCTCTCATGAGCTGGGTCATTATGTATTTGGTTAAGGCATGGAAAAACGTATTAACAAATTCTTTACTGTCCGTGCGTACCCTTTTTGTAGTCTGCGCAAAAGCACGCTTTAACTCCTGCACAATTGTAGGCTGCCTTGCAAGCCTCTTGGGGATTTCGGTGAACAGAAAAATGTTTCAAGATGGCCGCCCTCTAGGTGGACCATCTTGAATGATTTTGGTCCTCCAGCCCCGCAAAGAAACTGGAGTATTCTGGGCAGAATGTCCATTTTACATACTGAATGCAGCTACTTTCAAATGGAAAGTCTCCATCATTTGCTCATAAAGCTCCAAGTGTTCCCAAACAGAATACTTGGCATTCTTGTGATAAGGGGTGATGACACTCCTTATTGCCTTGATCTGCTTTAAGGGGTCCTTAAGCAACACCCTTTTTGCCTTAATGGCCTTTTTGGTTCGGGTAACCCTGGTCCACTCATCCTCTGACTCAGAGGCACTGCTCCAAGAGGTGCCCGTCTGATCTTCTAGGTTTTCCCGGATTCTGCGAGCCTGGGAATGGCTGGCAGAATGTGGGGACCTAGTCTCCTGTGTCATGGGCCGCTCAGAGGAGTCTTCAGATCCATCCTTGCTGCCAGGATTTGATGGCTACCACCCCCACTGACCTAACTGGGCAGAGGTTTTCAGGATGCCCTTAGTGGGCCTACTCTCCTGGGGTTCTCCACTAAATTGCACTGTGCTTAGGTGCCCATACCCGGATGCCCGCCCATCCATTCCTGGGAGGTACTGGCCTATACTTTTGGCCCCATACTGGCCCCATACTTTTGGCTGGATAGTAATCTGCCCTCCCTGTGGCCCTGTGCTCATGTGCGCCAGGGGACATGGGGGTGGCAGAGTCCAAGGACTGGGAGAGATGAAGGCCTCTGGTACTAGGGCTCCTGAGGTTATGCTCAGGTGTTTCCCTTTCCCAGCGAACTTCATCTCTGTCAGCCCCTGCTCCCTGTTGCAATGCAAGAGCCTGCGCTTTCAGTTCCTCAGTTAAGGCCTTACTAGACTCTATCAGTCTCTCCTGCATGGCTACCTGTTGCTAGAGCCTATCATTGTGCTGACAGAGAGCCTCATTTTCTCTCTGCGCTTTCTGGTTGGTCCTGGAATACTGGGCCAGTCTTTGCTGCAGGAGGGTTACCTCCTGAGTCCCATCCCTACTGGCCTGTTCCTTTCTTGCCAGAGCATCTTCCACCCTACTGGTGTACTTTAACAAGTTCTGATGCTCTTTTTGGAGGTCACCCAGTGCCTGGAGGGCCAAGTGATTTTCTTCAATTTGTTCTTTTAATTGGCAGACTTCCTGGCCTAAGGTGTCCCTTTCCTGATTAAGAGCCTGCATCTGTGCCGCCAGGTCGTCCCTCTGCCTTTGAAAGGCACCAGCTTTCTGGCGTTCTTGTTCAAACTCTGCCTGGGTATCCAGGTCTTTCAAAATCAGTTTATTGCTATATGTCTTCTCCCTATCTAGGTGGCTTTGCAGGGTGACTACCTGCTCTGCGCATGCCCTATTGAAGTCCAGTTGTTGCTCCAGCTTTTTCTGGCTCTGCAGTAGGGCGTCCAAACCTTCTTGGTACTCCTTCTGCAAGGCCAGAAATCTGTTATCCTGGTCAGACTTTTCCTGTTGCAGAATATCCATATCCTCCTTTATTTTAATAATATACTGCCTACTATCATTTTCTGACTCCTGGCTCCTCTGCAGCCTCTGCTCATAAGAGACCAGGTCAGATTGGGCCTTCTCTAATGCCATCAGTTGCCTATTTGCCAGATCTTGGCCTTCAGCACATTTGTCCTGTATGGCTCCCATATGTAAATATAAATATGCCGCTACCCTGGCAATCTTGTTGTGCTCATCCTTGGCCTTAGGGGCCATATATAGTTCACTCAGGGCCACATGTAAGGGACCCTGATCTCTCCATATATCTGACCCTGTTTCAGTGATCTGGGGTGCGATTGCCTGCAACAGACCTCCTGGTCCTGATGAGCCCACTCACCTCTCACATATAGCTTATGTAAGAGGTGTTCTCTGGCTATTTTGATATCTACCAAGGTCGTCATTCTGGAACTTGATTTCCTTCCTGACTTACAGAAGTTTGTATTTTATTTTGCAAAACAGACCGTTTCCTTAGAGCGTTCCTTTGTGGGGTGTATTTACAGTGTAACACGGCGTGGTGATCCAACAGAATTTATATATCCTGTCAGTTAGCACACTGTATTAATCTGCACAAGTGATAGTTCTAATCCAGAATCCCCGGCTACGAGCGCCCACTCTGTTAATGACTCCAATCAAGCATTCCCACTAAGTCAGTGCCTTGTCTGGGATTGCTCAAGGGAAGCCCTTATTTATATATTTTTATGACAAGTTATAATTTGGATGATGAACCCTTGTATAACGCCCCTCTCCTAGAATCCCCCTGACCCCACTGAGCCAAGAAGTAGGTTTGTTTTGCAAATTAAAAGATTTATTGAAAATTTAACAATATATATATCACACTTTTATAATAAATTAATATTTGATATCACACTTAAGAATATGATGTTGATCAACAATGGATAATCTTACACTAGCACACTTATTTTATTACTTAGGAGTTGGTATGGAAAGAACAAGGTAGCTGGGAATGCTTTATGGTTTCAAGGAGATGCAAAGATGAATAAAAGGCAGTACATAAATAAACTTGATATGATTTCAGCAAAAGATAATATGATTACTTTTTCTCTGACAATTCACTCCCCCCTATGCAATGTAAGGAGATGGAAGTAACACACACAGTCTTCAGGAATACAAGCACAGTACAATCCGAATTCAGTTCCCCCTAGCAAGCTTAGAGAAACAGGGATGATTTTTAACACAGGCAAAGTACTTTAAAGGTGATATGCAAAGAAGGGAAAAATATGCTAACAATGATTTTAATTCCCTATAAGAGATTCAGGATGGGTGATAGCTACTTTAAATTAGTTCAGGATCACTTTAGCAATGCTCTATGAATGATTGTCAGGTTGCAAACGAATTTCAGCAAAGGAAAGCAAGAAGCTGATATTTTGACAAGTGAAGAAATTTGAGCCAAATCGCAAATCGCAGCACTTTTTCCGAGTGCGTCGAGCGCGATCACGGAAAAAGTATAATGAATAGAAAGTCGGTTCTGGGTTCGTTGGAAGGCCTAGTATCTTAGCTTTAAAATGAAAGTTAAAACTCGCTCCTAACGATTCAAACGGTTCAAGAGATACGGACAATTTCATGAAGGTAGTTTTTCAGAAATGAAATAATGATTCAAAATGGCAAATTACACTTTTACAGGCTTAAAATCGGAGAAGGGACACACGATTCTATAATGCAGTTTTGGACAGGTTAAATGTTTTGAATCAGATTATTTTAAGCTAAGAGATGGGTTCTGCACAGTTCAAGCTGGGTACTCACACTATAAATTTGAAAGGAATGGCCTCGTCACGGATCTGGTCAACAAGTTTAGCTGCGGTCCTCTCTGCTCGGTGGGTCAATCAGGCACCGGTTCTGTTCCCAGCGGTCTGGTCTGGGTCTGGTCTGCGGTTCTGGATACAGCGGATTCTTAGCAAGCAGCAAACCGCACAGCCCGGCGGTTGAATAGTTTGCAAAAGATTTTGAGGCCTGCTGAAGAGTTCAGCTCTTTGGAGTTTTTGTTCTGGAGTTAGTCTGGATCTCTGGAGTTCTGAGACTGGAGTTCTCCGTCAGCGTGCTGCACAGGAATTCATTTGAAGGTTGGAACATGAATGTCCCTGTCCGGCTTCCAGTGGCTCTTTTTATGTCTTTTGAAAATGGGTGTGGATGCTAACTTTCTGTGCCTACCCCACTCATGATTTGATAGGTCAAGGATTTCTCTTTGACCTGATTTGAGAAGGGAGCAGTGAGTACAGGTGTCATCTTTATGGCATACAGAAAGAACACTCCCCTTTGCTTTTACCTTAGAAAATAATTTTCATAACTAAACACATTTCCCAGATACACAAGTGGTTGACATTACATATACACATCATATATCACATAAGGTAGTTTCTGTTCCAACTCTGATGTTTCTAAGAGCTTTGATTAAGAAATGACAACATTTTGCGCTTTTTGGTTGGTTTACCAATATTGGATTTTTACCAAAAATGACACAGATGTACACCGCCTTTCTACACATATTCCAGTAAATTTACATTTTTCTAGCGTGAACCCCGTGTCTGCAATCTCCATAATTCATGGGGTTTTGCCTCAGAACATGGTACAGAGTTCTAACACCTCTTAAAATGTGCACAGAAAAATCACAAGAATAATGATATTAATTATATCATTTTGACAAGTCCGTACTATGAATTATCCATCTTTTTAAAATTATGCTCTGGCCCAGAGGGGTGTGGTTTCCCAAAGCACATGGTGGAATTTCAGGTTTGTCCACTTCCTCCAACTCAAGTTGCTCACAGAGGCACTGCCCCTCCCCGTTTCTCTCAAGAGGAAGCCATTTACGACCCCCCCTAATTTAACATTTGCCTGAGCCAAGGAAGGCTCATTGTTCAGTTTCCTGCAGTCCCGAGCTGCTCCTCCCCTAATCCAATCAGGGAGGTGTCATCTCCTTTTGGTGGGGGTAGCAGAATGCAGCCAGGCCTGGGAAGAGTGGCTGAGCAAGTTTCAACTCCTGTCAGGGGTAGTTGCCGGGCAGAATTCACTCTCTTCAAGCCAGGCTTAAGCCAAATGTCACTTTTGTTCCCAGTTTTTCTTCATCCGAATCAAACTTACAATTTTTACACATGCAGCTAGAACGCTAATTCTAAGTTCAAAACTATGACATTTAACAGTTGCAAACTATGTGACACTCAACAGTAGGTCACTCATTTATTTTAAACATTTAGATTTTAGTGTCTTTCAGTCCAATTTCACTTCAGCTGCTGACATCCACAGCTCAGCCAGTTTTGTTATAAACATTGTTTTGGGCTCTTCATCTTTCCAGATTTTGTATGCACACAAGAATACATTCTGGCAAATGTCTGCTGGTGTTCAGTGAGATTTTTGAATATCTTGCAATGTTTAAAATAGGCATTTTTAGCTTGCATTTCAGAGAAACAAAGGTGATTTCAAAGCGCTTTTTGAGCCAACCGGCACTGCTGTTTTTCCTTTGGCACACATTTCACTCATGGCACTCATGGCCCATCACGCTCGCACTGGTGGGTGGCAGGTCAGGGGAACATTTTGGTGTGCGCCAAAACTGCAAGGTTTTCCTGGATTCTGGCGCTTTGTGGGCTTTTTCGGCCATCTTGGATTTTCTAAGCCCACAGCACCAAATGTTGCAGCATAATAGTCCAAACGTGGGTCAGGACACCCAACAAACTGTTATAGTGCAATAAAGAATTCTTGTCCGTTGGTTTATTGTATGGTTTCACAAAAAATAACCCCTTTTCTACATCTACTTTTATTGTTAAATCAAGGTAGTTTATTAAATTTCTGTCTATTGTATGTGTAAATTGCAAGTCTCTGTCTTATGTGTTAATCCAAGCCAGAAAAAACGGCTGCCTCTTGTTCACTTCCTGTCCAGAGGATGAAGAAATCATCTATGTAGCGTCGCCATAGATGAAGATGTTTTTTGATGGATTTGTTTCACTGTATACTGAGTTTATTTTTAAAAACTCCATACATAGATTCTGCTAGTATGGCTTCCATCGCGGTGCCTTTCGTTTGTTTATAAAAATGTCAATTGAAATGGAAATCATTTTCTGTAAGGGCAACCTCTGCACATCACATGATGAACGATGAAGGAGTACTCGAGGTTCTGGTTTCTTGCATCAGACGTTCTTCTAGCATCTCTAGAGATACTCTTTGTGGTATGGTCGTATATAATGCAACCACATCTAGGCACATTAATATTTTCTTATTCAGATCGAAGGGTATCCCTTCCATTTCTTTAATCATTTACGTTGTATCTTTAACATACAAAGTCATTCTCTTGACTATTGGTTGTAGATATACATCAGCAAATTCTGATAAAGGTTCTAGTACTGAGTCTAAACCAGAGACTATAGGTCATTCTGGTGGTCTAGTTAAGGATTTGTGTATTTTAGGGAGAGTGTAGAACTGGGGTGTATTAGGTTTTTCCATTCGTAAAAACACAGCTTCTGTTTTAGAGATCCATGTTCTTTCTTGGGCTCTTTCTATTTTATGGCTTATCATTGTTTCCAATCTTTGGGGGGGAACGTCTTCTAATTTTTGATAGTTATCTCCATTCTCCAGTTGCATATTACATTCTTGAATGTAGTCTATTCTATCTTGTACTACAAATAATGATGTTTTCATTCTCTAATAGGGATCTTAGCGTTGCTTTTTCAATTTTGCTAGTGTTTTGAAACCCTCTTTCTTGTTTTCACTTTGATTCTTTTTTCTTTAGATCGTTCAATACTCTGCTCTCAAAAAACTCTTGCATCTGTGCTTTGTGTTTGTACCGGTGGTATAAATTTCGATTTGTTTCGTATCCCACTATCATCTCTCTCATTCTCAAATTCCTTGCCTGCAAACATTTATTTATTTATTTTATTTATTTGCATTTATAAAGTGCACAAATGGCCCTTAGACTTACTTAGTTGCTAGAATTAATGAACATAGAAGAACAATACCAGACAACAATGGATACAAACATACAGTAAAATTACATGTTAAAGGTTGGGTTGGCAATATGTTCCTTGGTTACAGGGGAACATGGTTGCAGTGTAGACAGAAATGTGTCCAAGCACACAGTAGAGTTAACAAGTTACTAGATAGCAATATGTTCCTAGGTTACAGGGGAACATGGTTGCGGTGTAGATGGGCACATGACAGTTGCAGATTAATTAAACAGTTTGATTTTTAAGTGCTTTACTGTGTGTGATGTTTCGTTTCTGAGTGCAGTGGGCAGAGCGTTTCAGTGTTTGGGCGCTAGATGTTGAAAGCTGGTGCCTTACGCGTGGTTTGAGCGAATGGGTCTGACCGATGTGACAGGAATGATTGTTTCTGATAGGTAGCGGGGGGCTATGCGATAGAGGTACTTGTGTGTGATGGCCATGGTCTTGAACAGAATGCACTCTTTCACTGGTAGCCAGTGTACATCTCTCCTTGCCTGAGATAGATGTTCTCTTTTAGGGATGCTCAGAGAAGCTCTGAGGGCATTGTCTTAAGTAACTTGGAACCTATGGATGTTTTTCGAGGAGGTACCAAGGAAAAGGGCATTACTATATTCAGGTTTAGCCCCCACTGTGGCTCTGGCTATTGCGAGGCATTTGTGGTTGACAGGTAAGGTTTGACCACATTGATGATTTTTGTGGTGAGTGCTGGAGAGGATGAAATGGCGCTGACTTGGCGCGTCATGGACAGTGAGGAGTCAATAAAAACCCCTAAAGTTTTGACTTCTGGTGACACCTCAATAGGAGTATTTTCAATGTTGAAACTCTTGTATTGAGGGTCGAGTTTGTTGAGCGTGTCTTTAGAGCCTACCAAGAGTATCTCTGTTTTATCTCTGTTGAGACATAAGCCATTCGCTGCCATCCAGGTCTGAATGTCTGTGTATATGTTGGCTAGAGCTGCTACATCCTGTTCATAAGAACCAGTGAGTGGGAGTAGGACTTAGGTGTTGTCGGCATAATTAGTGTAAGATATGCCGAGATCATCCAAGTCATTGAAAAGAGAAGGGGTAAAGATATTATAGAGAGTAGGTGCAGTACAGGATCCTTGTGGGACACCACAGTGTATGGTGGTTGGTGCTGCGCATGCTTGGTCCGAGAAGACCCTCATAAGTCTACCCTTAAGGAATGAAGAGAGCCAGGCAGTGGCTTCTGGGGAGAAGTGGGCAGAGTTTATGAGATGTTTACATAACCTATCATGATGCACAAGATCAAAGGCAGCCGACAAATCTAGTAGGAGAAGTGCTGGCTTGCCTTTGTCCATTAGTTCACTTGGTTAGCTCTTGAGATTCAACAAGGCTGACTCAGTCTAGATGGATTTTTCACATCAATTCTGAAATGTTTTCTCTGAAGTCAAAGCAGCTATGTGTCTTACTTGTTACAAAGTCTAGCCCTTTCTCCAGTGTTGTTATTTCATGTTTCATCAAATTGTGTGTTGATAGATTCACCACAGTGCTCTCATGCTGCGAGCGATCCTCTGTTCCATATCCCAATCTTGTGGGTCCATCTCTAAAAAATGTTGTTCATTGTATCCTCTTCTGTTGCTATTAAGTCTGTTCTTCCCTTTTCTTCCTCTTGAATTTCTTCTTCCAGATGGGTTGTCCATGTTGTTCCCTCTTCCTCCTAAGCCTGTTTCTTCATTGGTACTTCCATCACTTGAACTGAACCGATGGCCCTCTAAATCTAACTCTCTGTTTCTCATTAGTTTGTTTGTAGTTTTGCGAGATTTTCTCCTGTTCTTTAGGGTTGTAGTTTTCTTTGGTATATCTGAACGCTTTTGCGTATGTGAAGTTTTGGACATACTTCTTCATTCTTCTTATTCTCTCTTTGGCCAGATCGTCTTTAAGATCATTCGTCTCTTCCATTAATTCATCTACTCTTTTCTTGTATATCTCTATTGGGACTAGTTTCTTGATTTCATCCTCTAGTTTTCGTAGATCAATGGATTGATTCTTTAGCTGTGTCGAATATCAGGATACCCCAATCTCTTCCACACTTGTTCGCGGTATAGATCCATTGGAATACAATGTTCTTGTTATCCAAGAAAAGTCTTGGTTCGTTCGATACTACTAAAATTTGAGGGAGGATAACGTTTCGTAAATACTCTAACATGATGGAGCCATGTTGCTCTGTTCGTATGAGCCTTTTTTTATTTGAGAGAACTCATCCCAATTTGTTAGATTTGTGTTATCTTCTACCTCCCCTCCAAATAGTGAGGAGTTAGTTAATAATTCTGTGATGTGGCTATCGTTGTAACTTTTACAACATTCTGCTGCCATATTTGTCAAATGAAGTTGGTGCGTTTAAGGTTCGGATGCTAATTAGTTCACCAAAGTTGCCCATTATGTCTCAAGACCTAGCGGCCATACTGGAAACAGAAAAAGACTAATTTGGAGACTGGAGGGTATTATTATGGACCCCGCCAAACAATCCCTCCTTTTTAATAACTTTTAGTACTCAAAAAATGTTTGGCTGATCCTATGTCATTTTGGGTATGCAATTGATTATCGAGATCTCAAAAGCCTTTGTGCAGGTTAAAGAACAATCATTTTGTTATATAATTCAACTGTATACAATCATCCATAAAATGATTATCTCTAACCTTTTGCGAATAGAAAAAAAATATTTAATTATTTGTTATAATATCTACAAAAAGAAGTTTAAGGTTATTTCTTAAAAAAGGGAAGAAAGTGCCACCACTTACATGGGTATCCTGTCTCACAGATAAATTTTTAGGCAAAAATAGATATAAATTTTATTAGTCGTACAAAATTCATTTTAAAAATAGAAAATTCATCATAAAAAATGATCATATCACATGGAACAAACAATCAATTCTAAAACCACACAAATAATTCAGCTTCAATCGGTTCGAGTCTCAAATTTGATCTTTTGGTCAACCCGTATGACCCAATCACACTGAGTCCCCTCGCCTCGAAATCAACTTTTGGCTAATTCAGTTCTTAGTTTCCCAAAAACCCAACTTGTACAAGTTTCTGTCCCATTATCACAACAATGTAGGACATTCTTCAGGGGTGTGTAGTGTCTTGTGTAGATCTTATTCAAGATGAAACCACATTTCCAAAATTCTATCTTCTTTTAGAAGTCGGTATACCCTTCCTGACTCGAGGGTTCTTTATCCTGGAGTCTTCTTTCAACCTCGATTGGTTAAATTAAGGCAAATATCCAATTAATGAAGGACTTCATGCCTGTGTTCCTGTATCTTCTGTCCATATAATTCTAGACTTATGCCATCCAGATTTACTCCATCAGTACTGTATCCTTTCACTTGGTTCTGAAGACTTCATTTACCCTTCAGGCTATATATACCGGTAGAGTGAAACACAGCAGAGGGAAAACAGGAAGTCATGAAGGAGTCCAGGGAAACAAATCCAGGCAAACCTAACACCCGCCAGCACGAGGACGCCTGAAAAGTCCCACAAGGCAGTTTATAGTTCCAGGAAGTTCCAAAACCTGAAGACCCGCCGGCACGAGGACAGCTAGCAGTTTTCTCCAGGCAGTCTCTAGTCCAGAGCACCGATGCCCAGAAGCTGTAGTAACGTGGACGGAGTAGTAGGTAGAGCAAAGCAGGTGCAGTGTTGATGGAGTTGCAGTTAGAGCAAGCAGGTGCAGTGTTGAGGAAGTTGCAGTTAGAACAGAACGGATGCAGTGTTGATAACCAAATGGAGAGGTTAGATGGCAAGCAGACAAACTGAGGTAAAGTCCAGAATGGGATCCAAAAATGGGAAGTGACGGCACAAACCCGCAAAAGAATGAGTTCAGATGCCAAGGGGATGACAAACAAACAAGCCGCAGAGAAAAAGCAAGGTTCAAAGCATTCCGTAATCCTGTCAATCGAGCGGGCTGTGACAAGGACAAAATCGTAGGCAAAGCAGGTCTAAGAAACATTCGGAGGGTCAGCAACAGAGGAGGTCTATTCAGTGCAGGCAAGGGCGAGACAAAAGTGGAATCCGTAGGACGTTGCTAGATCAAAGCACAGCTAAGCGTAAACATAGAATTGCTGCAGAAAACCAAATTCAGAAGCCAATTCTATGTTTACGCTTAGCTGTGCTCTAGCCCTTGCCTGCACTGAATAGACCTCCTCTGTTGCTGACCCTCCGAATGTTTCTTAGACCTGCTTTGCCTACGATTTTGTCCTTGTCACAGCCCGCTCGATTGACAGGATTACGGAATGCTTTGAACCTTGCTTTTTCTCTGCGGCTTGTTTGTTTGTCATCCCCTTGGCATCTGAACTCATTCTTTTGCGGGTTTGTGCCGTCACTTCCCATTTTTGGATCCCATTCTGGACTTTACCTCAGTTTGTCTGCTTGCCATCTAACCTCTCCATTTGGTTATCAACACTGCATCCGTTCTGTTCTAACTGCAACTTCCTCAACACTGCACCTGCTTGCTCTAACTGCAACTCCATCAACACTGCACCTGCTTTGCTCTACCTACTACTCCGTCCACGTTACTACAGCTTCTGGGCATCGGTGCTCTGGACTAGAGACTGCCTGGAGAAAACTGCTAGCTGTCCTCGTGCCGGCGGGTCTTCAGGTTTTGGAACTTCCTGGAACTATAAACTGCCTTGTGGGACTTTTCAGGCGTCCTCGTGCTGGCGGGTGTTAGGTTTGCCTGGATTTGTTTCCCTGGACTCCTTCATGACTTCCTGTTTTCCCTCTGCTGTGTTTCACTCTACCGGTATATATAGCCTGAAGGGTAAATGAAGTCTTCAGAACCAAGTGAAAGGATACAGTACTGATGGAGTAAATCTGGATGGCATAAGTCTAGAATTATATGGACAGAAGATACAGGAACACAGGCATGAAGTCCTTCATTAATTGGATATTTGCCTTAATTTAACCAATCGAGGTTGAAAGAAGACTCCAGGATAAAGAACCCTCGAGTCAGGAAGGGTATACCGACTTCTAAAAGAAGATAGAATTTTGGAAATGTGGTTTCATCTTGAATAAGATCTACACAAGACACTACACACCCCTGAAGAATGTCCTACATTGTTGTGATAATGGGACAGAAACTTGTACAAGTTGGGTTTTTGGGAAACTAAGAACTGAATTAGCCAAAAGTTGATTTCGAGGCGAGGGGACTCAGTGTGATTGGGTCATACGGGTTGACCAAAAGATCAAATTTGAGACTAGAACCGATTGAAGCTGAATTATTTGTGTGGTTTTAGAATTGATTGTTTGTTCCATGTGATATGATCATTTTTTATGGTGAATTTTCTATTTTTAAAATGAATTTTGTACGACTAATAAAATTTATATCTATTTTTGCCTAAAAATTTATCTGTGAGACAGGATACCCATGTAAGTGGTGGCACTTTCTTCCCTTTTTTAAGAAATAACCTTAAACTTCTTTTTGTAGATATTAGACTTCACTCCACAGAGTAAGAGGTTTACCAATCCCCAACTGTGGTTTTCCACTGTCTTGAGAATAGAATTATTTGTTATAAAACATATTCTTACATGAATACAATTTGTTTGTTTACTTTGTTTATGGTGTTACATGGATTATTGCTTCGTAGTGCATTTGCAATGGATTTTTTCTCGGTTTCTTATTAAAACATCAAATTCTTATTCAATAGAAAAATAAATGTATCCAGTTGTTAGGACTGCTCTGTTTCAACTTTGTTCATACTAACACTATTTTTCACATTCATACCTATCTACCCAACATGTTTCATTCCTCCTTTCAATTTTCTAACACAATTATTCGAGAAATTCATCAGGGGTGTGCACTACAACACATACAGGGTAATTCATAGAATTTCGCAGAAAAGTGTCGCAAGCGGCTGGCGCAGAGTGTCCGCGTGCGATTGTCTGCGCCAGGCACGTGCGCTAAAACCGATTTCCGCACACAGCGTATTCATGGATTTTAGGCTCCCAAACCAGCCGTGGCACAGAGTATCGCAGCGACCCTGCAGCAGCACCAGTAACGCCCCCAAGAACGCCCTCATGCAAGGAAAAGCCATCAAAATCGCTAAATCATCGCAAAGGGCTGCGCTAACCCTGGACCAGTTCACCGGGCTGGGGTGCGCGGGAAGTTCCACACCAAAATCAGCAGGGTACGTGTATTACAGGGGTGCGCGGGAAGTTCCACATGCGATTTCATCAGGGTACGTGTATTTCAGGGGTGCGCGGGAAGTTCCACACACGATTGGCCCTGTGCGAGCAGGGTACGTGTATTCCAGGGGTGCGCGGGAAGTTCCACAAGCGATTTCAGCAGGGTACGTGTATTTCAGGGGTGCGCGTGAAGTTCCACACGTGATTCCATCAGGGTACGTGTATTTCAGGGGTGCGCGGGAAGTCCCACACGCGATTGGTCCCGTGCGAGCAGGGTACGTGTATTTCAGGGGTGCGCGGGAAGTCCCACACGCGATTGGTCCCGTGCGAGCAGGGTACGTGTATTTCAGGGGTGCGCGTGAAGTTCCACACGTGATTCCATCAGGGTACGTGTATTTCAGGGGTGCGCGGGAAGTCCCACACGCGATTGGTCCCGTGCGAGCAGGGTACGTGTATTTCAGGTGTGCGCGGGAAGTTCCACACGCGATTTCATCAGGGTACGTGTATTTCAGGGGTGCGCGGGAAGTTCCACATGCGATTGGCCCAGTGCGAGCAGGGTACGTGTATTTCAGGGGTGCGCGGGAAGTTCCACACGCGATTGGCCCCGTGCAAGCAGGGTACGTGTATTTCAGGGGTGTGCGGGAATTTCCACACGCGATTGGCCCAGTGCGAGCAGGGTACGTGTATTCCATGGGTGCGCGGGAAGTTCCACACGCGATTTCAGCAGGGTACGTGTATTCCAGGGGTGCGCGGGAAGTTCCACACGCAATTTCAGCAGGGTACGTGTATTTCAGGGGTGCGCGGGAAGTTCCACACGCGATTGGCCCAGTGCGAGCAGGGTACGTGTATTCCATGGGTGCGCGAGAAGTTCCACACGCGATTTCAGCAGGGTACGTGTATTCCAGGGGTGCGCGGGAAGTTCCACACGCGATTTCAGCAGGGTACGTGTATTTCAGGGGTGCGCGGGAAGTTCCACACGCGATTGGCCCAGTGCGAGCAGGGTACGTGTATTCCATGGGTGCGCGGGAAGTTCCACACGCGATTTCAACAGGGTACGTGTATTTCAGGAGTGCGTGGGAAGTTCCACACGCAATTTCAGCAGGGTATGTGTATTTCAGGGGTTCTGGGGAGTACTACACGTGAATTGGCCGTGTGGGTCCTCCCAGGTGTACGCTCCACAACCTCCACGGCCCCTGCAGGCAGCCCACACCACGGGGGACTACCCTGCACCCCTGCTCATGTCCCGCAGGCAGCCCATCCACCATGGGCATGCCCCCCAGCCAACCCACATGTCACCTTGCACTACTGATCAACAATGCATGTCTCCCACCACCCCCACCCCCCAGCAGTGCAGAGGCAGCCTCCACCAGGCCCCCACTCATGTCTCCCACCACCCCCTACCCCCCAGCAGTCAGGGGCACCCTCCACCAGGCCCCCACTCATGTCTCCCACCACCCCCACCCCCCAGCCACCAGGGGCACCCTCCACCAGGCCCCCACTCATGTCTCCCACCACCCCCACCCCCCAGCAGTGCAGGGGCACCCTCCACCAGGCCCCCACTCATGTCTCCCACCACCCCCACCCCCCAGCATCCAGGGGCACCCTCCACCAGGCCCCCACTCATGTCTCCCACCACCCCCACCCCCCAGCCACCAGGGGCAGCCTCCACCAGGCCCCTACCCATGTCTCCCACCACCCCCATCCCCCAGCCACCAGGGGCACCCTCCACCAGGCCCCCACCCATGTCTGCCACCACCCCCAACCCCCAGCCACCAGGGGCACCCTCCACCAGGTCCCCACCCATGTCTCCCACCACCCCCACCCCCCAGCCACCAGGGGCAGCCTCCACCAGGCCCCCACCCATGTCTGCCACCACCCCCACCCCCCAGCCACCAGGGGCACCCTCCACCAGGTCCCCACCCATGTCTCCCACCACCCCCACCCCCCAGCCACCAGGGGCACCCTCCACCAGGCCCCCACTCATGTCTCCCACCACCCCCACCCCCCAGCAGTGCAGGGGCACCCTCCACCAGGCCCCCACTCATGTCTCCCACCACCCCCACCCCCCAGCAGTGCATGGGCACCCTCCACCAGGCCCCCACTCATGTCTCCCACCACCCCCACCCCCCAGCAGTGCATGGGCACCCTCCACCAGGCCCCCACTCATGTCTCCCACCACCCCCACCCCCCAGCAGTGCAGGGGCACCCTCCACCAGGCCCCCACTCATGTCTCCCACCACCCCCACCCCACAGCAGTGCAGGGGCACCCTCCACCAGGCCCCCACTCATGTCTCCCACCACCCCCACCCTCCAGCATCCAGGGGCACCCTCCACCAGGCCCCCACTCATGTCTCCCACCACCCCCGCCCCCCAGAAGTGCAGGGGCACCCTCCACCAGGCCCCCACTCATGTCTCCCACCACCCCCACCCCCCAGCATCCAGGGGCACCCTCCACCAGGCCCCCACTCATGTCTCCCACCACCCCCACCCCCCAGCCACCAGGGGCAGCCTCCACCAGGCCCCCACTCATGTCTCCCACCACCCCCACCCCCCAGCCACCATGGGCAGCCTCCACCAGGTCCTCACAATCCCCAATCATGTGCGTTATGGTCAGCCTCCACAGCCAAAAAGCCCTACCAAGTAACCCATTCACCCACATGGAAATGGAAATTACATGTTACACCCCCAATGTTCATAAAGCTAATGAACCCATGTCCATCACACACAATGGTTGCAATTGAATGGGAAAACACCCAACATGACATGCATGAAACCAATGAGATGATACCACACAGTGAAGTATGAAAACAAAATTGTATTAAAAAAAAAAGAATGCAAAAGAAATGAAACAAACTACAATGGCAATGAAAAAAGATAAGCTGCATGTCCGTTTAAAATAAATAAAAACACCAAATCCTAATCCAAAAAAATGTTGTCCAAAGTCAAATGAAAAATAAAATCAATCCAATGAAGAACTATATACAAAACATCCAAGGGTCCATGAGCCCAACTGAACAAAGGAAACCTACAAAAAACCCTAACTAAAATGCAACTATATACAAAAAGTGGAGCAGTGTCCGTCGACTCCAAATCATAAGAACAAACAAAGGAAACCTAAAACTAAAGAACTATATACAAAGGCGACGGGCAAGTCCAGCGGCTCACTCCGTGGTGTTCCGGGCCAGGGCATCATCGAACTCCTGTTCGATGTCCCGGAGGCGGTCCTGTTCCATGGCCCCGAGGGTCTGCAGGGACGACGCCGTGTCCTCCTCCAACCCCCTGCGGATTGCCTCGAGGCACTCGGCCCGCCTCAGGGCCCTCCGCATGGAGTTCTCCGCCCTGACCATTGTGAGCCGCGCCTCTTCCGCCCGCCGCCGCTCCGCACCTATCTGCTGGCCCAACCGCTGCCACACAGAAGACACACCCCGTCCTGGGTCAACCTGCCCTCCGGCCGATGCCTGCCCCTCCGATGTTGAAGGCCCCGAGCCTTCATGGCTCCCACCACGTTGCTGCTGCTGCTGTGCCTCTGCCCGTGCACTGCCTCCTGCTGCCTGCACATCCTCCGCCGGCTGGGGTGCAGTTGTTGATGTGGCCACCCCTGCTGGACGTCCGACTCCCGACTGTGGCAGGGATGCCTCCTCCACCAGCCTGGCCGCACCGTCAGAGGCAGCTCCACAGGGCACCCAGGTGACTGATGGGTGGGAAGATGGCACAGAGGACGACTGGCGCGTAGGGGGTCCAGTTGAGGAGGGGGTCGGAGCAAGCCCCATCAGACGGAGGAATCCAGCCTGGGTGACCTGTCCCAGCAGGCTGACGTGGTCAACGAGCCATTCGAGATGACGTGCATTCTCTCCATGAAAAGACTGCAGGTCACCTCACATGGCCCGTTGACGCAACGCCACACCAGCCAGGACAGGCTCAACCCGGACCTGGATAGCCACGTCCGCAGCCAGAGGAAGGCCAGTTGACGTCAGCTCATCCCCTGCCTGAAAACGGGTCTGGACGTAGGCATCCCTGCTGGTGCAAGATGATGCAGGGACAGGATCGGGGACAGGATTGCACACAGGCACCTCCGCGGCGGCCTGTGCTGCCTCCTGTCCCTGGTCCTGTACTGCACCACTAGCACCAGTGGGATCCCCACCTCCAGACCCCGTCTCTGGTGCTTGCACGGCCTCCTCCTCCACCAAACCCCCCACCAACCTGGATGACTCCGTGCCATCTTCCCCTGTTGGGCCCTGTGGGGTCCCAGCTGCCCCTTCTGCTGCCGAGGAGTCCAACTCCAACCTCCGCCTCTTGGACCTCCCCCCGGCAGCTGCGGCCTGGGACGCGGCACCGGACTCCTCACTCCCCGACGAGATGACAACACGGGAGGGGAGCCGGGCCTTGCGTCTCCGGCTGGCGGTGGGATCCCCGCCGCTGTGCTCCACAGCACCTTCTCCGCCCTCTTCATCAGTTGACGCTGCAGACAGGGAGAAACAAAACACAGACATCAGGGCACTGTACAATGGACACATACACACATGACAGTTGCACATGAGTGGCATTGGCAAACCTCAGACATGTCATCACAATCCCCAACACACATGTCATTACAACTCGCACACATGAGCCATACCACAGCCATATCGCAACTGCCACCACCATCCCTACACATACAACAGCATGAGCAGCCAAAGGTGAGCCAGACATCACATGCAACACAGGAAGTGCACCACACATGTACACACACCACCACACTTGCATGCATGTGTACACCTCTGCCAAGTGTGGCACTGTTCAGACGGGCATCCATGTCACATCTGCCAATCAGGCTTCCACATACCGCTGTCACATGCATCCATGTTGCATCACTGTTGCACCCTTGTCAAATACACACACATGCACATGTACACAGTGCTGATACATGCAGCCGAAAACAACATACATGCGTGACATCACAGACATGTCTACTTACATACACATTCATCCAAACATGTGTGCCCACACAACTGCATTTGGCATGCAAGCCTACACACACAAGCACCATCCATGTCTCACACATTACAGCCCTCGCATGTGTCTGCCCCACGGCCCTGTACACCCCCACCCATACTCGACCCCATACAAACAGATGTGCAACCTGCACACTACCGAATAATCACCACACGCACTGCTCACAATCAGGATGCATGTACACTCACTGCTCGACTCCAGACGGGTCTGCTTCTCTAGGACCTGGACGTGGAGCGCTGGGGATATGCGTTCCAGGACCCTCATCTGTTCTTCGGACAAGTGGCCCCGGCGCCCCTTGGCATCCGCTGCCTTCAAGAGGTGCCGGGCCTTGTTCAGGGTCCTGGACCTGAAGTCCTCCCAGCGCTTCCTGACATGTTGTAAGTCACGGACTGCCACCCCCTCCGCGTTGATGGCAGTCACGATGTCAGTCCAGATCCGAGTCCGTACTTCCTTGTCGGCGCGGGAACTTCCGAAGAGGGCATCATACTGCCCCAGGACTTGCTCCACCAGGACACCAACTTCGGTGGCACTGAAGCTGGTGCCCCTCTGCCTCTCTGGCCGGGGGTTGTCAGTGGTCCCAGATGGTGTTTGCCCCGACATGACAACCCCAGAGGCAGGAGTGGGTGGGCAACTGGGTCCTGGGGCTGGGCTGTGGAGCGATGGAATCCCAGTCGGGAGTCTTCGGTTCCAGCAGGGGTGGTCACAGCAACAGCACCCCTGGCTGATGTGCAGGCAGCAAATGGCAGTGCACTTGGGCAGCAGGCAGTCAGGCAGCAGCAGATGCCAAGAAGGCCGAACTACTGCCCCCCAGAGCCCCGAGCACGCTCCCACCTGCCATCTGCTGCTGCCTGACTGCCTGCTGCCCAAGTGCACTGCCATTTGCTGCCTGCACATCAGCCAGGGGTGCTGTTGCTGTGACCACCCCTGCTGGAACCGAAGACTCCCGACTGGGATTCCATCGCTCCACAGCCCAGCCCCAGGACCCAGTTGCCCACCCACTCCTGCCTCTGGGGTTGTCATGTCGGGGCAAACACCATCTGGGACCACTGACAACCCCCGGCCAGAGAGGCAGAGGGGCACCAGCTTCAGTGCCACCGAAGTTGGTGTCCTGGTGGAGCAAGTCCTGGGGCAGTATGATGCCCTCTTCGGAAGTTCCCGCGCCGACAAGGAAGTACGGACTCGGATCTGGACTGACATCGTGACTGCCATCAACGCGGAGGGGGTGGCAGTCCGTGACTTACAACATGTCAGGAAGCGCTGGGAGGACTTCAGGTCCAGGACCCTGAACAAGGCCCGGCACCTCTTGAAGGCAGCGGATGCCAAGGGGCGCCGGGGCCACTTGTCCGAAGAACAGATGAGGGTCCTGGAATGCATATCCCCAGCGCTCCACGTCCAGATCCTAGAGAAGCAGACCCGTCTGGAGTCGAGCGGTGAGTGTACATGCATCCTGATTGTGAGCAGTGCGTGTGGTGATTATTCGGTAGTGTGCAGGTTGCACATCTGTTTGTATGGGGTCGAGTATGGGTGGGGGTGTACAGGGCCGTGGGGCTGACACATGCGAGGGCTGTAATGTGTGAGACATGGATGGTGCTTGTGTGTGTAGGCTTGCATGCCAAATGCAGTTGTGTGGGCACACATGTTTGGATGAATGTGTATGTAAGTAGACATGTCCTTGATGTCACGCATGTATGTTGTTTTCGGCTGCATGTATCAGCACTGTGTACATGTGCATGTGTGTGTATTTGACAAGGGTGCAACAGTGATGCAACATGGATGCATGTGACAGCGGTATGTGGAAGCCTGATTGGCAGATGTGACATGGATGCCCGTCTGAACAGTGCGACACTTGGCAGAGGTGTACACACGCATGCAAGTGTGGTGGTGTGTGTACATGTGTGGTGCACTTCCTGTGTTGCATGTGATGTCTGTCTCACCTTTGGCTGCTCATGCTGTTGTATGTGTAGGGATGGTGGTGGCAGTTGCGATATGGCTGTGGTATGGCTCATGTGTGCGAGTTGTAATGACATGTGTGTTGGGGATTGTGATGACATGTCTGAGGTTTGCCAATGCCACTCATGTGCAACTGTCATGTGTGTATGTGTCCATTGTACAGTGCCCTGATGCCTGTGTTTTGTTTCTCCCTGTCTGCAGCGTCAACTGATGAAGAGGGCGGAGAAGGTGCTGTGGAGCACAGCGGCGGGGATCCCACCGCCAGCCGGAGACGCAAGGCCCGGCTCCCCTCCCGTGTTGTCATCTCGTCGGGGAGTGAGGAGTCCGGTGCCGCGTCCCAGGCCGCAGTTGCCGGGGGGAGGTCCAAGAGGCGGAGGTTGGAGTTGGACTCCTCGGCAGCAGAAGGGGCAGCTGGGACCCCACAGGGCCCAACAGGGGAAGATGGCACGGAGTCATCCAGGTTGGTGGGGGGTTTGGTGGAGGAGGAGGCCGTGCAAGCACCAGAGACGGGGTCTGGAGGTGGGGATCCCACTGGTGCTAGTGGTGCAGTGCAGGACCAGGGACAGGAGGCAGCACAGGCCGCCGCGGAGGTGCCTGTGTGCAATCCTGTTCCCGATCCTGTCCCTGCATCATCTTGCACCAGCAGGGATGCCTACGTCCAGACCCGTTTTCAGGCAGGGGATGAGCTGACGTCAACTGGCCTTCCTCTGCCTGCGGACGTGGCTATCCAGGTCCGGGTTGAGCCTGTCCTGGCTGGTGTGGCATTGCGTCAACGGGCCATGCGAGGTGACCTGCAGTCTTTTCATGGAGAGACTGCACGTCATCTCGAAGGGCTCGTCAGCCTGCTGGGACAGGTCACCCAGGCTGGATTCCTCCGTCTGATGGGGCTTGCTCCGACCCCCTCCTCAACTGGACCCCTACGCGTCAGTCGTCCTCTGTGCCATCTTCCCACCCATCAGTCACCTGGGTGCCCTGTGGAGCTGCCTCTGACGGTGCGGCCAGGCTGGTGGAGGAGGCATCCCTGCCACAGTCGGGAGTCGAACGTCCAGCAGGGGTGGCCACATCAACAACTGCACCCCAGCCGGCGGAGGATGTGCAGGCAGCAGGAGGCAGTGCACGGGCAGAGGCACAGCAGCAGCAGCAATGTGGTGGGAGCCATGAAGGCTCGGGGCCTTCAACATCGGAGGGGCAGGCATCGGCCGGAGGGCAGGTTGACCCAGGACGGGGTGTGTCTTCTGTGTGGCAGCGGTTGGGCCAGCAGATAGGTGCGGAGCGGCGGCAGGCGGAAGAGGCGCGGCTCACAATGGTCAGGGCGGAGAACTCCATGCGGAGGGCCCTGGGGCGGGCCGAGTGCCTCGAGGCAATCCGCAGGGGGTTGGAGGAGGACACGGCGTCGTCCCTGCGGACCCTCGGGGCCATGGAACAGGACCGCCTCCGGGACATCGAACAGGAGTTCGATGATGCCCTGGCCCGGAACACCACGGAGTGAGCCACTGGACTTGCCCGCCGCCTTTGTATATAGTTCTTTAGTTTTAGGTTTCCTTTGTTTGTTCTTATGATTTGGAGTCGACGGACACTGCTCCACTTTTTGTATATAGTTGCATTTTAGTTAGGGTTTTTTGTAGGTTTCCTTTGTTCAGTTGGGCTCATGGACCCTTGGATGTTTTGTACATAGTTCTTCATTGGATTGATTTTATTTTTCATTTGACTTTGGACAACATTTTTTTGGATTAGGATTTGGTGTTTTTATTTATTTTAAACGGACATGCAGCTTATCTTTTTTCATTGCCATTGTAGTTTGTTTCATTTCTTTTGCATTCTTTTTTTTTAATACAATTTTGTTTTCATACTTCACTGTGTGGTATCATCTCATTGGTTTCATGCATGTCATGTTGGGTGTTTTCCCATTCAATTG
Organism: Ambystoma mexicanum; assembly: GCF_040938575.1. Taxonomy (NCBI): domain Eukaryota; kingdom Metazoa; phylum Chordata; class Amphibia; order Caudata; family Ambystomatidae; genus Ambystoma; species Ambystoma mexicanum. The sequence goes on along the minus strand of NC_090930.1, from coordinate 401,954,901 downwards.
CAACCATTGTGTGTGACGGACATGGGTTCATTAGCTTTATGAACATTGGGGGTGTAACATGTAATTTCCATTTCCATGTGGGTGAATGGGTTACTTGGTAGGGCTTTTTGGCTGTGGAGGCTGACCATAACGCACATGATTGGGGATTGTGAGGACCTGGTGGAGGCTGCCCATGGTGGCTGGGGGGTGGGGGTGGTGGGAGACATGAGTGGGGGCCTGGTGGAGGCTGCCCCTGGTGGCTGGGGGGTGGGGGTGGTGGGAGACATGAGTGGGGGCCTGGTTGAGGGTGCCCCTGGATGCTGGGGGGTGGGGGTGGTGGGAGACATGAGTGGGGGCCTGGTGGAGGGTGCCCCTGCACTGCTGGGGGGTGGGGGTGGTGGGAGACATGAGTGGGGGCCTGGTGGAGGGTGCCCCTGGATGCTGGAGGGTGGGGGTGGTGGGAGACATGAGTGGGGGCCTGGTGGAGGGTGCCCCTGCACTGCTGGGGGGGTGGGGGTGGTGGGAGACATGAGTGGGGGCCTGGTGGAGGGTGCCCCTGGTGGCTGGGGGGTGGGGGTGATAGGGGACATGAGTGGGGGCCTGGTGGAGGCTGCCCCTGGTGGCTGGGGGGTGGGGGTGGTGGGAGACATGAGTGGGGGCCTGGTGGAGGGTGCCCCTGGTGGCTGGGGGGTGGGGGTGGTGGGAGACATGAGTGGGGGCCTGGTGGAGGGTGCCCCTGGATGCTGGGGGGTGGGGGTGGTGGGAGACATGAGTGGGGGCCTGGTGGAGGGTGCCCCTGCACTGCTGGGGGGGTGGGGGTGGTGGGAGACATGAGTGGGGGCCTGGTGGAGGGTGCCCCTGGTGGCTGGGGGGTGGGGGTGGTGGGAGACATGAGTGGGGGCCTGGTGGAGGGTGCCCCTGCACTGCTGGGGGGTGGGGGTGGTGGGAGACATGAGTGGGGGCCTGGTGGAGGGTGCCCCTGATGGCTGGGGGGTGGGGTGGTGGTTGACATGAGTGGGGGCCTGGTGGAGGCTGCCCCTGCACTGCTGGGGGGTGGGGGTGGTGGGAGACATGAGTGGGGGCCTGGTGGAGGGTGCCCCTGGATGCTGGGGGGTGGGGGTGGTGGGAGACATGAGTGGGGGCCTGGTGGAGGGTGCCCCTGCACTGCTGGGGGGGTGGGGGTGGTGGGAGACATGAGTGGGGGCCTGGTGGAGGGTGCCCCTGGTGGCTGGGGGGTGGGGGTGATAGGGGACATGAGTGGGGGCCTGGTGGAGGCTGCCCCTGGTGGCTGGGGGGTGGGGGTGGTGGGAGACATGAGTGGGGGCCTGGTGGAGGGTGCCCCTGGTGGCTGGGGGGTGGGGGTGGTGGGAGACATGAGTGGGGGCCTGGTGGAGGGTGCCCCTGGATGCTGGGGGGTGGGGGTGGTGGGAGACATGAGTGGGGGCCTGGTGGAGGGTGCCCCTGCACTGCTGGGGGGTGGGGGTGGTGGGAGACATGAGTGGGGGCCTGGTGGAGGGTGCCCCTGGTGGCTGGGGGTGGGGGTGGTGGGAGACATGGGTGGGGGCCTGGTGGAGGGTGCCCCTGGTGGCTGGGGGGTGGGGGTGGTGGGAGACATGGGTGGGGGCCTGGTGGAGGCTGCCCCTGGTGGCGGGGGGGTGGGGGTGATAGGGGACATGAGTGGGGGCCTGGTGGAGGCTGCCCCTGCACTGCTGGGGGGTGGGGGTGGTGGGAGACATGAGTGGGGGCCTGGTGGAGGGTGCCCCTGCACTGCTGGGGGGTGGGGGTGGTGGGAGACATGAGTGGGGGCCTGGTGGAGGCTGCCCCTGCACTGCTGGGGGGTGGGGGTGGTGGGAGACATGAGTGGGGGCCTGGTGGAGGCTGCCCCTGCACTGCTGGGGGGTGGGGGTGGTGGGAGACATGAGTGGGGGCCTGGTGGAGGGTGCCCCTGCACTGCTGGGGGGTGGGGGTGGTGGGAGACATGAGTGGGGGCCTGGTGGAGGGTGCCCCTGGTGGCTGGGGGGTGGGGGTGATAGGGGACATGAGTGGGGGCCTGGTGGAGGCTGCCCCTGGTGGCTGGGGGGTGGGGGTGGTGGGAGACATGAGTGGGGGCCTGGTGGAGGGTGCCCCTGGTGGCTGGGGGGTGGGGGTGGTGGGAGACATGAGTGGGGGCCTGGTGGAGGGTGCCCCTGCACTGCTGGGGGGTGGGGGTAGTGGGAGACATGAGTGGGGGCCTGGTGGAGGGTGCCCCTGGTGGCTGGGGGGTGGGGGTGGTGGTAGACATGGGTGGGGGCCTGGTGGAGGGTGCCCCTGGTGGCTGGGGGGTGGGGGTGGTGGGAGACATGGGTGGGGGCCTGGTGGAGGCTGCCCCTGGTGGCGGGGGGGTGGGGGTGATAGGGGACATGAGTGGGGGCCTGGTGGAGGCTGCCCCTGCACTGCTGGGGGGTGGGGGTGGTGGGAGACATGAGTGGGGGCCTGGTGGAGGGTGCCCCTGCACTGCTGGGGGGTGGGGGTGGTGGGAGACATGAGTGGGGGCCTGTTGGAGGCTGCCCCTGCACTGCTGGGGGGTGGGGGTGGTGGGAGACATGGGTGGGGGCCTGGTGGAGGCTGCCCCTGGTGGCGGGGGGGTGGGGGTGATAGGGGACATGAGTGGGGGCCTGGTGGAGGCTGCCCCTGCACTGCTGGGGGGTGGGGGTGGTGGGAGACATGAGTGGGGGCCTGGTGGAGGGTGCCCCTGCACTGCTGGGGGGTGGGGGTGGTGGGAGACATGAGTGGGGGCCTGGTGGAGGCTGCCCCTGCACTGCCAGGGGGTGGGGGTGGTGGGAGACATGAGTGGGTGCCTGGTGGAGGCTGCCCCTGCACTGCTGGGGGGTGGGGGTGGTGGGAGACATGAGTCGGGGCCTGGTGGAGGGTGCCCCTGGATGCTGGGGGGTGGGGGTGGTGGGAGACATGAGTGGGGGCCTGGTGGAGGGTGCCCCTGCACTGCTGGGGGGTGGGGTTGGTGGGAGACATGAGTGGGGGCCTGGTGGAGGCTGCCCCTGGTGGCTGGGGGGTGGGGGTGGTGGGAGACATGAGTGGGGGCCTGGTGGAGGGTGCCCCTGATGGCTGGGGGGTGGGGGTGGTGGTTGACATGAGTGGGGGCCTGGTGGAGGCTGCCCCTGCACTACTGGGGGGTGGGGGTGGTGGTAGACATGAGTGGGGGCCTGGTGGAGGGTGCCCCTGGATGCTGGGGGGTGGGGGTGGTGGGAGACATGAGTGGGGGCCTGGTGAAGGGTGCCCCTGCACTGCTGGGGGGGTGGGGGTGGTGGGAGACATGAGTGGGGGCCTGGTGGAGGGTGCCCCTGGTGGCTGGGGGGTGGGGTGATAGGGGACATGAGTGGGGGCCTGGTGGAGGCTGCCCCTGGTGGCTGGGGGGTGGGGGTGGTGGGAGACATGAGTGGGGGCCTGGTGGAGGGTGCCCCTGGTGGCTGGGGGGTGGGGGTGGTGGGAGACATGAGTGGGGGCCTGGTGGAGGGTGCCCCTGGATGCTGGGGGGTGGGGGTGGTGGGAGACATGAGTGGGGGCCTGGTGGAGGCTGCCCCTGCACTGCTGGGGGGTGGGGGTGGTGGGAGACATGGGTGGGGGCCTGGTGGAGGGTACCCCTGGTGGCTGGGGGGTGGGGGTGGTGGGAGACATGGGTGGGGGCCTGGTGGAGGCTGCCCCTGGTGGCTGGGGGGTGGGGTGGTGGGAGACATGAGTGGGGGCCTGGTGGAGGGTGCCCCTGGATGCTGGGGGGTGGGGGTGGTGGGAGACATGAGTGGGGGCCTGGTGGAGGCTGCCCCTGCACTGCTGGGGGGTGGGGGTGGTGGGAGACATGAGTGGGGGCCTGGTGGAGGCTGCCCCTGCACTGCTGGGGGGTGGGGGTGGTGGGAGACATGAGTGGGGGCCTGGTGGAGGGTGCCCCTGCACTGTTGGGGGGTGGGGGTGGTGGGAGACATGAGTGGGGGCCTGGTGGAGGCTGCCCCTGCACTGCTGGGGGGTGGGGGTGGTGGGAGACATGGGTGGGGGCCTGGTGGAGGCTGCCCCTGGTGGCGGGGGGGTGGGGGTGATAGGGGACATGAGTGGGGGCCTGGTGGAGGCTGCCCCTGCACTGCTGGGGGGTGGGGGTGGTGGGAGACATGAGTGGGGGCCTGGTGGAGGGTGCCCCTGCACTGCTGGGGGGTGGGGGTGGTGGGAGACATGAGTGGGGGCCTGGTGGAGGCTGCCCCTGCACTGCTGGGGGGTGGGGGTGGTGGGAGACATGAGTGGGGGCCTGGTGGAGGCTGCCCCTGCACTGCTGGGGGGTGGGGGTGGTGGGAGACATGAGTGGGGGCCTGGTGGAGGGTGCCCCTGCACTGCTGGGGGGTGGGGGTGGTGGGAGACATGAGTGGGGGCCTGGTGGAGGGTGCCCCTGGTGGCTGGGGGGTGGGGGTGATAGGGGACATGAGTGGGGGCCTGGTGGAGGCTGCCCCTGGTGGCTGGGGGGTGGGGGTGGTGGGAGACATGAGTGGGGGCCTGGTGGAGGGTGCCCCTGGTGGCTGGGGGGTGGGGGTGGTGGGAGACATGAGTGGGGGCCTGGTGGAGGGTGCCCCTGGATGCTGGGGGGTGGGGGTGGTGGGAGACATGAGTGGGGGCCTGGTGGAGGCTGCCCCTGCACTGCTGGGGGGTGGGGGTGGTGGGAGACATGGGTGGGGGCCTGGTGGAGGGTGCCCCTGGTGGCTGGGGGGTGGGGGTGGTGGGAGACATGGGTGGGGGCCTGGTGGAGGCTGCCCCTGGTGGCTGGGGTGTGGGGTGGTGGGAGACATGAGTGGGGGCCTGGTGGAGGGTGCCCCTGGATGCTGGGGGGTGGGGGTGGTGGGAGACATGAGTGGGGGCCTGGTGGAGGCTGCCCCTGCACTGCTGGGGGGTGGGGGTGGTGGGAGACATGAGTGGGGGCCTGGTGGAGGCTGCCCCTGCACTGCTGGGGGGTGGGGGTGGTGGGAGACATGGGTGGGGGCCTGGTGGAGGCTGCCCCTGGTGGCGGGGGGGTGGGGGCGATAGGGGACATGAGTGGGGGCCTGGTGGAGGCTGCCCCTGCACTGCTGGGGGGTGGGGGTGGTGGGAGACATGAGTGGGGGCCTGGTGGAGGCTGCCCCTGCACTGCCGGGGGGTGGGGGTGGTGGGAGACATGAGTGGGTGCCTGGTGGAGGCTGCCCCTGCACTGCTGGGGGGTGGGGGTGGTGGGAGACATGAGTGGGGGCCTGGTGGAGGGTGCCCCTGGATGCTGGGGGGTGGGGGTGGTGGGAGACATGAGTGGGGGCCTGGTGGAGGGTGCCCCTGCACTGCTGGGGGGTGGGGTTGGTGGGAGACATGAGTGGGGGCCTGGTGGAGGCTGCCCCTGGTGGCTGGGGGGTGGGGGTGGTGGGAGACATGAGTGGGGGCCTGGTGGAGGGTGCCCCTGATGGCTGGGGGGTGGGGGTGGTGGTTGACATGAGTGGGGGCCTGGTGGAGGCTGTCCCTGCACTACTGGGGGGTGGGGGTGGTGGTAGACATGAGTGGGGGCCTGGTGGAGGGTGCCCCTGGATGCTGGGGGGTGGGGGTGGTGGGAGACATGAGTGGGGGCCTGGTGAAGGGTGCCCCTGCACTGCTGGGGGGGTGGGGGTGGTGGGAGACATGAGTGGGGGCCTGGTGGAGGGTGCCCCTGGTGGCTGGGGGGTGGGGTGATAGGGGACATGAGTGGGGGCCTGGTGGAGGCTGCCCCTGGTGGCTGGGGGGTGGGGGTGGTGGGAGACATGAGTGGGGGCCTGGTGGAGGGTGCCCCTGGTGGCTGGGGGGTGGGGGTGGTGGGAGACATGAGTGGGGGCCTGGTGGAGGGTGCCCCTGGATGCTGGGGGGTGGGGGTGGTGGGAGACATGAGTGGGGGCCTGGTGGAGGCTGCCCCTGCACTGCTGGGGGGTGGGGGTGGTGGGAGACATGGGTGGGGGCCTGGTGGAGGGTGCCCCTGGTGGCTGGGGGGTGGGGGTGGTGGGAGACATGAGTGGGGGCCTGGTGGAGGGTGCCCCTGGTGGCTGGGGGGTGGGGGTGGTGGTAGACATGGGTGGGGGCCTGGTGGAGGGTGCCCCTGGTGGCTGGGGGGTGGGGGTGGTGGGAGACATGAGTGGGGGCCTGGTGGAGGCTGCCCCTGCACTGCTGGGGGGTGGGGGTGGTGGGAGACATGAGTGGGGGCCTGGTGGAGGCTGCCCCTGCACTGCTGGGGGGTGGGGGTGGTGGGAGACATGAGTGGGGGCCTGGTGGAGGGTGCCCCTGCACTGTTGGGGGGTGGGGGTGGTGGGAGACATGAGTGGGGGCCTGGTGGAGGCTGCCCCTGCACTGCTGGGGGGTGGGGGTGGTGGGAGACATGGGTGGGGGCCTGGTGGAGGCTGCCCCTGGTGGCGGGGGGGTGGGGGTGATAGGGGACATGAGTGGGGGCCTGGTGGAGGCTGCCCCTGCACTGCTGGGGGGTGGGGGTGGTGGGAGACATGAGTGGGGGCCTGGTGGAGGCTGCCCCTGGTGGCGGGGGGGTGGGGGTGATAGGGGACATGAGTGGGGGCCTGGTGGAGGCTGCCCCTGCACTGCCGGGGGTGGGGGTGGTGGGAGACATGAGTGGGGGCCTGGTGGAGGGTGCCCCTGCACTGCTGGGGGGTGGGGGTGGTGGGAGACATGAGTGGGGGCCTGGTGGAGGCTGCCCCTGCACTGCCGGGGGGTGGGGGTGGTGGGAGACATGAGTGGGTGCCTGGTGGAGGCTGCCCCTGCACTGCTGGGGGGTGGGGGTGGTGGGAGACATGAGTGGGGGCCTGGTGGAGGGTGCCCCTGGATGCTGGGGGGTGGGGGTGGTGGGAGACATGAGTGGGGGCCTGGTGGAGGGTGCCCCTGCACTGCTGGGGGGTGGGGTTGGTGGGAGACATGAGTGGGGGCCTGGTGGAGGCTGCCCCTGGTGGCTGGGGGGTGGGGGTGGTGGGAGACATGAGTGGGGGCCTGGTGGAGGGTGCCCCTGATGGCTGGGGGGTGGGGGTGGTGGTTGACATGAGTGGGGGCCTGGTGGAGGCTGTCCCTGCACTACTGGGGGGTGGGGGTGGTGGTAGACATGAGTGGGGGCCTGGTGGAGGGTGCCCCTGGATGCTGGGGGGTGGGGGTGGTGGGAGACATGAGTGGGGGCCTGGTGAAGGGTGCCCCTGCACTGCTGGGGGGGTGGGGGTGGTGGGAGACATGAGTGGGGGCCTGGTGGAGGGTGCCCCTGCACTGTTGGGGGGTGGGGGTGGTGGGAGACATGAGTGGGGGCCTGGTGGAGGCTGCCCCTGCACTGCTGGGGGGTGGGGGTGGTGGGAGACATGGGTGGGGGCCTGGTGGAGGCTGCCCCTGGTGGCGGGGGGGTGGGGGTGATAGGGGACATGAGTGGGGGCCTGGTGGAGGCTGCCCCTGCACTGCTGGGGGGTGGGGGTGGTGGGAGACATGAGTGGGGGCCTGGTGGAGGGTGCCCCTGCACTGCTGGGGGGTGGGGGTGGTGGGAGACATGAGTGGGGGCCTGGTGGAGGCTGCCCCTGCACTGCCGGGGGTGGGGGTGGTGGGAGACATGAGTGGGGGCCTGGTGGAGGCTGCCCCTGCACTGCTGGGGGGTGGGGGTGGTGGGAGACATGAGTGGGGGCCTGGTGGAGGGTGCCCCTGGATGCTGGGGGGTGGGGGTGGTGGGAGACATGAGTGGGGGCCTGGTGGAGGGTGCCCCTGCACTGCTGGGGGGTGGGGGTGGTAGGGGACATGGGTGGGGGCCTGGTGGAGGGTGCCCCTGCACTGCTGGGGGTGGGGTTGGTGGGAGACATGAGTGGGGGCCTGGTGGAGGCTGCCCCTGGTGGCTGGGGGGTGGGGGTGGTGGGAGACATGAGTGGGAGCCTGGTGGAGGGTGCCCCTGATGGCTGGGGGGTGGGGGTGGTGGTTGACATGAGTGGGGGCCTGGTGGAGGCTGCCCCTGCACTACTGGGGGGTGGGGGTGGTGGTAGACATGAGTGGGGGCCTGGTGGAGGGTGCCCCTGGATGCTGGGGGGTGGGGGTTGTGGGAGACATGAGTGGGGGCCTGGTGAAGGGTGCCCCTGCACTTCTGGGGGGGTGGGGGTGGTGGGAGACATGAGTGGGGGCCTGGTGGAGGGTGCCCCTGGTGGCTGGGGGGTGGGGGTGATAGGGGACATGAGTGGGGGCCTGGTGGAGGCTGCCCCTGGTGGCTGGGGGGTGGGGGTGGTGGGAGACATGAGTGGGGGCCTGGTGGAGGGTGCCCCTGGTGGCTGGGGGGTGGGGGTGGTGGGAGACATGAGTGGGGGCCTGGTGGAGGGTGCCCCTGGATGCTGGGGGGTGGGGGTGGTGGGAGACATGAGTGGGGGCCTGGTGGAGGCTGCCCCTGCACTGCTGGGGGGTGGGGGTGGTGGGAGACATGGGTGGGGGCCTGGTGGAGGGTGCCCCTGGTGGCTGGGGGGTGGGGGTGGTGGGAGACATGGGTGGGGGCCTGGTGGAGGCTGCCCCTGGTGGCTGGGGGGTGGGGTGGTGGGAGACATGAGTGGGGGCCTGGTGGAGGATGCCCCTGGATGCTGGGGGGTGGGGGTGGTGGGAGACATGAGTGGGGGCCTGGTGGAGGCTGCCCCTGCACTGCTGGGGGGTGGGGGTGGTGGGAGACATGGGTGGGGGCCTGGTGGAGGGTGCCCCTGGTGGCTGGGGGGTGGGGGTGGTGGGAGACATGGGTGGGGGCCTGGTGGAGGGTGCCCCTGGTGGCTGGGGGGTGGGCGTGGTGGGAGACATGGGTGGGGGCCTGGTGGAGGGTGCCCCTGGATGCTGGGGGGTGGGGGTGCTGGGTGACATGAGCAGGTGTGCAGGGTAGTCCCCTGTGGTGTGTGCTGCCTGCAGGGGCCGTGGAGGGTGTACAGGGAATACCTGGGAGCACACGCCAAATCGCGTGTGGAACTTCCCGCGCACCCCTGAAATCCACGTACCCTGACAAATCGCGTGTGGAACTTCCCGCGCACCCCTGAAATCCACGTACCCGGCCAAATCGCGTGTGGAACTTCCCGCGCACCCCTGAAATCCACGTACCCTGACAAATCGCGTGTGGAACTTCCCGCGCACCCCTGAAATCCACCTACCCGGTCCTAATCGCTTGAGGAACTTCCCGCACACCCCTGAAATCCACGTACACGGCCAAATCGCGTGTGGAACTTCCCGCGCACCCCTGAAATCCACGTACCCTGACAAATCGCGTGTGGAACTTCCCGCGCACCCCTGAAATCCACATACCCAGCCAAATCGCGTGTGGAACTTCCCGCGCACCCCTGAAATCCACGTACACGGCCAAATCGCGTGTGGAACTTCCCGCGCACCCCTGTAATCCACGTACCCTGACAAATCGCGTGTGGAACTTCCCGCAAACCCCTGGAATTCACATGCCCTGCCAATTCGCGTGTGAGACTTCCCGCGCACCCCGGTATACACGCACACGTATTTTTTGTCAGCGGGTGTCCGTGTTTGTGGGTACCCCTTTGCACATCATTTGTCCTGGAGGGCCACAGTATAGGACATTCATCATGGCTGTATATAGGTGCTATTTGTTGGCGCACCTTTTGGCGCACATTTCTTACAGGCGCAGAGACGCTACCGCCTGCTTTTTTTTGGCGGTCGTGTTTGTGACTGTGCGCTGGTTTGAGCGTGCGCTTTTTTGCCCTATTCTATTCCATGAATACGTGTTGTAGGCGAGCGTGTGGGCGTTCCGCGCACTTGTACCCTGTACTTCCCCCGTGACGCCCACATTTTGGCAAGTTGTTCCCCATTCCGAGTGTTACGCCCCGTGTTACGCCTACTTTTGTTGCGTGCACCGCGCTATGTGCGATTTTCGCTGTGGCCTGTGCGATTTTCGCTGTGACCTGGCGCACGCAGTTAGATGGCCTGTGCGCCAACGTGCGCCGCGCACTTTTTTATCGCACATCCGATGGTTTTCTCACGCACGGCCTTCCATGAATTGATGTGCGCTGCTTTTCGTGCGATTTTCGCACTTGCACTGCGATTTTCGCTATTCCACTGCGATTCGGACGTTTTTGGCCACTTGCGCCGCGCTAATTATTCCATGAATCGGCCTCATAATCTCAGTCCCACTTATTCATTTTATTTTTCTACTTTCTTTAGGTAAACTATAATGTTGGTTTTACCGATTCTGCATTTGTTTAGTGAAACTGTATTTCGGTTTATCAGTAATTCTTCTTCTTCTGGACATAATAATCAATGTTGCCTTTACCTGCAACGACAATATTTAATGGTTTTAATTTCACCGTTCTTTTCCGGTACACTTTAATTATACCATTAGTTACTTTTGATTTAGTTAGGAGAGATGAATTCTCTTTTTTTGAAATTTGGCTCATGATGAACTGTATTGTGACTTACTTGCGCCAGCTAATGCCGGCAACGTTTGGTTAGAGATCGTGTATTCCGATCTTAACCGGGGGCATTTAGGACAAATGAAAACCCAGGCACATATTAGTGGGATGTTTTACTGGACAGGTATCCACACCGATATAAGGACCTTCATACGTGCGAAATATGTCAAAAGACCAGCACGCACATCTCATTACCTGCACTTCTGAACCCGTTGCCGATCATAGAAGTCCCCTTTTCAAGAAATGGGCCTCTAGAGACATACAGATTTGGCAACAAATATGTCCATGTGATTGTGGACTCTGCATCCGATATTTGAAGCATTCCCAATGCGAAATAATACCACACAGCAGATCATTAAACACCTTCTACCGTATTTCTCCAGGGTCGACTTTCCCAAGGAAATACTAACACAGCAGTGTTCAGATTTTATGAGTACGCTTATGGCAGAAGTCAAAGAGCTACTCCACATTACCACCTTGCGAATTTCTGTGTATCATCCCAAAACTGATGGCTTTGTAAAAAAGATTGAATAAAACTCTGATGCAAATTTTACAAAAATTGGTAGATGAGGACGGGAAAGACTTGGACGGAATGATTCCGTGGGTACTATTTGCAGTAAGGAAAACCCCTCAGGCCTCCACAGGTTTCTCTCCTTTTGACCTGCTCTATGGTAGAGAGCCTAGAGATGTCCTGGACATGCTCCGGGAAACCTGTGAAGAACAAGAAGAGGCATTGATTCCCATCTCTCAAACCGCCGCCAGAATGTAAGAACATATGAAATTGGTTCAAGATCTAGTTTGTACTCATATGGAAAAGGCCCAGAGCCAACAAACATCCACTTATGACAAAGAGGTGAGCTTTAGATCATTCTCTATAGGACAAGAAGTACTGACCCTGTTATCCACCTCAGAAAACAAACTTGTCTCCAAGTGGCGTGGGCCCTATGAGATAGTAGAATGAAGGGGAACATGTACTTATAAAGTAGCCCAACCGGACAGAAAACAGAAGGTCTATTTGTATCACGTAAATCTCTTGAAAGAATGGAAAGAGAATCCGCAATTCCTCTCGAGCTATCTATCCAACAACAAGATCTAAAAGATGTAGATACCCAATTTCTCGATGTAGTCTCAGAAAAACCAGGAAGAGTAAAAGGCACATACCACTATGTTATAACAGCTAAGGCTAAAGTGGTTGTAAGGAACTCATGGTGACAACAGTAAAGACAGACACAAGTGATCACAGTTCAAGGGTGTTTATTAAACTATAAGTGCAGGGTGGAAAAACACCTGACCTAAACCTAAATCTAAGACGGGAGCAAGCGTCAACCATCAAATGAAAAATAAGGCAGTCCTTGTGGCGCCTTCTCAAAGTAAAAAGCCTGTACTAAAAACACCTATGGACAATTCCTTATTTACAGAAAGAGTGTGGGATAGGGTATCAAAATAGAAGGAAATCGTGTTCAAATAATAAGTCAGGATGTGATTGCCTTGATGTCTCCCTTCCCCACATTTTTAGCATGGGAAAAAGTGACTTTGGAGCACAGCACACGTTCGAGCCTTCCCAGCACGAGCTAACAGTTCTGTATCAGCTATCAGGTTCTTCGATGGTTAAGTCACTTTTCAATAAAAGTCTCTTGCCCTCGAGGCCTGATGCTCTTAACAAACAAACACAAAGTTCTGTTTTCCGATCACTTTTGATGATGGCTTCAGCTCTGGGTCCGCCTCTTCTGGGCGCAGAACCCTCAGAAATTGTATTCAACAAATTCACAAGACAGTTCCCTTCTCAATGAACTTTGGGTGATAGATTTCCACCCCTGGATCTCCCTCGGCCGGACTCGGATCCCAGATGACAGGGGGGACACTTCCCTTCCCCTTGTATTACTTCTTGACTTCACAAATCTTAATGTCTTTTTAAAGAGGTTTTCTGGCTTTGCCCCTAGTTGTCGGTTTCCCTCTGCCAGGTTCACTCTCGCCGACTTTTCCCATATACAGTTCATGTACTAACATTCACCATGCAGGATTCACTTCCCGTAGCTTTCGCAATCAGCTGCCGGTCAAAGACTTTCAACGGTACAGAGGATTTTACAAGACCCCTGTGTGACCACTTTCACCTTTCTTCGCCTCTTCCCAAGGCCTTCTAGTTATGGTAGTCTTTACCTTTGGGTAATCGCCCAGAGTTTCCTGAGTGAGCACCCACGTGGTTCCGGAATCCTGTTGCTGGTTTTCACACTTCTTAGTTACTAGTATCACTTGCGTTTCAAAGTTCAATTTAGCCTATGGCTACTTTTCGTTCAAAACAGTTTGGTTTATTATCGACACTCCCCTTGACTCACCTGCTGTGATGAACCTCTTGGCTTTCTTCCTCCTTGGAGTCAAGGTTGGTACCAGAGAGACAAGCGTCTCTCCCCAGCATAGTAATCAGCGAAGAAGGGTCTTGTGCACTGTTGACATCTGCTGCAACACATGTTGGCTATTGTTTGCAGGCTTATCATTCACTTTGCGGAGGTCCCACGTGCTTTGGTCGGAAATGACAAGGTTGACTCTCTCCTTGTCACCCTCTCGGTCTGCGCCGTCTTTCTCCTCCTCTTGAACTGTCGTGCTGAGTTAGCTCTTACGTCGTGTGGTCCACCGTGAGCGCTTGTGCTCCACCTTTTATCCCTGTAGGCAATGAGGGCAGGATGGTGGTAGTACAAGGCCTCTTAGAACAAGTAGACACATGCCTGGTTAACATGTAGGCCCCCAATCATAGTGCTGCCAAGTTTTTTCAGACATTATACCCACGACTAGGCCCCTATCAGGACAGCAATTTGATATGGGGAGGAGACTTTAATTGCACGCTAAATCCAATCCTGGATAGGCCAGACACCGAATACACCAAACTAGTTCCGCCTGCCAGAACATTACGGACACTCCTGGATTCCTTTGATTTGGAAGACCCCTGGAGAAGTCTGAACCCAGACGCTAGACATTATTCACACTTCTCGGCTCCACACGCAGTACATACAAGAATAGATTATTCTTCTGCGGGTAGGGAGCTGGTACATCAAATCACACATGCCCAGTAAAAAGGTAAGGTCTTTTCGGATCGTGCCCCACTTAGCCTACAGTGGCAATATGCCCCCCCCCCAGTGCCCCAGTACCCACATGGAGACTTAGGAGTGAATCGCTGAGCGATCCCCCATTTCACAATTGCATTAAGGAATGCATTACTTAATATGTCTCACACAATTTGGGCAGTGTACCCAGTGCTGGTACCTTCTGGGAGGCATTGAAGGTGGTGGTTAGAGGAGTCACTATAGCAGGGGCTAGCAGCGTTCAGGCACATAACAGTATAGAGCTAGCGTCCACCGAGGAATGGCTGAGGATACTTGAGCAGTCTAGAGTGCAACACCCAGATAGTAAAGAGAAGGCTAAGGATCGAAAACGCAAATGCATGGATTGCTGGGAGAGCCTGGGCAGATACAGCTTTGCTAGATACACTGCGAATCAGCATAGAGAGGGGGATAAGCATGTTTATATAAAAGGGAAGTGCATAAAGGCCCCATACACTCGATAAACAAAGGACCAGGGAACGTATGTTATACTCAAATAGGGATTAATGAGGCGTTTCGAGAATTTTACCAATAACTGTACCAACAGGGTCCCTCAGTATCAAACACCCACCTAGTGAATGTATTAAACGAGATTGAGCTTCCAGGACTGTCTCAGGAAGAAAGAGATGACTTAGAAGTACCCATAACCTTAGAAGATATACAAAATACAATTGTGAGTTTGCCCTCGAGGAAGACACCAGGCTTGGATGGGATACCCATCAAATTCTATAAAGAATACGCACAAGTATTGGCACCCCATTTGCTGAGTACTTTCAATGATTCTTTTGAGGTGGGGTTCTTCCACTTAGCCTGAGAGACTCTGTTACAATACCTCTCCTCAAACCCCATACAACCCAGACGGAATGTAATTCCTACAGGCCCCTATCAATGCTTAATCAGGATAATAAGATATTGACATCCATACTAGCGGCTAGATTGAAAAGTGTGATACATAAGCTAGTGCAGTCGGATCAGATGGGCTATGCCCCAGGCCCAAGTATGGCCTGGAATTTGAGGTGACAACATTTTGTGATGGATAGGACAGCATCCTGGGAAACTCTGTTAGCCATAGCTACATTGGATGCAGTGAAAGCGTTTGATTTGGTGCGGTGGGACTGGCTTTATACAACTCCGCTTAGATTTGGATTTGGGCAGACATACATCAAATGGATCCAACTAGTGTACACTAGGCCGGTGGCTAGGGTTAAAATGGGCAAATATGTTTTGGAGGCATGGGAATTAGAAAAGGGCACGAGGCAAGACTGCCCCTTTTCACCGCTGCTCTGTGTCCTAGCTATGGAGCCGATACCCCAGTACCTCAGGCCGGAATACAGGGATGCATGGGTAGAAATTGATTGGGTCTGACACTTGATATCCCTAAATGCCAACTACACGCTATTGTACTTTCAGAACCCGGAGGATAATCTGGAGCTGCTGCTGGAGGCCATGGCATTTTTTGCACAACAGTCAGGAATTAGAATTAGTATGGATATATCGGCATTCCCATTAGCGGGATTGCGTAAGATAGAGCGTGGTGGATTGCCTGCGCTTGTCCTGCAGTAGAAAGGGTGCACATTTAGGTCTCTGGTGGTTAATGTGTACCATGACCCAGCGGACGAACACACACGCAACACACTACACGCCCTGCAAGGTATCAAGAGCTCCATGAAGTTATGGACTAAATTGCCTCTTTCAATGATGGAGAGGGCGGCCTTGCTGAAGATGGTGGTATTGCCCAGACTACTACACTTTTTCGTGAATGTCCCGTTTTACGTATCTAGGCCCTTCTTTAAAACTTTGGAGGGTATCAGCAGAAGTTTCCTGTGGCAAAATGGGAGGAATAGAATAGCGCTGTCATCATTATACAAGCTGCATGCAGACGGTGGTGTCAGGGTCCCGCACTTGGAGCTATATTACATTGCAGGGCAACTGCAATTCGTAGTAGATGGGCTTGCTGAATACCCTACTTTGGACACACTGATGTTGCAACCTACTGGGCTGTGTCCTTACCTAAAGGAGATATTATCTGCTTCAAGAAACCTCACAGGGGCCGATGGTCACACCTGGTGTCCCTAGGGGTAAAAATGTGGGACAGGGCCCTGGCAGTGATGGGGGAATATCGGCACAGATCCCTCTGGTTTCGGTAGTGGCATCATCGTCTCAGGCGAGAATGGGAATACGCAAGTATTGGGAAGCTTGCTTGTGGCAACCATTGGAAATATGTTGCAAGATACAGCTTTTGTACCCTTCTTAGAGTTGGCAAGGTAGACGGTCTTGCAAACAGGCCAATATATGCTACATAGTAATATTAAGAGAGAGGTTACACGTAGGTGGCCTGCATATGGTGAACTAATGGAGAAACATTCGATAGTAGATATCCTATATGACATAACTGAGGGTGGGCATACTATATCACAAATACATGACTTCCTACTGACTAATGGACCGGCCTTGCCTCTGCTGATAAAGGGCAAATGGGAAGAGGATTTAGTGGTAACTTTCACAGAAGCGCAATGGGTTAGGATACTGGGATACCACAAGAAGGTGTCACGAAATGCGTGACTGCAGCTTATACAACTGCTAGTGATACATAGAGCGTATATGACGCCTCGGTGGATATCCAGGTTTTCAGGGGCAGCAGCATGAGGATGCCCCAGGTGCAATGCGATGGATGCGGGAATGCTCCATTTGTATTGGGCATGTCCAATGGTGGGGCTATATTGGCAGGAGGTGGCAAACAGACTTCAAAAGGGGGGCGTGGAATTGGACGCGCTTTCACCAGGTGCATGTCTGCTGGGCGGCTTCTCACGCCCCAAAGGCTGGAAACATGTTACTAAACTAAAGGTCCTAGCATATATATTAGTCAAACGTAGAATTGCTATGACATGGGATAGGGGCGTGGCTTTTAGCTGTGGAGTGCGGCATAGCTTCCTAGGAGCTCCCGGCCCAGAGCCTGCTACCGACAGTAATTACACCGGCAAAACCTTCCGATCTGAACCGCCTGCAGGTGAGGCCAGAGTACACAATGCTGCGCACAGTTAGCTGAAGTTGGGGCTCTCCCGGCGTCCCCAATCATACCAGTCAGAAGATGAGATGTAGTCCACGAGAACCCACGAAGAGCACACGATGGCGGTCGTAGCCCAGAATACCAAAGCGCCGGAGTACGGGCAATGCACAAACGCAAGGCGCCCCTAAAGCGATCCACATCACCCCCAGATGGCTTCCCCTCGAAACTTGTGCCAGCCCGGTGAACTCTGTGAAAGCAGCTGATCCGACGGTACAACATGGAGTGTTGGAGGATGAGTCCTCTGCGTAACGGCACCATCCCCGAGGCACTGCACATCTGCCCTGCTAAAGCTGAGCATCCCCTGTGAAGAAACAACATCCCCCACTCATGGCCCGCAGTCTAGATCGCAGGCCACAACTTCAGGGGCCATCCACAGCACCGCTCCTCGGAGAGGTGGCGGCGAGAGCAAAACCTCATCACGGCGAGAGAAAATAAAGTAACGCGCAAGGTAGGACCGACCGCAATAACACTCAGATACCCCGGGGTTCTACAACCTAATCCCTCCTGTCTGACTTCCGTCACTCCCCAGACAAGGGCCGAGAGTCTCATAGAGGGGTCCACCAAGCCTCGGTAACCCTGGTGACTCTGCCGATGCCCATAGCAGCACTGAAGGAACCTCTAGGCACAACAGAACTTTCCCGCTCCTCCCTCCCTAAACTCCAGAGCAGGGGTAGCACAGCGCGTCGAATGCACAGGAGCCCCCTCAACCAAGAGTAGCCTCACCGCCGAGAAGCCTCCACCACAGGCTGGGACTACTCCAACACCCTATGAGCATGGGTACAGTTCCACGCTAGGGCCATGAAAAGAAGCAAACGTCCCTACCTGGGGTGTGCTCTAGCACCAGCCTGCATAGCCTATAGCTCTGCTGACACTTGAGAGGGGTTTAACCACCCAGCCGTGACCCCCTCTCTACTAAAGAACCACCGTCTGGAGCTGGATCCCCGGTGGTGGACCATGCACCTTGGCCAGTGACACTGCCTCCCTGCAGCCCTGAAACGACTGCACAACTAGAACTGAGGACTCCAACACGCGGGCTAGCAGGGGTACTTTAGGTGCACCGTAGCCTAGTAAGGGAACTCAATGTCCAACGTGGGAACACACAAGGCACTCACTCCAATGCTAGCTTACTGGCGACCCCAAACAGGGTGGATGGACCAGGGTCCAGCACCAAGTCTGCTAGCCCTCCCAGGTGACATCAACACAAACCCGCCACACAGCAGCATGCCCCAGTGGTATGGGAAGCAGCAACGGCCTCTTCAAACTAGCAAATCCAAATAACCAATGTGAAAGACACATCTAAGAAAGACACTACAACTAGTATTAAACTTTGCATCTACAGCAACACCCCTACATAGTGGGCCACAGGGGAGCGATCCACCTACAACGTCTACTCCTCACCACATCCGGTGCCAATAGAGGACATAACCCTTGCAGAGTCACCTGATCTGAGCACCCGAGGGGAGAATGGCAAAAAGCATCAAACCATCAGAACAAATGGACAGCTACACGCTGCTGGTAAACCCCAATATGGAAAAAGCAAAGATGGGGGAATGCGCAGAAACGCAGCCATGCGAGGGAGACCTAGCCCCCAGCAGCAATCCACCCACCCAAGCAGCAACTAAGTCTGACCTCCAGGAACTGCTGGCAGCAATGACAAAAGAATACCAAAAGGGTACAGAGGAAGTAATGAGGAGAATCATCACATTAGACAAACGCATAGTGGTGGTCGAAAGCAGAAAGGCAGAGATTGAGAACACACTATGTGAGCAAACGTTTGAAATCGGAGAAGGGACGGACAGAATAGCAGCACTTGAGGCTAGGTGCGAATCACTGGAGCTAAAGCAAGAAAATGCTGAGAATCGCTCCTGGTGCAATAACATATGCCTACGGGGCATTCTCATCTCAGTCACAGATGCAGAATTGGGCAATTTTACGTGGGACCTATTCCACTTCATCTTAACTTTGCCAGATAGTGCCCCGTTAGAGATCGACAGAGTACACAGAACCAGATCAAAACAAGTTTTCTCCTCTCCCCGGATGTGCTGGCCAGGGTGCACTTTTCCAGGCTTAAGCAGGTGATAATGCAGAAAGCAAGAAACTCTAAACACATCCAATTCAGGGACGCATCCACCCTGCTTTATCAAGACCTAGAAAGCAGTACGCTTCTGAAGAGAAAAGCCCTGCAGCCATTAACCGAATGGCTACGCAAAAAGAAAGTACCATATCGCTGGGGCTTTCCCACCTCACTGAACTACACCTTGCAGGGCAGACAGTGGCAAATCCACAATATTAAAGAGGCGGAGAAACTCCTGAATCCCGAAAAGGAGAGCGGAAACGCAGAGAAAGGAACAACGCATAGCGAGTCCATGGCGGAAAGCTCCACAGTAACCTTGTCACTGAGTGGACAGCAGACGCAGAATCATGGTCCCACCCCAAGAGAGCAAGATAAGTGACAAAGACTGAGAAGGCGGATCTCCCCAGTAGAAAATCACAATTCTCTCCGTAACCTCAGGACTGATGTCTCAGTGTATGCTGCAACTATTACCCATTAACAAGCGAAGACTTGCCAACCGGGGACTCGGTTATTCCCCGCCAGAATCTTCCTGGTAGCGCCTTGCGCAAAACCACAGTTCATGGCCAGGCGCAGCAGTGTCACAAACTGGCAGGGACCACACAATGTTCTCAAACTAATACTAATCGTATTGCAAGCATAATGTTTTGCCAATGTTTACAAGGGGTCCTGTTGGCCCCTAATAAGGGTTGGTGGCGAGCTGGTGCTGGATACCCCGTGGGTTGAGGGCTGAGCTCAACATTGTGTATTAAACGGGGGCAGGGAAGAAGTGGGGAAGAGTGGGGCAGAGAGGGGAAGAGAGGGGAAGAGTGGGAGGGGCGGGAGTAGGGGAGGAGTGGGAGGTGGGACGGGTTGTACCCAAAAGGGAGGCTATGAGCGAACAACGGCAACAAAACATCAACCGCTCAGAAACACGACAGGGCAACTATCAGGGGCAATCCAAGGCATTCCCTGGGGTAAACAGACACCGCGAGGCAACAGCGGGGCAGAAAATTCATCAGTAAACATGACAGCTGACACGAGCAGAGAATTACAATTTGGAACATGGAACGTGCAGGGTCTCAGCTTCCCGGAAAAGTGAAAGTCAGTAGAGCAAAGGCTAGCCCAACTCGAGGTTAGCTCATTACGAGGTATGCCGGTAGCCATGCCGCTATTTGCGGCATGGCTGCCGGCAAAACCGCTTCCGTGTCCGTGTCCTCGAATGAGGACTTACCGAACCATTCCGAGTTCAGATGGCCCAGTAATTCCTCACTCGAGGACACGGACACGGTTCATCCCCATTCCCATTTCAACCCCCATAGGGCTGAGTGGGAATGGGAGAGGGAGCAAACAACAGGCCATAACGAGATGGCCCGTTGTTTGCTCCCTCTTCCCCTCGCGGGACCCGGTATGCACGCCTGGTTTTCCCAGGCGTGCTTCACGTGTCCCGCGAGGGGACCTCGTAATGTGGCGGAACGGGTTGAACGGCGCCGCAGCCTTTTACGGCGCCGTTTAACCCGTTCCGCCAGGGTCGTAATGAGGCCCACAGTGTGCCTACAGGAAGCTCACCTGCTAGAGGCAGGCGAGAAGCGAATCAACTTCAATAGATTCACAAGGTGGTATTTCGCCACAACAGTTGAGAAAAAGAGGGGTGTGGCCCTTCTGTTTAGCAGGGAGGTTCCCCTCACGCGAGTCACAGTGAAGCAGGATCCCATGGGCAGATACTTGTTGGTAAAGGGACTTCTCCTAGAGCAACCACTAACTATAGCTTCCATATACTGCCTGAATAACGCTCAAGACCAGTTCCTCCACAGCATCATTCCAACCATATTAGCATTCACTGAAGGTCATCTCATGATTGGGGGCAACTTCAACCTAGTCCCAGACCCGCAAATTGACAAAACATTACCTCCCACAAGGGATGACTTTTCCTGAGCTATTGGGCTTGCTGAATTCCTGAGAGAAATAGGAACGGTGGACATTTGGAGACTTGCCAACATGGGGACCCACGACTTCACTTTTTACTCACACGTGCATAAGAGTCTCTCTAGAATAGACCTAATCCTGATGTCTAGCGCCCTCTTCCCATGTATAGAGGGGGTCCAAATTCATACAAGAGCACTATCAGATCACGCACCCGTTACAGCGTACTTGCGAGTTCAGGGCCTTCCTCACCCCCCTGGCCCCATACATACGGGAAATTGCAAGACTCGATCCTGCTAGACATCTCAATTAGGAATGATCTAACTGAGACAATCATACATTACTTTAAGGAAAACTCATCAGTGGGGTGTTCTGCAGCTATGGGTTGGGACGTAATGAAGCCAGTGGTGCGAGGGGTCCAGATTAGTGTTGCTGCAGCGCAAAGAAAGAGAGGGCAACTCCAACCAACCAATTTAGAGGAGAATGTGGAGGAGTTAAAGAAAAGCTTCAAAAAGCACCAATCCACCGAAATAGGCAGGGAGCTCAAAAAAGCAAAAACTGCCCTTGAGATACACCTAGCTGATAAATCAGTGAGAGCACTAGCATATACCAAACAATGCTACTATATAAACAGCAACAAAACGAATCGCCTCCTGGCCTACAAATGAAAAAAATGACACCACGGGAAATCATGTCAGGCGTCCCTACGAAGACTGAAGCACAAGTCCACTATCTCCAAACCCACCAAACAGTGTCCCCCCGCCCCACTCAACGGAACGCCCTCGAGTTCCCGATTACGACAAAGGAAACTCTGGAGGCGATAAAAAACCTGAAAAGCACAGCCCAGTCCCGACGGCCTCACAGATCGATTTTACAAGACATTCGCCCACATTTTAGCCCCCACAACTCACAATACTTATCAACTCCTTTCTAACGACGGGCAGCATCACCCCCTCTCTGGAGGAATCATTGACAGTGTTCATTCCAAAGCCAGACAAGGACCCCAAGCAATGTGCCTCATACAGGCCAATTACACTAATGAACAATGCTGCCATGATCTTCTCCAAGATCTTGGCAACCAGGCTACGGATGGCTCTCCCGGAACTAATAATCCAGAACAGACAGGGTTTATCCCTGGCCGTAACACGCAGGACAACATTAGACGTACTCTGAATCTAATAGAAAGTGCAACCAGAAAAGCTACGGAACTAGCGGTCATCTCACTCGATGCGCATACGGCGTTCAACCTGCTAGACTGGGGGTACATAAACCAAACACTATCCCACTTTGGATTCGGCCCAAAATTCATAAAATGGACCCTGGCCAACTACCAATACCCCACCACATCCCTGAGAATAAACATCATCAGGTCACCCAAGATTAACATCTCCAGAGGCACTGGTAAGGCTGCCCAGTATCACCATTAATATTCACGCTCTGCATGGAACCATTTGCCATAAAAATTCGGGAAAATGTGCGCATAAAGGGCCTGAAAGTTGGAAACAGCTGCTACAAAGCAGCCATGTAAGCAGAAGACGTCCTACTCACCCTAACCAGGTAGACACTTCGATGGACGCCCTCTAGCAAGAAATCGAGGCATTGAGGGTTCAAGGTCTGTTAGGGAGAATTCTCAGAAATGGCTGATTTCCCTTACCTAAAGAGTCCCCTACAGCTTTGCTGGATTTCTAGGGTTTATTTTATCACCTGGTAAGTGTGTGAGCCTTTTTACCACTCTTAAATGTGTTTTGCCTTGTGTATTTTCACTGTTTGTGTGCTCTTGGGCACTGGAGCCTCACCTACTCCATGTGCACCACTTTTTGTGTGTGTTACACAGCACCTTCAGTGCAGTGACACAGGGTTGTCTTTGAAACTTCCCACTGACTCAATTTTTCTGGGGCTGACTAGTGTCCCCCAGAAACAGGTAAAGTTGCCATTAACTTTATATAGTCACTTTAAACCACAGACTCAGTACACCCCATCTTACATGAAGTATTGGATAGGGTTAACTCTTATCCCTTTTTGTCTGTGCATCTTGCAGCCTTGTTTCGCTCCCATAACATTAAGACTTGGCTGGTGGCAGTGGCATCTACCCTAACATTTCTACCGCGATTATCTTATATAAACGTGCTATTGTTCCAGGCTATTATATTAGCCTCGAACATAAACCCGCTTGACCAAATACATTTTATTTTAGTTCCGGCTGGGTTTATTCGCCATTTGTCTTTGTTAAAGTGTTTGTCGTGTTTAACTCTGCGCGCCAAACCGGGGATGACTCCTTTGTTCGCTGTCTTTATACGGGCTTCTGCAGAGAAGCCCTCTTTAAGGCGCCTGATAGTCTAGGTAGGCATGATGTGAGGGAGGGATCTTTGGACCCCTGCCATGGGTTCTCTTGGTAACTCAAGTCGCACTCTTGTCTGATTGGCTAAGGGGGCTGGTCTTGCCAGGCCAGCCACCCTACTGTGTGATTGACAACCAGGCTGTATGAATGGGGGAAAACTGCATAAAAAGCAGGTCTCTGAGACTGGAAAGACAGAGTCACCACTGGAACGAAAGAACCAAAGAGGAACTGGAAGAAGAGGACCCCGACCACGACTGAACCGCCCGGTGAAGCCCTGCTGCAGGTCCGAATCTCTGAATCCGACGACAGAGTGATCCTCCAGGAAACTTCTTCCCTTGAACTGGTGGGACCAACCAGTTCGCCCAAACTACAAACCAGGACCCCTCCTCTGGTCGAATTCGCTGTACAGAGCTACAGTGGGCCGGATAGCCAGGAAGGTCGGACCCTGCTTGGGTTTTAAGGAGCGCACCTTTTATTTGTTGTTTTTCTCTGCTGCTGGCTTCTTCCCTGGGTGGCGCAGGAACCTCCAGTCTTCCTACTTCTGATCAGTCCGACAGTCGCTTCAGGGACCGTGAGCCTGCAGTAACCACCAGGAACGTCTGCCTCAGCTACAGCTCCCTTTCCGTTTTAAGTGTTAGGAAGAATCCTGTGCAGTTCCCTTAGGGAGCACTACAGAAGATTAAGACTACAGGTGAGAGCAATAAATCCCCTTTGGTATCAGTCTGTACCACAAAGATTTAGTTGGTGCCATGATCTCTGCTTCCAAAAGGTCAGGGTTTTCCCAACTCCCTTGGAAGAAGATCCATAACCCAGGTTCCGAGTGCCAACCAGTCCCAATTGGGACCTTTTGGACCCAGTCCGGGCGCCAGTGGCACCAGGCTCATAAAAAAGCCCAGTCCCAGCGCTGGAAGCGCCGGGCTCATAATGCTTGGGTGGACTTACCTGCAGCAGACCATGCTGCTTACTTGCCTGCCAGTTGAGCCTCTGATCCTCTTCTGTTTGGAACTACTTTTCCTGTTGGGTGGGGCAGGAGCCACTCCCTAGATTCAGAACACTGGAACTCTTCTGGAAAGCAGGAACTCTTTTCTTACCTAGGCGTGGCTGTGGAAGGAGACACCTAAGCACTACAGGAGGCTATTTAAACCACACCCGATGGATGAATCTTGCTTTGCGTTATTCTGCATCCTCTGCAGCAGAATGCTCATCGTGTCTTCTGCATCTGATCCTGGGCCTAAGGAAAAAGGCTTACCATCCTGAATCCAGTCTTCAGCAACACCTATAAAGACAAGAAAGAACAGGTTAGCATTACGGTCTTCATTGACAGCTCTTCACTTACCTGGTCCATCGGCTGTCACCATGCCTCGCGCTGCATTCCGGCATCTGAAAGACAAAGGCTTGCCTACTCTTCGTGCGCTCCAGAGATCTTCACACTGCATTCCGGCATCTGAAAGACAAAAGCTTACCAACTCTTCGCACGCTCCGGAGGCCTTCGGCGCTGCATCCCGCATCTGAAAAATAAAACAAGGTGCGTTTAAAGACATTGGGGAACTTTAATACTCACGTGCCATTACTCCTTTCCACATCTAACCCAGTGGGTATTCCGGCACCCTGCAGCCGCTCCGAACTTGTACCTGCAAAATAAAAAGACAGTTAGAGCGCATCGTGAAGCAGGCAACAAGCGCTTACTTACGTGCTTCCAGGCGCTTCTATTCATCACACGGGCTCCATCTTCAACTCACTTCAGCCCGTCATCCGCCATCGCCGGAACCCTGCAAAACAAGAAACATCATTACTAAAGACTTTAAAGACATTAGAATTACTCGAAACTTACCGTTCGTGCAGTAAACG
The DNA here is from genome assembly GCF_040938575.1 of Ambystoma mexicanum. Lineage (NCBI taxonomy): Eukaryota > Metazoa > Chordata > Amphibia > Caudata > Ambystomatidae > Ambystoma > Ambystoma mexicanum. The sequence goes on along the minus strand of NC_090930.1, from coordinate 401,930,171 downwards.
ACGGACAGCAGTCCTCTGAAGTCAAGAGGCCTGCTCCCCTTATCCAGTGAAGAAACTGGTTACAGCACCCTGCCCCGAGGCAGATGGAGAGCACGGCGTTCACTTACCTAAGGTGAGAGCGTTAACCTTTGGGGTTCTACACGAGAAGAGAAAGGGAAGAAGAGAGAGACATTCAATAACCCAGTTCCTTAATCCCATATTTTCTATCTGCAGACATCTTACCCTTCGAGTCAGACATACAGTGCACAGAGGTCCAGCCCAAAGAGCCAGCCGTGTGTTACACATCACCTTTGAAGATACGGTATACGCCCAGTCAAGACCGGCGCCTCTACGGGAATCAGGTGAGCGTTACAGTTGGTAGCTGTGGCTGAGCGGTAGAAAGGGGAAGAAAAGGGTAGTTATAAGAAGCAGGTGCACCAACACAGTTCTAGTTGAGAATCAATCTAAAGAAGGCAGTTCTGACAAATGTAGCCAGAGTCAGTAGGCCTGTGCCAGAGTCAGTGGTACAGGGCAAGGGCCCAGGAGCAATATTTTCTTGTAGCTGCAGTCAAGTCTTTGGTTAATGATTTTGAAAAGGTGGATGCAGAAGTTGAAAGACAATGTTAAGAGAGAGGGGTGGCCAACCCAACAGGTAGGTAAAGGATTTAAAACATCTTTAGTGCTACCGCGAAGAAAGGGCGGCCTGGTGGAACAATGTACCTTTAAAATGAAGAAGTGGCTCCTGCGGTGGCGGTTGTTCCTGGTAGTTCCTGCAGTTCGGGCGATCCAGCAGAGGAAGAGAGGCTCTCGTCATGGAAGAAGGTTCGAGTTACTGCACTACCCACGGATGAAACCAACCAGCCGTGGTGCTGCCCGACGGATAAAAGGTACGCTCCTTTAAATCGCGGTCTGGGTGGACTGGTGCCTGGCTATCCGCCCTCCGAGTACAGGGTACGGGATATTCGACCAAAGCAGGTCTGGGAAGGCGATTGGCAAACTGGTTGGTCCCACCAACTCAAGGGAATAAGGCTCTTGCAGATGAAGATCTTCTCTCGTCGTGTGGAGAAAAGTGGTGAGATGCTACAGCAGGGCTTCACCGATGGTTCAGTCATTGCAGATGTCTTTGGCTTCTCTCTTCTTCGGCTTCTTAGTTCCAGTGGCGACGTCTTGCTCTTCCAGTCCTCAGGACCCTGCTTTTATGCAAAAAGATCCCCATTCATACAGCCTAGCTGTCACTCACACAGTGGAGTGGTCATCTTGGTGGGAGACCCTCCAGCCTATCAGAATAGAGTGCGGTAGGGGTTGCTGTGGCAACCCTGTCCAGGGGTCCTACTCCCCCTCCCACACAATGGACCCAACCCAGACTCAGTGGCGCCGAAAGGATGGCTTCTCGGCAGAAGCCCGCCAAAAGGACGAACAAAGGATCCCCGACCTGGGTTAGGAGTTTAGGGAAAGACATGAGAAAGAAGTTATATTAAAGTTCTGGCAAATAAAACCTACCGGAGTAAAGTTAATATTAAAATGCACCGGCGGTATGTTAGAGGCTGTCAGAAAAAGTGGTAGCCTCGAACAATGGGAAAATCCCATAGGAAAATATTTGCGGTTGAATATTTATGGTAGTAACCACTGCCACCAGCCAGAAACTTTTGAGAGAGGGACTGTACGTACCCTCTCGAAAATGAACAGACGGGAAAAACGATTAACCCTTTCCAGTACCTCCATTACAAGATGGTTTCTACTGGTTTAGTTCATAAGAATTGACTAGTAAAGTCAATTGTGACTTTACATGCCCTGGGAGACAGTAGCCAGTCCCAGGGTATGGAGTCTATGTTTGGGGGTCGCTACGACACCCCTGTGTCACTGCACGGAGAGTGCTGTGTAACACATGTGAATAAAGATGGTTCCTATGGGGTTGAGAAAATCCCATAGACATTAAACACAAAAATATCCTAGAACACACGTAGCAAAAATGCCTAGAGTGGGAAAAAGAGCCTCACTCTTAGCAGGAAAAAAGAGACACACCCTTAAAATCCAGCAAAGCTGCTATGGGACTCTATAGGTAAGGGAAATTAGCCATAGAATGAAAATTCTCCCTAACATTAAGGTACTGTGCAAATCCGGTTGTCCGTTTCGTTCAACCGCTGTGAAAGTGTTTGAAATCTTTCTCCAATCCTACACGAACACTGGTGTACAACGGTGAGGATAAAAGTATAGTAATTACACTTACCTTGGATCAACTAAAAACAAGGCTAACATCACTAAAAGCAACATTAGTCATGTCTGATATGGAAAGGCACAGCGAGGAGACCCTTCTGAGTTACACTGCTGATTATTTAAGAAACATGTGTAAAGAAAGGAAACTCTCTGCCAAAGGCAAAACGATTGAATTAGTTGAAAAGTTGTTAAAGCACCAAAGTCTAGGGAGTGGGTTTGAAATGCCTGACTCCTTAGCAAATGTGGAAAGTATTGAGGGTGATGCCATATCCGTTAATGATGAGTTGGAAGAGGAAAATGAGTCTCCTAATGTATGCCTCTCTGCCCCCTTGCCTGCACAGCAACCTCAACCCTTGTCCACTGTGACCCCCACAGGTCCTACACTCAGTCCTGAATTCATTGCTCTAGAGAAAATTAGGCTTGAACTGGAATTCAAACGTTTAAATGCTCAAACACCAAGAACTTAAGCTCAGAGAAATGGAGTTGAATCAGGAAATTGAAATTAAAAGATTTTCTCTTGAAAATGCTTCTCTCCCAGAGTCTTCTAGGTCTTCCAGTCCTAAGAGACCCCGTATGCCTAAAGAAAGTGTGGGTATGTATGAGGTTAAGCTTGATATTTTAGATTAGTTGGCAATGTTTGAATATAACCATGGTATTCAAGGTCTCACAGGGAATCAATTGCTTCCCTGGCTCTTCTCTAGGCTACTCACTGTTGCATCTGATGTTGTGATGGAGTTGGGGGAGGTGGATAGACTGGATCATGAGTGTGTGAAGCTAGCTTTAATTGCTAGATTTGGGAAGACCCCTTCCCAGTACCTTAAGAGGTTTAGGACCCTCAAAAAGCATGATGATACCCCTTGGGCTACCTGGGTATGTGACTGTTTGAAAAACTTAGATGGTTGGATTAAGGGTTACAGAGTAAACACTTATGAAGGAATGAGAAATCTTGTTATATTGGAGTCTATTTTTGATGTCTGCTCTCCTGAGCTCAGACAGCACTTGGCTGATTCTAAGGAGATAGATCCAAAGCAGCTAGCTAAGGCTGCTTACTTGCGGGTTGCCAACAGAGCTACTCATGTGGATTCTGGGGCTACTCAGAAAAAGGATGAGGGGAAACAGCCAAAGAAAGACAACAAAGAGAATTCTAATACCTCCAATCCAAAAGAGGGCCACACACAGCAACATAAGGGTAAACCCCAAGGAAAACCGAATCAGGCTAGTGCACCATCTGGACCCAAACCAGATGGAGGTCAGAAAAAAGCCCCCATTCATCAAAACATTTGGGAAATGTTATATTTGTGGGTCAACTTACCATGTGAAAGGGGATCCCAGATGTAGGGGTAAACCTTCAGGGGTCCACACTGTCTCCTTAGCCTTCTCCACAGAGGAAGAAGTACCTATGGCAAGTGGAAACTTTCACCTACTGGCTGAAGAACCCATGAGAGTCTCAGCCAGTGTTTCTTTAGTGTCCCTGGGCTTGTGGGAACAACACAATTTGGATGTCTATAATTCCATCCCAGATAATACTAAAGAGTATTATAAATATAGTGTTCTTGTGAATGGTCAGGAAACCCCTGCCATCAGAGACACTGGAGCCAGCATAACTGTGGTGGATGAATCATTTTTCAAGGTGGAGGATGTTGCTAAGGCACCAAAACGCATCACCAAGTTAGCTGGAGGCCCTGTGCAAATGCTTCCCCAGTTACCAGCTCTCATCCAGTGTAGTGATATGACTGTCAAGATACCTGTTAGTGTGCAGAGTGAAGTGCCTGGGAGAGTCCTGTTGGGTAACAACCTTAAAACTCTTGGAGTTGTGTCAAGCACCCCTAGGCCTCCCAGTAAAAGGAAACAGGAGGTCATAAGGTCTGCAAGGGAGATAACCTTGAGAGGCTCTCCAGAGGAGATGATGGAAGAAAATATCACTCCCACTCCGCAGGAGTTGCTCACTGCCATTTCTAGAAAGACAGAGGCAAAGTGGAAACCCAAGACCGCCAGGAAAAAGTCAGACAACACCCCTCTTGTGACTACTCCACCTGCTGAGGCAGAGTGTGAGGTGCAACCTTGTGTGGTTGAGCCAGCATCTGAAGAATTCGATCTGCAAGAAGACACTGTCTTAGTTGGAGATCTTGATCCTGTTGAAAGTCCTGAGCTGCAGTCTTTACTGGCAGAAGGTGGACCAAACATGGCAGACTTTAGCAAAGGACAGAGAAAGTGTTCTAACCTTGACAGTCTTCGACAACAGGCTGCTAAACAATTTGAAGGGTAAGAAGTTGGAAAGCACAGGTTAAGCTGGGAAGATAGCCTCTTCTACAGTGAACCAACTGAGCCTACCCCTGGGGACTGCAAACAAATTTTAGTGCCCCTTGCTAACAGACTCAGGTTCCTACAGTTATCCCACGAGATGCCTTTGGTTGGTCACTTGAGTTCCAAGAAGACCAAGGAAAGGCTCTCTCTCTACTTCTACTGGCCTAAGATGGGTTCAGAAGTGGGCAAATTCTGCAGGAGCTGTCACATTTGCCAAACCTCTGGCACGAGTGGAGCCAAGAATGTGGCACCTCTGGTGCCTCTCCCAGTGGTGGGAGTTCCTTTTGAGAGGGTGGGCATTGACATTGTCGGTCCCCTTGACCCTCCCACATCTTCAGGGAACAGGTTTATCCTGGTTGTAGTAGACCATGCTACAAGATACCCAGAAGCCATACCTATGAGAACTGTTACGGCTCAGGCTGTGGCGAAGGCTCTACTTGGTATCTTTACCAGAGTAGGGTTTCCTAAGGAAGTAATATCCGACAGGGGATCTAATTTTATGTCCCACTACATGCAAGTCATGTAGAAAAACTGTGATGTCACTTACAAGTTCCCTACAGCCTACCATCCACAGACAAATGGACTGGTAGAGAGGTTTAATCGTACTGTGAAGAGCATGATAGGTGCTTTAGAGGAACCCCTTAATAAAAAGTGGAACCTTCTACTGCCATGCCTTCCCTTTGCATATAGGGAAGTTCCTCAGGAGGGAGTTGGTTACAGTCCCTTTGAACTTCTCTATGGCCATCCAGTCCGAGGTCCATTGGCCCTGATCAAGGAAGGGTTGGAGAGTGCTCCTTCCCCCAAGCCAGTCAGAGTGACTGACTATGTGATAGGTCTCCGGAGGAGAATGTCAAACATGATGGCAGAAGCAAGTGATAACTTGAAAGCAGGTCAGGCTCTGGTCAAACATTGGCATGACCAGAAGGCCAACATGGTTGAGTTTACTCAAGACCAGCTTGTACTAGTTATGGTTCCAACAAGGCAGAGGGCCTTGCAGGACAAATGGATAGGACCCTTCAAAGTTGTGGGCAAACTTGGAGAGGTGAACTATTTGGTGGACTTAGGCAGACCCAAGGAGGCTCCCAGAGTCATTCACACCAACCGTTTAAAGGCTTATGTCTTGAGACCAGATGTAGGAGCTTTGCTTCTAGCTTCAGCTCAAGAGGAAGAGGAGAGTGAACCTCTACCTGACCTCCTCAGAGGCCAACCTTTAGATGAACAGATAGAAGGAGTTAATCTCTCTTCTCAACTGACTTCCAAACAACAGGAGGAGTGCAAAGTTCTGTTGAATCAGTTTGCCTCCCTGTTTTCTCTAGCACCAGGCTTGACCCCTTGTGGCCAGCATGATATTCGCACTGGCGACTGTTTACCTGTCAAAAGCAGGGGTTACAGAATGTCAGAACATGTGAGATCCCACATCCAAGGAGAGGTCAACAAGATGCTTGATCTTGGGGTTATAGAGCCCTCTAAAAGGCCATGGTCTAGTCCAGTTGTTCGAGTACCAAAGGCAGGATCCAAGGAGCTAAGATTCTGTGTGGACTATAGCGCTCTAAATGCAGTCACTAAGACTGATGCCCATCCTTTACCAAGGACAGAAGAGCTGGTGGATAGTCTTGGTTCAGCCAAGTACCTCAGTACATTTGATCTAACCTCAGGCTATTGGAAAATAGCACTGACAGACTATGCCAAGGAGAAAACTGCATTTTTTTTACCCAAGCAGGCCTCTACCAGTTTAAGGTAATGCCTTTTGGACTAAAGAATGCACCTGCTGCATTTCAAAGGATGGTTAATCAAGTTCTGAATGGGATGGAGGACTTCTCCATGGCATACTTGGATGACATTTCAGTGTTCAGCCCTACATGGGAAGAAGATATTGATCACCTGGGAAATGTTTTGCAGGCTCTTGAGCAGGCCCATCTGACCATAAAGGCAAGCAAATGTCAAACTGGTCAGAGTAAAGTGGTCTACCTTGGTCATGAGGTAGGAGGAGGTGAGATAAGGCCATTGCCCAGCAAAGTACAAGCTGTGCAAAACTGGGCCACTCCTACTATTCAAACCCAAGTGAGAGCTTTCATAGGTCTCACTGGGTACTATAGGAACTTCATTGAGAACTATGGGACCATAGCTTCTCCTTTGAATGTGATCACCTCTTCAAAATTCCCTAAAAAGGTTAGATGGAATGAGGAGTGCACTCAAGCCTTTGAAAGCCTGAAGAAAGCCCTTCGTCAAGCTCCAGTCCTAAGAGCTCCTGATTATCACCAACCCTTCATTGTGCAGACAGATGCCTCCAATATAGGTATAGGTGCAGTCCTTAGTCAACTGAATGAGAAAGGTAGGGAACACCCCATTTGCTTCATCAGTAGGAAACTGAAGGAACCAGAAACAAGGTGGCCAACCATAGAGTGTGAATGTTTTGCCATTGTGTGGAGTTTGAAGAAGTGTAGACCATACTTGTATGGACCTACTTTTGTGATTCAAATTGACCTCCAACCCTTGAGATGGTTAATGCAAATGAAAGGTGAGAACCCAAAACATCTGAGATGGTCAATCTGCCTGCAAGGGTTTGATTTTACCACTGAGCACAGAGCAGGATGTCACCACCAAAATGCTGATGGTCTCTCTAGGATGTTTATAACCGACTAGAGGTAGAGATTCATCCAGGAGTGGATTAAATCCTCCTGTCCCTTAGTCTGGGGGGGAGGATGAGTGTTAGGGAGAATTCTCATAAATGGCTGATTTCCCTTACCTAAAGAGTCCCCCAGCAGCTTTGCTGGAGATCTAGGGTTTATTTTTTCCACCTCGTAAGAGTGTGAGCCTTTTTCCCACTCTTACATGTGTTTTGCTGTGTGTATTTTCACTGTTATGTGATCTTGGGCACTGGAGCCTCACCTACTCCATGTGCACCACTTTTTGTGTGTGTTACACAGCACCTTCAGTGCAGTGACACAGGGTTGTCTTTGAAACTTCCCACTGACTCAATTTTTCTGGGGCTGACTACTTTCCTCCAGAAACAGGTAAAGTTGCCATTAACTTTATATAGTCGCTTTAAACCACAGACCCAGTACACCCCATCTTAAATGGAGTATTGGAAAGGGTTAACTCTTATCCCTTTTTGTCTGTGCCTCTTGGAGCCTTGTTTCGCTCCCTTAACATTAAGACTTGGCTGGTGGCAGTGGCATCTACCCTAACTTTTGTACCGCGATTATCTTATGTAAACGTGGTATTGTTCCAGGGTATTATATTAGCCTCGAACATAAACCCGCTTGACCTAATTCATTTTATTTTGGTCCCGCTGGGTTTATTCACCATTTCTCTTTGTTAATGTCTTTCTCGTGCTTTACTCTGCGCACCAAACCTCGGATGACTCCTTTGTTCGCTGTCTTTTTGCGGGCTTCTTCACAGAAGACCTCCTTGAGGCACCTGATAATCTAGGTAGGCATGATGTGAGGGAGGGATTTTCGGACACCTGCCATGGGTTCCGGGGAAGTGTACAGCAATTTAATATATGAGATCATATTAGGCCCTATACCCATAGTTTCCAGCACCAACCAAACATATTTCCAAGACACCATATCGAACGCCTTCTGGGCCTCCAGCGTGACCGCCACCGCACTCGCACCTTGGTCGATGCACGACATTACATTAAGCAGGCTTCTAATATGGTGTGAAGTTGATCTCCCAGGTACAAAGCCTGATTGATCATCATGGACCATGTACGACATGACCGGGAGGAAGCGGTTGGCAATCACTTTGGTGTAGATTTTGGTATCCAAATTCATTAACGAGGGGGGCCTATATGATCCGCACTCATCAGTGGGTTTACCGGGTTTGAGCAAGACCGTAATGACGGCCTCACGCAGTGTTGGTGGAAGGGTGCCCAGCTGGAGTGACTCGTCCCAAACTTCAAGGAGCTTGGGGGCTAGGATGGCCACGTGCTCTTGATAGAACTCTGCTGTCAACCTGTCAGGGCCAGGTGCTTTACCTTTGGGGAGTTTGGATATCGCCTTGACTATTTCATCCAACAGAATAGGGGAGTCCAAAAGGTCTCTAGTTGAGGGGGAGACAATAGTCTTGGGGATCTGCTCAAGTAGGTCACGCATATGGGGCTCACTGTGCTCGGGGGGTAGGGAGTACAGCTTTGAGTAGAAGTCTGTGAAGACTTCCAGGATTTGTTGGTCAGACCACCGTTGCGACCCAAGGTCGTCCTTGATGCAAGTAATCGGTGTCTGGCCCCACTCAACCCTAGCCAATGCCGCCAGCGTCCTGCCGGGTCTGTCCCCCTCTCCATATTTGCGAGCCGCCTGTGGACGGCTGAAATATTGAACTTCCCTGGTGGCCTGCTCATTGAAGAATTGGAGTTCCTTGTTGATCAGAGAAAGGGTGGCCGGGGCAACAGATGTAGGATGAGCTCTCTCCAGTTCTCGTAATTTGGCTTCGGAGCGGGCAAGGGCCGCTCTTACAGCTCTTAGGACTCCCGCCTCTCTAGATATAGACATTCCCCGGATGAAAACTTTGAAGGCCTCCCAGCGGACCCCCAAGGGGGTGGACTGGGGTGTGTTATCAATTCTCTAATTGTAACACAGAATTTGTGATCTATCTGATCACGTGCCCATGTGGCAAAAGATATATAGGGAAAACCAATAGAAAGGTCAAAACCCGGATCATAGAACACCGGAGCTGTATAAATAACAAAGTACTTACAGCACCGATGGTTAAACACTTTATAGATAACAACCATACTGGAGAAGATTTGAGATGGACAGTTCTCTTTATTATGACAGGCACGGATATCAACATGAAGAAACAAGCCCTGATCAAAAAAGAACAAAGACGAATCTTTCTAACTCAGAGTGATAAGGAAGGGCTTAATGATGCAGTGAAGTGGGGCAAAATTTAAATGAAATTTAAATACCATTCGGCACCCCTACTACTGCCATAGATACCTCTGACTCTATGTATCCTCCAGCTGACCAGCTTTTGGACCCCTATATATATAAATAAATGTATATCTTCTGATCACAACCTTGGGTCCTCTTTAATACACTAGTTATCTCTTTGGGCGTAACATGGTGCTTTAACCGTAGCTCGACTATTTCTAAACAGACCCGAATTATCTAAAAGTAGTCAGCCTAGCGAACAGAAAGGGTATATATTCCCAATTGTACTTTGAACTGTTTCATAGTATGTGCAATTAACTTTGAAATAGCACTACTAGCTATATTAGACCATTGTTTTATATAACGACTGTTCCCCAGTAGCGACTATATCTTTCGCAATACTAATTTTGTTTTTTTCCTGTTAAAATAAAGTTAGAAGGAATATACTCTTAATCAAGATAAGATACGTGAGGCTCCCTCGTTAATTTTTAAACATCCTGTATGTTACAGGGGAGGTCTGTAGCCACAAGTATTAGGCTTGTATTAACAAGACACTGACACAAGTAAAGGACTATTAGTTCATATAAAAGTCCTCATCCAAGATGGCGGGCGCCAACTCTCAACAGTACGAGAGACAGTGCGGTTAGATCGAGTGAGAATTCTATACGGACTAGGCGTACCCGGACACCCCCACAAGGTAAGAACCTCTGTCCCTGAGGGGTCCTAAGCAGATACCCCGGTATCTTTAGAAGTACATACGATTTCACGGATAATGCAAGCATTATGACTAGCGTCTCCATACATCCCTTAAGCAGCTTTCGGTTCTTTTTTCCTATAGGGACTAACTAGTCATTCCACCGAAAGGAAGCGCGGACACGATATCCAGTCTTGTACAGCCAACAATTTCGTATTCGCGGTCCTATTAAGGCAATTTATGGTAAGATCCAAGATCATGACGTTTACTTATAGCCATCTAGAGCGCCCCACGACTATCTGGATATTAAGATGCAATTATTGTTTCCTTTCTAATAGTATTTACTACTGATTCGAGCCGACTGATGACTTTACAGTGAGCCACCGGAATCCATATCCTTCCTAGGATCCTAACGCCTAAATACAGCCAGCCAAACCGCCAGGGTAACCATACGTTGGAGATCATTTTAACACTATCTTTTTACGAATCTGATATGTCAATACCACTGGAGTGACCTTGTCACTTTGGACTACTCCTAACAATCTCTCAGGACGTTTCTAAATTGATTGCAATTTTTTGCAGGGTGTATATCCCACATTTGGGAACTCTCACCTACAGAAGCCCTTTCTTGCTCTAATCAAGTTCGCTTCTCAATAAACTCCACAGATTGGACAAGGTAATTTATATCCCCTATCCTTTCTAGAGATAATTTTCTCATAGAGACTCTAGCACTAATAGCTGTTCTCTTTCTTCTTGTTGTTTTTTACCAACAGTTACAATACCACGTAAGAAATAGCGTGTACACTACCGACAATCAGCCAGAAGAATCTTTGGCTTAATAGACTCAAAGTACAGATTGTTTGTTTTCAATTGAAGTGACAATACTCCTGATGAATGTTCTGCATTTATAGATAATGAACAAAAACATGTCGAGACAAAACAATGGCTAACTATACAACCATTGATAGACTTTAACAACGTAGATAAGGACAATACTAGAACAGAGGTTATCAACTCGAGGTCCTCTGGAATAATATTGATTGGATTTACATTGATTGTAGTCTTACCTATTTGGTCACGGTTTGTCACATTTTTATAGTGTTTTACCAAGTGAATTTTGATGAAAAGTGAATTTTGATGATTTGAATATTTTTTTATGTTTTTATTAAAAACTTAATGTGTCTAAATTAACAGTTGATGTTTAATGATTATAACTGATGTGTAAACTTTAGCTATCTATCTCTTGTTTAATTAGTCTCTATTCCCCAGAATAAGATACAGCGACTACGCAGGTGGTCATTTGGGAATCCCCCTTTATATATTGTGGAGCTACAGTGGGCCAGATAGCCAAGAAGGTCGGACCCTGCTTGGGTTTTGAGGAGCACACCTTTTATTTGTTGTTTTGCTCTGCTGCTGGCTTCTTCCGTGTGTAGTGCAGGACCTTCCAGTCTTCCTACTTCTGATCAGTCCGACAGTCGCTTCAGAAACCGTGATCCTGCAGGAACCACCAGGAACGTCCGCCTCAGCTACAGCTCCCTCTCCGTTTTAAGGTACTGTGCAAATTCGGTTGTCTGTTTCGTTCAACCACGGTGAAAGTGTTTGAAATCTTTCTCCAATCCGAGGGCTTGTCCTTCTCTTCTCCTTGATCTAACTTTTCTACCAACCAACCTCATCCAGAATCTGTGCCACGAACTTTACCGCGAACTACTCTGAACTGTGTGATCTTGAGCAAAAGACTTTTGACCCATTGAATTTTGCCCTAAGCCTTTTCTAACTGATCTCCTCACTGTAGTCTCTCTTGTTCAAATTGCCCAGAGTACTTACCTGTTGGTGTTGCCTACTTTCTATTAACTTTGTCTTTCCCTCCCTTTTAAATTGCTGGAGTGCCATTTTGCTTCCACTTCATTTTGTGAGTTTAACTTGTCTGGAATTTAAGGGAAGTGGTGTGGTGTATTTATGATCGTGATTTTTAACTTGCTTAGAATAGTGAAATGTTATACAACTGTTGAGTATATAAATATATATTCTTTTACTTAGAAACCTTGAGTCAGTGTTTACCTGAATCATAGAAATTGCTGTCCTTTGTGTTACTGTTTGTACTGCTCACTTACTCTTGAGATACGTCTGGCTGCTCCGCTACTGCTACCACTATAACTGTGTAGTACAGGCTTGTACCAAAGGTGAAATTGTACTGTCACTTGTCGTCTTAATTGTGTGTAGTGTTCCCAAAGGGTACTGCATATAATTCTGCCTAACAAGGTCAACTACTCTAAATCAGCGGCCTTAGCTATTAATATCACGCAAAAGCACAGAGCGGCGCTTGCAACTAAACACACCGTCCCATGGGCCAAATCTCACATCAACTACCTGGAGGTACAAGTCCCAAACAAAATAGAGCAAACATGATCTAATTTTCCACAGCTATCCAGGGAAATGCACAACAACCTAGAGCACTGGCAAAACAAGAGGTTTCCTGGCATGTGAGAATAACAGCCGTAAAAATGAACATAGTCCCAAGAATAATGTACCACTGCTTAGCCCTCCCAGTCTTTATCCCTGAGAGGGAACTCCAGAGGCTGCAAAAAAGTATATTGAAATTCGTATGGGGTACGAAAAAACCATGAATAGCCAAGCAGATCATGCACCGAGGCACTAACAAGGGCGGGCTGGGGGTTCCGAATGTATCTAGATACTGCCGAGCAGCGCAAATCTCACAAGCCTTTGCGTGGAAAACAACCACCAACGCACCCCGCTGGAAACAACTAGAGCAAGCCCAGAGCCCAGCCCCGCTAGCGACCCTCCCACACATCACAACACCTCCTAGCACCCCAAACTCAGGCCCACTAACTACCAAAAACATGATAGAAAGTTGGAGAAAGACAGCCCGCAAATGGGAATGCAAGGGCAACCTGGGCCCCTTATCCCTGATTTGGTACAACCCTGACTTCTCCCTGTTAGGCAGAATCATATGCAGTACCCTTGGGAACACTACACACAATTAAGACTAATTTCACCTTTGGTACGAGCCCGTACTACACATTAATGTGGTAGCGGTGGCTGAGCAGCCAGACTTATCTCAAGAGTAAAGTGAGTACAACAGATTACACAAAGGACCAACAAACACAGTGATTCAAACAAACACTTACTCAAGGTTTCTTGGTAAATGAATATACATTTATTTACACAGTCATTTGGAAAACATTCCACTAGTAAGAGCAGCTCAATATCACAGTCTAATATACTACAATACACAACGAATCAGATCCTGAAGTGGGAGCAAAATGGCACTTCAGTTACTTTAAAAAAGGGTATAAAGACAAGGTTATAAGAATCAACAGCACAAATACTTTCATAGGCAGAGCAAAGGGTTTCAGTTCACTACAACCAGCAATTCAATTCAATAGGCCTGGGCCAAAGCCAATTGTTCAGAGTCTTGTATAGGATAGCACAGTTCTGGAAGTAAACGGTTAAGTCTTTGCCACAGATCTTAGAAGAATTTGGTCAGACGAAAAGTTAGATGTTGGCTTAGGGAAGGACAAGCCTTCAAAGTCGGGAAAGTTTCACAAACTTTCACTGCGGCTGAACAGAGTTCTGCACAACACTTGCACAGTACCTTGTAAGTGAAGAAAAGTTGTAGCTGAGGCAGTTGTTCCTGGCAGTTCATGCAGATCTCGCTGTTCCTGAGCTTCAGTCGTGGGGACAAGAAGGAGGACACCGGGAGGTTCTTGCACTGCCCAGCGAAGAGGCCACAAGCTTGGCAAAAAGTCGGTTTAAGGTGTGAGTGACTTAAAGTCCATAAGAAGGTTTCCTTCCCCCTGGCTATCTGGTTTTCAACAGCACTCTGAAGAAAATTCGACCAGGTTGGGGACGGTGTCCAGGTTGCTTAGGAGTTGGTTGTTCCTACCAAACGCAAGGGAAGAAGTTAACCTTGAAGGGCTTCTCTATTGATGGAGTGTCAGGCAATTCGAACCTGCAGCAGGGCTTCACCGGTGGACCAGGAGTTGCAGCAGTCGTCTTCCTTCAGCTCGTCTTCGGTTCTTTCGTTCCAGTGGTCGACTCTGCTTTCCAAGTCCCAGAGACCTGCCTTTAAACAGTTTTCCCCCATTCATTCCAGCCTGGTTGTCATTCACGCAGCAGGGTGGCTGTCCTTGCCCGACAGCCAGCCGGCCAATCACGCCATAGTGCATTCAGGTCTCCTAGGAGACTAAGCACAGGGAGTTTCGGGCACCTCCCTCACATCCTGTCCACCCCAGACACTCAGCAGTGAAGCCCGCCAATGGCCAACGTACAATGGGGCCAAACCTGGTTTGGCGCGCCGAAACAAACACAAGAAGGACCTTTCCAAAAACAAATGGTGAAAAAAGTTGACCGGAGTCTGATTTTTACAGATAGGTCTTGGGCGCCATATTGGAAAACATGGCTGACCCGATTTATAGCTACCGGTGTTCGCGGTCGGGAAAAATCATGGTAGTTTGTTTAATACCACTGCCACCAGCCATTTCAAGTGGGAAAGGGTAACATTTGACTGTTACATGAGTGTTTAGACTCAGGGGAAGCTAGGCAACCCCTCCAGCACTCTATAGGAAGATAGGGTTACTGGGTCTGTAAATTTAAAAAGACTAGTAAAGTCAATTTAACTTTACATGCTTTGGGAGACAGTAGCCAGTCCCAGAGAAGGTATTTAAACCTTGGGGAGTCTGAAAGACACCCCTGTGCCACTGCACTGAGGGTGCTGTGTGACACACAGAAAAAGATGATGCCTATGGACTTATTTTAAAACTTCATAACCAAGGAACGCAATAATAAAACACACATCAAAATACATGGAAGAGTGGGACACACTCTTCCCAGGTGAACAATCAAATCCTAAAAATCTAGCAACGTTTCTGGGGGTCTCAAAAGGTAAGGGAAATTAGCACATTCTTGAGAATTCTCCCTAACACTCGTCCCCCCCAGAGTAAGCGACAGGCAGATTTAATCCTCTCCTGGATGAATCTCTTTACTTCAGTCTGTCAAACATCCTAGAGAGACCATCAGCATTTTGGTGGTGACACCCAGACCTGTGTTCACTGGAAAAATCAAACCCTTGCAGGCTGATTGACCATCTCAGTATTTTAGGGTTTTCCCCCTTCATTTGCATCAACCATCTCAAAGGTTGGTGGTCAGTCTGAATCACAAAAGTAGATCCATACAAGTATGGTCTAAACTTCTTCAGTGACCGCACAATAGCAAAACATTCTCTTTCAATGGTTGCCCACCTTGTCTCAGGTTCCTTCAGCTTCCTGCTGATGAAGCAAATGGGGTGCTCCCTACCTATCTCATCCAGCTGACTTAGAACTGCACCTATACCTGTATTTGAAGCATCTGTCTGCACAATGAAGGTTTGGTTATAGTCAGGAGCTCTTAGGACTGGAGCTTGACAAAGGGCTTTCTTTAGGCCTTCAAATGCTTGAGTGCACTCCTCATTCCACCTGATCTTCTTAGGAAATGTGGGTGTGGAGATTACATTCAAGGGAGAAACTATGGTCCCAAAGTTCTCTATGAAGTTCCTATAGTAACTAGTGAGGCCTCTGAAGGCTCTCACCAGGGTTTGAGTAGTAGGGATGGCCCAGTTTTGTACAGCTTGTACTTTGCTAGGCAATGGCCTGATTTCACATCCTCCTACCTCATGTCCAAGGTAGACCACTTTGCTCTGACCAATTTGACACTTACTTGCCTTTATGGTCAGATGGGCCTGCTCAAGAGCCTGCAGAAAATATCCTAAATGGTCAACATGTTCTTTCCAAGTAGGGCTGAACACTGCAATGTCATCCAAGTATGCCATGCAGAAGTCCTCCATCCCATTCAGAACTTGATTAAACATTCCTTTGGAATGTAGCAGGTGCATTCTTTACTCCAAAAGGCATTACCTTAACCCTTTAAGTGCCATGGGTTTTTCCCCCCAGTTCCAAGGCCTTTTTTGGTGATTTTGGTATGTCGCCATTCATGCCTTGTAATGTTTTTGTTACATGAGATATCTTGGCCAAATTTGGCCTCCCACATGTAGTCCGTCGTAACGCCACCCAAGAATCCTAGGTTGCTGTAGGGAGGTGAGAGAAAATAACCAAAAAGGGGGAAAATGTGTTTTTTCAAAAAATGCAAATAAAATGATGTACAAAGAAGCCTGTGGTTTTTTCCTTGTAAGAGCTAGGAACAAATGGTTTGCTGTGCTGAATTCCCCAATTTCCTGGCTTTCAAGAACAAGTTGAGTGGAAACAAAAATAAATTCTTTTGATGTGGTTATCAACCGTTTTGTGAGAGGTAGGCGATTTTGGCAATTTTTGCCAATTGGACATGCATGGAAGGAATGGAAGAAAAGGGTAGGAAAGCCAAATTGGAGGACAGAAAGGCATACATTTCTGAAAAGTAGACAAAATTCTAAGTTTAGGAAGGGGTGATTTGCACAGGTCGGGCAACAACTAGGTAGGGGAAAAGGCCATAGTTTGGGGAAAAAGCAGGAAAATGACTGAAGAAAAAGGTATGTGGTGGACATGGTTGGCTTGGTACGGCAATGGCTTCTATGAATTTTGAGAAAAACAATGCTTCGCTACATTCCCCTGACTCTTTCAGTTAGGAAAACACACATTTTTTGTAGTGTTTCACAAAACAAGCAATACCACAAGCCAAACACTGAGCCATGGTACACAGGAGTTTTATGCTTACGGCCTGACCAGACATACTTAGCATGAGTAAATCAGGAAAACCAATCTGGTGAGGAACAGCAAGCATACATTTTTTGAAAGAGCACAGGCAGACCTTTTCAAGGGTAGGTGACTTGTCCAGGTTACAAAAGTGTATGGTGCCTAAAGAAGCGACTAAATGTAGGGCACATTTGGGAAATTAAAAGGTTGTGTGACAAAGGGCACCAGCAAATGGGTCGAAACATTATGAAAACCACACAAACACAACAAATGTCATACCTTCCCGCGTTTCCACAGGTCTCCCAATGAAAACGGTACCTCACATGTGTGGGTGTACCTACCTGGGCACCAAGGGGAAAGCCGAAAACATCCCCAACCCCAAGTCTTTTCAGACAGCTGAATTTCACGTTTTTCCAGACGGGCACAACTCCCCTTGGCGCAGAGGGGCACATTGGTGTGCCAATCTGGCCACAGGGTGCCCAAAACCTACTGCCCCACCAACTGGGGGGCCTGTCCCACAGTTTTTGGTGGCCCTCTCCCCCCTCACCCCAAATGGGTGGCGGGGGCACCTTATGCAGGCCTCCCTGGGCCTCCTACAAACGGCTGCGTGAGGTACACCCCACCTCCATTTGGGGTGGGGGGGTGAGGGCCATCAAAAATTGTGGGACAGGCCCCCAGTGGGTGGGGCAGTAGGTTTTGGGCACCCTGGGGCCAGATTGGCACACCAATATGCCCCTCTGCGCCAAGGCAAGTTTGGTAAACAAAGAAAAAAATTTAAAATGGCATGCTGCACTTTGGGGGGGGAGGGGGGCTGAGGGGCACCCTACAATGCTGGGGAATTTTGTAATGTGAAGGGTGGTGGTAACCCAACTCCCCTTGGCGCAGAGGGGCACATTGGTGTGCCAAACAGGCCCCAGCGTGCCCAACCCTTACTGCCCCATTTTTGGTGGCCCTCTCCCCCCTCACCCCAAATGGGTGGTGGGTGCACCTCATGCAGGCTGTGATGTGTGATGAATCGATGAGGGCAGGCCTACGCATAGTGACGCAGCTGTTAATACATGCAAGGAAAGACACGGGCACACTGCTTTAGAGTCAGAACCGTAACTGCCGTAATCACATTGTGTACATCACATTCCTTACCAACTTTTTAGATCACAAATCAAACAATAATGAAGATCAACATTCAAACAGAAATACTTAATACTAAGAAAACTTTTAGAAGACTTGTTCAGGAATACAACATTTGTATTGACGCCAAGCTTTTCATAATACAATAACATAGTCTTTGGCTTCAGTTGTCTTCAATGTTTTCTTCTTCAATTACCACCGTGACCCCATGTGAATGCTGTTAAGGACATAGTCTTTCAGTCTTGTCGACGGTGGTGGTTGTCTCCTTAATGTATACCTTGCGTTCCTCTCTCGCATGGGAGAGTGAGGCATATCTTCATGTCTTCCTTCATTTCTCAAGCAGACTGGAGAATTGTAGCTCATCTTGTCACTTTGTTCTTCCTGCGGGTTATTGGTTTGTGTTGGTTGATTTTCAGTGACATTACTTTCTCTTTTTCTTTCCTCTCAGAGGATTGGTGGTGTTTTTTGGAAATGGGAAACATTTCTTGACACTTACTCCTGCCCTCGCGTGGCTGACACAAGGCCATGTCGCCGTTGAGTTACTGTCTATGGTTCTGACTCATATGGTAGTGACATTTTTCATTTTCTATTTCGTGTTTTCACTAGCACTGTGTCACCAACTTGTATTTTACTGTCTTTCGCTCTCCTGGTCAAGTCTTCTTTTGCATTATGTAACCGTCTTCTTGACTCAATAATGTCCAAGTCAACTGAGTGTGGTTTCCAAGAGTGATGTAAAGGCAAACCTCCTTGGATGGGAACTTGAAACATCAGGTCTGCTGGACTGACGTGTGTGGAAGAGTGTGGCGTGAGACGATACGTGCGTAGAAATCTGTAAAGTTCAGGAAGCCACTTACGGCCTTTGTCTTTTGCAATTTGGACAACTTTATTGATAGATGCCATGAAACGTTCTACATCTCCATTTGCTTGAGGCCAGTATGGCGTAATGTGATGATGGCGTATTCCTGTTTCTTTTACAAAGCGGTGAAATTCTTTACTTGTAAATGGTGGCCCATTATCACTTCTAATCGCTGAAGGAATTCCATGTGTAGCAAACATTTTTTCTAGAGCTGTGGTGACTTCTTCTGTTTCTGTAGAGTGTACCAGTTCTATTTCAGGATATCTAGTGTGCTCATCAATTGCTACTAATAAGTAGGCTTCATTGGCAACCGTGTAAAAGTCAATACTGATGGACTCCCGACTGCGAGTGCTTCTTGATAGATTTTTCATGGGTTCTGGCGGTCCTGGATGACGAGAAGATCGGCAGGCACTGCAAGATTCTACAAGGGCTACAACTTTTTGTTGCATATGAGGCAGCCAGATACGTGACTTTAAGTGTGCTAAAGTTTTGACAACTCCTTGGTGTCCTTCATGTGCTAGTTGGACTCCTCTATCATGTAGTGATAACGGTAGCACAATTCTATGCCCTTTTAGAATTAGAACTTCTGCTGATAGGGATAACTCATGGCGTATTCCAAATAGTGCCTGCAGGAATTCTTGTGCTGACTGTGTTCTTCCAGCAACTGCTGATAGAAATTTTTTCCATTCTCCTGCTGTTAAAATAGCAGTTTTCACAAGCTGTAGACATGGATCAGCTTCTGTTTCAGACTGAATCTCTTCGAGTGTCATGGTTTTTGGTCTAGCAAGTTCGATGATTTGGCAGACTTGTTCTTCTGTAATTTTTGCTGATTCTCGCTCAGACGCTGTGGCTGCTCGTGGGTGGCGTGATAAGTAATCCGCCGGGTTGTCAGCTCTTGCATGATACTGTACATTTTGATCAAATTGTTGCACTTGCAATAACCACCTTTCGATCCTTGCCGGTGGGTGTGGAGCTGTGCCTCTGAAAATAGGGACGAGTGGTTTATGACCAGTGAGCACAGTTACTGGGTGCCCTAGGATATGTACTTGAAAATGCTTACTTCCCCAGACAATAGCTAGTGCTTCTTTTTCTATTTGAACATAGTTTTTCTCGGCTTGTGTGAGTGCTCTGCTCGCATATGCAATAACATAGACTGTTCCATCTTTGTCTTTTTGCATCAGCACTGCTCCTAATCCTATTGGACTAGCATCCACAAGCAATTCTGTCTTGTGATTAATGTCAAAAAATGCCATTGTTGTATCACTAGAGAGTGACTCTTTTATTTTCTGAAATGCTTGTTCTTCTCTGATGTCCCATTGCCAACCATTTTTTGTTTTTGTAAGTTCTCGTAGGGGAGCAGCAATAGTGGCAAGATCTGGAATGAAATGGCCGCAATACGTTGCCAAGCTTCTTACTTCCGACACAGTTAACGGTGCTTTTGTATTTTTAATGTCATTTACTTTACTGGGATCTGGCAAGACGCCATCCTCATTGAATACATATCCAAAAAAATTCAATGATTTTTTTCCAAACTCACATTTTTCAGCATGGAGCCCTGAATCTTCTAGTCGTTGCAAAGTTGCCGCTAGACGAGTTGTATGTTCTCTTTCTGTTTTTCCATAGACTAGAATATCATCACTAATGTTAGTGACACCTGGTAGATCCTGGAGCACTCGTCGAATTTAATTCTGGAAAATCTCTGCCGCTGATGATATTCCAAAATTGAGGCGACGGTATCGACGAAGCCCTAAATGCGATGAAAATATTGTAATGTAACGTGATTCTTTGGCCAAACGGATCTGATGATAGCCAGACCGAAGATCAAGTTTGCTAAACATAGTTGCACCAGTGAGGTCTACGATCAGTTCATCAATTGTAGGCGTAATATGTCGTTCTCGACCAATAGCTGCATTTGGCAGGCGCATATTGATACAGATGTGTACAGCATTTGGTTGTTTTGGTTTTGCTGTGACTACCATGGGTGAGACCCATGGCGTAGCTCCTGTCGTTTTCTCGATGATTTTCAAATCTTCTAATTTATTCAGTTCAGCTTCCACGGCAGCTCTCATGTGAAAAGGGACCCTCCTGTGTCTCACTGCTTTAGGTTCAATTGTTGGGTCAATATGTAGCTTTACTGACCGGTTTTTCAGGCACCCAATGCCATTGAAAAGTTTTCTGTGTTTCATTAGAAGGGTCTCAATGTTCTCAGGCTGTATCGCAAGATTGAATTGTATTACTTCCAGACATTCAGCCGTAGAGCAGCTGAGTAATGTTTCAATGGCAGCATCTACCACATGGGTTTGAGTTTTGCAACTGGCCCCACGAAGTGTTGTTTTGAAATATCCTGTTACTGGAAGAGGTTTCTTACAACCATAAGCATACACCAAAACTGAACGTCATCTGAGCCTCGGCTGTGGTTTTAGTTTCTCAAATCTGGAAACAGGCATAACATTTACAGTGGCTCCAGTGTCTATCATCTTGGTACTGGAATGTCTTCCACTAGTATTGTACATCGTCGTGACTTAGCACCACTCTGACTATCATTGTTTCCTGGTTTCACAGCTGATATCATATGTGCTTTCTCTCTTCTCTGATGGTAATTCCATTTGGTGTTGCCAGGGGATGTCTCTCTGCTAGATTGACTTTTTTCACTGCTACTAGCACTGTCAGACTCCTCACCTCCAATGGCACGTGCGCGCCCACTTTTGTTTGGCTGGGTCTTTTCTTTTTGTCTATTCCAACGGTGTTGCGGCTTCTCTTGATGCATTGTAGGACCTCGAGTACCTACACCATCTCTGTGTCGTGGGGTCCTCCCCCGACCAGTAGTGTCACTAGTCAACTTCGAACTTAAGCATACTGATGCGTAGTGATTCTCCTTCCCACACTTATGGCATGTGGTGCCATATGCCGGACTTGGCTCGTTTCTGCTGTGCTGTCCACCACACCATATACAGCCTTTCACCCTCTTGTTGGATCGTTTCCTTTGTGGCTTCTGATGTCTCAGGGCATTTACAGTCAGGGAGTTGTCCTTTGTCAGATCAGCATCTAATGGTAGATGGCTTATAATCTGCTCCATCTCTGTCGCGTGTTCCTCTGTCCTTTCACGTAATCGACCATTGTCAGAATAGTGTCAAGCGGGAGATCTTCTTCAGTTAGGACTGCACGCTTTAACTTCTCAGAAGACAGCCCATGTGTGACTTGTTGTCGGACTGCAAACTCCTCATCTGGGAAATCACATGACAAAGCCATCTCTCTCAGCTGACTGTGAAAATCATCTATGCTTTCTTGTGGGCGTTGTCTGGCTTGACTCATCTTGAATCTCTCAAAATCATGACTAGCTTTTGGTTTAAATTTCCTTGTGAGGACGTCTCTAGTAGTAGCGTAGTCATCATCTGTACCTCTGTTTGGTAGAGCATTTAAAATGCGAAGGGCCATTGGGCCTAAGTTAAGCATTAGAAACGCTCTCTTCATCTCTTCATCCTGAATTTTGCGCGTTTGAAGGGAGAGCTTAAACTGTTGCAATCACAATTCCCACCGTAGACCAATGCGGGTCCCAAATGGTTGAAAAGGTTGCATGAAAGTGCCTTGTGCCGTGTCTAACCATGTGCTGGTGTCTGGGTTCCGGCTTTGGTTTTGCAACCTCTGTGGTGTTGTGATGTCATCTGCCATATTTACACTTCTTTTTTTTTCACTTAACAAATGTAATGTGGCTGTGAATAAGTCTGAGAAGTTAAAGTATGTATGTAGCTTTTCTGATGTGCTCTTCACATGAATTGTGTCTCCTTTTGTGCCATGTCTGTGCTTCCGTTTTTTTTTCCTTCTTTTCACTACAATACTGATAAAACTAGATACACAGCATTTGCGTGTGTTGTGCTGTTGCTTCAGCTGGTGGCAATGGGCTTTATACTCTTTTGTTGTATTACTCTCTCTGTATGTGCTCAATCCAGTTTCTGCTATACTGCTACTAGTATTTTGTTTGATTTTGTTTTTACTCAAGCTGTATTTCTTTCTGAGTTTGTGGGTACATTTTCTCAGTAATATCCATAGAAGGGACCCCTTCCTCACTTATATGTTCTTTCTTTTACTTCAGGTGAAATATATTTGTAAAAAAAAAAATTCTCTCAGCCCCTCCCCTCTCACGTTATGTGGGTGTGCCAGAGAGCAGCTGGGGCTGTGTGATCAATCGTCGCCTGGAGCACGTGTGACAGGAAGCGCAGCACTTACTGTCTAAGTCTGCAATGGCGGGCTTAAGACGTCGTTATTCTTTTTTTTTTTTTTCTCCTCACGCTCCCCAACTGCTATGCCCGGCGCGAGCAGCTCAGCGAGCCTGGGCTCTCAGGGGAGCGTGAGTATCTGAGGATTTCTCTCACCAGGTTTACAAGGAATCCCATCGTCCGTCGCCAATGTGATGTGCGATGAATCGATGAGGGCAGGCCTACGCGTAGTGACGCAGCTGTTAATACGTGCAAGGAAAGACACCTAGCCTGATTTGTATCTCACCTGCCTAGTGCTCCTAGCCTGATCTGTATTTTACCTGCCTAGTGCTCCTAGCCTGATTTGTATCTCACCTGCCTAGTGCTCCTAGTCTGATTTGTATTTTACCTGCCTAGTGCCACATGCTACTTCATTTAACGTTATTGCATTTTAACCTATGTGCCTTCTGACTTGGCATTTAGTCACTGTACCATTGAGGTTGCACTCTAGCCATTTCACCTCTGACGATCTTTCATCTAGCCTTTGTGGTTTTGACACTGCATTCAGCCCATGGTAGTACGTGTGCAAAATGATGCTAACTCTAGACTCATCCTGCCTATCTCGCTGGTATCTCCGGATACAGTTCACCACTTGGCAATCACTGTGTATTGCTAAGTATTCACTGGTACTATGCCATATCTGAATGTATGCATATCCCTCGCTGATCTCTGTAGCATTTGTATGTACTTAATAGGCATTTCTAGTCACTGTGATTCCTATATTGTTGGGCTTTTTAAGGGTTGTGGTAATCACCCGACACCCGCTGCCACTATACGCCCATGTCGTCACATGTCCAACACAAACCCTTACCCAGGACCTATTGTCTTACCTTAGTCCGCTAAGCTGCTAGGTATCCACTGTGTCACCCCTCACCCAAGAGCTCCCCACAGAACATTGTGTGACATTAATATTAATTATGCATTGCTCCTTGATTACATACCTACTATGCCCACTACCTGACATCATTATCCTTAAGCCTCACCTTGTCCTCTACCTACTATACACCGTTCTGGCCCCAACCACACTACAACCTGTGCCCACTATGGCCATTCACACTAAACCAGCTACCACAAACACCACAACATCAACGTGCTCACTTGTATCCTGCAACTCGATATTGCATAACCCCTACTTAAATGAGCCAGCCCTGTGGCTACAACACTTCACCACCAAACCTATCCCTAACCAACCATGCCATATGCGCATCAGTAATGCTAGGCTTTGCTCTCGCTTCCATCACCCCTCAAGCACACATATTACTCCAGGGAATTGCATCACCTCTCACGGCTACTCCTCATCATGGCCTGACTCTGCTATGTCCAAACTCACCAAAGATGAACCGCTGCACTCACCTAGTTGCCTATCACCAAGCCAACGGAGTATACCTTGCGCCACTCCAGCCCAGAACCAAAGATTAGCAACCAGATGTCACCACTGGTCCTACCACCTGAACACAGACTGCAGGGTCAACTCTGCCAACCTCACCAAGAACAAGACCTCTACCCCAGTTGCCCCACTATCGGTAGAGGCATCCCCAGCAAACATCCATAACTCCCAAGCCAAACTCAAAGGGGCGCTCATTAACGCCCGCTCTGTCTCCGCTCACGCGTTAGACATCGCTGACTTCATTGTGACTGAAAATCTTGACTTTCTGGCAATCACAGAAACCTGGTTACATGCGGCGTCAGGCCCTGCCCTGACCCTCGCCATTCCAGATAGCTACTCCATCATTAGGTGTGACAGGGACACCAATCAAACTAAGGGGGGTGGATTAGCATTCATATTCAAGAGTTCTCTTAACCTAAGGGTCGCCAACAACCTTCAGCTGCCCTCTGCTGAACTCTGCTGAACTACTCTCGATTAAACTCCCTATCTCACCAAATCACACCGCCTCAGACCTTATCTATCGGCCACCTTGTCCCACCTCCACATTCGTAGAAGATATTTCTTCCATCCTAGCATCCAGCACCAAGCCTAAATCCTAAATTATCATACTTGGTGATCTTAATCTAGGCTAGCTGGACTCGAATGACACTAAAGCCTGTGACGTAGCCAGTGTCCTATCCGACTTTGGCCTTACCCAGCATGTCAATGTACCCACCCATATCAAGGGACGCACACTGGACTGGGTCTCAGACATGAATTGCGCATTAAACCTAATCTCAGTCTTACCATGTGCATGGTCTGACCATCATAAAATAACATTCTCCATCAACTCTTGCCCTCCCGCGGATAAACCCTGTACTGCGCCACCTACACACACGCATAACAAGAAGGCTATCACAACTGAGAAACTACTCCCTCTTATCCTTCCACTACTAAACTCGGTCTCCACTACTTGTGCTGACCCTACCGTCCTGGTAGACACCTACAATCGAGCCCTGCTAAAAGCCTTGCATTCCATTGCCCCACTTAAACAGCGCAAAGAAAAACCATGTAATCACCTGAATTCCTGGTTCTCCCCTCACTTATAAGAACTTCGTAAAGATAAACGTAAAGCTGAGTCTCTTTGGAGACACTCATCTACGCCAGCAAATAAAATCAACCTCCTTTCCATCCCATCTCCTACAAAGAAGCCATACTAGCTGCCAAAAAAGAAGTCTATAACAACAGGATCATACAAGCTCAATCCAATATGAAGGAACTCTTTAAAATTCTTAAGGAATTAGAGTCACCAGCTGCCCCACTGGACATGTGCACCCCTGACACTGAATGGTGCGCTAACATTCAAGTAGCTCTCCTAAACAAGATCACTACACTCCAAACTAAAATCAACACTAAAAAAAATCACCTCCTCGACTCTGCAAGCAGCACCCATTCCTACAACATCCCATCCCCTAATCACTTGTTCAATCCTTTTATCTTCTCTCCTCTCACCATCAGGGAGGTGGAAAATATCATCAAGAAGCTAAAACCATCCAACTGTCAGAGTGACGCCTGCCCAGCACCAATTGTAAAGGAAGCTGCGCCCGAGCTTGCTCCCTTCATCACTTCCTTCATCAACTCCTCCTTTAAATCAGGCACAGTACCAAATAACCTTAAGGATGCCTGGGTAATCCCCTTAATCAAGAAACCTAACTTAGACCCTAGCAACCCCACCAACTATAGGCCTATCACCACAGTACCTTACCTCCTAAAAATCCTGGACCATGCCGTATATCTCCAAATTCAAGATTATCTTGATGAAAACAACCTATTACGATTTAGGCAATCCGGTTTCCGGCCGAGACACGGCACAGAGACAGCCCTAATAGATCTAAAAACGCAAATTGAGGATCTGAAAGACAAGGGCAAACAAGCGCTCCTACTCCTTTTAGACCTTTCCGCCGCCTTCGATCTGGTGGACATTCAAATCCTCTGCCAGCATCTCAAAACGGCCGCCCACTTCTCCGAGGCAGCTACCTCCTGGATCAGCTCATTCCTTGCCAATAGATCCATCAGAGTCTTCTCACCTCTTGCCGCTGCTGACCCAGCGCACAGCCCCTGTGAAGTCCCACAAGGCTCGTGTGTATCACCCACGCTCTATAACGTTTTTACTAAACCACTCTTTGATATTCTTGACCATCTGGGTGTCACCTACACAAGTTATGCGGATGACACCCAGATACTCATCCCTATCACTGGTGATTATGTAACTGACGTTAAAGCTCTAAATGCAGTCTACACCGTTATCCAGGTGTGGATGGCCCACCACGGTCTCTGCCTAAACGATGAGAAAACTGAGTTACTCATCCTAGGCTCTCAGTCCAAACTTTCAAAACTTGACAGCAAATATGACTCCTTCAACATTGATGGTAACATCATCAAGGTCACTAATGTCACTAAAACCCTCGGAATGTACCTAGATTCCACCCTCTCTCTCACCAGACAAACCAACTCAGTAGTCTCTGCATCTGCATATACGTGCAAACTAATCACTGCTTGCCGTCCCTTCTTAACTATGGACAACTGCTTAATCCTTGCTAGAACCCTCATCTTATCCAAAATCGACTACTGTAATGCCCTCTACTTGGGAACGAGTCAAAGAAACATTGACAGACTTCAGATAACTCAGAATAACGCCATCAGGGCTGCTCTCAACATACCCAGGCGCGCACGCATCGCATCCACTAGACGCAACATACGTTGGCTTCCCATTTCACAGCGTATCGCTCTCAAAACACTTGTTCTAAGCCACAAAGCGCAGAACAATGCAGAACCGTCCTACTTGACAGCACGCTTCACTCAACACACAGCCTCCAGACCTCTAAGATCTGCACAAGCACACACACTCATCATCCCTAACTTCAAGCTACAGACTGACAGAGGTTCAAGCTTCCCAGTCCTGGCAGCAAAGCTCTGGAATTCCCTACCCAATGATCTCAGGAATGTCCCCTCTCCTCAATCCTTCAAAAACAGAGTAAAACGATGGCTCCATGAGCAAGATGAAGCTTTGGCTACCCTTTGGTAACATCTATTGCATGCTGTGCCCCCACAATCACCTCTGTATATATTGAGACTACTGACCATCTTGTAAATGTATGTATATATCCTTGCTCTATGTATATATATTATGTAATATGTAACTGCCCTCTGTAACTTTCACTGTAACCTTTCCAAACATGCGTCCTGATGCCCGTGGGCAGGCTGCGCAATATAAATAAAATAAATACAAAATACAAAATACACGGGCACACTGCTTTAGAGTCAGAGCCGGAACTGCCGTAAGGCAGGCTCCGTGGTTATGTTTATTCAGATGTCCAAGTGACTGTGGTCACGTGTACATCACACAGGCCTCCCTGGGCCTCCTACAAACAGCTGCGTGAGGTACACCCCCCCCTCTATTTGGGGTGGGGAGGCACCAGAAATTGTGGGACAGGCCCCCAGTGGGTGGGGCAGTAAGGTTTGGGCGCCCTGTGGCCACATTGGCACACCAATGTGCTCCTCTGCGCCAAGGGGAGTTGGGGTTACCAAAGGAAAAAAGTGAAAATGGTGGAACGCATTTTAGCGGGGGGTTGTGGGGCACCCCAAAGCGACAGGGAATTTTCAGATGGGACGGTGGCTGACCCCATCCCCGCCCACCAGCAATGGAGTAGGGGCCATGTCATGCAGCCCTCCCTGGGCCCAGCTATCTGCTCCTAGGAAGGGACACCTGAGCCCAGGGAGGAGTGCAGGACAGCCCCCACTTATCTGCCCGCAGGGAGGGCTACATGAGATGTGCCGCCCCTCCAATTGGGGTGGGGGTGGAGAGGTGCACCCCCCTTCACCTTATGAAATTCCCCAGCGGTGTAGGGTGCCCCTTAGCCCCTCTAATGTGCAGCCTGCCATTTTCAATAATTTTATTTGTTTACCAAACTTACCTTGGCGCAGAGGGGCACACTGGTGTGCCAATCTGGCCCCAGGGTGCCCAAACCTTACTGCCCCATCGACTGGGGGCCTGACCCACAATTTCTGGTGTCCCCCCCACCCCAATTGGAGGGGGGGTGTAGCTCACGCAGTTCGTTTGTAGGAGGCCCAGGGAGGCCTGCATGAGGTGCTCTGGCCACCCATTTGGGGTGAGGGGGGAGAGGGCCACCAGAAATTGTGGGTCAGGCCCCCCCTTTCACGGGGGCAAAAGAAATCCCTGGTGTCTAGGCCCCCCACACCCCAAGCCCCATCCCCGTTGCATTTCCTTTTTGATGATCAGCCATCTGACCCCAGGGTCTGCACATATGTGCCCCCATGCTTTGGGGGCAGGGGGGAGAGGGCTGCTTACTGTAAGCAGCCCCCACCTTTCCCCCACATTCAAAGACATCCCTGGTGTCTAGTGGGCATTGCTGGGCACGGATCGAGCGCTCTGCCCCCTATCCGCGCCCAGCAATGCTTTCACAAAAGGTGTCATTGGAAAGGGGAGAATCTGTTTGCCAATAGCCTGAAGTGAGATAAAATTTACTGAGGTACTTGGCTGAACCAAGTTTGTCCACCAGTTGATTGATTGATTGATATTGTATTTCTATCGCGCTCGTACACAAGTGTTTCAGAGCGCGACAAGGCAAGAGAGGGGAACAGGGGAGAACAAAACAGCAATCTTACTAGGCTCAGTGACATTGAGAACGCGCAAGTGCGTGGGAGAGGGGGGAGGGGAAAAGTGCATGGAAGGGGAGAGGTGGAATGTGCAAAGTAGAGGAGAAACAGATAAATAACAATAAATAAATAATAAAGGCAACAAACAGTGGTAATGCAGCCAGCAATTTGCAAGTGCCAGGTTTAAGGCAGCAGACAGGTAGGTCTGATAAGTGCAGGAAGAAAAAGGCGGGGCTGTATGGGTACAGATACAGACCCCAGTGCAAGGGGTGGCCCAGAGGCAGTGCGGGAGGGGGGCAGGATGAGCAGGTACCTGGGCCCAAAGGACAGAGGGTGGCCAGGTGCATGGTGCCAAGAAAGAACAGATCAGCAGGGGAGAGGGGGAGCAAAGGCAGAAGAAAAGAGGAAGGTCTTGAGGTGCTTCCGGAATTGGAGATGGTTCTCCTCAAGTTTTAGAGTGGCATGGAGGCTGTTCCAGAGGGAGGCACTAGCCGAAGACAGAGATCTACCCCGAACTCGTTTCTTAGAAAAACGACTGACCCTGAGGGAGTTGGAAGTAGAGGAGCGAAGAGCTCGAGAGGGGAGGTATTTGCGGAGGGATAGCTGAAGGTATTTTGGACCCAGGCCCCAGAAAGCCTTGTGGACAATGCAGAGGGTTTTGAATGTAATTCTTGCATTAACTGGGAGCCAGTGGAGAGATTTCAGAGCTGGAGAGATACGATCCCAGGGCTTGAGGCCAAGGACAAGTCTCGCAGTCCTGTTCTGGATTAGTTGCAGAGGGCGGAGAGTAGAGGCAGGTAGATTCAGAAAGAGGCTGTTACAATAGTCCAAGCTAGATAGAACCAGAGCTTGGGATACCATGATCTTCTGGGGGAAGGAGAGGAAAGGCAGAGTACCTCTGAGGAGGTGCAGTCGGAAATTGGACTTTTTAGAGACCTCAGAGATGTGGTTGGAGAAGGAAAGGGAGGAGTCAAAGATGACCCTGAGGTTCTTAGCCTCGCAGGTGGGGGTAGGAGGAGGGCCAAGGGAGGCCGGCCAGATAGTGAGGGGAAAGGATGGTGAAGGTGTGCCGATGAGGAGGATCTCCGCCTTGCTGGCATTCAGACAAAGATCATTGGTGGCACACCAATCTTGAATGGCAGTTATGCAATCAGAGATGAGAGAGGGAGAAGAGGTGGCAGAGGGCAGCCTGAAAATGAGTTGAGTGTCGTCAGCGTAGCACTGGAAATTTGAACACCACAGGTAGAGAGGAAGATAGAGGAAAGGAAGGACCCAAGTTGGACCCAAGTTCATCTGTCCTTGGTAAAGGGTGGCCATCAGTCTTGGTGACTGCATTAAAAGCTCTATAGTCCACACAGAATCTCAACTTCTTGGATCCTGCCTTTGGCACTAGTACAACTGGACTTGACCATGGGCTTGTAGATGGCTCTATTACCCCGAGATCAAGCATCTTGTTGACCTCCTCCTTTATGAGGGTTCTTACATGGTATCACATCCTGTAACCTCTGCTTTTGACAGGTAAACAGTCACCAGTGAGAATATTATGCTGGCCCCAAGGGGTCAAGCCTGGTGATAGTGAAAACAGGGAGGCAAACTGATTTAACAGAAACATGCACTCCTCCTGTTGTTCAGGTGTCAGATTAGAAGAGAGATTGACTCCTTCTATTTTCTCATCTAAAGGCTGGCCTCTGAGTAGGTCAGGTAGAGGTTCACTCTCCTCCTCCTCTTGAGCTGAAGCCAGAAGCAAAGCTCCTACTTCTGGTCTTGCGATATAAGCTTTTAGACGGTTGGTGTGAAAGACTCCGGGAGCCTCCTTAGGATTGCCTAAATCCAACAGATAGTTGACCTCTCCAAGTTTTCCCACAACCTTGAAGGGTCCTTTTCACTTGTCCTGTAAGGCCCTCTGCCTTGAAGGAACCATAACTAAAACTTGCTGGTCTTGAGT
The DNA here is from genome assembly GCF_040938575.1 of Ambystoma mexicanum. Lineage (NCBI taxonomy): Eukaryota > Metazoa > Chordata > Amphibia > Caudata > Ambystomatidae > Ambystoma > Ambystoma mexicanum. The sequence continues at coordinate 401,899,198 of NC_090930.1, read as the reverse complement.
AAACTCACTATTCTCAAATTGGCTTAATTCACAGTGGGGGATTCACAACTTCTTACTCCATGGAGAAGTCTTTATATTATACCAAAAAAAATTAAATAACTCAAAAGTGCCTAACTAAATGGATATCCTGTCTGGCAGTCAATACCATTCCATATTTTTCATTGTCATATACTTCAAATTGTATTAATCACACACAATACAATTTAATAAAAACAATCATAAAAAATGATCATATCACATAAAACAAGTAAAAAACAGCACAAGTGTATCTATATAAGTGGGTCCTAATAATATGATTTCTCTTAGGTCAAAACAAGTGTAACACGGATCCTTATGCCACAGAGAATTCTGGCTATTTCATATTATTTTCATGGCCTTTGGACTAGGGTCCAGGCCTTCCTCTCCCCCAAGGTCCAAATGGACCCAGTCCTGGCGCCTCTGGCGCCAGGCTCATGGAAAAATTTGCTTTGCACACTCTGTGCCTAGGGCACGTGCCTCAGGGCCGGGCGTGGCCATAGAACATCATTGGAAGGTACGTGCAAGAGTCCCTGCGAGGGGCAAGGTAGAGCCACAGGGCGGGGCTAAAGGGAGGGGCCAGGGCCAGCCTATTTAAGGCCAACCCACCCACATGCCTCCGCTTCGCGTTATTCTTCTTTCAGCAGCGTAACGCTTACCACTGTCCTTACCTGTTCTTCATCTCGTCGTGCATCCACTTCATTCCAGCTGCTCCATCGCTGAAGACCATTTTACCTGGATCCTGCTGCTTCATCGCGGAAGGCGAATCTTACCAGATTCCAGCTACTCCATCGCGAAAGGTGCATCTTACCCGATTCCAGCTACTCCATCGCTGAAGGCGCCTCTTACCTGAATCCAGCTACTCCATCGCTGAAGGCGCACCTTACCTGATTTCAGCCGCTCCATCGATGTGTGCGCATCTTACCTGCATCCCATCGCTATCAGAGTCGTAGCCTTTTCTTACCTGATCCGGGAGTCCAGCAACGGGGGAGCTCCACTTCTTTTCTTCATCTTCGCGGGTCTTTCATCCTGCAGCCACTGAGCTGCTCCCGAGCATCCAGACTCCGCTCTACGCCACCAGTCTTCTCCTGCAAGGGAAAAAGAACACAACAGGTTAGAAGCCATATAAATAACGAAGGCTTGGGCGTGCCATACCTGAGTCTAGAGTTCCATTATAAAGGCCAACTTACCAGCTAATTCGGGAGCTCCATCATCTTCAGGGAATCCCCGGACTCGCTCCACGACTCTGATCTGCCATCTACACACCTATTGGGAAGAGATAGGACATTGCAAGAATTACTATTAATAATCAAGGCAAAAGACATTATAATATAACAAACATTAATCATAACCAAAAGACTTACCTTCTAAGTGGATTGTTTGCAGCCGGTCTGGATCACCACTTCCACGGACTAGTGAAGCAACTAGGTCCACTCTATGCGCCCCTGCTACAAGAAGCAGGATGGAGAGCTTCGTGTTACAAAACCACAAGTGAGCTTGCATGGGAAAATGCTTGTGCACTTCATTTTGGAACAAGATGGTCGAGGGAATTAACGACACCACCACACCATGCTCATTGCCTCCCATCTTCGCTATGGGGAAATACCAGCGTCCAGAACAGCAGGCTCAGCAGCAGCTGGGGGAGAGAGTCTATCCAGGGGAACCAAGTCGAGGGAGGGCTCCAACCGTGCCCCAACGCCCCCGCAGAGACCAGGTGAGCATGACCATTATTTACTGTACTCAATAGGTTCCCAACTTGTACAAGTTTCTGTCCCTTAAACACAAAAAATGTAGGACATTCTTCAGGGGTATAAAATGTCTTGTGTCGATTCTGTTCAAAATAGCTCTGAAATCCGCTAGAGGGATCTTCTAACAGTGAGGGGGCACCTTGTAGATCAAAACGGAGGCACTAATTAGTACTAAGTACCACTATGTTGGTCTCTTTACTTTAACCATTTCACAACCCTAATCCCCAAGGGTAAACAGGATGTTATTAATCACATACCTCTCTGTCTCGTGGGATATTTGTCCCGCAGTCTCTTAAAACTTTGCATGGTTTATAATCGGCAGGTTCCAATTGATTGCTGAATTCTTGCCTCTGTTTCCTCTATCTCCCAACCTAATGCACAACAGGTAATCATACTTAGATTCTAAACGTGTCTAAAATACCTACTTTTCTAGCTCAGTTAAAAAAAGGCACATTTTTACCCAACGTTTAGCTGGGTCATCAATTATCTCATCCACATTCGTAAAACGCCTGTTGGAAGGTACTAGTCTGGAGTAATACAATGTAATTCTATAAAGATTCTTGTTTTCTGTAAATTAAATTAAACAGACGGACCAAAATTGGGTCAAATTGAGTGCATGCTGGGATAATAACACACTAAGGTAAATATCCCAGACTAATACACTTACTTGTGTATGTAAATGGTTTTCACCACTCTCTTCCTCTGGTTCAGCCAGTGAGACACTGTGCAATCCAGGCACAACAATATTTTTTAAATATATCAATTAAACAGACAGACCAAAAATGGGTCAACTTGAGTGCATGCTGGGATAACAACACACTAAAATAAATATCCCAAACTAATACACTTACTTGTGTATGTAAATGGTTTTCACCACTCTCTTCATCTGGTTCAGCCAGTGAGACAATGTGCAGTCCAGGCACAACAATATTCTTTAAATCTATAAATGTAAAGAGACCACACCTATAGGTCAATACAATAATGAGTATCCACACTATCCTTTTACATATATCTTAAAGTGTCCTCTAAAACCCACGTTTGCACTCCTTGCTCTTTTCTCCCCAAATCTCCTTACGAAGAACTCATTCTGATTACAGAAGAGGCCCGCGATTGTAAATGTGGCACTTTTTGTGACGTCACCGCGTAATCGCGTTGTGACATCATCACGTGCATGACGTAACGTAAAAAAACGTCTGATGTGATGGCATCATTACGCTTCCGGCATCGGAACATTTGGGAACTATAGTTCGGAGATGGCTGGACTCAGGGGTTCAAAAGGAGCCAGCACAACAAAGTAAAACCCAATTCCTAGTACTATAGAATGAAGTACAATATAAAATCACTTGAATAAGTAATCCTGCTCCATTTCAATTTATATCTAATATCAGTGTGGTCCTGTGTTCCAACTCCCACTGCATATTAAAGATAAAACTTAGTTCTATTTTGGCTAGCCTAGGGGGACTGAAAAGAACTGAAAGGTATGCATATAGACTTTCTTCTTTACAGAGAAGTGTGCAACCTATGTATCATGCAGGGAAACACCCAACTCCCAATGTACAGCTATCGTCTGATAGGACACATCAATGTAGATCTTATATTTCATCCCCAAATGGCATGCTATAATAACATTGGTTCCTTCTTTTGATGTAATCCATGGTTATATGGAAACAAGTTCTTCTTTAAACATTACTTAATGGCCTATTCCTCATTTCCAATACTGCCTTTCGGAGGACTTGAACTGTCATACATAACTGCGCAGATGATTAGTAAGAAATGTCCATCATACAAAGAATCTTATCCTCATCATGGAAGTGCCAATTCTTGCATCTTATTAGTTTGTTCAGTCAAACCATATACAAAAAGATGTGCAACTAAGGTCTCTACATGTGACCCATAAAAGTCAAGTCAAACCCTACTCCATAAGGTATTGAATGATATTTACAACACAGTTCCTATTGTCCAAGGATGATCGAGCATCTATACATGCATTATGCCATTCCATGTTCTCGTTAAGATCTTGGATATGGCTTTTTGTCAGGAAAATCAATTTTTGTTCCAAATGTAACCATTTTTTGTTGATCTCTACTTGTGAACGCCCTTTAATTTGTTTGACGATCACCCATTCAAAGTCATTAAAACCATGTTTGCTTTCTAAAAAATGTTTAACAAGGGGAGCCTGTTCTGCTTTGTTCTTTATACTACTTTTGTGCTCGATCATCCTTGTCTTACATTTTCTGTTTGTCTTGCCTATATAGATCATCTGACCAGGACATGTAATTAAGTAAATTACATTACTAGTGTTGCAATTAGTCTGCTCGCTGCGTTTCCACACTTTCTCAAATCCCAGATCTACATTCTGAGTTTTTTTCGTTTGGGTACACATAACACAGTTGCGACACAAGTACTGCCCTAATACCGGAGGGAGGCCTCATAAGTTGGTCTGTTGGTGTTTACTCCTTTTGTTGACTACATCATTCTTCATAACTAGATTTCGTACAGTGGTACTCTTCTTAAAAGCTACAAGCGGTCTACCCACTTCTTTTGTCATGATTGTTTTCCAGTTTCTATTGATGATACTTTTGATTTTATATGATAGATTACTGAATCTATTAACAAACACGAGAGTTGTCTCTTTAATCTTTTCCTCTCCTTGTATTTGTTTATCCAATAGAGCTTCTCGGTTATTGTTAAATGCTCTTTTGGCTGCTCTCTTAACCATGGGTGCAGGGTACCCTCGATGGACCAATTTGTCGATTAGGTTATTTGCTCCATTTTCATAAGATTTGTTAGTGCTGCTGTTCTTCTTCAAACGCAAAAAAAATTGTCCAAAAGGCAGATTGTTTTTCACATGCTGGGCATGATGACGGCTAAAGTGCAACATTGTAGTCTTATCAGTATTTTTAGTGTATGGCCTTATCAAAAAAGATCCTTGATCATGATATATACAAATATCTAAATAGTGTACCTGTTCATTACTGATGTTGCTGGTGAACTTAAGGTACCTATTTTGTTTATTTAACCAATTCACAAAACATTGAGCTTCTTCTTCATTACTTTTCCATATGACTAAGACGTCATCTATATAACACAGCCAACAAACTATATTGTTTTGGAATGGGTTTAAATTAGTGTACACTACCGTTTCCTCGAACATGTTAACATATGGATTGGCCACATTGGGGGCCATGGCTGCCCCCATCGCTGTTCCTGCAATCTGTTTGTAAAATTGACCCATAAACTGGAAGAAGTTATTTGTAAGGGCCATTTCAGTGCACCATTTTATAAAAGAATTAGACACTGGATGTTGATCTTCTCGCATAAGTAGGGTCTCCACCACTACCTCTAATGTTGCTAGTTGAGGTATGTTGGTATAAAGAGCTTGGATATCTAAGCACATCAACAGGTTTTCATTGGGATTACATGCATTGCCTTCAATCCTATTGATGGCATCCGTAGTGTCCTTTATATAGCTCATCATGTTAGGAACACAGTGTCTCAAATAGTAATCCACAAATTTGGAAAGGGGCTCCAACAAGGAGTTAACTCCCAAGACAATAGGTCTGCCAGGGGGTTTCACCAGATTCTTATGTATTTTATGGAGAATGTAGAATACAGGTATTCAACCATTCTCTCTAATCAAGTACTCTCCTTCTTGTTTGCTGATCATATGCAGATCAACTGCTCTAGTAACCTTCTCCTTAATTATGAGAATCAAATAATTGCTGGGATCTTTTTCTATTTTCTGATAGTGGCCCACATTAGAAAGGAGATTCAAACACTCTTCAATGTAATCAGTTCTGTTTAATATCACTATTGCGCCACCTTTATCGGCTTGGCGAATAATGCCTAGGAAGAAGAAGGTGGACTTTGTGCCGGGCATGGGGCAGCTTTTTCTATGCGAGAAGCTGCAACGTCATAAGTAGCTTGAAGTAGCTCCACCCCCTTTTGGCACGCTATTTCAACGGGTGCCCGTGCACTCCAGCGTGCGCGCTCCAGAAGTAGCTTGAAGTAGCTGTTCGCTGGAGGACTCTGGGCGGCTATCCTGCACTGCATCAGTATGATCTTTACCTGGCGTCCTACTCGACCTAAATGGACTTTTCTTGGACTTCTATGGACATTTACTTTGCCTTATATATTTATATATGCTACACATGAATTATAGTAGCTAAATATACCTTCTATACACTTTTTAGGAAAATTGGCTCTGCCCCCTTTTGGCACGCTATTTCAATGGGTCCCTGTGCACTCCAGCGCACGCGCTCTAGAAGTACCTTGAAGTAGCTGTTCGCTGTTCGCTGCTCGCAGCGGAACAGCGGTCACAGCGTTCCTTTCAAGTGCCAAACGTTATATATGCTACTTGCCTAATGGATATGCTGGAACTTTTAATCTGTGGATAGTCTGTCTCAACAGCTCTTGATTTTCACGCTTAAGCACGTTAAAATAGTGAGTATCTCTTCTACGAAACGAGTCCAACAAATGTGTTAGTGAAGCGCTGACGCTTTATTCGTTTGTTGCAGAATGCTATACCGTTGTTTTAGCAGTCAATGTTGACATCTTTATCATTTTCATAACTCTTGCTACTCTCATGTATTGTGTTCTGTGAAATTGTGTTTTGGCTTGCATGCTTGCCTCTTTGCACATAGTCGTTAACTCTGCTTTAACTCTGCATTTATACAATAGAATTGATTGCCTTTGAATACTATATCGAATACACTTTCAGACTTATTTACAACATCATGGATGACCATATACGTGAAATTGAAATGCATAGAACTCTGAGAAACAGACGTATATGCATCCCAAAGGTGATATCACGTGTCCTTGCTCAAGGAAATCACATAACGGCATATTTTCCTAAAAATGCCCTTTGCCTGAACCGGGACCTTTTAACTAGTCATATTTTACCGCCTGTGGTAAATGTGCAGCAGCTTGAATCAACTGATGATCTTGTTATCAAACTCTCCAGTGAGTTGGGCTGTGTCAGCTCTAAGCTATTGAACGATATATTAGGTGGCTCAAAAGTCCCTAACCATGTCTCTGAGCTGCTAGAAGAGACTGCCATTCAGCTGTGTAACGATCAAAAGTCTTTACCTAAAATGCTTATTGATCCTGTAAAGACCTCTCCCATTGCCGCTCAAGAATCACTGTTTGTGATACCCCCTCCAATGTCTCACGACCCGTTTATTCCATGTACTATTTACCTATCCAATTCCAAACTTGAAGAAATGGAACTGGAATACCTACGCCAAGATCTTGACTTGTCTATTGGTGAGCCCACAGCAACTCCCTTATATTTCACCCCCCCATCTAAACCTATAAGTGTTCAAAATGAGCACCTTCTATCTGACCCTATTGTACCCACATCACACAACCTATATCCTGCTGACCCAACTTTGAACACTTTACCATTGTTCAAGTTTAAATCCACTAGCAAGTCTCCTAACCCTGAGTATGCACTTACTAAAAGCATGGTCACTGACTGCGGCCCCATGTTGGATGATGGTGAGAATGACACGAGCATGACCTCAGATGAGAAATTTGAGTCCTTAGAACTCCTTCTCTCTAGCTTACTAGCAAAATGCACTCTATTGGAATCTAAAATTGACATCCAATCTTTGCTAATTCATTCGAGCCTTAGAAGAAAATGTGGCTTCCAATGTAGAGTACTACCTACTCCCACACCACACATTCCTTCTCCCATTATGACCCAGAACAAGACCAGAGTGGCCTCAACAAGTGTCCCTCGGCCAAAGGGCAAATTCCGGAAAACAAACTGTACCTATCAGGCTTTTATGTATCGAAATCAAACCACAAAAAGAATAGGTAAAACCAATGGTTATCAAGGGTGTCCACCTCCCATCGATTCTGGTGATCACTCCTAGCATGATCCATCATGTGGACCCTGTTATTCCAATAATTCATTCCCCTCAGCCTAAGATACTCATACCTAAGTCTAGTAAGGGCCCTCTAGCAGTCTCTGCAATGTCGAAAGTAAAGAAAATACGCATTAAAAAAGTGGCTATCCCAATAGCCGCCAGCCTACCAGAAGAAAGACAATCGACTTTACCTAAAGAATGGATTAAAAACCATATTGAAATGAAAGACACCCAACATATTATATCAAACTCAGGCCCAGGTATTGCAGCACACCAGTCTTATATGGCAGCTCTACAACTGACTCAAATTGCCGCTGTTTAATCACGCGATCCCCTAAACTTATCAGCAATAATGAAGTTATTCCATGAGCTGGTCCCGTTACGAGTAATAACAACTAATGACATCTATTTAGTGGATCAAATTGAGCTGAATAATCACTACACATCGAATGTGTGCTTTAAAAATGATGCCACGCTCACATATGTCCTTGGTTTTGAAGAGAACCTCCTCATACTTGGATATATTGCTCAATACGTCAAGATCCCGCCTAACAAATGACCCATAGATGTATCTCGTATTAGAGCACCTCAAATGGCCAAGAAACATGGCTTCGCTTCTGGTAATGCACCAATTGACTCATCATCAGGACGCGCAATAAGTCCCATAAGTCTGTATCTGCGCATCTATCTGCCAAAAGCCCTTTATCATCTGAAGTTATGCCTGAGCGATATTGGCAATGGTTGGCTCTTTCCTTCAAAGAACATTTTTCTGGGACACGCAATGACCTATACATCCTCAATACCTCTACTCATGGAATACCCGGGGATTCCCACATGTTCCATGTTGATGGTCTATTAAGCAACATTGATATCTTTCATATAGTTGCATTTCAAGAAACTTGGATCACTGCTGAGATCCAAATAGACAACCGCTCAACAGTACATGAAGTGGCAACCAAAGGCCTGTTAGGTCGTCCAAAGGGTGGGCTCCTAATATCTGTACTGAGCCCATGGCAAATAGAGAAACTACCACTATCGTCTCCTAATGTATTAATAGCTAAGATTACACATGCAGTCATTAGCATCATTATAATTAATGTATATGATCCGCCTAAAATGTTGTTAATCTCGAAAAACATAAAGGGGATTGATGTGGCTCTAAAACATTACTCCCATCATTATCCAATCTGGATCCTTGGCGATTTCAATGCCTAAATTGGTGCTATTAGCACCATGGCTACCCCCTTACCGCATACCGGGTCCGGGTTCTCGGAATGGATACTTACTGGGTCATTCCAACCTTGGAGGACCCGGTAAATCCCCATTCTGAGAACCATTCCCCATTCCCATTTGAGACCCCAATTTGCGGTACCGTTATTAGCTCTGTAGTCCCTTAGCGGGTCCCATCCTTAACACATGGTCAGACCAGGCGTTAAGGAAGGGACCAGCTAAGGGACCTCAGAATATGGAGGTAAGGGATTACCGGCACCGGCACCCTTACCGGTGCCGGTAGTCCCTTACCTCCTACCTCGTAATGAGGCCCATATCTTGCGTCCAGTCCATAAAAACAATGACAAAATTATCCAACTTGAAAAAAGGAAGTTAGGCCACAACATCAAACATTTAGTACACTCTAACAATGGGGCGACCCCGGTGCCTTCAATTACAGCACAAATTCGAGACTTGAAATAATCCCATAAGAGATGGCTAAAATCTCATAAAAAAAGATCTTGAGCTAAAAATCTGGCACTAGCCTCAAACTGGATGGCCATAGAGAAGCTCAAAGGAACTAAATCCAACTCCCTGCTGAGGGGCTTCTCTATAAGCAAATAGAAGGCATGGCAGTAGAAGGTCCCAATTTCTCCCAAGGGGTTCCTCTAAAGCACATATCATGCTTTTCATTGTACGGTTGAACCTCTCTACCAATCCATTTGTCTGAAGATGGTAGGCAGTTGAGAACTTGTAAGTTACTCCACAGTTTTTCCACATGGCCTGCATGTAGTGGGATATAAAATTAGATCCCCTGTCAGAGATAACTTCCTTAGGAAAACCTACCCTGGTAAAAATACCAAGTAGGGCCTTAGCAACAGCCTGAGCTGTAACAGTCCTCATAGGTATGGCATCAGGATGGATACCTAGTAGCATGGTCTACTACAACCAGGAAAACCCTGTTTCCTGAAGATGTTGGAGGGTCTAAGGGACCAACAATATCGATTCCTACCCTCTCAAAAGGGACTCCCATCACTGGGAGAGGCCCCAAGGGTGCCACATTCTTGGCTCCACTCTTGCCAGAGGTTTGGCATGTGTGACAGCTCCTACAGAACTTATCCTCTTCAGACCCCAACTTAGGCCAGTTGAAATATAATGAGAGCCTTTCCTTGGTCTTCTTGAAACTCAAGTGACCAGCCAAAGGTATCTCATGGGCTAACTGTAGGAACTGGAGTCTGCTTTCTAGAGGCACTACAAGTCTTCTGTAGTCCCCTGGGATAGACTCAGCAGGTTCACTGTAGAGGAGGCCACCTTCCCAGTACAACCTATGCTTCCCTGGCTCTTGCCCATCCAGCTGGGAAGCTGCCTGTTGGTGAAGACCTTCAAGAGTAGGACACTCTCTTTGACCTCTGCTGAATTCTGCCCTACAGGGTCCACCTTCTGCCAGTAAAGACTGCAGCTCAGAATGGTCTGCAGGATCCAGATCTCCAACAGGAGCAAGGTCCTCTTCCAGCTCTGATTCCTCAGCAGCTGATTCAACCACACAAGGTTGTTCCCACACTCAGCCTCAGCTGGTGGAGGAGTCACAGGTGTGACTTTGGACAGTCCTCTCGGGGATGTCCTTGTTGGTAGCACAGGAGTGCTGGCTGGTTTCTTCCTAGAGGTTTTAGGTTTCCCTTTTCCTCTTTCATTGCAGTCAGTAAGTCCTGTGGACTGGGAGTTATAGTTCCCTTTATAATCTCCTCTTGAGAGCCTTTTAAGGTACTCTCTCTGGCCTTCCTAGTCTGCTCTTGTTTCCTTTTGCTGCGGGGCTGGGGGTGCTTGATACAACTCCAAGAGTTTTTAAGTCATTCCCCAACAGGACTCTCCCAGGTACTTCACTCTGCAGACTCACAGGTATCTTAACCGTCATGTCATTGCACTGGATGAGAGCTGGTAACCGTGGAAGCATTTGGACAGGGCCTCCAGCAAGCTTAGTTAGGTATTTGGGTGCCTTAGCAACATCATCTATCTTGAAAAAAGATTCATCAACTGCAGTAATGCTGGCCCCAGTGTCTCTGGTGGCAGGGGTCCCCAGCCCATTCACAAGAACACTGTCTTTGTAATACTCTTTAATATTTTCTGGAATGGAATTATAGACATCTAAGTTCTGTTGTTCTCACAGACCCAGTGATTCTAAAGAAACACTGGCTGAGACTTTCATGGGTTCCTCAGCCAGTAAGTGAAAGTTTCCACTTGCCATTGGCACTTCATCCTCTGGGGGGAAGGCTAAGGAGACAGTGTGGATCGCTGAAGGTTTACCCTTACATCTGTGATCCACTTTCACATGGTCAGTTGACCTACTAGCGTAACATTTTCCAAATGTCTTTATGAATGGGGGTTTGTTCTGACCTCCTTCTGGTCTGGCATCAGGAGGTATACTAGCCTGATTTGGTTTCCCAGGGGCTTACCCTTGTTATGTTTGTAGCCCTCTTTTGGAGTGGAGGTATTAGAATTCTCCTTGTTGTCTTTCTTGTGCTGCTTTCCCTCATCCTTCTTCTGAGTTACCCCAGAATCCTTCTGAGTAGTCCTGCTGTCAACCCACAAGTCAGCATCCCTTGATAACTTCTTTGGATCAATTTCCTTAAAGTCAGCCAAGTGCTATCTCAGCTCCGGAGAGCAGGCATCATAAATAGATTCCAACATAAACAGATTTCTCATACCTTCATAAGTGTTAACTCTGTAACCCTTAACCCAACCATCTAAGTTTTTCAAACATTCAGTCACCCAGGTAGCCCAAGAGGTACCATCAGGCTTTTTGAGGGTTCTAAACCTCTTAAGATACTCGGACGGAGTCTTCCTAAACCTAGCTATTAAAGCTAGTTTCACACTTTCATACTGCTTTCTGTCTATATCCCCCAACTCCATTACCACATCAGTTGCAACAGGGGGTAGCCTAGACATAAGCCAAGGAATCAGCTGATTCCCTGTAATGTCTTGAATCCCAGGGTTATATTCATAAGTAGCCAACCAATCCAAAATATAAAGCTTAACCTCATACATACTTACTGCATCTTTGGGCATGCAAAGACTCTTAGGACTGGAAGACCTAGAGGACTCTGGGAGAGAACCAGTTTTAAGAGACAACTTTTTCATTTCAAGTGCATGATTCAACTCCATTTCTCTGAGCTTAAGTTCTTGATGTTTGCTTTCAGTTTGGGCTTGGATTCTTTTAAACTCCAATTCTAGTCTCATCCTTTCCAGAGAGACAAATTCAGGACTTAGTGTTGGACCTGATGGGGTCCCTGTGGTCAGATATTGAGGCCTATGAGCAGGTAGAGGTAAAACAGGGCCTTCATTTTGAGACACTTCTGCCTCATCTAACTCATCAATAACAATTGAGTTACCCTCTGAAACATTATCATCTTCATCAACATTTTTCACATTTGCTGCAGGGGCAGGTGTTTCAGACCCACTCCTCAGACTTTGGTTTTCCAACAATGTTTCTATCAATTCAACCTTTTTGCCTTTTACAGTGAGATTCCTAGCTTTACACATTTCTCTCAATTGATCAACTGTTAAAGTGACTTGGGTCTCCTGTCTATAGCTATCCATATCAGACATGATAAAACAATGGCTTATCTAGTGGTGCTTAGCCTTTTGAAGGTTATTTGAATAAAGGTAAGAGTAGCACTGTAAATGTAACAAGTATTCTTGTATCCTCACCCCTGTACACCAGTGTTAGGCAGAATCATATGCAGTACCCTTTGGGAACACTACACACAATTAAGACTTCAAGTGCAAGTACAATTTCACCTTTGGTACAAGCCTGTACTACACAGTAATGTGGTAGCAGTGGCTGAGCAGCCAGACTTATCTCAAGAGTAAAGTGAGCAGTACAATAGGTTATACAAAGGACCAACAAATACAGTGATTCAAACAAACACTTACTCAAGGTTTCTTGGTAAAAGAATATACATTTATTTACACAGTCATTTGGAAAACATTCCACTAGTAAGAGCAGCTTAATATCACAATCTAACATACTATAATGCACAACCAATCAGTTCCTGAACAAGTTCATCTCCGCTGAAGTGGGAGCAAAATGGCACTTCATTGACTTTAAAAAGGGGTAAAAAGACAAGGATATAAGAGTCAAAAGCACAAATACTATATAGGCAGGGCAAAGGGTTTCAGTTCACTACAACCAGCAATTCAATTTAATAGGCCTGGGCCAAAGTCAATGGTTCAGAGTCTTGTATAGGATAGCACAGTTCTGGTAGTAAACCGTTAAGTCTTTCCACGGATCTTCGAAGAATTTGGTCACACGAAAAGTTAGATGTTGGTTTGGGAAGAACAAGCCTTATAAGTCAGGAAAGTTTCACAAACTTTCACTGTGGCCGGACGGAGTTCTGCACCACACTTTCACAATACCTTGTAAGTGAAGAAAAGCTGTAGCTGAGGCAGTTCTTCCTGGCATTGTTAGCAATCAGTAACTGCTGATACAGTCTAGAGACTGTATGTCCCCCTTCAGATACATCGTACCATGCATCCAGAAACCCCCTCGGATCCTCATCATCTGGGAGCTCTGGCCCACTTTTCTTAATTTTCTGAACTATACTGTTGTGTAGTTTGAAATGACCGCTGTGTATGTCGTGATCCTCTATCAGCTGTTGGAATTCCGCCCATTGTCCTTCCTTTTTCAGGGCTCTTCTCTGAGCTACTCCTTTAGCTTCCCAATGGGATCTATATATTGAGAGGGTCCCTGCATCCGTACCTACGAATCCAGCGAGGAGGATCTGTGCGGAGCAGGGGTTCTGCACCCCCTGGAGTTTCCATGCTTTTTTCCACAGGGCAGGCCCAGCTTGACCATACTGGGTAGGGTCTTGGTCAGGGACTTGTCGATGCATACCAGTTCCCTCAGGTAATAATGCGTCAGTGCCGGCTGGAAGAGTAGTGACTCTACTGATGTCTCATCCACTAGCCATCTGACCACAAATTGCAGTTTTCCTGCAAGGGAGTACCGCTCAAAGTCCGGGAGTCTGATGCCCCGTGCCTCATAGTCTCTTTGAAAGGTGTTCAATGCAATGCCATTCCTCCCACTCCCCACAGGAATTCTCTTTCCATTGTGTTCAATTGTGTGAAGAAAGCCTTAGGTATAATGTGAGAGATATGTGTGAAGTGGTACAGCATGCGTGGCAATACGATCATCTTCAGCAGGGCCGCCCTCCCCATCATCCCCAACTGGAAGTGTCTTCCAGAAGATCATGGCCTTCTGTGTCTTTTCGAGGGCCATCTGTGTGCTGAATTTATGTGTACCCAGGATATTGTGGTGCACTTTTATCCCCAGATAGCGGAAGGAGTGGGGTACCCATGTGAGTCCCAAGTCTGGCAGTTGGTTCAAGGGGGCCCGTCTTAAGTCGGAGAGGGGGGAAAAGTGAGGACTTGTCTTTGTTAATAGGTATTCAGAGAGTCTAGAGAACCGTAGGCTTGGTGGTGTGCATGCGGTTCTCCCACGAAGAGGAGCATGTCATCTGCATATAGCGAGATTTGGTGTATGACCCCATCTATGTCTATCCCAGCGTCCCCGTATTCTGCCCTAAGAAAGACCGCCAGCGGGTCGAGGGACAGTATATACAACATCAGTGACAGCGGGCATCCCTACTTTGTACATCTATAGATCCTCCACAGCTCTGAGATTTGTCTCTCCTTTTTCACCCTCGCCCTGGGATTCTTATAAAGCAGCCTGACCCAACGGAGGAACCCCTGCCCTATTCCAAAGTTGGCAAGGATACTCAACAGCCGGTCTGATAGCACAGCGAGTAGAGCGCTCGCTTTGACATCCGTGCAGAGCCTGCTGATGCAGGTTCGAATCCCGGCAGGGCCAAACTCATCCTTCCGAGGTCGATAAATGTGCACCACACACCGTGGGAAAAAAGCAGCGCTCAGATACCTGAGGGTTCGTAGCGCTATATAAATGCACAAAAAAACAAACAAACAAACAAACAACGCCACTCCCAGTTCACAGAGTCAAATGCTTTGACAGCGTCTAGTGACGCAAAGGCGCCTTCTCCCCGTCTCTGGTTCGTTTGGTCCACCACATGGTGGAGTCTTCACAGATTCCATGTCGTGTTCCTTCCCGGGACATAGCCCGATTGGTCCGTGCGGATTAGTGCGGGTATCACCTGCTTGAGTCAGTTGGCGAGCACTGCCGTGATGATTTTGGAATCTTGATTAATCGGTGAAATTGGTCTATAGGAGGCGCAGTCTAGTGGTGATTTCCCCGGTTTCAGGATAGGTATGATGACCGATTCCAACATGCTATGGCAACATCCCCTTCTGAAATGCCTCTTAATCGGTTTTCAGCAGTCTCGATGCTAAGGGGCCCTTGTATTCTTTATAAAACTTGCCAGGGAGCCCGTCGGGTCCCGGCGCTTTGCCTGATGGGAGCTCGGTAATTATGGTCTCTAGCTCTTCCCCCGTGAGTGGAGCCTTGAGTATTTGGACCTGCTCTTCCGCTAGCTTTGGAAGTCTGATCTCCACCAGGGCGTCAGCTATGTCGCCTGTCTCTGCCGCTGGGTTGGGAGCATACAATTGCTCATAGAATTGTGAGAATATTTTGTTAATACCCTCCTGGGTTCTAACCTGCACCCCTGCTTCGTCTCTTATCGCATTAATAGGTTCTCTCCTGTGCTCCTGCTTGGTGAGCCAGGCCAGGAGCCTACTGGGCTTATCCCCCTCTGCGTGCAGCCTCTGTATGTACTTTCCATAATCCAGTCTCTCCCAGATTGTGACACATTTTAGTCTCAACCTCGTGAGTTCCCCAGGTTCCTCACCGGTTATACCCGCTTGGCGTTCGGCTACTTCTACCTCTCTCTCCACTTCCCCAAGATCCGCTAGGGTGCTTGCCCTTAATCCTCCCGTTTTCCCTATTAATGCCCCTTTTACCACCACCTTAAAGGCATCCCAGAGTATACGTTACTCTCTACGCTTCCCATGTTATGCTTGAAGTACTCGTCTATTGTATCTTGCACATGTTCCTGGAACTCTCCTCTCCTTCCTTCAATGCCTCCGTCCTCAGCCACCACGTTGGTATAGGGGCCTTCCCAAGAGTATGTGCCCAGGTCGCTAGCAGTGGTGCATGGTCTGATAGTGTCCGCGCCTTAATGTCAATCCCTGTGAATTCACCCAGTGATTCGGTGCCCGTGAATAGGTAATCTATGCATGTGAATAGCCCGTGGGGGCGCTATTGTGTGTGTACCCTCTTCCTTGTCCATGTACCTTCCTCCAAATGTCCTCCAGGTGCAGGTGTCCCAGGATCGTTTTGTAGAGCCTTCACTGGCGGTGCCGGCTTCCTGTACTTGTCATCAGATCTGTCCATAAGCGGGTCCAGGGTGCAGTTGAAGTCGCCTGCCCAGATGAATGTCACCTCTCTGTATTGTATCATGATTCGGGGCATATGTGTTAATCACACATATTTCCCTGTTCTCTAGCATTCGATGTACTATCACAAGTCTGCCTTTCCGGATCGCTTTCTTGCTTTATCAATTGAAATGGAACCCCCGGGGCGACCCATATCAGCACTCCTCTGGCGTAGTTAGAGTATGTCGAGCTGTACATTTGCCCCCCCCATTTCTTGGCCACTTCGATTTGCTTCTCAGGCGTTAAGTGAGTTTCTTGTAGCAGGGCGATTTTAATCTTCATCCTTCAAGCGTACACTCTGAGTCGCTTGACATAAGCGTTGAGTCCTCTGACATTCCCGGTTGCAATGGTTACTATGTCTAGGCCCATTTTTGTAGTGTGCCCTGTGGGCTGGCCTTTCCCCTGTCCTACAGCGAACCTGACTGCCTGAAACTTGTTACTCCGGTCCTTGTCTGTGCTGTCCTTCCTCCCCTTGGGCGTGTTGTCTTCTTCCCGTTGTTAATGTCGTTTTGTGCCGATGTCGCCGGGGACCCCAGACTAGGGAAGCTTTCATGTGTTGGCTTCTTCTGCGCCTCGTAAATTCCATCGCCACTCTCGCCGTGCCTCGTATTTCTTTGTATGCAGCTTCCTCCACCATTCGTGCCTTCTTCCATCCAACTAAACAACCATTGAATTATAACTAATAAACAAAAGCCCAGCCACCCTCCCCCTGCTCAGGCCTCGCTGCTTCTCTTGCACCGCTCACCAAGGTGGGACCAGACCACCGCCGCGTGATGCCTTAAAACTGACATGTAAACTACTAAAATTCTTGGGGTTTCGTGTCCTGTCGTCTCCCACGGCAGGACCAAAGCTCTCTGCTCCTTTCTTTTATTTCCATCTGGCTTGCATGATGGTGTCGGGCCATCCTTTCCCATGGTAGAATCCTGCTGTCTACGAAGGTGGGTTCCCATCTTTATTATTGGCGTTCCTAGGTCTCTGTTGCGGGGTACCCTGTTGATCCATCCATGCATGGGCTTCTTCTGTTGTCTCAAAGAAGTGCGATCTGCCCTCTTGTATTACCTCAGTTTTGCCGGGTACAGCAGCATGTAGCGTATACCCGCTGCTTTGAGGCGCTCTTTGGTGGGGCCATGTCGTGCCCGTTGTCTCTGTACCAGTGGTGTATAGTCTGGGTATATCGTTATTCAGGAGGAGTTCCTAGTTTCTCCCGATCTTTAAAGTTCAATATTTTTGCAATCATTGATTTCGGGGGGTTGGGGATGGTGGCTCCCGGTTGGGGCCTCCAGGTCGGGGCCCTATGGGCTCTCTCCACCACGAAACCTTGGGACAGTACCCCTGCTTCGATTTCCTGCAGCAACAGGTTCTCAACGTAGTCAGTAGGGTCTTTGCCCTCTTCTCCTTCCGACAGCCCTACAATCTGGATTTTCTTCCTTCGGGCCCTCCCTTCTGCGTCCTCCGCCCTCTATTACAGGATCTTCACCTGTTGAAGCGCATCTGACATTTGGTTCCAGGTGGTACCAACATCAGTGATATTTTGCTGTACCTGCTGTTCCAACTTACCCATTCTGTCCATCAGGGTTTTTTCCTCTTGCCGGAGGGGACTAATGTCCACCATGACTGTGTCCATCTTATTTTCCAGAGATGCCTTCAGGGCCACTATAGCTGTGTCCAGCTTGTTTTCCAGAGATGCCTTCAAGGCCGCTATGGCTTCCAAAATTGGGCTCTCGCCATCATGGCCCCTATGCTGTGTGGACTTGGTTGAAGCCATGGTTGTGTCAGGCTGAGATCCTGGTGTCTGCAGAAGTTGCTGAGCCCCCGACAATCCACCCAAAATGTGGCACTCTGAGCTGATACTATAAACTGCTCAGTTTACCTCACTTCCAGGGGAAAGGGGGAAGGGACAAATTAACAAACACCAGACTGGAAGCTAAGACTAGCTAGTTCTTCACCTGTGGTAAAACATAAACATATAATACACCTTGTTATTCATGAGGCACTATACTAACCTTAAGTATCAATATCCTTTACCAAATAAAGTAAAAACCATACCTGGAACTTCTCTACAATATGCCCAGAGAAGTGATAAGCTGACTAGACTTCCTTACTAGTTGACTTGAATCTCAACGATCATTCAGCCTTCTTAGTAGGTCCATGAATGTGAAATTAACTTTGCAGGTAATCTTCTTTAAACTCAAGAAGCTTGAACAAAGTCTTAAGTTCATTAAAAGTAAATGGAAGTTCTAGTGTTTCTGGAAAGTATTTATATTTCTTCTTATAAATTCCTTTTTAGAGTGTTTTTACTTAAATTAACAGTTCTTGAAACTTGCGTCAAAAATCTCACGTGGAAATCTCTTGAACTCGCATAGGGATCCAAACTGAGTGAAGATCGTTGAAGCGCTGTAGATTAAACCGCAGGAAAAAACCACACGCGCTAAATCGAAACCACAGAAAAAATCCATACGCGATTAAACGAAAACACGCACACGAGCTGAAGTTCAACCACGGGTAAAAATCCACACGCGCTTAGTCCAGGATGCGAACACACGCGCTGACGACAAACCGCGGGTAAAAATCCACACGCGTTTAGTCCAAGATGCGAGCACACGCGCTGACCACAAACTGCGGGTAAAAATCCACACGCGCTTAATCCAATATGCGAGCACACGCGCTGATGACAAACCGCGGGTAAAAATCCACACGCGCTTAGTCCAAGATGCGATCACACGCACACGCGCTAAAGTCGGAAAAACGGGAAAAATCCACACGCGCTTAAAACAAGATGCACACTCGCTGAAGTTCAACCGCGGGTAGAAAAAACACACGCACAAGAGTATCACGCGACACCAAAGAGCTCGCGCTAGATACTCAAGCAAAGTCTCTCACGCGCAGGCTTCTGTTAACGGAAAAACCACGCGCTTGATAGAAAACGTAGCGTAGCAAAGCCAAACATGCGACAGCAATAAAGTTCTTAGTAAATATTTTTCATATGAACTTGAAAATCAGATTAAATCTTCTACAATGACATTATAGAAAGAGTCTTGAGTTTTAAAAGGACTTATCTTGTGAAGAGTCTTTGAAACCTTTCTTTTTTCTTAGATAACTCGAAATCTTCTTACTCCTGTTCAGTGCCAAAATGAATCTCCGCAAGATTCCTGTTTACTTTTACAAATAAGCCGCTCGACCGCTTGAAACTTGAAACCCCTGAACAAGTTAAGCAGGAGCAGCTTAATACGCAACCTCTCAGCTGGGCAAAGACGATGAAAGGCAGTTTAGAATGTTCATTGTCTTCCCTATAAACAATCACCAGCCAATCAGAACTTAGACTGAGGACCTCCATCTTGGCTTGGGGCATTCTCCATAGACTGCAATGAATGTTAAGGGCAAAATTGGCTGTTTTAAAATTAAACTCATAATAACTTCCAAAAACCTTTCTATACTAATTTTCCCCAGACCTAATGTCTCAGATTATGTCACTGTATCCTAACAGTACCTGACAGGTTGCAGCCGATGGAGTGGGTTGGCTCTTGGCAGACCTCCTTGCGAAAGATTCAATGCTGATTTGTTTACCTCCTCCTCTTCTTGATTTGCTTGGCATGCTTTTCTGTGCAACTTTATGCAGCGTCTCCCCCCTCTTCACCATGTCAGGCAGCTCTCCCGGGTTACCTTCGTGCACCCGCTAATTTGTCTTGAGGCTGGGTGTTTAATGCCCTCCCTCCATTGGGGCGCCCTGCCCCGCTTGCGTGCGTATGCGGTTGCATCCCTGAGGGCTAGTCCACTTGCCCCCGTGTAGGTTCTCTGCCCTCGCTTTTGTCTTTGGTGTTAGCCCCGCGTGGGAGGGGGGGGGGCAAGCACTGTTCCTGCCTCCGTGCATCCAGCCGAGATGGGCTACTTTTCGATGTACCCCGATGGCAGTTTGCGGATGCCCCCTGCGTGGGGTATGGCAACCCGGGAGTTCTGGAGTCCCTCAAGTGGGTTGGGTTGTCCCGCGTCTAGTAAACTTCCAATCCGCTTCTGTGCCCTTGCAGTTTCCTGCTGCGCTCTCCCCTTCTCCTTCTCTCTTTTACAGAGGTTGCCTCCCTACTTGGCCTTGTCACCTGCGCTTCATGATATCTTACACAGTATCCGTGCTTGCTGTTCCTTGTTTGATTGGCAAGTGGGTTGTGCTCTCCCACGTCAGCTAGTTTTTGCCATCAATTTCCTCACTTGTCGAGCCCTGCAGGATGACACTTCCCATGTATATGTCCTGTATGGCGGCTCTTCCCCTGTCTCGCTCTGCAGCTAATGTCTACCTGCTCCCACGGGGTGTCGTTTGTTATATGCATGCCTTTTATGGTGCTCTGCCCCATTGTTGCTGTTCAATTGACTGTGTGAAACACTCTGGGTTGTATTCCCCCGACACATCAGCCAAATTCAAGTCCTTGCGCCCGTTAATGTCTTTTCCTAGCGCTATAAGAAGCATGTGCTGACCTCCAGATATGCCTGGGGACTCCCCGGTGTCTTTTGGTCCAATGTGGGCCCGAGCCCATGCAGACTCCCCTCGCTGCACCGATGCGTGCAGCTCTCTCCTTGTTGGTCTGGGCCGCTGTTATGGTGTCCCCAGCACTTTCACTCCTCACCTGGCCAGCTCTGCTCTGCCCGCCACATCGCGGTAGGGATCATCCAGCTCTCTGTAGCTGTGGGCTGTGCCTCCTTCGTGAAGAAGGCCAGAGGGTGCAGTCTGTAATGTGTGCGCTGCCAGGTCGGGATTGTTTGTGTGGCGCGCACCAGGTGCTGGTGCTGTGATGACTTGTGCTCGTAGTCGGGCCTTGCACCCTCTCACCCTCTCCCCCTCAGGAAGGGATCTGCACCGCTGTCCCTCAAGGGGTCTGCCCAGGCAAAGGTCTGCCTCCCCCTACACACCTCAAATTTTTATTGTCTTGGTTGCCCAGGCCTTGGCTGTCTCTGCTGGATCCGCTATGGAGCGTGTGGCTTCCTGCCCCAGAGCTCGGGAATCGCAGATGGGTCGCCTCCCCTCTCCAATGTCCTTTGTGCTGCTCTCGCGCCGGCGGTCACACTGCCAACAATGTGGCTGTTCTAGCGAGCCTGAATCCAGGTCCCCCGGCCATCGGGGACATTGTGACACTTGTTGGTCATGACGTGTTCTTGGAGCTTGCTCGCAACCCAGCTTCTGCGGTGTCTGTTGCCTTGCGGCTCTTCCTCCAGTCGGCCGGCCTCAGGTCCTTCCGTGCGATGGCTCTCCTTATGAGTTCTCGCATCTTGTACCCGCCATCTTGGACTTCACGGGTGGAATCTTAAAGGTCTATTTTCTTCACAATTTTGCCTCGGGTTATTGGCGGCAAAATCCCGAGTTGGTCTCTAGGTGTTCCGACACCAGTACGTGTGTTTAAGCTGTGTTTTGTAGCGGTTTACGCCAGTTCGTTCGGATTTCCTGCAGGATCACTCAGGAGCTCTCGAGCTTCGTCTCCTACTGCATGGCCTCCAAGCCACGCCCTCTACAAGAACATATTTATTGCCCAGTTTTGAAGTTTCCAACGGGCCAATAATATCCATCCCGATTCTAGAGAAGGGACCTTCTATTATTGGTAGTGGTGTTAGAGGGGCAGTTAAGGGAATATGTGAGCTGGTTTTTTGGCATATCTCACGTGTCTGAATTAAGTTATTTTTGTCAGCATGGATACCCAGCCAAGAGAATTTCCGGACCTAAGTGATTATTGCGACCCAGTTTACTGCGCCTGCCGAAAATGCTGACTTATTTTCTTTTTTTTGACCCCCTTTTCACAGACTACATATGCGGGGGAGACCCCCTCCCCCCAACATTAATTATTTACTTTACCCCATCCCCCACATATATAGTCTGAGAAATGGGTTTAGAAAAATCATAAAGTGGTCATTTTCAGCCTGCGCAGTAAACAAGACGTAGTAATTGTATGATTCCGAATTTCCTACTGATGTGAGCTTGGGTTTTAGATTGTCCCAAGTGTCACCCGGTCAAATGAGAATGTGCAATCTCTAGCATAATCACACAATGGTTTTCGGTATTTTTAGGTAAGAAATGATGCAGTAACACTGTGTGAGACTACACAACACTTATCTGCTTGGCGTTAGGTAACCCACCTTTTGGTATAGGTCTGTACTACACAAGTTGGTAGTGTGACTGAGCAGCCAGGCCTTACTCAAGAGGGGTAAATGTGAGCTGTATAGCTGTAGTAATGAAATTCGCAAATACAGGTAGCCAAGTAACACTTACACTGTAGGCTTCAGTTATAAATAGTTATTTATTCATTTAACATCCATTTTTAAATAAGCATTCTTCAAAAAGGGCAAGATATGTAACAATCGAATATACTTTAAAATACTTTTCCAGAATCAGCACAAGTTAGTGGATACTCTTTGGATAGACTTTTTACACACTTCCTACACCCGAAGGTGACTTCATTCACAAGAACAGTAATGGCATTTATATATCACTAGTTATACTTTGCAGATTCTGAGGTTTCAGAAAGGAAAGGTTAGAGGAAGGAAAAGGTTTAACAGGTTCTCAGGGCAGGTGAGTATACTTAAATCTTCCAATAAAGTCTGGACACGCCTTTCACAGCAATAACAGTCTAAAACAAGTTACCACCTATGAGGGACAGAAACATTAAAGTCAATGGACTAGAAGAGTCTGCAGCGAGCCAGGACAACCAGTCAACTGGAGCACAGTGTAGGGAGCTCAGGCACTTCTTAGATAAAGTCTTGCACAAAGTTAGAGTTTTGTAGAAATCACTTGTAGGGTCACAAGCTGTTAAGCCTGTCAAAAGCAGAGTTGAATCAACTCTAAGGTAAGCTAATGCAAGTCTCAACTGAGAAAAGACACTGAGGTAAGTACCCCAGGTCTACACAGTAGCTCTGGTTTGAAGAAGAGTGGTCTAGTTGGATTCTGTCCTGTTGCAGCGCTGCAGACCCTGGGTTCCTGAGCCTCAGTTGTGGATACAAGAGGGAGGACGTCTGGGGGGCTCCTGCGGCAGCAATTTGGAGGTCGTCGACAGTTACAGGCTCTTTTCGGATCAGCAGTACTTTGCAGTTTCAGTGCTCGGTAAACAGCACCACTGCGGATCTCGGATAACGGTTGGGCTTCCTTCACTCCTTGGGTCCTGCACTCTGGTAAGGGGACTCAAGCTCTGTTCGTCCTGCTTCTGGAGGACCTTAGGAGACTCTTTAAGCAGTGAAGAAGTACATCCAATCAGGGAGGATGGTCCAGTGGAGGGTTAGTTGGTCCCACTAACCCAAGGGAAGAGGTCGTCCCTTCCGTAGCTTTTCTTGTTGATCAGAAAAAGGAGAAAAAGGAGTTTCAGCACAGAAGCAGAGATTCACTGGGCAATTAAAGGTCCAGGAGGATGCCGCACGCTTCGTTCATGGTTTCTTCGTTGGGTGTCTCTCCCAGTGGTCGACTCTGCCTCTACTCCCAACACTCTCACCTTTTAAGCAGGTTTCTCCCATTCATGCACAACCTAGGGTGTCAATCACATAGCAGGGTGGCTGCCCTGAAAGGAGAACCAGCCAGCAAATCAGGACTGGTTGCATTCAGGCATTCCTAGAGACGAAAGACAGGGGAGTTTCGGGAACCTCCCTCACATCCTGCCTTTCCAGGCACAGTGAAGCCAGAGGTGGGCTTCAGTGCTGAAGCCCGCCAAAGGAAAAATGAACAAAGGGCTCAAACCTGGCTCAGCGCACAGAGTAAAACCCAAGAAAGATCTCACAAACGGAAAATGGTGAAAAAAGAAGACCAGGGCCATTTTGACAAACATTGTCACCCATGGGTGCTATATTGCAGCTGAGGGTTCAGCCTGCGGTAAAAAAGCACAATGGTAGGAAAATTAAACCACTGCCACCAGCCATTTAAAGTAGTGAGGGTAGCATAACATTTTTTACATGAGCATGTAGGATAAGGGGCTACTAGGTAATCCCCCAGCACGCCACATAAGATGTGGTGTGCTGGACCCACAAAGAGGAAAAGTAAGCAAAGTCAATTTCACTTTACTATTCTTGGGAACAGTAGTCCACACAAGAAAAGGTATTTAAACCTTATGAGAAATCTAAATGATTTCTCATTGACACTGAATTGAAGGTGCTGCGTGTCACCATACAAAAAGTAGATGCATATGAAGTTTGTCAGACTCCAGAAACAGAGGAAACACACAATGCAAATCAGGTCAAAATACATGAGCGAGAGAAAAAGGTCTCATTCACTCCAGGGTTAAAATGAAGAAATCCTAAAGTCCAGCAAAAGAACTGGGGGTCTCTAAGGTTGAAGGGAGTTAGCACAGAAATGGGAATTCTCCCTAACACTCGCCCCCCCCCCCCAGACTAAGGGACAGGAGGATTTAATCCATTCCTGGATGAATCCTCTAATCCAGTTGGTCATACATTCTGGAGAGACAATCAGCATTTTGGTGTTTACACCCTGACCTGTGTTCTATGGTAAAATCAAACCCTTGGGGGCTGATTGACCACCTCAACAATTTTGGATTCTCCCCGTTCATCTGCATTAACTATCTCAAGGGTTGGCGTTCTGTCTGAATAATGAAAGTAGAACCATACAGGTATGGCCTAAACTTCTTCAAAGACCACACAATGGCAAAACATTCACATTCTATAGTTGCCCACCTTGTCTCACAGTCCTTCAGTTTCCTACTGATGAAGCAGATAGGGTGTTCCCTGCCTTTCTCATCCAGTTGGCTCAAAACTGCACCTATCAGTGAGTTAGAAGCATCTGTTTGTACAATGAAGGACTGGTTGTAGTCAGGAGCTGTCAAGGCTGGAGCTTGACAAAGGGGATTCTTCAGTCCTTCAAAAGCTTTAGTGCACTCCTTATTCCACCTGACCTTCTTGGGGAATTTGGGTGAGTAGACCACATTCAAGGGAGAGGCTATGGTCTCATAGTTCTCTACAAAGTTCCTGTAATACCCAGTGAGACCTAGGAAGGCTCTCACTTGAGTCTGAGTAGTAGGTGTGGCCCAGTCTTGTACAGCTTGTACTTTGCTAGGCAAAGGCCTTATTTCACCTACTCCTACCTCATGTCAAGGTAGACCATTTTACTCTGACCAATTTGACATTTACTGCCCTTTATGGTCAGATGGGCCTGTTCCAGAGCCTGCACAACATATCCTAGGTGGTGAAGATGCTCTACCCAAGTGGGGCTGAACACTGCAATGTCATCCAAGTATGCCATGCAGAGGTCCTCTAACCCATTCAGAACTTGATTCTCCATCCTCTGAAATGTAACAGGTGCATTCTTGAGTCCGAAAAGCATAACCTTAAACTGGTAGAGGCCTCCTGGGGTGGAAAATGCAATTTCCTCCTTCCTTGGCATGGCCTGTCAGAGCTATTTGCCAATAGCCTGAGGTCAGGTCAAATGTACTGAGGTACTTGGCTGAACCAGGTTTGTCCACAGCCTCATCTATCCTGGGTAAAGGATGAGCATCTCTCATGGTGACAGCATTAAGAGCGCTATAGTCCACATAGAGGGCCTCATTACACGGAAGGCAGTAAGGGTTAACCGTCACCGTTAACCCTTACCGCCTTAATACGAGGTCCCTTTGCGGGACCCGACCTTAACGCCTGGTGTAGACCAGCCATTAAAGTTGGGTCCCGCAAAGGGATCTTGGTGCTAATTACGGTACCGCAATTTGCGGTACCGTAATTAGCTCCTTCCCCATTCCCATTATGCCCTATGGGGCATAAATGGGAATGGGGAAGGGCCCTGGAGAAAGGGGGAATTACCGCCCCGCCAACCTTGGAATGGGGTGGTAATTCCCCTTTTCTCCATGGTGGTACTGGTATGGTACCGGCGGCAACAATGGTGCTAATAGCACCATGGTTTACCGCCTTCCGTGTAATGAGGCTCAGAATCTCAATTCTTTGGTTCCTACTTTTGGCACTAGTACAACTGGACTAGCCCATGGACTTGTAGATGGCTCAATAACCCTGAGATCCAGCATCTTCTTGACTTCTTCCTTTATGTGTGTTCTGACATGATCTAACATTCTGTAAACCCTGCTTTTCACAGGGAGACTGTCACCAGTGAAAATATCATGCTGGCCCCAAAGGGTCAAGCCTGGTGTCAGTGACAACAGGGAGGCAAACTGATTCAATTGAGCCTTGCACTCGTGTTGTTGCAGAGTCAAATCTGAAGGCAGTTTTACTCCTTCAATTGTCTCATCTGAGGGTTGTCCCCTGAGGAGATCTGGGAGAGGCTCACTCTCCCCCTCCTCTTGATCTGAGGCTAGAATCAAAGCTCCTAGTTCTGGTCTGGAACCATAAGCCTTCAGACGGTTAGTGTGTTAGACCTTTGGGGCCTCCTTGGGGTTTCCCAAGTCTACTAAGTAATTGACCTCTCCAAGTATGCCTACAATCCTTAAGGGTCCAATCCATTTGACCTGTAAGGCCCTCTGCCTTGTAGGTACCATAAACAGGACAAGCTGGTCTAAACTCCACCATGTTGGCCTATGGTCATGCCAATGTTTGACCAGAGCCTGACCTGCTTTTAGGTTTTCGGAAGCTTCTGTCATCATCAGTGCCATCCTCATTCTGAGACCCAGCACATAATCAGTGACTCTCACTGGCTGTAGGGAAGGAGCAATCTCCAACCCTACCTTGATCAGGGCCAAAGTGCCTCTGACTGGGTGACCATAACGAAGTTCAAACGGGCTGAACCCAACCACTGCTTGAGGGACTTCTATATAAGCAAAGAGAAGGCATGGTAGTAGGAGGTCCCACTTTCTTCTAAGGGGTTCCTCTAAAGCACCTATCATGCCCTTCATGGTACGGTTAAACCGCTCCACCAATCCATTGGTTTGGGGATGGTACTCGGTTGAGAACTTGTAAGTCACACCACAGTTCTTCCACATGGTCTGCATGTAGTGGGACATAAAGTATGATCCCCTGTCAGAGATGACTTCCTTATGAAAACCTATCCTGGGAAGAATATCAAGGAGGGCCTTAGCCACTGCCTGAGCAGTAACAGTCCTCATATGTGTGGCGTCAGGATACCTGGTAGCATGGTCTACCACAACCAATATAAAATCGGTTGCCTGAGGAAGTAGGAGGGTCAAAGGGGCCAACAATGTCAATCCCCACCCTCTCAAAAGGGACTGCCACCACAGGGAGGTGCACTAAATGTGCCACATTCTTGAACCCACTCTTGCCAGAAGACTGACAAGTGTTACAGCTTCTACAGAATGTATCTACATCAGCCCCCATCTTGGGCCCGTAGAATTACGGAGATAGTCTCTCCTTGGTCCTCTTGAAATTCAAGTGGCCAGCCAAAGGAATCTCATGGGCTAACTGTAGGAAGTGTTGTCTCACCTACTAAGGCACTACCAGTCTCCTGTAGTTCCCTGGGGTAGATTCAGTATGTTCAATGTAGAGGAGGCCATCCTCCCAGTAGAGACTATGCTTCCCTGGCTCTTGCGCTTCCATCTGGTAAGCTGTATGCTGTCGCAGACCTTCTAGAGAAGGACACTCTCTTTGTCCTCTGCTGAAGTCTGCCCTAGAGGGGCCACATTCTGCAAGTAAAGTCTGCAGCTCAGGATGGGCTCTAGGATCCAGATCTCCAATGCAGGCAAGGTTTTCTTCCAGCTCTGTGTCACCAATAGCTGTTTCCACAGAATTTGGTTTGTCCTCCCACTCAGCCTCAGCTGGGGAAGGGGTCACTGGGGTGACCTGGGACAGTCCTCTCACAGATGTCCTTGTCCTATGAACAGGTTTAGGTTTGAGACCTTTCTTTCTCCCAGAGAGCTTGGATTTCTCCTTTGTCTCCTTCTTTTTCTTGGAAATAGAAGGGTGGTCTTCCTGTGGACTGGGGGTGTTGGGCATCTCCTCAACCTCAAACTGAGAGTCTCTCAAGGTTGCCTCCCTGGCCAATCTTGTTTGCTCTGCTTCTTTTTGCTGGGAGGACTGGGGGTGCTAGATACAACTCCAAGAGCTTTCAAATAATTACCCAACAGGACTCTCCCTGGCACTTCATTCCATACACTAACAGGAATTCTAACAGTATATCATTGCACTGGAATAGAGCTGGCAGAATAGGAACCATTTGGCTACAACCTGCAAGTTTAGTGGGACCTTTTGGTGCCTTGGCTGCATCCTCAGGTTTGACAACATTTTCATCTATCACTGTAATGCTTGCTCCAGTGTCTCTGATGGCAGGGGTTTCCTGACCATTTTTTAATGTATTCTTTATTGTTGCATTCACGGTTTACAGGCAACCTTACACAACATAGATAAACAAAGAGAAATTAAAACATTTGTCTCTCATAGAAACTATTAAAACAAGAATAAAAGAAATATAAATAAAAGTTCAAAGTTTCAGATTCTAAATACAAAATCATACCACAACAATAACATCAGACAGATTTGAGGTTTTTCTTGTCCAGGTCTGTTGTAACAGATATTAGAAAAGTGTTTAAGGCCAAAATCAAAGAGATGTTAGTGCCCCACATACATCTGCACCAGAGTAGATTCTTGGACACATCCGCGTTGTTACCAATGTTATCCTTAAAACATATTGAACTATGTTTTTCAAAATAAGGGCACACAATGACTAAGTGTCTCAAAGTTTCTGTAAATTCCTCGTCCCCACAAAATCTACAATAGTGGTTTGAAGGGTTACTAGAAAGCTGCAATGTAAAATCCTTCCAATGCTTAATCCTCTCATAGATGGGGAATTGATTGAGCCTAAAATGCATATATGTTGTGCGAATATTAGCACAAGGAAATCGTTGTAGGTATAGTGGTAGGAAATGGAAAACTGATTACCCCTCTCTTCGTCCATACATCTCTAACTGATGACACTTATGTTACAAAAGCCATGTCTCAGACTTCATTTGTTGAATTATCTCTGCCACAAGAAAAAAGGTCTGTTATCACTTTTACTCATATATATAAAACACAACATCAATATTGATGAAATTTATAAGGTAAAACATACAATTAGAACACAATGGGATTGGCGAGTGACTATTCTATCATAATACTGCAGTTCGTTATTAGTACAGTGTAATTGTGCAAAACAAATCAATGTTACATCAATACTGTCAAGTCTTTTCCTGCAGGTGTTAGAAAGTTATAGACATTATCTCTCAGTCACATCGATTTGGAGTTTTCTCAGAAAGACCCTAATTGGTCTCTGAACAAAGGAAAGACTCGCTGATTATGGTCTCATTGATAGTCGACAATCCCAAAGCTAGATTAAGCAACTGATAGGCGGTTTGTAGCTCGCCTTTCAGTAGAGGTCCCAAGTTGCATTTCTATACGTTTTCTCCCCATCCCGGTTGTTCAGCTAAGCGTGCGAAATGCAAAAATAAATTCCCTAGGTCTTCTCCTTCCTGGTAGGGTTGTAATTTCCCTTGAGGCAATAGGGGTCTTGCTTGCAATTCGACTAACCTTGATACATTTTCTTAAAGGCGAGCCTCGGCCTGAATCCGATGGGCAGCCAGTTGGGCTACGACTGCTTCAATATCAGTCATATTTTCAGGAGGGGTAAGGGTTCCCTCTGTTGGGTTTTTGACTTAGAGAACAAAAGGATCTCAACCTCTTCAGAGAAGGATTCAAAGTCGTCGGACCCTTCCGAGCTTGATTTCGATGAAGGGGGTTTGGTACCAAAAACAAAAGGTTCTGGAAAAGGTAGGTTTAAGGCGCTAGGTCTAATAAATATATGGCAGGGTCTTATTTTTAAGACTCAGTCCTACTGTTGTATTTGATAATGAGCTTTGGTAGGGTGTCTAATAGCACCTGGGTTTTGAAAAACAAATCCTGTTAGCTAACTGGGATTTGAAGTTGGGAGAATAAGGTCTCCTTAATGGTGGACATTCGATAATAATCAAGGACCTCAATAATCCTATTCTCCCCTTCTGGTGGAATGACAATTACTAGCATAGGTTCTCAACTTTTATCAGTTGAGTCAGATCCCAAGTCTAACACCATATATAGGGGAGGCATGGTATCACAAGTATGACACCGACACAATACATACAATTTGTAAAAGCTTTATTGAAGTTTCTGTCGTTGGAAAAACTCCTACTTTGCCCTATAATTAGGATGGGAGTAGTCTAGACCATCAAATGATAAACAAAACAGTCCTAGTAGAGTCAGTCAAATCAAAATGGCCTATGCTAACAAACCCTAATGCCTGCTCAATCTCTTGTACAAAAAGTGTATAAAGGAGAAATGCATGTACAGGAAAAATCAGTGTTTAAAAGAATAAATGTAGCTGAATCAGCTCTCCTCCCCCCGTTAGACCACACAGAGTAAGGCAGTCCCTGTAGGCAGCATGACAACTCTGGCTCGGTTTTTCAGTACAATAAACAGTTCCAAAGGCAGAGGCCCGCCTCGCCTTGCATGTTAAAGTCTCTCTTTTCACTTCCAAATAATGTTTCAACAAAAGGTTCACATAGGTCCCACTCTGTCGGGCTCAGACCTCTTCCAAACACAGTTCATTTGGGTCCCCTCTGTCAGGCTCAGACATTTCACAACAAAGTTCTCATGGGTACCCTCTGTCAGGCTCAGACCTCTTCAAACACAGTTCACGTGGGTCCCCCTCTGTCAGACTCAAACCTTTCGTAACAAAGTTCACATAGGTCCCCTTCTGTTGGGCTCAGACCTCTTCAGCGCAAAGTTCAACAAAACTTGCAAGGGCCTGGGCTCCCTTCCCCAAGCTTATTACACTTCGGTCTCCCTCAGCCAGGCTCAGACCACTTTCGCGTGTCGAAGACTTTCAAATGCGCATGGCTTTCTTTACAGACCTCTGTAGGACTACTTTGACTAACAGAACAAGGTTCAACTTTCACTCCCCCCTCCTTTAGGAGTTAATTTTGGCTTACTTCGCTTTTGCAGTTCATTCGCTTTATTGTTACAAACAATACACCTTTCACAGAGACTTTCCAGTGAGCTACTTCCTTTCGCTGGACCACTCCGTTACTCAGTATCGCTGATTTCACAGCTGTCCTTACTTCAAAGTTCATTCACAGGTTTGCCTTTCTTCACGTCTCATCCACACGCATGCAGCCTTCACTTGCGATATAATGTTGCCGCTTCAACCTTTCTTTAACACACACCGGTCTCTCAGGTCTCTTGCCAACTCACCCGCTGTATTTGTTTCTTTCTTGGTTTTATGAGTCAAGGTTAGTGCCACAGGCTTGGCCTTGCCTCCCCAACCCTGCCGTTCACCCGGGAGGGTTGCTGGCATCCTTGAAACACAACGCAGTGTTCTGATGTCGGATCTGGCCTTCTCCTTGTTTCTTTCACGGCCTGTCAGAGGCAACGACCTCCAGTAGGGAACTCTTGGGGTTTTCAACCCGCTGCTCTCGTCACTTGGTCCGTCACTCTGCTCCATTAGGTCTACCTTCTTCCCGGAAGTCCTGCTCGTACTTGTGTTTCGGCTTGCTCAGAGTGTGTCTTTAGGTTCTGCCTTTCATCCGTGTGAGGAGGGCTAATTAGTATCAGGTGTATGCGCTTAAAGTCAAGTGCCTGACTTCGCCTGACCCGATTAATGGAACATGTCTAGTATGATGTATGAGAGTTAGTCTTGTTACTTTCAGTCACCCTCTTCCTCTGTGCAGTGTTTCTGTAAAAAGGTGGGTTTGTAACCTCAGAGAATCCTAAAAAATAGGATGGGTTAGGTGAACAACAAAGGGGAGAATACCGCGTCTCACCATTGGCTTCCTCACCCCTCTTCCCTGAAGACCCCTCACCCAGGTGATCCTCCTGCACTGGTCCACCCCCAGGAACTGGGTCCAAAAGCAATGGCCGTGTCCTGGCCACCTGGATGACAGACCCCGGGGACTAGTGGGTCCCATTCCACCGAACTCCCCCACCCCTTTGAGGCCCTCCTCTTCCCCGTTGCTGACCTCCTTGTGGCACTCAGGATACTGAGACTGAGATCAGCCGCCACACTACCCCTGTCTTCCGCCAGCCCAAAATGCAGAGTCTGTCTGTGTGTTTGCCGTTACAGCTCCTTCAAATGCTATTTTAGCAAATTCTTTCTGCACCAGTTTCACTTCCTCAGCCTGCAATCTCTGAGCCGTTTCTATTTCTCTCTCTTTTATCCATTTACAATGGTGTATAATTATAGTCTGTATCTCTGCCCATCCCTTCGCTCGATGCCCACAATCTTCTTTGGGTAATCCCCTTATAATAACAAAATAGAAAAGAGGTACTGACCGGTCCCACTGGTCTCCCTTCTCCGCTCGCCACATCTCCTGCACTTTTGAAAAGTACTGAGCGGGGTTCTCATCGTCCCCCATGGTGTACTGGATTATGGACTGCAAATCCGGTGTGTCAGGATACGCCCGCCACAGCGCGTCCCACACTTGTGCCCTGATATTGTTGATCAGTGCCCCATTGTGCACATCATCATCTAATTTCAATCCTGGATGCCCTGCCTTAACCCACACGTCCAGCCTGATATCCCACAATTGATATGATATGATGGGGCATTTATAAGGCACCTGTACACAAGTGTTTCTAATTGCAACAAGCAAACTTTTCATGTCTTCCACCGTCAAAGGGATCCCTGCTGTCTGCTTTTCAAATGCATATATCCACTTTCCGGCCACCGCAGTGAGGAGTAGCAGCGGTTTGATCAAATTATTCATATCCATCTGAACCCAAGGCACATAGTGCACTGTGCCCTCCCAAGGCCCTTATGCAATAATGGCAGTTGTGTGCCCACTCCCCACCTTACTTTCTGTCCATCACTTCCCTTTTTCCTCACCAATGCTACCTGCCGAAATCTGCTCCTCAATCACGGCCCCCACAGGCTTTCCACGCTTGGAGAGACTTCTGGTGCCTCCTGTGCTTCCCCTCTTTATCCACAAATTCATCCACAGTGTCCCTTTCTCCTTCCCACAGATCTCTGTTTTCACCTTTGTCCGACCCCACTGTCCCATAACCTACACTCTCCGCTCCCCGGTCGCCACTATTTCCTTTTTCAATATGCACATTCTTGATTGTGGTACTATCCAGTCTAAACAGAATGCCTCCAGCCCTTCACTCGTCTAACCCACACCCCGATTTGCTCTCCCCCTCCCTTACTGCCCTCACCCGTGTCAACTCTGCCTGCATTGCATCTAATGCTTCCTCTAACTCCTTCTGTGTTTTGTTATCCTGCTGTATAGTATTATTAGATGCTGGTCGAAAGGGGGGTGGTGCTGCAGTGGGGAAAGCTATGTATGTTGGGTTGGTGTATCCTGTAGTGTGTGGGGCCGTGAGCGGGTATAGGCCTACTTGGGGCAGCAACGACTGTGTTTCTTCACAGGCAGTTGGCTGCACTACTATCGGGGCCAGGACGCTACCATCTTGGGATCTGTGCTCCTTGCTGTCCTCAACGTCCTCTACCATTTTCCACAGCTCTAAAATCTCCTTTCTCTTTTGAAGGTTTTTACCTTTATATTTGGCGGTTAGAAATGTGCTCATGTGTTCCAAAATCCCTTTGTTGTTATTTGTGTCATGCTCTGGCCAGGGGTAGGGAATCCCACTTTGTGTGTCTGCTACCCACTGCTTGTGCTATTTCTCTATTTTATCCTTATACGATGGCAATGCACTATATATACTCCAACAAAGTCATTACCCCCAGGAAGAAACCAAAGGAGGTTTGTCACAGCTTCAGCTCCCGGCTCTCGTCGCCATAATTTCTTTAAACAGAGGGTGCCCGGAGTGCTTCTGTAGTGCTCCTGGCGGTTGCCATGGCACCTGCAGGAATATCACAGCCTCAGGCGGCCCAACGTTTCTCAACCTATCGCCTTCCTCTCCAGTTGCCATGGTTGCGTGACGCAGTATGGCGTTGCGCACCCACCTGCGTCATCCAGGAACACGCCCAGCCCGGAAGCATAAGAATGCTTCCATTCCACTTGACGAGCGCTTCTGATTGAAATTAGCTCCAGGCATCCTTGATCCTTCAGTCTTCATTTACTTTTGCTGTTCTTGGTTACTGACCCTTGCTATTCTACAACTTGTCTCGATTCCAGATTTCTTCCAGTGTATTGTTCGACCTCGGCTCTGGTAATTCAACCCTGTTTTTTGGATTACGCTTTGTACTGTTTGCTGGCTGATTACCTGGTTTTTAACACGCTTTTGTATAACAGATTCCCTACTGGATTTTCCTTAAACTGATGAATTATCCTTCAATTTACAGAGTGCTTTAAACTTTGGATGCCTTGTTGTTTATCTTCTGTTCCCATTTTAGCACCCTCGTTTCAGACGAGAAATGAGTTCCCTACAAAACATATTAACTACCCTTCCCATTTGCCCTATCTCTTCCCAACCTCCTAATTCTTGTGCTACTATCCCAATCCAGGAGTCCCATCAAAAAACATTATCCTTCCATTTAAAGTTGATTCCCAGCATACTCAGGTTAATGCCTTTTGACGTAATTGATTTATCGTTTCACTATCCAGCTCCTGTACTAAATCTGTCCCTCATTTCTTTTCAGACTGGTGAATACCTGGTGGTATTTTGTGCTCTTCCAGCTGAACTTCTATCCTGTCTGTAACATTTTGGCTCGGATGAGGTGGTATTTCATAGGGAAGGTCGTCCTCTCTGAGGAGGCCCACAGTTGGCTATTCCATTACCATTCCATAATGGATCTTCTGCGTTCCTTCGTGGCTTTTTGGTGTTTCAGGCCTTTGTGACTATTACAGTGTCTCACTTTATTCCCCAGGGATCTCTCTCTCTCAAGTGGCCAGGGCCAGGCCCTCGCCTTTGGATCCAGACCCTGGGGGTGGACCAGTGCGGGAGGATCACCTGGGTGAGGGGTCTTCGGGGAGTGAGGATGAGGCAGCTGATGGTGAGATGCGATATTCCCCCCTTTCCCGTACTCTTACCCCATCCTATTTTATAGGATCCTCCAACATCCCAACACCCCCCCTTTCGACACAAACACTGTGCCGAGGAAGAGGACGACTGAGAGTAAAGAGGCTAACACTTACATATCTCATTGGGCATGTCCCGCTAATCGGGTCAGGCAAAGTCAGGTACTTGACTTTAATCACATACATCTGATACCCATTAGCTCTCCCCACACGGATGAAAGGAAGAACATAGAGACACCCTCTGAGCAAGGTGGAACACGAGGAGAAGCAGAACTTCTGAGGTGAAGGCAAACCTACTGGAGCAGGATGACTGATCGAGGGACTAGAGCAAAGGTTAGGGAAACCCTGAAGATCCCTGCAGGAGGTTGTTGCTTCCGGGAAACCATGAAGGAGATGCAGAGAAAACCAAATCGCAGCCAAGAAGAAACCTGCATTGTGTTTCAAGGATGCCAGCGACCCTCCCGGGTGAATGACAGAGTTGGGGAGGCGAGGCCAAGCCTGTGGCATTAACCTTGACTTGCGAATCAAAACTGCAGAGTCAAGAAAGGGACGCGCACAACCGGTGAGTTAGTGAAAGACGTGAGGGGCCGGTTTGTGTCATGGAAAGTTTGAAGCCGCAACAGCTTATCTCACAAGTGAAGGTTGCACACATGCTGATGAGACGTGAAAGAGGGCTAACCAGTGATGGACTGTTAAGTGGCTGATAACTGTGAAGCCAGTGATACAGAGTAGCGGAGTGGTCTGGCGAAAGGAAGTAGCCCACTTGAAAGTTTCAGCAAAATGTGAAATGTTTGTTATAAAGCGGCAACGTGAACAAACTCTGGAATGCGTAATGGTCAAGATTAAACCTGGCAAAAGGGGAAGTGAAAAGGTGAATGCTTGTAGAGAAAGATTTCTTTGAACTGTTGTGCTGATGGTGCTGAAATACCAAGACCAAGAGACGTTGGGGCAAATTACATAGAGTGTGAGCTGAAGAGAAAGTCAAAGTGGTCATGCGGAGGACTATAGTAAAAGCCTTGTACATTCGAAATTCTTTGACATCAGTGAAAGGTCCAAGCCGGAATGAGGGAGACGAGAAGTGTGATGAGTTAGGGGAAGGAAGAAGGAAACCCCTAACAAATGTGAATTAAGCTTGGGGAAGGGAACCTCTGCAAGTGTTGTGATTGCAAGGTCCTGAGGGAGATCTGCATTGAATCAGGTGCTTGATGATTGAGAGGTCAGAGTTCGGCTGAGGGAGATCTATGTGAACTGTTAAAGCTTTAAGAGGTCCGAGCCCGACAGAGGGAGACCTATGTGAACTTTTTGTTGAACTGTGAAAGAACTTTTGGAACGCTGGAATCAGTGACTTTAACGTGGGAGGACAGGCGAGCCTTGATGCACATTTTCAACTGCCTTTGTTTTAAGAATCTGAGCCCACAGTGTGTCATCCTGTCTACGGGGGGCACCTTTCTCTGTGCTATTCAACGTGTGGGGGAGCGCTGACTCAGCCACTTAGGTCGTTTATGTTATAACACTGATTTTCCCTTGCATACATATTCCCCTTTACACACGGTTTGTATGAGCGATAGGGCAGGCATTATGTTTTGTTAGTATGGGCCATTTTGATTTGACAAATAATGACTAGGAGTGTGTTTTCTTTATTATTTGATGGTAGAGACTAATCCTGTCATAGCTTTGGGCAAAGGAGGAGTGTCTCCAAACCCCAAGAATCTAATAAAGGTTTTGAAACGTGTAACTCTTGTGTCAGTGTCATACTTGTGATACCATGCCTCCCTTACATATGGGGTCAGAAGTGGGATACGACTCAATTGAGACACATTGGGGAACCCTACAATTCCAGAAACTTAGCCACAGAGCCTCAGACCCTTCTACTGACACGAAATAATTCATAGGCTTTAATATATGTAGTAGCAGAGAAGCCACTATCACTTTCTGGAAAAGAGGGATGATTCCCACTGACTTAGTTCTAATATCCCCTGCAGGTTGTTATATAAGACTGGCCCCAAAATCTGACCTAGTCTGGAAATTTGGTCTGGAGGTTTTAGCAGGCATTACAGATCCAGGCTTTCTGGGAGACATAAAAATTCTTTAACAGAACCATGGCGAGACCCCATTTGAAATACGTTGTGGGGACAAAATTGCACAGGGAATTCTAGTGAAGCTCTATTTCCCCATTTTGAGGAAGAAACGGAACCTGGGAAACTGAGAGAGGTAACTTAGGCTTTGGAGAGGCCGAAGAGATACGTACCACCGAAGCAAAAAAGGGAAGATGAACTTACCATCCTTCCCAACCTAGCCTTCATCCAGCGAAATGATCCAGTACTCGCAGAGGCTTTCTTGCAAGTGGTTACTGAGGGAGAAGGACAAGAAAAGGGAAGTCCCTTTTTCTTCCTGAAACATGGATTCCTATATAGAAGGGAAACCACCAGGGAAGGCCTAAGTAAGACTCGATTAGTAATACTTGTTAGGGAGAATTCTCATTTCTGTGCTAACTCCCTTCAACCTTAGAGACCCCAGCTCTTGTGCTGGACTCTAGGAGTCTGACAAACTCAATAGGCATCTACTTTTTGTATGGTGACACACGGCACCTTCAATTCAATGTCACTGAGAAAAAGGTTTAAATACCTTTTCTTGTGTGAACTACTGTTCCCAAGAATAGTGAAATTGACTTTACTTACCTTTTCTCTTTGTGGGTCCAGCACACCACATCTTATGTGGAGTGCTGGGGGGTTACCTAGTAGCCCCTTTTCCTACATCCTCATGTAACATTATGTTACACTCACTACTTTAAATGGCTGGTGGCAGTGGTTTAATTTTCCTGTCATTGTGCTTTTCTACTGCAAGATGAATCCTCAGCTGCAGTATAGCACCCATGGGTGACCATTTTTGTCAAAATGGCCCGGTCTTCTTTTTTCACCATTTTCTGTTTGTGAGGTCTTTTTTTGGTTTTACTCTGTGCATTGAGCCAGGTTTGAGCCCTTTGTTAATTTTGCCTTTGGCGGCTTTCAGCCCTGAAGCCCGCCTCTGGCTCCTTTGTGTTTGGAAAGGCAGGATGTGAGGGAGGTTCCCGAACCTTCCCTGTCGTTTGTTTCTAGGAATGCCTGAATGCAACCAGTCTTAATTGGCTGGCTGGCTCTCCTTTCAGGACAGCCACCCTGCTGTGTGATTGACACCCTAGGCTGTGCATGAATGGGAGAAATCTGGACTCGAGACAGGGTCGACCACTATGAGAGACACACAATGAAGAAACCCTGAACAAAGTTTGCTGCATCCTCCTGGACCTTTGAATTTCCCGGTGAAGCCCTGCTGCTGTGCTGAAACTCCTTTTTCTGATTGACAAGAGAAGCTCCGGAATGGACGACTTCTTCCATTGGGTTAGTGGGACCAACTAACCCTGAGACAAACTCCACTGCACCATCCTCTCTGATTGACTGTACTTCTTCGACGCTGCAAGGACCCGAGTGCCAGGGGGTCGAGATATCCATAGTCGAGTGCAATGTCTAAAATCTGGCCAGACGTTCCAGGAGTCTCATTAGGACCCTCCAGAAGCAGGACAACCAGAGCTCGAGTCCCCTCACCAGAGTGTAGGACCCAAGAAGTGAAGGAAACCAACCGATATCCGAGATCCACAGTGGTGCTGTTTACCGAGTGCTGAAACCGCGAAGTGCCGCTGATCCAAAAAGAGCCCGTAACTGGCGTCCTCCAAATTGCTGCCGCAGGATCCCTCCAGACGCCCTCCATCTTGTCCCCATGACTGAGGCTCAGGAATCCAGGGTCTGCACCGCTGCAACAGGACAGAATCCAACTGGACCACTCTTCTTCAAACCAGAGGTACTGTTTAGACTTGGGGTACTTACCTCAGTGTCTTTTTGAGCTGTGCTTTTCTCAGTTGAAACTTGCATTTGCTTACCTTAGAGTTGATTCCAACTTTGCTTTTGACAGGCTTAACAGCTTGTGATCCTACAAGTGATTTCTACAAAACTCTCTAACTTTGTGCAAGACGTTTAATCTAAGAAGTGCCTGAGCTCCATAGACTGTGCTCCAATTGACTTTGGCTGTCCTGGCTCCCTGCAGACTCTTCTAGTCCATTGACTTTGATATTTCTGTCCTTCATAGGTGGTAACTTGTTTTAGACTGTTATTGCTGGGAAAGGCTTGTCTAGACTTCATTGGAAGAATTAAGTATACTCACATGCCCTGAGAACCTG
The DNA here is from genome assembly GCF_040938575.1 of Ambystoma mexicanum. Classification (NCBI taxonomy): domain Eukaryota; kingdom Metazoa; phylum Chordata; class Amphibia; order Caudata; family Ambystomatidae; genus Ambystoma; species Ambystoma mexicanum. The sequence continues at coordinate 401,859,897 of NC_090930.1, read as the reverse complement.
TTTGATCTTTTCCTTCCTCTAACGTTTCCTTTCTGAAACCTCAGAATCTGCAACGTATAACTAGTGATATATAAATGCCATTACTGTCCTGGTGAATGAAGTCATCTTCGGGTTTAGGAAGTGTGTAAAAAGCCTATCCAAAGAGTATCCACTAACTTGTGTTGATTCTGGAAAAGTATTTTAAAGTATATCTGATTGTTACATAGCTTGCCCTTTTTAAAGAATGCTTATTTAAAAATTGATGTTAAATAAATAAATACAATTTCTTTTGTTATAAACTTTATTTAACTTGCACAGAACGTTACATTGCAACCCATGTTTCCCATACAGTACATAGCACAGAGAGTTAATTTAATAACCTTATTGAGGGTAGGTCGAATTCACATAGCATTTTACAGTGCAGTTTTTTCTTCTTCTTCATCCACACTCTTATTCATCAAGTATTGTCTAAAACCACCCCATATATCCATTGGACGATTTGCCGGGGGGATCAAAATAGCGTACAATTCATCCTTATCGTTTTCCCAAATCATATCTTCAAGCCAATCATTGACTGTGGGGGCCAGTTTTCTTTCTCCACCTTAGCAGTATAGTCCTTTTAACAATCATCAGACCGATATTGACCAATTTACGCTTCACTGGGTTCAACTTACACACACATCCCAAAACACACGCTGTATGATCCCATGCCATGGGCTGGCCCACCATCTCTTCCAGCGCTTGACATACCTTGTCCCAGTATTTGGACAACGCCCTGCACGACCACAACATATGCAATATATCAGCCTCTCTCTCCATGCACCTGGGGCATTGTCCCTCTGAATTTGGATACATCTTCTTTAGGCGGGCTGGGGTGAGGTGTACTCTGTTCAGGATCTTAAAATGTATCAACATATACCTGGAGTTGAACGATATCTGCTTTGTCAGCCTACACAACTGTAACCAATGCATTTCAGTGAAACTAACTCCCAAGTCTCTTTCCCAATCTCCTTTAACATCTGGTATGCACACCCCTGCATATTTGAGCCAATTTATATAGTGCTGAGGCAGACTTCTTCATTTCCCCTGGGGACAATACATACTCAAGACTCTGGTGGGAAGTCGGTTCCTGTGGAAAATCAAACCACGCTGACGCCACGGCTAAGCAAAGTCGACAATATTGAAGCTTCTGTAGCGGGTTGTCTCCTACACGCTCCTTAATCATGTTCTTGGTTATAAATACTCCTCCATAAAACAAGTCACCCGTATTCAATATACCCACCCCACTCCAGTATGCCGCCAGCAGTGCATCTCTCGCCGGACCCAGGAAGGGCATGCCCCAAATTGGCATGCTCTGTCTGTATAATACCGTGGACCTGGGTTTAGTAATTCATCTAATCTCGACCATGCTTCCTGCGTGACTTTCACAGGATCCAGCTCATGAGCCCTCCCCCGTGCCCCTATGGCCAGCTTGTGTAGCTGAGTGGCATTTGTCTTCCCCCGCTTTTCCAATTCTATATAGGATACTTGAGGGGCCCCCTCTACCCAGCATGCTACATAATATGCCTGGGCAGCCAGATAATACAGCTCGAAGTCCGGGGACGTCAGTCCTCCCTGCTCGTACGGCAATGTGAGGCACCACCAGCTAGCCCTTATCCACCCCCCCCACACGAACGATGAGCATGCTCTCCAGTAATTTTAGTAAAAAAGCCCCTACAGGGCCATACAGGCACGTTACTAAAGAGATAAAAATGTTTGAGCAAAATGATAATTTATATCAGTGCTACCCGTCCCATCAAAGAGATGGGAAGCTGATTCCACTGCACCAACTTGGCACACAATGCGTTGATCACTGGTTCGTAATTAAGGGACCGAACAAGGGGCGCCAACCAAGCAACCTCAACCCCGATGTACTTTATATGTTGAGGCGACCATCGCAACCCAAACATGTCTTGGTTCAGGCATACTGTCAGTTAATGGGAAGACCTCCGACTTGGTACTATTCAGACGGAGTCCGTAGTGCTTCCCGAACTCATGTACTGCAGCCAGTATCCTTTGCAAATTATTCTCAGGGTCTCTGACATCATAACGTCATCTGCGTACAACGTTATGAGCTCTACCTGCCCAGCGATGGTGATGCATGCGCAAGAATGTCGAGATCTCATGAGATCTGCCAGGAGCTCTATCACCAGTGCAAACAACAAAGGGGACAGCGGGCATCCTTGCCTGGTGCCACCTGGCAATGCCAGTATCGGCGAGAGCTCCCCATTTACACACACTCTGGCATATGGAAATGTGTATAGAATTTGCACCCTCTTAACAAAATTGGGTCCGAATCCGTAATTGTGTAGAACCCCGAACAAGAAGAGCCAGAATACTGTGTCAAATGCTTTCTGCATATCTAGCGATACAGCAACCCCTTCAATATTGCACAGAATTTGCATCATTATATTATACAGCCAACAAATATTGGATGCCGTCTATCTCCCTTCCACAAACCCTGCCTGTTCTTCATGCACCATATATGGCATTAGCGGATTGAGTCTTGAAGCTAGTATTTTCACGAATACTTTTGCATCAGTGTTAATTCACAGTCCTCCGGGGGCTTTCCTGGTTTTAGTAACAGAGTGATTACTGTGGGATATATTTAGCCACTCAGCAGTACTTCCCCACATCACCAAGCTGCAGGTGAACAGTCGGCCCTCTGGCCTAAGGAACCTCAGCACAAGGATCTTTTTCCTGTCTGGAGCCTGAGCAACACTTCACACAGGACCTCCGAGGGACAGGAGCCCTCTACACTGCAGGAGCAGTGGGTTAGCCCTCCAGCTGAGCCCATCCAGGCAAAGGTAGGCGCCCTGCCTATTTTCTAGCCCCTTTCCTGCCCCTTTGAAAAGAAAATATTCTGCCACGAAAAGTGCATCATCCATGCCCATAATTAAATATCAGTAGCACAAAATTCGTTTTAAATGCAAAAACGAGCTACAAAGTGCAATTTGAGCACTTCTCTCAAGTCTCCATTGGAACACACATGGTGTTCCTATTCCATCATGGCCGCTGACTCCTTTCTGCTGCTACAGCGACCACATGACCTGCATCTGTGTCCCTATTGGCCCAATCCACCTATTCAGGGCCAATCACGGGCCAGCAGGTGAAAAGCCGGCCCTCAGCCTAAGGATCTTTTTCCTGTCTGGAGCCTGTCCGGAGGCGACCGAGGCCAGGGCCAAGGATCCTGCCCGCATTTAACCAGCCCTGCCTACCTGCTTACACCCTGGTACGCTTGCGAACCCCCCTACCATCGTAAGACATTTATGACTATCGTGCCCCTCCACTAACTGATTAGATGCTCAACAGAAACTTTGGGCAGCTGTTACACTATTTCACAGCCTTAACCCGCTTTCCATCCTTGTAATTATATCCCTGCATCTGCATGTCCCACGTCAGTGACCCCATCCTCGCTTATGGCATCAATTACTAATGCCCTTTATGACCCTTGATACATGTGGGTCTTTATTTGATATACTGCATGCCTATTCTCAGCCTAATGTATTGCACTGTGCCCTACCTGAAGCTCAGCTATATTGAACTGCATTATGCCTGCCCAAGTTGCTTCTAGCTCACATGTTGCCTACCACTTGACTGCTGCACCTAGCTCATATGTGCCCACTGCCTGTGGTACCTAGTTCAATGTGCCCATTAGATTGTTGCACCTAGTTCATATGTGCCCACTGCCTGTCGTACCTAGTTCATATGTGTCCATTAGATTGTTGCACCTAGTGCTTATGTGCCTATTAGATTGTTGTACATAGTGCTTATGCGCCTATTAGATTGTTGCACCTAGTTCATATGTGCGCATTACATTGTTGCACCTAGTCCTTATGTGCCTATTAGATTGCTATAGTTACTTCATATGTGCCCATTGATTGCTGCACCTAGAACATATGTGCCCATTGATTGCTGCACCTAACTGCATTTTTAGCCTAAACTGTGATTTTTGAACTTAGGTGAACTCCTGTTGCTAAAATTGTTCCTACCTGTTTGCACATTGCATTTTTAGCCCAAACTGTGATTTTTGAATTTAGATGGACCCTGCTCCTATAATTGTTCCTACCTGTTTGCACATTGCATTTTTAGCTTTAACTGTGATATTTGAATTTAGATGGACCCTGCTGCTATAATTGCTCCTACCTGTTTGCTTGCACATTGCATTTTTTGCCCAAACTGTGATTTCTGAATTTAGATGGATCCTGCTGCTATAATTGCTCCTACCTGTTTGCACATTGCTTTTGTAGCCTCTACTGTGATTTATGAATTTAGGTGAACCCCTGCTGCTAAAATTACCTCTGTGAGCACGTTGCCAGCGCTGCCCATATCATGCCCAGCTTGCCACACTTACGCACTTTACTTAGCCTATGTGTGCTAACACGTGCTGTCCCTTTGCCTGCCTCATAGCGCTGCGAATATTGCGCCACTATCTGCTTGCCCACCTTAAACACAGGCACTAGTGCCCATTCTGAGCTTAGTCCTTATATATGGTACCCCTACCATTAGCTAGCCCACCTCCACATAAATTATGTATTTGCTAGCTACTTATACAGTCCTACTGAGGACTATCCTACACATACCTCACTCTCTGCCCTCCCTAGCGTCTGAGACACCCCCGAACGATCCCAAAAACTTAAATGATATGATCACTAGACCATGCAATCTCTCCCAAAGAAACCTCAAACTTTGCGCCAGACTTAAATTTATGAACCCACAGCCAAATCTCTAGACCTCCTCTCTAACAACCTGTCTAGAAACCTAAGAAGTGCCCAGCCTAATACCAAAATATCTCCGCACAACTCAACTAACACTCAGCACCCACTCCAGCTCAACAGCTGACTCTCTCGAGACCCTACCACCTGCCCAAACCCCCCCTACAACACTGCGATACCACCCACTGAGCCCACACTGCCAGGTATAAGAGGAGCCTTAATAAATGCCCGGTCTCTCGTGGCACATGCCACAGAAATAGCCGACCTTATCACAACTGAAAAAATGGACTTCCTCGCCATTACGGAATCCTGGCTGCATTCAGCAGCCGGCCCAGCAATTATGCTAGCTATTCCTGAGGACTACACTCTTTTAAGAATAGACTGCCCTTCCTCTCGAGGCGGTGGCCTAGCCATAATTGTAAAAACTAGCCTAGCACTGAGACTTGCTCCTTCACTAAAGGTAGACTCTTGCAAATTCCTGACCGCCAAGCTAACTACCTCAACTACTCAAACCATATCTATCCACCTTATCTACAGACCTCCAGGCCCTCTGGGATCCTTTGAAAAAGATCTCACTAACATCCTTTCGGATAACCTCAAAAATTCATCGCCAAGTCTTCTCCTGGGAGATTTTAATCTTGACTACAAAGGCCACTCAGATCCTAATGCCACACAGATCAACGATTGCATCGAGGAATTAGGCTTCGCCCAAAAGGTAACAGGCGCCACTCACACTAAGGGCAGAATCCTTGATTGGATAGCGGAACACCATTGTGTAACGTCCATTAATGATTAATGCCATAACACCCCTGCCCTGGTCTGACCACCACCTGATCTTTCGCCCTTGAAGTCACAGCCCCCTATCATACCATCAGTATAGCTCCTGCTATTCCTACAAGGAACAAAAAGAACATTACAGCTGACAAACTAATTCCTCTGATCATCCCTACCTTGAATTCTCTCCCTGACTCTGCAGACCCATTTACCTTGGTCGAAGAGTACAATAAGGTAATGTTATCCGCTTTGGATACCATAGCACCTTTGAAAATCTGAAAATGCAAACAGAAAAAACATGTTAATTCAGGGTTCTCTCCCCACCTAAAAGCCATTAGACTTGAGAAACGTAAATGTGAACAGATATGGAGATTAAACCCTTCTAAAACTAACAAAAACAACCTAAAAAAACTAGCCTCCCTATACAAAAAAGAAATAATCCTTGTTAAACAAGAATCCTACAATTTGCGTGTCACCCAAGCTAATTCCAATACAAAAGAACTATTCACAATCCTTAAAGAATTGGAAACACCTATCCAAGCCCCTGCCACCTGCCTCAATGACAAAACCTGGTGCACTAGCATTCAGAGTGCTCTAGCTAATAAAATAACGACCTTGCAGGCTAAAATCAACAACAACAAGAATCCCTCCTCCTCTTCTCGAACTTTAACAATGTTACGGCCCCTGTGCCCTCGAACACCTCTCACCCTGTCCGAACTACCTAAACCCCTTTTCAACTTTAAGAAAGTATCCATTCTAGAAGTTGAAAAAGTCATCTTAACTCTCAAACCTTCCAATTGCCACGGCGACCCTTGCCCTGCACAAATCATAAAGGATGCCGCAAGAGACCTTTCCCCATTCATAACCAAACTTATAAATGCCTCATTCTCTTCCGGTACCATTCCCAACAATTTGAAACAGTCGTGGGTCCTCCCACTTCTAAAAAAACAAACACTTGACCCGACCATTCCCACAAATTATAGTCCCATTACGACAGTGCCATTCCTGCTTAAAATTCTGGACAAGGTAGCGTACCTCCAAATTCAACAATATTTGGAATGCAACCACCTCCTAGGAGTATGTCAGTCAGGTTTTAGACCACAACACGGAACGGAAACTGCACTGATTGACCTTAAAGCACAAATAGACACCCTGAGGTACAATGGTAACAAAGCACTACTTCTGCTGCTCGACCTCTCAGCGGCGTTTGACTTGGTTGATCATAAGACTCTCTGCCACCACTTAGACTCGGCCACCCACTTCTCACAAGAAGACATAGGCTGGATTCAATCCTTCTTAGATAATAGAACCATGCGGGTCTTCGCACCTTCAGCACCCGCAGACCCTATTCCTATCACTTGTGGTGTGCCTCAGGGCTCATGTGTTTCGACCACTCTATACAACATCTTCACAAAGCCCCTTTTTGATGATCTAGATGGCCTGGGTATCACCTACACTAACTATGCAGATGATACACAGATCCTCATCCCGTTGACGAGAGATTACGACAAGGATTTGGCCTTTGTGAACAGAGTATATCTCATCATCCAGGTATGGATGGCCTCTCATGGACTATGCCTGAATGATGATAAAACGGAACTCCTCATTCTTGGCACAACGCTAATCTCAATAAATTAGGTCATCTATATTCTAACTTTACCATAGACAACAACAACATCCCAGTAGCCAAGGAAGTGAAAACTCTTGGATTCTACCCAGACTCCACTCTCACCTTCAAAAACAAGTAAACTCCATGGCCTCGGCCACCGCTTACACGTGCAAGTCAATTAGAGCAGCTAAGCCATTCCTTACACCTAACAACTGCATTACTCTAGCAAGAGCCTTGGTATTATCTAAACTGGACTATTGCAACGCCCTATACATTGGCTGCAACACATACATTACCAACAAGATCCAGATCTTACAAAATAATGCTTTAAGAGCAGCCCTCAATATTCCCAAGAAAGCCCACATATCTGACTTGAGAAGATCCAACAACTGGCTCTCCACCAAAGATAAAATTCTCCTCAAATCAGCCTCCCTAACTCAAAAATGCTTACATATGCCCCCCCCAGTACCTTACCTCCAGATTCCAGAGACAATCCACTAACCGCCTGTCGTGATCTGGGCAAAATCTTCCTCGGGGCCAGCCCTTTGAGAGCAAAAAATACCCAATTCAGCCCAAAATACAGGTTCTATTGTGCTGAGCAGTGATCTCATGCTAGTGACAAATAACACCTTCAAATAAGTTTTAGCATATTTATTCTAAGCAGTGAATTTCATATACATGTGGGATTCAAGTTAGAGAATATTACCAAGCATAAAACTTAGAGAAATGCAAAATATAGTGAAACATGGAACTTAGATAAACATAGAGAAATATAGAGAAGCATAGAGAAACACAGTCTTACTTCCCTTTAATCAGCACTGGGAGACCCTGGGCTCTCATAAGCTAGCTGTAAACAAGCCCCGCTCAGAGAAACAGTGCTGCAGGACGCCGTCAGAGCCAATTCCGGGCACTTGTTTCTGCACGAATCAAGTCCACAGGACGATCTCCCCCCGAGTCATGGGAGCATGGATATTTTATAATCTCGTGCTGCCCGTCCATGACGCACAGTTCCAGAACTTTCCCTGTGCAAAATATAGGCTGGCTCATGGAAAAAACCCAACTCTGTTAATTTCCACTGCTCCGTCTGAGCCCCACCCTGGCTCCCATCTGCGAAAGCTCAGGAATGTCTTATCAGTGCCTTCCCAGAGAAAAGGAAGATTAGCTTGGGGCCAGGGCTACCGTTAGTGAGGCTGAATATTCTAAGGGAAGCAGGGATGTATTAACCCCATCTGCAAGCTCTAAAAGGCATGCACTCATAGCTTAGTGTTTATAGCGCTTAAGACTGGCTATATAAGCGCTATATAGGTGCCATAATGTTCCAAACACTCCAAAAATACCTATTAGCTACAGAGCTAGGGCCCTCTCTCTGCCTGTCTATCAACAATGCATAATGTGACCTATCACTCATACTAGGCCTGCATATTCCTTGTAGCTCACTACTGCATAATGGAAGTGCTACAACAGACTACTGTCAGCATTTTTAGCACATACTTTGAATACACTATTGGCTTTCAGCGGCTAATGCTGTCATCTAAAGCCCTGATTGGCAAGGTTGCAATTTTGTGTATCACTACATTCCACCCCTATTCAACGTGTGTGCGACAAATGCTGACTATTACACATCAATGTAGTATTTAGTGCAGTGATAAAGACCTTGGGGCTTTGCAAGAGGTTTAAGCAAACTACCTTCTAGTGGTTAGTTAGCGTGGCATGCAAGGTTAGTGAAAACACTACCTAAACAAAAATGTACACAAAGTGAACAGTGACATATACCCTTGCCAAAACCTGGCCTACACAAAAATACCTACACAAAGTGAACATGGGCATTTACCCTAGCCAAAACCTGGCCTACACAACAATACCTAAATAATTATTGTATAATTGATTGTCAGTTAAAAAGCAGCATGCAGTTAGAATGTCAAGGCAATCCAGTGTAGTCTAATCTACAATGCACTATTGCATTTATGTATGGTTACCAATTCTAAAACCTGGCAGCCTTTCACTCTAAGGGCCTACCCTCCCCCTGATCCCAGGGCATTCAGACGTGACTATGGGCTGTGTGACTAGACACTTCCCCCATGTACGTGGAACCCAACCGGAAACCATCTAATTTCGTGAACAAGGTGAACCCATGGGCACCAGGTTGTCTAAATAAAAACAATTCTACTAATTTACATGAAGCATGGCATGTGTTATTCATGCAATCAAAAGCAAGCAATTTAATCCATATGTATGCTGGTAACTGTAGCTCTGCGTGCCAGTGTGTGGAGGATGGTCGCCCCCACCCAGTGAAAAGCCAACACCTGCTGATTAAACAATGTTTGCCATACAATGCATCGTGTGTATTTAGCAGTCTTGTTGACCTGCCCTATGGCAGAAAAAATGTCTTCATACCTAAAATTCTGCCATCTTCAGAGGTTGTCAATACTTGTAGCAGTGTTGGGCGTATCAATGGGCCCCACTAGGCCAGAAGTTCTATAGCAGAGCTGGCATCAGAACCCATAGTGGCTAGCTTATTGTGCACAGTTTCTATGTCACAAGCATATAAAGCTCCGGCAATTAATGAATCTAGCTCCCTAGCTACGCGCACTCTAGTGATGGGCCATAGAAATGGACTCCATTTGTAGCAGCTTGGTAGTACTAAGGAAACAGTGCCTCGTGATAAATCTATGTCTAAGTGTATCACTGTAATCATGGAGGTGTGCATTACCAGCCTACAATTTACATGTTGCCTTACTACTGGAAAATCTAACACGTTCACAGTGTATACCTATTGTGACTTGGAGAATACCCTTCTTCAAGTGGGATATCTACCATATACAATATTAGTTTTAGCCACAAACACCATACTACCCTCCGGCAGTGGCTGTTTCATCACACCATTGTGTAAAATGCATTTATTCAAGTTATAGTCCATAAAATCTTGGCGAGAGCACTCGCTGCAGTTCTTGGTCAGAAAAACATCACATTAAACAAATTTAAACAAATCGTTGTATCCATTCACTGAAACATTTGGGCCTATGACTTCATAGACACCAGTCATATGAGTCAGTGACAAAAGATGTCTGACAATGTGCCAGGCCAGTACGCTAGCAATTCCATGTGGATACTCATTTGTAGCGCTTTTCCAAAGAATTATTCCAAATGTCTACAATCAAAAGGTGACTCTTTGCATTAGTGTGCTGGAGACAGCTATCCCCACAAAAACATGAAACTGGTTGGTTTAACAAAAAACCGTGTCACACTATGTGTCATAAAATCAAACATCAAGTCAGTCATGGTTTCATTTACCTGCCTTAAGCTGGCTGTAAAAGTATCCAGTGTTTCAAAGGTTACCATCTCAAATTAGAGCTCACACACTTGGCAGCATTACTTCAATTAAGAATCTTAACCTACGCACAGGTGACTTTGATGTGCGCACTCATCTTATCTCAAAATAAATTACGCTCCTACTTGCATGATTCTGCTGCCCCAACAATTCATAAATCATTTTCCTGCCTACGTGCAACGTAGAAGTTTTTTTTTTCAAAAAGCAAAACATCTCTGGTTAAAGCAATTCAGTTGGAAGAGTAAAACCATTTCGTTTTTTCAGATTCATCTCAAAAAGGTGCATTTAAAAACCATTTTTCAATGTGTTAGCATTCAATTGCTGTGTCACACAGCTGTTTGTGGTGCATGATGTTACAGTCCACAACTCATTGTCCATAGTCCTTTAAACAAGAAAGGGCAAGCCATGTCAATTAAGTTATTTCCAGCAACTGAAGCATTTGAATGTGTAGCATCAAATATTTGATAATTAGCCAAGTCTGCACCGTGCCAGTTCAGCAAAAGTTATTACTCTGTTGGACACCTTTCGCAGGTTGCAGAACAAATAGCAGCATGGAGTGCGGTGCAGGACACGTTTAAAGTTGACTCGCATCTTGCAGTAACTCGCATATTTTCTGAGATCAGTGTCACCCACATACTGCACACATTTACGCCAATAAGGACACGCTATTGTCTTGCTTTTTTGCCTAGGCAAAATACAAACAGAAATGTTAGGATGCCATTAAAGGTACAATGTCATTATTCATCAATATCAGCATTATCCACCCCTTCCCTGAACACCACCCCCATCTTCAGAAGTCTCACCAGGTAACTACACACTTTATCATTGCTACTGCAATTATTTATCACCCTTCTGCATCTTTCTAGGGGCTTATTTGCACTCAACCATACGGGGTGTAACTGCCTAATCACAAACTCATATGTGCAATGCGATCATAGTTGGTCAATGGTACCTCAGACTGATCTGTGATTTTTACAAAAGCCATATAATAAGTACCCAGGTCGCACAATGCTTTTCTTTTTCACCAAAGCGATCAGAAATGCCAGGCGCCAACTTGCTTCCAGTGTCTCATGATCTTGATTTAGTTTGCCCTGCTGGCATCACTCCATTTTTCAAAGGTAAAGTCTTTCAGTCCAATACCGCCTGCAGTTGTACAAGCAGCTTTGTTTATTTTTTCTCCATACAGCTAGTGTCTTTCAAGCCTCTGGTTTTTCACTTGTCATTTTCTCAAAGGGTGTTTGCTGTTTCTTGGACCACCCCTTTGAGCGCAATAGTCTAAGTCAGTTTCTTTTGTTGCTTCAACAAATCATTCATTCTTGCACTAAGCCGTGAGGCTTCTGGATCATGGCTAATGTGCAGTGTTCATGTTGTACTCCAAAGCCCTGCTCTGCATGTTGTCTCTTGCAAAACGGCTAAGCGCTTTTTGTCAGTTTTGCTTCCATCTGGAATGCCATAATGTCTTTGTCAGTTACTCCATCCCTGGCAATGTAGCTTGCAGTTTGCCAGCTGTGTATTCTCTCTTCTCAAAGCGCCTAGAGGTTTCTTCTCCAGTGCACAGCGCTTTACTTCAGTTCACATCACATGGTGCACTGGAATGCAGCTTGCACAGCAATAGCGTTTTACTTCAGTTCACATCACATGGTGCATTGGAATGCAGTTTGCACAGTAATGTCTGTTGGAATGGGCAGCTGTCTTTTCTTAGCCCATTCACAGATGCACAGGTTCCCCAAATGTTCAGATGTGATGTGCCCGTCTGCCATCCTGCATGCAGCGTTTGTTTTCCTTCCAGTGTTACTGGGCAAATTCTTTACTTCTGATCAGTTCTGTTATTGCATGCCGTTAGAAAGTCTCTTTTTCTGCCTTTGCACCCCCTTCCTCAGGTTTCTGCTCACTGACGGTCTCTCACAGGGGAAGGAATGCAGGAATGTCATTGTTTATCTTTCGTGTGCACCTGGCAGCGCCATGAGCACGCAGCAAGCTTATCTCTTTGCTCTATAACTCTTACACTGTGGCGGCTTCAATGGAAAGGCACTCGTTTCAGACAGTTCACACAGATTAACTCTTTCTTGCACTGCTCTTGTCTAGCAACTCAGAAAAACTCTCATATCTGAAGCATCATTTCACTAAACAGAAGTGCAGTATTCTGCTTTTGTCTGCCTTCCTTTCGCGCACCTCGCCCAAGACAGCTTCAAGGCACAAGCTCTGCACACACAGCAAGACTCTTATTTTCAAAAGAGGCACTTTTCTTGTCATCAGATTCTACTCCATGTAATTTTGCAAAATGTCAAAGCGTCTTTAGCCTGTTTTAAACTGATTAATGTCTCATTTAAAAGCATACGTTTTTTTTTTTCTCTTCTTCTTCCTCGTAGTTTTGTAGTTTTGCTTCACAAGCGCAATCCAATGCAATGTGCGATTTTTCAAGAGAACCCGTAACCTACTAAATCTTTGTGCTATCTTATCACACACAGAATTTTCATTCTGTTGTACCATTGCCAGAATATAACCACTTATTTCAGTGCATTTAAAAAATGCCATGTTTAGTGCAGCTCCCTGCACGTTTTTTTCCTGCAAGAACAACCCACACTCCCTATATTGCTTGTGGGCTGTTAAATGTGTCAACAACATTTTTCACCATATACCACAGTCAATAGGTCACTATTTCCAAACATGCATCACTTATAAGGCAACAGTACAAATCCATGGCATAACGTGGGAACAGTCAAAAATACTCCAGGGGCAATTTAGAGGCAATTTAGAAAAATATAAATTGTTTATTCCCCCCAAACCATTGCAAACTGATTCTGCAATTTCAAATCAATACACAAAAATCGAAAATCCAAATAACATCACTCACTTTCTTTTTTAAGTGAGTCTCTCACCCATTATAAGCATGGCACAGCTTAAAATGCAATATAACCATTTTAGTGTGTTTCCTTAAAAACAGAATTCGCCACCACTAGCACATGGAATTTACAGTTGCCAAAAGAAAAACAAACCCTTTAGGCTCTCAGCACAGATGTTACTCTTTCTCCTAAGCACGGCTCATTCCCCACGTTATTTTTCAGGAATGTCAACACTTCAAAAGCATACATCAAAAAAGCGAACCTTCGCCTCCGAACATTACAGCCCCCCACTCGCTAGCACACTGGGGCTGAGTCAATGGTTAGATTACTATTCACAATTTGCATGTCAAATCCTTGCAATTATTTTTCCTTGCCCTCATGACAGAATAGAGAACACCGTCTCACTTTGCATTTCAAATTACAACTTTAAACTGGGGAAACCGCATGATAAAATTCTTTTCTAATTGAGCATACATCTTTCTTGACCATTCATCAGAGCGCTTTAAACAAAGCCATTTCCCGCTTGTTTATCGCCTTGTACTCCCTTGGCTCCATTCCCAAGCAATAAGTCAGTCACGACTGATTTACTGAAGGGAGTCTTAACCACACAAGCTATCGGCCACGGCAAGCCGACACAACATAGCTGCCTTTTGAAGTCTCAGAGCTGCAGTGAGACCACCAAGGAAATGCGACAGCCTGCTCCCCACTCTACACTGTGTTCTCTCACACAATTTGTCATGTCACAGCACGCCACTGCTCTTCACAAATCCCACAAAGCTGCCACCAAATGTCGTGATCTGGGCAAAATCTTCCTCGGGGCCAGCCCTTTGAGAGCAAAAAATACCCAATTCAGCCCAAAATACAGGTTCTATTGTGCTGAGCAGTGATCTCATGCTAGTGACAAATAACACCTTCAAATAAGTTTTAGCATATTTATTCTAAGCAGTGAATTTCATATACATGTGGGATTCAAGTTAGAGAATATTACAAAGCATAAAACTTAGAGAAATGCAAAATATAGTGAAACATGGAACTTAGATAAACATAGAGAAATATAGAGAAGCATAGAGAAACACAGTCTTACGTCCCTTTAATCAGCACTGGGAGACCCTGGGCTCTCATAAACTAGCTGTAAACAAGCCCCGCTCAGAGAAACAGTGCTGCAGGACGCCGTCAGAGCCAATTCCGGGCACTTGTTTCTGCACGAATCAAGTCCACAGGACGATCTCCCCCCGAGTCATGGGAGCATGGATATTTTATAATCTCGTGCTGCCCGTCCATGACGCACAGTTCCAGAACTTTCCCTGTGCAAAATATAGGCTGGCTCATGGAAAAAACCCAACTCTGTTAATTTCCACTGCTCCGTCTGAGCCCCACCCTGGCTCCCATCTGCGAAAGCTCAGGAATGTCTTATCAGCGCCTTCCCAGAGAAAAGGAAGATTAGCTTGGGGCCAGGGCTACCGTTAGTGAGGCTGAATATTCTAAGGGAAGCAGGGATGTATTAACCCCATCTGCAAGCTCTAAAAGGCATGCACTCATAGCTTAGTGTTTATAGCGCTTAAGACTGGCTATCTAAGCGCTATATAGGTGCCATAATGTTCCAAACACTCCAAAAATACCTATTAGCTACAGAGCTAGGGCCCTCTCTCTGCCTGTCTATCAACAATGCATAATGTGACCTATCACTCATACTAGGCCTGCATATTCCTTGTAGCTCACTACTGCATAATGGAAGTGCTACAACAGACTACTGCCAGCATTTTTAGCACATACTTTGAATACACTATTGGCTTTCAGCGGCTAATGCTGTCATCTAAAGCCCTGATTGGCAAGGTTGCAATTTTGTGTATCACTACACCGCCCTTCCAGAACAGCCAATACTAACCTACTTCAAGTGCCTAGATTCAAACGTATGAAGACTGGTGGTAGTAGCTTCCCGGTCAAAGCTGCCCAAAACTGGAACTCACTCCCACCCTCTTTAAGAGAAGACATGCCCTACCCACCCTTCAGATCTAACCTCATCCAATGGATTAAGGAGCATGACATTTGACCCGCTACCACACTGCCACAACACTGCCCACTACTGCGTATATTTGTATATATATGTATCTGCATAATTGTATATATTGTATATAACTGTTGCTTGATGCTATCTGCTACCTTTTGCTCATTTTTATGATATAGGCCAGCACTGTTTATTAATATTTTGTACTGCAATGCACAGTAATGTAACCTAAGCTGAACAATCCTCTTTTCCTTCTTCTGCGCCCTAATACCCTTGTGTCTGGTGCGCTTTATAAATAAATAAACAAACAAACAAACAAACAAACAAACAAACAAAACAAACCAAGCTGCGCATCTGCAGTCACCAGCAAAATGGCTGCACTGTCTCCTGTGGGCACCATGGCCTCAAACTACGTTTTGCAGTGACAAAAAGATGGCTGCACCATCTTGCCAAACACATATTGGGCAGGATGGAACAAGGGGACACACTGAGGAACCCTGCCAGTGTGTTCTTCCATATCCAGAAGAAACAGAGTGAAAAAGCAGCGCTGCTTTGCTGCCAGCCCAAAGTCCTCATATAAAAGGGGGTATTTTACCTTAAAATAATGCTGCTCTGACGCTAGTTTTATATGTTCTTCCTCAAACTACTGTTAGTAATAAGGCCCTGCCATGCCCATTCATATCCCAATTGTGCTTCAGCAAAACCAAGCATGACCCCCGAATGACAGGCTCTGTCAAACCAAATCTGAGAAAAATCAACAAAGACACTTAATTTTTCTGCTGCACGGGAAAAAGCTTCACTTTTAAGTTACAAAGTGTCAACAATCAGTAATTCAAAGGAGCTCCAGCTCTGGGCTATGTCAATTTCAGTACATAGGTGGTGCAAATAAACACCTGCCTTAAAGAAAATAACTATAGCTGCAAAACAGTGTGGGGATCCAGATGGAAAGTCAATAACCGATTTTGAAATCAAAGTGCTAGCAGCTTGCACCACATGTGTAAAAATGGGCTTTGCAAAGTAAAGGAGAAAAATGTTTGTTTCAGAGTACTTGGTTGAACATAAACTTCTTCTTGCCTAGCAACGTGAAAGGGGATTATACTGTGAAAATACAATGTATAAAATGGTTCTATTCAGCAGAGTTTCTTCCAATTCAGAGCAAAAATAAATACAAGTAAATTAAACTTCAGTGGTTGCGTGGGGGGAGGAATCAGCCCAAGACAGGTTTCTGCTGAGAGGATGACAGAAACAAAAGAGTCTTTCTCAGTAAATATTATCACCCCAGTGATAATTACTAGGTTGGACAGAATCTGGTCTGGGCTGAGCCCTCTACAATGGAAGTTCCAGGACACGGGCGATGCGAAGTGGAGAAGGGGCAATACACCTTCAATCAAGCTGGGAAAACACCATCCTCCCTCTGGGGGAAGTGACAGTTGGTGGTAGCTGAAATGAAAAATATGGGCCAGTGTAGGACAAAGGATGCCCATTTGTGGATGCCCATTTGTTTCAAAAGACTATTTTATTAAGAAACTGTGAAAATAGTTATCTTTGGAACAGGACTTTGCAAAAATGTAAAGATTTTGTAGTTTAAATTTGATTTTTGTGGCGTTCAAATAAGAGGTCTTGGCTGTCAATAGCATGTATGGGACACCAACGCCAGATGAATGTGAATCATGGGGAAAGGACACATGATGGAATATTAAAAATTAACAGAAATAGGCCCCATGATAGTATGTACGTATGTGTAAAGTCCCTGAATTTTAGGCCGAACATGTCACACTGAAAATGACCAAAGATTATTAAACGTACAAAATAATGCCTCACAGATTGCAAAGTTGGACTGAAATGGTCGGCATAAAATATGTAACCTGTTTATGTAATGTGCTAAGAGACTTCAACTGTATAAATGTACCATTTGTGGCAAAATCGGATTTGAGCTAAAGTAACTATGGGAGGTTTTTGAACATTGTAAAACTCACATCATAAATCTGACATCCTGCCCTAGAAATCCAACCAGCTGAGAGCGAGGCGGGGACTATCACCCCTGACCAACCGAGTGGGTTAGAGGTGTATTTAGCTAAGCCTGCCCAGCCATACACTTCTATGATGCCACTATGCATTATAAATAAGAGTCCATGACAGGACTCTAGACACACACTCTTCCTGAAGTTCCTGCGCTGCATTCCTGATCTGCTCCATTCATCTGCTGATTCCAACTACAAGGCCAAAGCATTGCTGACTCTACTCCAGAGCCCACTGCAAAACCCAAGCATAGATATTACTATCCCAGCAAGGCCAGTGATCCTGAATCAACCCACTAATCTCCCATTAAAAAGGGGAAAGCTGTGGTACCTTTTGCATCCTGAAATCAGAACGGATTGCTGCCCACTAACTGCTTGCCCACTTACTGCATCCAGCGGTACCTGTGCCATCCAGTGACTTGAATTGCCCAGCTGCTTGCTACACAGTGACCAGACCTTGCCCAGCTGATTTTTGCCAAGCCTGCCATCGTGTGGTGACCAGAACCTGTTGACTGTCCAAAAATCCCAAAACAAAAAAGTGGACTGTGAGTATAATCCCCAGCAGATAGAAACACATTGCCTACGTTGTCTTGCCTTTGTCCTTTTTCCACTCTCTGAGTAGTTATATTTACAACCTGGTAACTTGTTGAAACTGTTAGAATTATGCTTGTATCCTGTCCTTAATCTTTAAGTGCTAGCGCCATCTCTTTTCAATTTTATGTGGTGTAAATTATAAGCCCTTAGTTATATTTGGAGTAATCAAACTTATTCCCATATATTTTATTGTTGGGGTTGAGCACTGGGGGGACAAGGTTGATCTCGCGAATCTCTCAATTCACCAGCTAGAGACCTACTTTCAATTCTATAGTGTCCCTGTGATATACCTCTATCCACCAGCACATAAACCGCACTCCAAATCAGAGTATTTCACCCATTTTTCAAAGAAACCAACGTGTCATTTGGCTGCAGCATGCTCTACATTTTCCACTAATTTTCGAATTGTATGCCTTTTGCTGATCCATTGCCTTGTGACAATAGTGACATAATATACCTGCTATTGTAATAAAACATATGTATATTATAATTTAACAAATCAGTAAGAAAAAGGTAGAGAGTTGCTTTAACAGTCACTTACTGTAGAAGATCGCTACAAATCACATTTACAAAAAAGTAATAAATCATCAATACAAAATAATTTTATTAAGATTCAATACAAGATAAAAATCTCATGAGGTAGAAACTACAAACAGTAAATTACATAAAACAACCCTAAAACAAGCATATTTAAATATGCTAATGACCCAACATAAAAAGTAAACATGCATCAATTGTTTACGACAAAAATGTTTGGTCATTAGCATATTTAAATATGCTTGTTTTAGAGTTGTTTTATGAAATGTACTGTATTGTAGTTTCTACCTCATGAGATTTTTATCTTGTATTGAATCTTAATAACTTTATTTTGTATTTATGATTTATAACTTTCTTGTAAATGTGATTTGTAGCGATGTTCTAGAGTAAGTGACTTTTGAAGAAACTCTTTCTCTACCTTTTTCTTACTGATTAGTCTCACCTTCCCAAAATTAGGGTAGAGGACCATTTTTGTAAAAAGTGGTTATTTGGGCTCTCCCAAACCCTTGTTTGAGTATTTCATAGTGGCTAACGGTCACAGAGATTTTTTTTGAGAGTGCGAGGAATTGCCATTGTTTGTATTTCCAGGCCATTTTCCTGTAAGACTATTTGTTTATTTGTCCCTACCCCGTTCAGGAAGTTGTATTAACGCTTTCTGACGATCATAGTGATAATCCTTCAATTTCCTACCCCCCCATCTATTTTTGGTGAGCTATTTATTTATTTGTTATCTACTCTTAGTCATGGCAGAAGAGATGACTCTTGCATACAGCAATGATTATGCTATGGCATTAATGAATGCCATATCCATTATTAATAATAGTGAATTTAGTGAAAATATAGAGAAAACAGATGAATGGAATGAAATTGTCCAGTTGAGAAAAATATTGATTAGGACGGAGCTACATGGCACCATTATGTTAGACTATCTAAAAAGTAAAGCTCTCCCTCAAGGTATAACTGTACTTAATGAGCCTCTGCTTCTTTTGGATAACACTAAATTTAAATTACAATGCAGCTATATAGCTAACCGGTGTGGCCAGGATTGGTTATTTTTGATAATCAACACGGCCAAAGAAACATCTGAAAAATAGAGATAGATCTAAAAAAACTAGAGGCTGACATTAAAAAACTTGTTTCAATTGACAATCTAAAGAAACGATTGGAGGAATTAGATAAAGAAATGAAGGATTTCAAACAAACAAACACTATGGAAAGAATCCAGAGGTTGAAAAAAGATCTCGGTAGGTATACCCATGAGCGAGCGTACCCATATACGAAAGAGGGGTATAAAGTACAGGTGACACAAGGAACAGGAGAGTGAGGTTTAGGGCAACCTCATTCAGCTCCAGTAACACCAGTAGCGATCCTGATAACCCTGGGGAAGTGTTAGGTAGAAACCTGTGCAGTTCCCTTGGGGACCACTGCAAAAGGCTTAGGACTACAGGTGTTGGCAGTAAACCCAATTGGTAGCAGTCTGTACCACCCAGATTTACCTGATAGCTGTGGCTGAGCAGCCAGACATCTCTCAAGAAGAGTCAGACAGTATATAGAGTATACAAAATAGGTACAGAGGTACAGTAGCACAAGCAAACACTGACCAGAGCTTGGGTAGAAAAGTATATAATTATTTATTTAAAAACACACTTGTAAAATACACTAACACTAATATGGCAAGCAAGTTCAAACACAGTCACTATCAATATATATACATCCCTGATTACTTATTGAACAAGTCTTAGTTAAAACACCACTTATTTGCAGACAGAGGTGAGCGCTTAACCTAAGATGGCACTCCAATAAGTTAGTTAAAAAGGGAGGGAAAAGGTAGAATTAGGACAGCACAATACCATCACTTTTTAAAAGAACCACAGCAAGTCAGAAAAAGGCAGAGTCTACTGTTAGAGCAAGAAAGTTCATAGGCCAGGCCCACTCTTGTAGAGATCAAGGCGGAATGTGTCCAAGATCACACAGTTGAATAATACTTTAAAAAGTCTTTGCAGATAGTTCAAAAAGGGTTGGATCAAGTCAGGAAAAGTTAGTTAGCAGGTCCCAAGTCACCCCAGGATAGAGAGTCAAGGATTTACGGGACACCTTGAACAGTCTGTTGCAAGGGAGACCAGGCGGGACACAGTACCTGAAATGGTGAGAAAGCTCCAGCGGGGGCAGTTGTTCCTAGCAGTGGGTGCAAGTTGGTGCTTTGTCCAGGGGAAGAGAAGATCTCGACGTGGAGGAAAGCTGGAGGTCGTTGCACTGCCAGGGAAGGAACCAGCCGCGGGGTTTCCCGGTTAAAAGGTACTACCCTTTTATTCGCGGTAGTGGAGAAGCATGGCTATCCGGCCGCCAGGGTGCTTGGCACAGGCGATTCGACCACGAGACAATCCAGGAAGGTGAAAAGAGGGCAAACTGGTTATCCCCACCAGTTCAGAGGAAGAAGACTCTCCGGGATGAAGATCTTCTCTATCGTTGGGAAGTGGTGAGACGGTTCAGCAGGGCTCCACCGGTGGTGTTGTGGTTGCAGGTCGGCTCAGCTTCTCCCTCTTCAGATTCTTTGGTCCTGTGGTGACTTCTGAAGTTCCAGTCCCCAAAGCCCTGCTTTTATGCAGAAAACCCCCATTCATCAGTCCTAGCTGTCACGCAAACATGCTAAGTGGTGAGCCAGGAGGCTCACCACTGGGCTAATCACACAAGAGTGCGACTTGAGTTGCCGAGGCAACTCAGTCCAGGGTGCCTAAATCCCCCTCCCACACATCCTGTAGACCCAGACAGAGTGGCACCACTTTTGGAGGCTTCTGTGCAGAAGCCGCCAAAAAGTGGAACAAAGGGCTCAACTTGGGTTGGAGTTACAGAAGCGAACACAAACGCCATTTTAAAACAGAGTCCTGGCAAAAAGACCCAACCGGGGAATAAATATTAAATAAATAACCCGGCGGTATCTTTAACATTGCACCAAAAAAGTGGTGCGTTTAAAATGAATGGGAAAATCCCATAGGAATGATTCTGGTGGAATATTTTGCGTGGTAACCACTGCCACCAGCCAGAAACTCGACGAGGGGGGACTGCACAGTGCCCCCTCGAAAAACAGACCCAGGGGCAATCTAATTACCCCTACCAGTACTTCCACAATATGATGGTTTGTACTGGTTCTGTTCACAATTTAAGACTAGTAAAGTCAATGGTGACTTTACATGCCCTGGGAGACAGTAGTCAGTCCCAGGGTATGGAGTCTATGTTTGGTGGTCACTATGACACCCCTGTGTTACTGCACTGAGGGTGCTGTGTAACACACTTACCAAAAACCACATGAAACCCTATGGAGTAAAAGACCCCATAGCCCATAAAACACATTACAAAGTCAAAGGATATCTCAAATCATGTCTAAGAGTGGGAGAAAAAGAGTCTCACTCTTAGCAGGAGAAAGAAAATAAACCCCAAAAATCCAGCAAAGCTGCTGGGGGACTCACTAGGTTTGGGAAATTAGCCTTAACAGAGAATTCTCCCTAACAGGAAGGCACGTCTACAAGTACACCCAGTTGAGGAAGGGGAAACTCCAATTATAAGAGAGGAAGAGGGAATCACATTCAAGGTTCTCATCCTTTTTTATACAAAGGACCCAACAGGGGCCATTGGAAGGGAGACCAGAAACAAACACGCAGCAGCAATCGCTTTTAGATAACTTGTCTAACTATACCCCAACTGAAATGGAAGGACAACTTCTCAATAAAGGTTTAGGGTATGTTATCTGAAAGCAACACAATCCCTTTCTCCTCCGTACTGATTTTTTTAAATTCATGCTGAGAATTTGTCTATAAGAATTCTTTACGAATACAAGTGAGGAGGCTGGCGAGTCTCGAATGGTGAACCACTCTGGACTAAAAAACCCTTCCACCTTTTGTCCACCTTCTTATGCTTTTAATCCTGAATCTGACATTTTTGAGAAAAGAATGTTGGCAGATGTAGCTAAATTAGAAAAGATCAACAATCCTTGTTTTCAAAATTTGAACACTCGTGAGAAAACAGCTATGGAATCTCTGGCCAATAATGCTAGTATTGTCATGAAAAAGCTGATAAAGGTAGAGCAATAGTATTACTATTGAAGGATGTCAGAGACAACTGAATGACATCCAGTACTATAAAACGTTGGCTGTTGACCCTACCAAAGAATTGCAAACCTTGATTGAAGTGAAAACCAGCAAAGCTGTGAAAGAGGCTGGATTAGTAAACAAGAATGTTTTTTTTTAACAATCTAGACCTGCTGATTTCTACATGTTACTGTCTGCCCAAGATTCATAAAACACTCATTAAACCCCCTGGTAGACCCATAGTCTCGGGGATTAATTCGATCTTAGAACCTCTTTCCAAATGTTCTGATCATTACCTTAAGGGTTTTGTTCTGAATATGAAATCATATCTAAAAGACACTAAAGATGAAATGAAATAAATATGAGAATTTGCCATATGATGTGAATACATCTTTTCTGTTGGGGCTCAATATTATATTGCTGTATACGAATATTCCACAGCAGAAAACTTTAGAAACGGTGGAAGAAATTTTGCATACTAGAGTAGACCAAGATCCAGTACCAAATTCCTATATCCTATGGTGCATTGAGTTGGCCTTAAGAAGCAATTATTTTGAATTCCAAGGAGTGTTTTTTCAGCAAATAGAAAGGACTGCGATGGGGCCCACAATGCCCTCGAGTGTAGCAAATATATACGTCGAGGGGTTTGAGAAAGAACATATTTATTCACCTCATCCTTTTACTCAACAACTACACTCATGGGCACGCTACACCAATGATGTTTTTGTAGTCTGGACAGGGACATTTGACCAAGCTAATGAGTTTTTAGTGTGGCTAAATCAGCTCAACCGGCATCTAAAATTTACCATCAATATTCAGAAATATTCCATAGAGTTTTGGGATTTGACCATCTTTCATGAGGCAGGCCGCCTTTTAGTGAAACCTTTTCATAAACCTATGGAAAGGAATTCCCTTTTGCATTACTAGAGTCATCATGTAAAGCATCTGAGGGATAATCTGCCCTATGGTCAATTTTTACGACTCAAAAGGAATAGCAGTCAGCAAGCTCCCTTTGAGGATGAAGCATCTAAACTGACCAAGAAATTAAAACAGAGAGGATACCCGAAAGAAAACGTATTAAGAAATCTATGAAGAGAGCATCGAATAACAACCGGGATCCACTCCTAGATGATAAACAGAAGAAAACAATTGGAGAACGGTTGGTTTGTGTTAATACATTCACAAACCTGAGCTTGAAAATAAGCCACATTGTCCGGAAACACTGGAGAGTGTTTTCCGATACTAAACCGAGATACCAATGCCACTGTTTGCCTATAAGAAGTCAACGACTATTGGTAACCAGGTGATCAGTAGTAAGCTCAGAGAAAAGGGCTCAAAAACCACAAGCCTGACACAATCCTAGGGTTTAAAACCACTGATTGGTCTTACCCATGTGGCCAGTGTGTTATCTGTAAGCAGACTAAGAAGTCAAAAGAGGTAGACATTGGTCTAACAAAGCCATGGCAACAAAACCAGTTTTCAAACTGTAATTCAGATTATGCCATCTACATGATTACGGGCCCATGCAATTTGCGGTATATTGGGAAGACTATTAGAAAGGTGAAAACCTGTATCATAGAATATAGAAGTTGCTTGAAGAACCGGGTCCTTTTAGCACCGATGATGAAACATTTTATTGACAAACAACATAAATCAACATATTAAAAGAAGGATTTTGTTGGAAAAAGAGCAAAGGCTCATTTTTTTGACATAAAGTGACACCAGGGGCCTCAATGAGGCGATCGAATGGCATAGAATGTAAGTATGAGGCCCGAAAACTGATACACATTTTATAAAAAACATCATGTAAGTCAGGGTTTTCTAATGCTGACACTTGGTTGCCGTAATTTGAGACAACGCTAAATGCGCACAGTATGGCACCCTAGCGGGTTTTAGTGACAGCTAATTTTCATTTGAAAGCTGATATATGGCAAAAGAGAGATTAGGGTGGTAGCCATTTGTCTATTGATCTCGATTGAAAACGAGTGTTTGTTTTCCCATTTACGGCATTGTTACTATGTGCACTGAAGGTTTTCCAAGATGGAGGCATTGATGTGAGAGATGGGGACTAGTTGTTATTCAAAATGGGCAACCAATGTCCATTCCTATGGTACCATTCCAAGATGGTGGCTATCTGAAATGTTTTGGTGCCAAAACGAGTCTCTACAGGCAGTAGAGAGGCCTACTTAAAGACCCTGCAAGCAGTAAACACTCTGGGACTCATTTCGAGAGACCGGCTGGAAGCTGCAGATGGCGAGAGGAAATAATCAAGGAGACTGAACCCCGAAAATGGCCCAGGTAAAATTGGAAGGGGACATTGAACATAGTGGTGTGTTTTGAATAATTGGGTAGGTCTTCCAAACATTGAATGAATAATATTGAATCTAAGTGAAGAGAACCCTAGAAAATTGGTAAAAATTGACTTATTAGAAAGCTTATTACTAAAATTGTTTTAGCGGCCATAAGGAAGGACTACAACTATAGAAGTAATCACTTAAGGGGCACCCATTTTTGAATACCGTGTATCTTTTACCCCATAGAGCTGTATGAAACAAGAGTTGTCCCTGGGCCGCAGTAGCGACATAAATCCTTTGGACAAGACTCCCCAGAAAAGGTTCTAAGAAGATTGGTGACCCTGACCCTGACTCGCACGGGCTCACACTGCTTCTGTGAAATGGGCACTTACCCATAGGTAAAATCTTGAACCTAGGAAGAGTAATATAGGTAAAAGGATGATGTCCCATAGTCATTTTAAGAACAACAATGAAAGATGCATCCTTAGAAGATAAGAGTACCCTAACCAAGACAAATTAACAACAAACTTTGGAATAGACGGAATAATCAGTTCCTGGTATTTTGTGATCTCTAAACCTTGCCAAATTGTAGTAAAATAGCAGGAGAATTCCGGCATGTGGAAAATAGCAATTCTAACTAGTACTCCCGTCTGTAA
Source organism: Ambystoma mexicanum (assembly GCF_040938575.1). Lineage (NCBI taxonomy): Eukaryota > Metazoa > Chordata > Amphibia > Caudata > Ambystomatidae > Ambystoma > Ambystoma mexicanum. The sequence goes on along the minus strand of NC_090930.1, from coordinate 401,834,424 downwards.
TTGACTTACAGGTTCTGGTGAAGAAAAACTGATTTCCCAGTAACTAGCCCATAATTGGACATATAACCCAATAGAGGTCTGTTCACACTAGTGTTCCCAGCTAAAAAGACTGAGCGTCCACTTGGACAACTAACTAGTGTCCCGAACATACAAGCAAAATTGCTGATGTTTTGTTTTTTCTTGTTTTTATCAACAGTCACGTCTCCAAACAAATGAATGTGTCTTCATTGAAAGAAGATTTTGCAGGTTTTTTAAAAAAAACTCCTTTGTGATGACTACTCCTGAAGAAAGTCCCAGAGTTTTCATGAGGACTGAAACGTGTTGAGTGTGTAACTTGGAGTTGTGACTAAGTGTACTATTTAAATTGAAAATGTATATTTCATTGGTAAAAAATTAAAAGACGGATCTAGCCTCTCATGATTTTTGTTGTAAACAATTGATGCATGTTTGCTTTTTATGTTTGGTCATTAGCATATTTAAATATGCTTATTTTAGGGTTGTTTTATGTAATTTACTGTATTGTAGTTTCTACCTCATGAGATTTTTATCTTGTATTGAATCTTAATATAATTATTTTGTATTGATGATTTATCACTTTTTTGTAAATGTGATTTGTAGTGATGTTCTAGCGTAAGTGACTGTTGAAGAAACTCTTTCTCTACCTTTTTCTTACTGATTAGTCTCACCTTCCCGAAATTAGGGTAGAGGACAATTGTTGTCAAAAGTGGTTATTTGGGCTCTGTCAAACCCTTGTTTGAGTATTATAATTTAACCACACATTAATTAATTATTTGTAAAATGTAAATGTTATTTTAGGCCTTTGCTATGGATTTAAAGTCCTTTTTTGCCTCTTCTGTGAGGGAAGGGCAGATTGTGATTCCGTTTTCTCCCTCTTATTCCTGACTACCTGCTGCTTCTTTCTATCCACTCAGAATCTGATTAATTGTGGGTTGAGGGAACATTGCAGGGGGAAACCTTAACTTGGATGCTATCTTTCCTAAAATCAAAAAGTGCTCCTATTCAATTGTGCAGTGTATATCTGTCTGCTATCCAGGAGTGGTGTGCCGCCAATGACCTCTGCCTTAATGCCAGTAAGACTGCGATTCTCCTCATTGGCACACCCGCTCCCTCCTTTCCTGTATCTCTCTGGCCGGCCTCTCCTGGACCTCTTCCTGCTCCCACCTGCAAGGCTAAAACCCTTGGGCCCATCTTCGACTCCACACTCTCCTTCTCCCCTCACATCTCTGATGTCTCTAAGAAGTCACACTACCAGCTGCACCTCTTCAGAGGTATTCTTCCTTTTCTCCCCTTCCCCCAGAAGCTCACTGTCTCCAGAGCTCTGGTTCTCTCTAGGTTGGACTATTGCAACAGTCTCTTCCTAAATCTGCCTGCTTCTACTCTCTGCCCTCTGCAACTTATCCAGGACAGGACTGCGAGACTTGTCCTTGGCCTTAAGCCCAAGGATCGTATCTCTCCAGGACTGAGATTTCTGCACTGGCTCCCAGTGGCTGCGAGGATTAAGTTCAAAACCCTCTGCATCGTCCATAAGGCCTTCTGGGGCCTGGGACCTCAATACCTTTAACTCTCTCTCCCTAAATATCTTCCTTCTCGAGCTCTCCACTCATCCGCCTCCAACTCCCTCAGGGCCAGTCACTTCTCCAAGCAACGAGTTGGTGGTAGATCACTTTCTTCAGCTGGTGCCTCCCTCTGAAACAGCCTCCCTGCCTCCCTTAAACTTGAGGGGAACAATCTCCGGTTCAGGAAGCACCTCAAAACCTTTCTCTTTGCTTCTGCTTTTCCTCCTCCTCTGCTCTGCTGACCTCCTGGCTGTAACCGGAACTGCATTGGCTACCTGGACACCGTCAGATCTCGGGCCCAGGTCCCTCCCCGCCAGCGTCACACACATGCACTGCCCATCTGGCTACCCCCCCACTTGGGGACTGTTTCTCTATCCCTACAGTCCCCCTACCAGCCTGTGACACCTGATGTCTGCACTTACCCATGAACTTGCCACATGCTGGCCGTTACTTACTTGTTTATCTATTCTTAATTGGTTTATCTATTCCCATGTACTGCACTGTCCCTGCCTCCTTCCCACGTACTTGCGTGATCTGAATGACACCTGGCCTAGTAGGACCGCTGTCTGTCCTCTCTTTGTTCCCCTCCCTTGCCTCGTCAGTTCTTGAAACACTTGTGTATAGGCGCGTTGCAAATGCCATATCATATCATCATATCATATTATATGTTCTGGGAGAAGGTTAATTAAGTGCATTGCTTACATTTCTATTGTAATTATCACCCCATTGGTGATTGGTGCCCCATATTAAAATTGTCTGATTTCATTTGATTTTAAAAATAAATAAATATTGCATTTTCACCAACCAGCCTGGTTCATGGTCCATTGTGACCCGGGGTATTTGAAAAAGGGTGTGTGATACGAGTTGTGTATCATCTCAAATTTAATTCGCATGAAATAAAGAGAAAGGCATATCAATTGAGCACTACATCCTAGGCTGAGGCCAAGGTGTGTGTCGCCTGATTGAAATCCTTAACAAATTTAGGGGCTTGTCGCCAGGATTTGGGTATTGGTTGCCACCCATGACAGTCTAACACAGCAGACTGCCCCCTCGAAAAGTGATGCTTTGTGTAGTTGGAATACTGGGTTCCACTGTACAAGCGCCTCCCCAAAAACAAATACTATAAGTACCAGGCCTGTGTCTAAAAATTAAAGCGAAATCGACCCCAAAATAGACAGAAAGCAATAGAATACAGATTACCCTTCCATAAATAAATACATTAATAAAGAAAGAAAGAACATGTCCAAAATGACCACAGTAGAAATCAATATGGCTAGGGAGCACCTTCTGCACAAGCTATCTGTCAGAGGTGCATGGCCAGAACAGGATGAAAAAGTGTGGCTAGAAGAAATAATGCAACAGGTCACGGCCATAGACATGGATACGTGGCAGGACGGTGGCCTATTACACCAAGCATTGAGTGAGTTATATATCACCCCCAAAATTAAAGAGGAGCAAATCAAAATTGTTAGAATCGCGACCTACATGTATCTCCACATGGGAGTGATGCAGGAAAAGCATGAGGAAAACACAACTCTTGCGCAGAATCAATCTCAACTATTAAATAAAATCCAGACGGAACTGAAATTAGCAGGACAAAAATTACAAAAGAGCCAAGAGTTGGAGGTAGCATCTGGAAATTACATCATAAAATTAAAAGAAGACTTGTTTCTCCAACTGCAGAAAAATACAGATCAAGAGACCCAATTAGAGGCATTGAAAGAGGAGTGTAGGGAAAAGGATGACTCTCTGCAAGAGAGTCAACAGAAGTTAAATCAACAAATAAATTATAATAGAGCCTGCGCACATCAGATAGTTACCCTAAAATAGCAGATAGAGAAATTGAAAGAGGAAAATAATAAATTAATTATGAGAGACCTCTACTCTCAAGCAGGACTTGATCAAGAGCGCCATTTTAAATAAATTAAATGTCATCAAGCAACAAAGGGATGACCTGGCTGAACAGAGAGGCACCCTAAATCAGGAGAAAGATGTCCTATGTCAAGAAGTAAGTCAATTAAAAACAGAGTTACAGGGAAGTGAGTTAGGCCTCCAGAAACTAAATGAACTCAAAACAGAATATGGGAATCTACAAGAGCACGCCAGACGGATAGAAGGTGCTCTGGAAGAGAATACCCAAACAAAAAATGCACAAACTCAAGAGGTGAGTCTCCTACAACAAAAATTGGATCAGGGTGCCCAAACTATACAGGCAGCACAAAGAGATAACGAGGCCCTCTGTGAGGAGAATGATGGGTTGTAGAGGCCAGTAAAACCCTGATAGCTGAACAAAAGGCTCAGATCTTTGCCTATCATCAAGAGATAGGGGCTGAGAAAGAAAAACTAGCGCGGTTGGAGATGGAGTATCCCAGATATAATACAAAGTGGAGGGAACCCGAACAGGTAGAGAGGGACAGGGCAACCCCTAATCATAATATGAAGACCTCTCTGCTAAGGGACTCACACCCATTTAATCCTTTGCGCACTGCTGACTTCATGGCTACCGGTTCATATGAGCCGGAAACCATGAGGCCATCAGAATTTAACAGGCCAACCATAATGGAGCTGACAGGTCAGCGTCCCCCAGAAATTGATAGAAGGGCGCCCCTATGCAGGTACAAAAATATAAAGACTAATGTCTCTGACCAGGAAACCTCCTATGAGGAGCGAGTCAGGGAATCAGACCTGCAGGAGCACTACCTCCAAAGGGACCAGTTGGTTCAATTTACTCAAGAACAACAGGAAAAGAGGCCCCATTAGAGCATCCTGAAGACCACTACCCAATCAGGGTGGTGGGGGGGATACTCTGCCAACCCTGGGAGCAGGGAGGAGTTGGAAGACTACTCTCCTGTGCACCGCAGGGGTGAATAAACTAGGCCCCACGATTCTGCAAGCCCCTCTCAAGCTCACAGAATCAGGGGGTGCCTAGATGATCATGAGGGCATCTCAACTAGCAGCGACTCTGAGTCTGAGGGCTAGTGGACTCGGGTTACTAAGCCTGAGAAGGCAAATAAACTCAAGAGAGCTATGCCAAAAGACCCCATTAGGCAGATTAAGGCCATTAGGAGTTTCATAACCCCATACCACAGAAACGCAAAATATTCTGTCTGGGAACACTTGGAACTCTATGAGCACATGATGGACACTTTCCACCTGAAAGACAACCAGAACTGCATAGAGTATGTTAAATGGACGTTCTCTCCTGAGTACTCCTGCTTCTTTGCTGGACGGGAGGACCAGAACCATTCAAGATGGTCCACCTACAGGCCGGCCATCTTGAAACACTTTTCTGCCCACAAAAACCCCCAAGAGGCTCGCAAAGCGGCCTACAATCTGCAGTGCGGGGAAGATCAGGCCCCACGAGAATTTGTGTAGGAGCTAAAACGCGCCTACCACTAGGAGGGTCCGCACGGCACAAACCACTAGGAGGGTCCGCACGGATAGCAGGGAGTTTATAACCACCTTCTGTCATGCGCTCCCAAAGTATATTATGACCCAGCTGGTG